>NC_139679.1:16956776-17556776 GCF_964106915.1 Podarcis gaigeae | reverse complement strand
CATACATCCTCTGTTTCATTCAGAATATTTTTTTCTTGTTTTCCTCCTCTAAAATCTAGGTGCGTCTTATGGTCAGGTGTGTCTTATGGAGCGAAAAATACGGTACTTCCTGATGTTTAGTCGAAAACTCCTCTCTTGAAATTTTGAGCCATTCGTTCGAGTCCTACCCTCCAGACCAGGAGAAAACAAGTTTGTTCTCTCTTCCAGGTTGACAGCCCTTGAGATATTTGAAAATGGCTAGCATATCAATAATAGTTCATTGTTGAACAAATACATAAAATAAAACCAAAATAAATTAATCCCAGGTATGTGAATGCGTGGAAGGTAGTGACTAAAACTATTTATACCCATTGTCCCCAATGTGGGGCACACGCCCCACAGGGGTGTAATTTGATTTTGACGGGGGCAATTCAAGAATGATTTAGACCAAGTTAATGGCTTTTTAGGCTTCTTCCACATGAATAGGAGTTCACTTTTTGAATAATAAGAATTATATGTCACAGGATTTTAGAGATGCTTAGGTGGGGCATGGCCAAAAACAAGGTTGGGAACCACTGATTTATACCATAGACACAATGGTTAAACAAGGCAAGGTTGCAAAATATGGACCCTTTTCTACCAATAGAAAGTAATTAAAGTATTCAAAGGTATTTGTTCATGGGCCGAGGGGGATTCCCCCCCTCATCTGAAGCAGCTTTCTTGTCATGGTACCTGTTATGTACTGAAGTTTTCACCCTGGGCCAGCAGGGGGATACTGTAGATAGTTTTCACTCAGGTCCACATATGCAAATAAGGGATTGAAAGTGACGTTCAGTGATTGGATAGTTACAGAAAGTGGTTACTGTTGCGTTGTAGTGGAGCTTTATATAAGCAGGCTGGCTGAACCCTTCAGTTCAGTTCTGTTCTGGCCTGTGAATAAACAAGAGCTGTTTGAAGAATCGCTGTGTCATCTGATATGTTCACCCACAACTTAACAGTAGCTATGACCTAAAGTATTTTTCCCTCCCTTGATTTTTTCTTCTTCCAGATTTGCTGGAGGGACTCCTTCTCTTGATCATAGCAGCACCTAAGTTAGGTGGCCATAATGTTGTCTTCCAGCTCTTACCTGGTTTGTCCCCTCACCTAGGGTGGCACCGTCATCGGGAGTGCCAGGTGTATGGACTTCCGTGCCCGCGAAGGACGCCTGAAGGCTGCTCGCAACCTGGTGAAGAGAGGAATCACAAACTTGTGCGTGATCGGGGGAGACGGCAGCTTGACTGGAGCAGATACCTTCCGAGCGGAGTGGACCAGTTTGCTGCAGGAGCTGGTTAAGACAGGTATTGCCACTTAAAAACTGAATGCTACGGTGAGGGGGGAAAGTATTTGATCCCCTGCTAAATTTGCCCCGTTGCCATCTGTCCAGTCCATAATTTTAATGGTAGGTTTATTATAGCTGTGAGAGACAGAATAACAAGAGGAAAAAACCCCAGAAACCCAGAAGACAAAAGTCAGAGATTGATGTGCATTATAATGAGTGAAATAAGTATTTGATCCCCTATCAAGTAGCCAGATGTCAGGCTACCTGGTATCTTCGCTGTATGTAACGAGCTGAGATTAGAAGCACCTGCTGTAAGGTCCCAGCTCATTACAGTACCTGTACAAAAGACCCCTGTCAACAGAAGCAATCAATCCACCATGACCAAGACCAAAGAGCTGTCCAAGGATGTCATTAAAATTATGGACTGGTCATTTCTTCATCCGAGGGCAAATGGGCAAATTTAGCAGGGGATCAAAAAAAAATTTCCCCTCACGGTAAGTCCCTGTGCTGGCGAGAGTTGGACTCCAACAATATTTGGAGAACCTCATCTTAGCCCCCCTTGCTCCGACCTGCAGGATAAAAGGAGAATATGCAGAATGTTTGCTTTCTTATTGTTAGATTTAGGCTAAGAGTGAAATTTCAGGGATGGTATCATATGCTGGTATTCCACTGGTTCTTTGCCTAATACCTCCCCAGGTGGCATCACGGCAGAAGAAGCCAGCAAGTCTAGTTACCTAAACATTGTTGGCATGGTTGGATCTATTGATAACGACTTTTGTGGCACTGACATGACCATTGGCACGGACTCCGCTCTCCACAGGATAATGGAAATAGTGGATGCTATCACCACCACTGCTCAGAGGTGAGAATTGTGGGCATTGTGTAGGCCCCTTTGATTTCTACAGCTCCTGAATGGCACCATGAGAATCTCCTTCTGCAGCTTAAAAAAAGAGAAGAAAACAAAGTCCTAGCCCTTAAGACTAGGCTTGAAAGTGTATATAGACGGCAGTTGCAGAGCAATCGCAGAAGCTCTTTGCCCTTCCTCATGCAGGAGCATATAAAATGGGAAAGAATACATTTGCAAATACAGGCAAAATTTGACTCTATTTGCCTACTTTGTATTTTTAAAAAATACAGTCATACCTTGGGTTGAAGTTGCTTCAGGTTGAGCGCTTTTGGGTTGCGCTCCGCAGCGCCCCGGAAGTAACGGAACGGGTTAATTCTGGGTTTCGCCGCTTGCGCATGCGCAGACGGTCAAAATGACGTCACGCCCATGCGTGGAAGCGGCAAATCACGACCTGCAGATGCGTGGACGCGGGTTGCGTTTGCTTCAGGATGCAAATGGGGCTCCGGAACGGATCCCGTTCGTATCCAGAGGTACCACTGTATTTTCTTGTGTTCTCTCTCTCTCTCTCTCTCTCTCTCACACACACACACACAAAAAACTTACCTTTATCTATTTAAGATAAATATACAGTGGTACCTCGGGTTAAGTACTTAATTCGTTCCGGAGGTCTGTTCTTAACCTGAAACTGTTCTTAACCTGAAGTGCCACTTTAGCTAATGGGGCCTCCTGCTGCTGCTGCGCTGCCGGAGCATGATTTCTGTTCTCATCAAACAGAAAGTTCTTAACCCGAGGTAATATTTCTGTGTTAGCGGAGTCTGTAACCTGAAGCGTATGTAACCTGAAGCGTATGTAACCCGAGGTACCACTGTATAAACTAAACAAGCTATAGCTTAGGGCCCCGCGTGGCACCCCCAAAAAAATTTCAATGGAAAAAACCCTGGATGTACATTTCCAAAATGTAAGATAAAAAACAAATAAAATAAAACCTACATACAGCAACAGTGTTTTGTGTTGTGTAGGCTCCTATTTGTTATGTGCAAATTGCTTTAGATACCTACTGGGTCCATAAATTACCACATAGCCTATATTCAACACAAAAAACAGCGACAATTTGTTGTTGACAAAGGATAGCTGGACATATAAAGGGACCCATTACATTCAGTAGCTTAGGGCCTCATCAAACCTAAATCCGGCCCTGGTCCCACCCTTCTTGGGGGGCATGTCCCATGTGCCCAACCTGAGTGGCAGTAGCATACGCTCCACCACTGCTTGTACATGTTTTAATGAGGTACCGTATTTTTTGCTCTATAAGACTCACTTTTTCCCTCCTAAAAAAGAAAGGGAAATGTGTGTGCGTCTTATGGAGCGAATGCAGGCTGCGCAGCTATCCCAGAAGCCAGAACAGCAAGAGGGATTGCTGCTTTCACTACGCAGCGATCCCTCTTGCTGTTCTGGCTTCTGAGATTCAGAATATTTTTTTTCTGGTTTTCCTCCTCCAAAAACTTGTGGTCTGGTGCGTCTTATAGAGAGAAAAATACGGTATTTTGAGGACCTTCTTGATAACAGTTGAAGTGAGCTGGGACTCTCTTTTTTTCTGAGAAGTGCCTTGCAATCCCTTGTCTTTCTAATTATGTGAGAATCTGTGTTTATCTTTTTTTGTTTTGTTTTCTTTTTAGTATTAAAAAGAAAACAAAAAAAAGGTAAACATTCACAGTAAGAAAGCTAGTGCCAAGATGTGGAATGATGAGCAAACGGCACAAGCTGAAGCTATCCCTAATTTTCCCCTACATACAAAACTCAAATCTCTTCTGGAATGTTTAAAGCATTTCTTTAAAAAAAAAAACTCGCAATGCTTTATTATTTGTTTTGCCTTGCAGTCACCAGAGGACATTTGTGCTGGAGGTCATGGGTCGTCACTGCGGGTAGGAATTTCTATTCTTATTTCTCTCAAATGCCATGTTTTAAAATGCATTTTGATCATTTTTTTTAAAAAAACGGTGGTGCCAAAATCAATGAAGTGAATGATCTGAAGCAGACATAGGCAACCTTCGGCCCTCCAGATGTTTTGGCCTACAAGTCCCATGACCCCTAGCTAAGAGGACCAGTGGTCAGGGATGATGGGAATTGTAGTCCAAAACATCTGGAGGGCCGAAGGTTGCCTTTGCCTGATCTGAAGGATAATTACATTCTGATCCACACACTAGCCCACAAAGTGGATCCAGTTGGTACTGGAATTAAGAAATATCAAATTTCTCCAGTCTGAGTGCAGTCTGAGTTTCCCCAGAGAGAGGATGATATGAATCAGTCTCCAATCAGACCTAAGTAACCTTTAGGAAAGCTCCTTCCCTGCTTGGATTCTTCAAGCACTATTGCTAGGTTTAAATCTTGCACCAAATCAATAATGGCTCATTGTTTGGCTTTTATCTCTTCCTCTAGTTACCTAGCTCTTGTAACAGCCTTGGCAAGTGGTGCAGACTGGGTTTTCATTCCAGAATCTCCACCAGAGGATGATTGGGAGGATCACTTGTGCAGGAGGCTAACTGAGGTAATAATAATCATCTTTATTGCGGTCCAATGACCCATAACATGGATTATAATTAAAATACAGATTCATACAGACAATCCCCCAGGGAAGGGAGACTGAAGCATTATTTGTTTAGTCATGGGTATGTTGATCTTTGATTCGTATGACTACTAAAGAAACTTTGCCACGGCCATTGTGATATCATTGGACTTGTCGCCCAGAAGTTATTTGATATAGTAGGCTTCCGACTGATTTTTTTAAAAATAATTTTTTCATTAGATTTTCCACAGTGATAACACAAACCACAAAGCAAAATGATACACAAAAACAGAAAAAGAAAAAAGGAAAATAGGGGGGAAAGGGGGGATAATAAACAGATAAACAATAACAACAAACTTAATTCTTCACAAATCCAACCTTTTAAACATCTTGGTTGACTTCCTCAAATCCCTCCCTTCTGAGTTTCATTGTAATTAAAAGTAACAGCTTTCCAAGATGTCAGGGAACTGCCATCGGAAGGACAGGTGGTGGACAGGCTCCAGGAGAATAGGAGAGACTCTGCAGCAGAAGAAGGAACCAGCAGGGGGAGTGCAGGAGTTACAGCGGAGGGGAGGCTCTGGGATACTTCTAGTGAGAATAGTGAAGAGGGAACAAGACCCCCCTTAGGAACTCCCACCCTTCGCCGGAAACTGTCACGCAGAGAGTCACGAAGGCGCATGTCCGTCAAACAGCTTTTATGTTGGCGTAAGTTCCGTAGACGCCCACTGTCAGATTCTACCAGCGACTGACGGAGCCATGCTTTGGGGGCTCCGTTAGTGCCTCGGTTTGGATGACCAGCCAAACCCCAGAGGGATCAAGCTTTTACGCACAAGCAGCTCATTATCCCATCACACAAGATCATTATTAAACTAAAACAATTTCCAATTATAGTCCATCTTATTCACTTTTCTTAACATTCTAAATCCCATTTATTTAATTATAACTTAATTTAATCCTAGGCCTATTTGTTTCTTTCAAGTAATTTCTATTTTTTTATATTGGCTTCCGATTAATTTGCCAATAGTGGTTTAATCAATAGTTCCCTAGCTTGATCCTATTGTCTGCAATGCAATAAAATATGCCTCATGCAGTCGACGTTCTGAGAGCATACACAGATCCTATTTTGATAAGGACCTCTCAATCTGCCGTTTAACACTTCTGATGGGAATACATTTAATTTGGCTTTGGTGAAAAGACGCCGATATGTTGGTACTGACAAATTTCTAAGATATGCAGGTGTCTGAAACTTAAACCCATAGTGAATTCTTACTGCTAATGGGCCACAGCTAACATGAGATTGAGATCGGAGATCGCTATGTGATATGTCCCAGATCCTTTGCCTCAGAGATTCAAGGGTGGTATCATAGCCCAGATGGTACAGGAGAGAAGGTGGCATACCAAGCCAAGTGGCTTTTCTAACCATAATTTTCATCCAACTCCTTGTTGTTTAGGTATGGAAGTAACCACTTCCCTAGGCCAAAGACTGAGATCTTGACCCAGTATCTCAGGGCTGTAATATGTTGATGCTGTGTACTGTACTGGCTGGAGAATGTTTAAAAAAGCAAATCTGTTGAAGTATTTAGAGTCAGTGAAAGAAATCTGCACCAAAACAATGGGACACCCTCACAGGTCCTAAGCCACCTCAAGGGCCTGGTGAGCTGGAGAAGCTAGACAAACCTAGGGTAGCCTGAGTTTCACAGTCAGGCGCTCTCTAGGCTGCACAAAACTGTCTCCAGCCTTGATTAAGGATATGGCAGCAGCAACTGTGAACAGAGAAGAGTACCATGATTGATGGCACTGAAAGCTGTAGAGAGGTCCAGGAGAATCACCAAAGTTGGGTTCCCGGCATCCTTTCTTGGCTGTCCAAGGCAGTTTCTGTCTCCAAACCAGGCCTGGAACATGGTTTGAAGTGGATCTCTCTGTTATGTACTGAAGTTCTCACCTTGGGCCAGCAGGGGGATACTGTAGATAGTTATGCAAATGAAGGATCAAAAGTGACATTCAGTGATTGGATAGTTTGTATGCAAATGAAGGATCGAAAGTGACGTTCAGTGATTGGATAGTTTTAGAAAATGGCAACAGTTACATTGTTCTGGAGCTCTATATAAGCAGGCTGATTGAGCTCCTCAGCTCAGTTCTGTTCCAGCTTACAAATAAAGTGCTGCTTTGGAAGAATCACTGTGTCGTCTGCTATGTCTACCCACAACTTAACACTCACTCACTCTCTCTCTCTCCTTTCTTCTTCACAGACAAGAACCCGAGGCTCAAGGCTGAACATCATTATTGTGGCTGAAGGAGCAATTGACAAGCACGGCAAGCCGATTACCTCAGAAGACATTAAAAGTGTGGGTGATGCAATCCTGTTTCTGCTCGGAGTGTCTGTGTCAATGTCCTTTGCCCTAACATTGAGATTGAGCTGAAATACTCACTGGGAGGCAGAATGACTATCTTGCCGGAGTGGTGCATGCTCTAGTTATCTCCCGCTTGGACTACTGCAATGCGCTCTACGTGGGGCTACCTTTGAAGGTGACCCGGAAACTGCAATTAATCCAGAATGCAGCAGCTAGACTGGTGACTGGGAGTGGCCGCCGAGACCACATAACACCAGTCCTGAGAGATCTGCATTGGCTCTCAGTACGTTTCCAAGCACAATTCAAAGTGTTGGTGCTGACCTTTAAAGGCCCTAAAGAGCCTCGATCCAGTATACCTGAAGGAGCGTCTCCACCCCCATTGTTCAGCCCGGACACTGAGATCCAGCGCCGAGGGTCTTCTGGCAGTTCCCTCATTGCGAGAAGTGAGGTCAAAGGGAACCAGACAGAGGGCCTTCTTGGTAGTGGCGCCCACCCTGTGGAACGCCCTCCCTTCAGATGTGAAGGAAATAAGCAGCTATTCTATCTTTAAAAGACATCTGAAGGCAGCCCTGTTCAGGGAAGTTTTTAATATTTAATGCTGTACTGTTTTTAACATTTGATTGGGAGACGCCCAGAGTGGCTAGGGAGACTCAGCCAGATGCTTGGGGTATAAATAAATTATTATTATTATTATTATTATTATTATTATTATTATTATTATTACTATCTTGCACAGTTAAAAAGGGCAGGTTTGTACAATCAAAGGACTCAAAGAGTAACAAAACCCTGGTTCTCCCTCTGTTGCCCAGTGAACATTCTTAAATTTGAAGGGATAATGTCATTTTTTTTGCACCTCTCTTCCCTCTGCAGCTGGTTGTGAAACGCCTGGGCTATGACACGAGAGTCACCATCCTGGGACATGTGCAGCGTGGTGGGACACCCTCTGCCTTTGATCGCATCCTGGTAAAAAGCAATGCAGTTTTGTTTCTGATGCTTCATATAGATGACATGCCTGTAAACAATACAGTGGTACCTCAGGTTACAGACGCTTCAGGTTACAGACTCCGCTAACCCAGAAATAGCACCTCAGGTTAAGAACCTTGCTTCAGGATGAGAACAGAAATCGTGCTCTGGCGTCACGGCAGCAGCAGGAGGCCCCATTAGCTAAAGTGGTGCTTCAGGTTAAGAACTTTGCTTCAGGATAAGAACAGAAATCGGGATCCGGCGGCACGGCAGCAGGAGGCCCCATTAGCTAAAGTGGTGCTTCAGGTTAAGAACAGTTTCAGGTTAAGAACAGACCTCCGGAACAAATTAAGTTCTTAACCTGAGGTACCACTGTACAGTGGTATCTCGGGTTACATATGCTTCAGGTTACAGACTCCGCTAAAGCAGAAATATTACCTCAGGTTAAGAACTTTGCCCCAGGATGACAAGAGAAATCGCATGACGGCAGCGCGGAGGCAGCAGGAGGCCCCATTAGCTAAAGTGGTACCTCAGGTTAAGAACAGTTTCAGGTTAAGAACAGACCTCCGGAATGAATTAAGTTTGTAACCAGAGATGCCACTGTATTGCATATTGGAGTGAGAGGCAGGAGGAGACATTTCTAAAGGTGTAGTCCAGGTGTGGGGAACCTTTAACCCTCCAGATGTTGCCGAACTACAATTCCCATAATCCCTGGTCCTGCTTGCTGGGGCTGATGGGAGTTGCAGTTCAGCAACGCCTGGCAGCCCCAAGGTTCCCCACACTTGATGCAGTCCCGCTGTCTCTAGGTTGTTAACTTCTCTGGAATTAATTGCCTGCCGGTGGGGAATGTTACACTTCTGTAGAAGGGCAAAGGGTTTCGTGACAGACTAGCTGAGGTATGAGCTTTCTTGGACTAGAGCCCATTGTGTCACGTTGTAAACTGTGGAGACAAAGGCCACAAAATGCAGCCTGTCGCATTTTTCGGCAAAGTTTGACATGATAAGAACCCTCGGTGACCATTCACACAGCAGGAGGTAATTAGCGATAACATAATTACGAATTACTTATCACTCCCTCTAATAATGAACTCAGGTGGCAAGTGTTGGCCAGATTGGAGCCAAAATTAAGCCACTGTAAAACAAGAGGGAAGTATTATAATAAATAATGATAATTTTTTATTTATACCCCATCCTTCCCGGTTCAGGAAACCGGGCTCAGGGCGGCTAACAACGAATTTAAAACACTTCATTGATGCTACAAAAAACCAGCATAAAATATGGTATAAAGCGTAAATAACAATAAAATCAAGAATCGAAAATAAATTTAGGGGGGAAATCCATCCAATAAACATTAGATGATCACCAGGGCTAGCTGGCTAAATTAGTCCCACTTGGGCCAGCGAGGAGACCAGGGGAGAATTAGCTGTAGGATCCCAGAATGGACAATCTTCACAAAACAGGGAGGAGGAGGGAAGGAAGGGGAACAAAAGATCAGGCCAGGTTCAAATTGAAAGCCAGTAGCTCTGTCTTACAGGCCCAATGGAAGGAGGTTAAATCCTGCAGGGCCCTGGTCTCATGGGACAGAGCATTCCACCAGGTCGGAGCCATCACTGAGAAGGCCCTGGCCCTGGTGGAGGATAACCTGACTTCCTTAGGGCCCAAGACCTCTAAACTAGGATTATTCATGGACCTTAAGGTCCTCTGTGGGGCATACCAGGAGAGGCGGTCCCGTAGGTACGAGGGCCCTAAGTATTGACATGCTCAGGTGTTTGCAGAAATACAAAAAAACCCCAAACCTTTTTAGAAAACCATTTTTCTGTTTTCCGTCTTGCAGGGAAGCAGGATGGGAGTGGAAGCTGTCATGGCGCTACTGGAGGGAACTCCTGATACTCCAGCATGTGTTGTCAGCCTCTCTGGTAACCAAGCTGTCCGTCTTCCTCTCATGGAGTGCGTCCAAGTAGTAGGTATTGTTTGCTGGCATGTGCGTTTATGGAGGTGGGACAAGAAAACACACCTCTTTATCCCAGCCTTTGACAGTTAAGGTATTTTGTTTTGCTGGACCCCCACCACATTTGATGAATGTATATTGTTCTGTTCCGTTTGAAATAGTTGTTTTCATAACGGTATATTATATTATTGTTACCTCCCCTGGGACCTTATGGGCAGGTAAGAAGTCAAAGACCTATAATTTGGCATAAAATTTGGACTCTTTGATTGCATTATCATTTGGAAGGTATTTAACGTGGATTTAATTGGATTGTTAAAATGGAAAATTTAATAAATATTATTATTCAAAATATATATTATTTGTCTCTATCGTCTTCCTTCAACAGACTAAAGATGTCACAACAGCGATGAATGAGGGACGGTTTGATGAAGCTCTTAAACTTAGGGGAAGGTAAGTTGGAGCTACAATTTGAACAAGGCCTTCCGGGGCCTCTGTGAAATTTATTTTTTATTCTTAGAAAGGGGAAGTGGCCGTAGCTCAGTGACAGAGTATCTGGCTCGCATGCAGAAGGTCCTGGATTCAGTCCTTTGCATTTCCAGGAAGGGCTGGGAAGGATTTTCTGCCAATCCCAGTCAGTGTAGACAGTTTTGAACCAGCCTAGGTTAGAAGGCTGCTTCCTTTGCTCCTAATAATTTGATTCACCCTGCAGGAGTTTCCAAAACAACTGGAATGTTTACAAGATTTTGGCCCATGTTCGCCCGCCCT
The DNA here is from genome assembly GCF_964106915.1 of Podarcis gaigeae. Taxonomy (NCBI): domain Eukaryota; kingdom Metazoa; phylum Chordata; class Lepidosauria; order Squamata; family Lacertidae; genus Podarcis; species Podarcis gaigeae. The sequence goes on along the minus strand of NC_139679.1, from coordinate 17,546,043 downwards.
CTGCAAAGGTAAGGGGGGGGGAGGGGAATACAGTGGGAGAGAAGGCATAGCTCAGTGGTATGCTTTGTATGTGTAAGTCCCATGTTTGATCCCTGGCATCTCTAAATAAAAGGATTCATGTAGGAGCCAATGGGAGAGACCCTTCTCTGCCTGAGACGGTGAAGACCTGACCTTCTACGAAGCAGCTTCCTTTGCTTTGGTGTAGGCAGGTCTGCATATCCTGTTGAGAACTGCTTAGACAGGCCGTTGTTGTTATGTACTGAAGTTCTCACCCTGGGCCAGCAGGAGGATACTGTAGATAGTTATGCAAATAAGGGATCAAAAGTGACGTTCAGTGATTGGATAGTTTTAGAAAATTGTAACAGTTATCTTGTACTGGAGCCCTATATAAGCAGGCTGACTGAACCCTTCAGTTCACTTCTGTTCTGGCCTGTGAATAAACAAGAGCTGTTTGAAGAATCGCTGTGTCGTCTGATATGTTCACCCACAACTTAACAGTTGTAACATGAGCTATCTTTCTTTTTAACCAGTCTGTATTTGTTTATTGGTGTTTTTCTGCTGATTTTATTCTCATGTGCCTGAAAGACCTACATTGGCTCCCAGTACGTTTCCGATCACAATTCAAAGTGTTGGTGCTGACCTTTAAAGCCCTAAATGGCCTCGGCCCAGTAGACCTGAAGCATATCCACCCCCATCATTCAGCCTGGACACTGAGGTCCAGCTCCAAGGACCATCTGGTAGTTCCCTCCCTGCGAGAAATGAGGTTGCAGGGAACCAGACAGAGGGCCTTCTTGGTGGTGGCACCTGCCCTGTGGAGCACTCTCCTATCAGATGTCAAGAAAATAAAAAACTATCTGACTTTTAGAGGACATCTAAAGGCAGCTCTGTTTAGGGAAGTTTTTAATTTGATGTTTTATTGTATTTTTAATATTTTGTTGGAAGCCACCCAGAGTGGCTGGGGAAACCCAGCCAGATCGGCAGGGTATAAATATTAAATTATTATTATTATTATATTATATTATATTATATTATATTATATTATATTATATTATATTATATTATATTATATTATATTATATTATATTATATTATATTATATTATATTATTATTGGAGTACACACACACAAATGTAATTAGAATTTTTATAAATGAATAAACCATCCTTGTAATGGGAGCAAAGCTGCTGTATGAATGTATTTCTGTCCATGTGACCGGCTCCTTCCGTGGAGCCCAGAATCCCCCAACAGGGTGTGCTTTGAAGTACATCCAAAGCTCTCTCTGACTTCATCCCCAATCCTTTTCTTTCTCTGCAGAGTGGCTACAACCTGGCAGTGATGAATGTAGGTGCACCAGCAGCTGGCATGAATGCAGCCGTGAGGTCTACGGTTAGAATTGGATTGATCCACGGTCATAGGATGCTGGCTGTGCACGACGGGTTTGAAGGCCTAGCCGAAGGAAAGGTATATGTTTTGTTTAGCTGAGGAACTAATACTCTCTTCTAAGAGAGTTCCACAGTTAGCAGTGGCTCAGGAAAGAGCTGCTTTGAGCTAAAGAAACCCTTTCGTCCGTCCTTCCTCTCCAGATTGAAGAAATTGGATGGGGAGGAGTCGGCGGCTGGACTGGGAGAGGTGGATCGAGTCTTGGAACCAAAAGGTATTATGATGGGGAGAGATGCATAGCTGTCAACTGTCCCTTATTTGGCGGGAAACTCCCTTATCCCAGCGCCATGTCCCGCTGCTGTCCCTTATTGATGATGTTCCTTAAATTTCCTAGGTTTCAAAGGAAGCAGCTCCTCTCACTCCCTCCCTGCTGGCCAGGGAGGAGGGAAGCTCCAACTGTGTTGCTTGGTTGCCCAGCCCGCCCCCCTTTGACCTCCTCTCACCAGCCTCGGCCCCTGGGAGCCCCTCCCAGCTGGGACTGGTGGGAGCCTCGGGCTCTTCCACCGCCATCCTCCTCACAGCTACCAAACTGAGCCTCTCTGCCTGGGGTAGAATCTTCGTAGCTTGGACTTTGTTTTACGTGAAAAGTGGTTGCTGCTTGTAGTTATTTAATTGCAGTGTTTCATCAGCTTGAGCAGCAGGCTCTGGAAACAAAGAGCTAAAAACCGGCGCTGCTCTCCAAAATTATCTGGTCCCTTTTAACTTCATATTTCAGGTGGTTGACTAAAATCCCTTATTTTGGCTGCTGATCCCTTATTTTCGAGGCTGCTGGTCCCTTATTTTCAAATCTATAAGTTGACAGCTATGGAGAGGTGTCCATGGACGGATGTACTCTGTGTTTAAAATAAACACAGCTGCTAAGAAAAAATAAAACAATAAAAATAATAAAAAATAAACACAGCTGCTAAGAAAAAATAAAACAATAAAAATAATAAAAAATAAACACAGCTGCTAAGAAAAAATAAAACAATAAAAATAATAAAAAATAAACACAGCTGGTATACATAGCTGAAGAAAACGTTTTCCTGTTATAAAATTGAAAAAAACACATGTCCCTTTTATAGCTTTAAGCAGAGGTGGCTAACTTGTGGCCCTCCTGATATTCCTGGATTCCAACTCAGTATGGTCACTGGTTAAGGATGATGGGAGTTGTAGTCCAGCAAAAACAAACAAACAAACAAACAAACAAACAAACGTGGAGGGCAACAGGTTAGTCACCCCTGCCTAATTTTTTTTACTTTTAGAGTGTGGAAGAGCCACTGGAGACAATTCTCCATATTTCTACAGGAGACACTGTACTCCTGGTTGGAAGAAGACAAGCTCAAAGCATTGATTTGTATAAGAATGCACCCAGCAGCCTCCTCAGAAGCATTTGTATATTTGTAGTGTGACTGGATGCTCCAGTGATGCTGGATGCAGAGGCAAAACAGAATTACCTCAGTCAGCGGAGGCTGATTGGAAAGAGCAGTGACTCATGCAGAGATGCATCAGGCAGCCTCCCCTGAAGCTGGGAAGTTCTTCTGTGACTGCATCAGGAATATTTGAAAGCTCATATCATATCCTTTGCTGAAGCACAGCAGAATTGTCCGTCCCCCTGCAGAGGCTAACTGTCTGGAAAATGAGAGTTACTGGGGATAATGGAACTTTCTATGAGTGAAATCAAAAGGTACTATCGCCTGCCTCCCAAGACTTACTGAATCAGAGTGATTCCTGAATTCTCAGGGGTGTTTTTCTAGCTGGCATGGCCGGTGCTCCTGTCAAAGCCCTTGTCTTGCCATGGAAAGGTGAGATAAGTTTGGCTGTTGACAAGACCCCTCCTATGTGACCTCTTCGTCTGTAGGGAGTCTGAAAGACTTCTTGGTTCTTTGAGGGGCTCCTGGCAATGCAGCTGACCAGATGATGGCTGGGGCAGAGGTGGCACAGACGACAGAACAAGAGTTCGCCATCGTGTCTACCATGTGGTAGTGATGATGGTGGTGAAGAAAGCTTATTTATCTGCTTCCGTTGCATCCTCAGCGAACCACTCAGCAAGGCATTTTCCAAGCGGGAAGTGGACTGGCTAAATCTAACCCAGTCTGAAAGCTGCAGTTGAGGCAGAACGCCACTTGCCAGGTTGTAATGTGAAACAGCAAGATGGGATTATATCGTTTTGATCCTTAAAACCCTGTGCTGACTGCCTGTTAGCCGCTGGGCCCAACCAAAGGCGTTGGCACCTTTGTCCAAAGCCATATAAAACTTAGGGCCCAAGGAATGTAAGGCGTGCCTTTGCCAGTACCTGCTGACCTATGCTTTAAGATGGGCTGGGTTGTGTTTAGAATTATCTTGTGCGTAATATAAAAAATACAGAGTGAGACACTAAGGAAATCCAAAGGGAAAATATGAAGAACAGAGGTTCTGACGAACGGATTATTAAAAACGCGTGAGGTAAACGGTGGAAGTCTTTTTTTTTTTTTAAACCACTTTATTCAAGGTAGATAAGGACAAGATGAAATTATACAATTGAATATAGATGGGAAACGGCTATGTATTGTGAGTACTTATGTACTTCCACCTATGATCTTTTTCTTTTATTTCTTTATTTTTTCTTTGTTCTTTTTTCTGATATCTTATCTTTCATTTCACTGCTTTATTGTGAGTAGCATTTTATAGAGGTATAAATACCTATAAATATGAAAAGAATATTCTCTAATTTTTTTCCTTGGTTAGATGTATTTTCTTTTTCTTTTGTATTTTCTTTCGTTGTGAATATGTATGTTTTCTAATTTGTACTTAATAAAAATATTAAAAATTTAAAACAAACAAACAAACAAAAAAAGATTGGCTGGGGTAGTCCTGTCAATGGTAGGGATGGTGGGTACAAGAGGCAGGGTCTCCTCAGTGGCAGCCCTCGTCTGTGGAACTCCCTGCATTTGCTTTTCCCTCACATCAACAACATTCAGGCACAAATAAAAAGAATTGCATTTACTCAGCCAGGCATTTGGAACCTTAACTGAATCGGGACCCATTAGTCAAAGTTGTATTAGCCACTGTATTATGTTTTAGTTGTTGGCGTGGATTTCGTTATTTAAATTACTGCTTTATAATACCTGCATTTTTTGCTTGATGTTAACCATCCGAATGAATAAGAGATTAAACAAAAACACCGTGCTGCTTCTTCTTCTACAATGACAGGACCCTACCCAAGAAGTACTTTGAGCAAATCAGCAACAACATCGCCAGTTTTAACATCCATGGGCTCATCATAATTGGTGGCTTTGAGGTAGGTCTCTGGCACGCCTTAGGCTCTTTAGAGCACAAGATCTATAACAGAAGTAAAGCACTGTTGATAGGATTATTGACTGGTGAATGAGTATGTCAGTTTTCACATTCCACAGAACATTCCTATAGGCACAACATGACAACCATTGACAGTGGGCTGGAAGAGGCACTCTTCGTCCAACATCCAAATCCTAAGATAGAACAGGGTGGGCTCCGATGAAAGTTAGGTTAAGGCTGGGATGGAGAAGTGCCCAGATGCTGCTGGACTCCCAACTCCCATTGGCCACAGGTAGCACAGCCGCTCTACAGCTGGGGAGAGGCAGGGGCTATCTTGTCAACACCCCCCCCCCCGAGTGGCAACCCGGGACAGCCCGCCCCCTCCGCCCCCCACTTTGTGCACCCTTGAGTCCAACAACATCTGGAGGGCCACAGTTTCCTCATCTTAATAATGGAGGCTTTCTTCTTTCCCCTTTATGTAGGCTTTCACCGGCAGCCTGGAGTTGATTGAAGGCCGAGCCAAGTTCGAAGAGCTCTGCATCCCGCTCTGTGTTATTCCTGCCACCGTCTCCAACAACGTTCCTGGCTCTGACTTCAGCATTGGTGCAGACACAGCCCTCAACACCATCACATCAGTAAGGCATTCATTGGCTTCCAAGCTCAATGAATTCCAATACATGCCAGTCTTACCGCAGGGTGGGGTGTGGCAGCTACCTAACATTGTGTTTTGTGATGCAACAGCATAGGAAGCTGCCTTATAACTGAGTCAGAACATGGGTCCATCTAGTTTATTAGTGTCGAAATTGGCTGGCAGTGGCTCTCCAGGAGTAGAAATACACTGTGCGAATTTGGAGGATTTTCATAGGCTGCTGAGTTCAGCTTTTCGTGATGCAGAATTTGGTTGTTATTCCTTCGGCATCTCTGATTAAAAGACATGCCCGCCTGATAAAACCCTGGATAGGTGCTGCCAGCCAGAATAGACGGTCCAGTGGTTAAATTTGGCATTTGGCAGTGTCATGTCTTCAAAAGCAATGGGGAGGGGCCGTAGCTCATTGGCAGAGTGTGTGCTTGGCTTGCCAAAGGTTCTAGGTTGGATCCTGCCACGTTCAGCTCAGAGGATATTGGGTGATGGGGAAGACCCCTTCTTTGCCACGAAATCTTGGGAGGGCAGCTATCAGTCGAGAGAAGGCAGTATGTCTGACTCAGTCCGAGACAGTTATTGTACATTTATATGTCTATATCTTCTTTTAGGGATGCTGGTGGCACCGTGGTCTAAACCACTGAGCCTAGGGCTTGCCGATCAGAAGTTCCCCACGATGGATGAGCTCCTGTTGCTCAGTCCCAGCTCCTGCCAACCTAGCAATTTGAAAGCACATCAAAGTGCAAGTAGATAAATAGGTACCACTCTGGCGGGAAGGTAAATGGCATTTCCGTGCGCTGCTCTGGTTTGCCAGAAGCAGCTTAGTAATGCTGGCCACATGACCCAGAAGCTGTCTGTGTATAAACACCGGCTTCCTCGGCCTATAGAGCGAGATGAGCGCGCAACCCCAGAGTCATCTGCCTCTGGACCTAACGGTCAGGGGTACCTTTACCTTTTACCTTCTTTTAACTTGCAAACATAAGAGTTGCCAAAAAGTTATACAGCGAACCTGCCCCATTCTGTCTTTCTGAGCAGGATGCCATTTGTTTGTTTAATTCCCTAGACTTGTGACCGTATCAAACAGTCTGCAGCTGGCACCAAGAGGCGGGTGTTCATCATTGAGACCATGGGAGGATATTGCGGCTACCTGGCTACCATGGCGGGACTGGCTGCTGGAGCAGATGCAGCCTATATTTATGAGGATCCTTTCACCATCCATGACTTGGAAGTGAGAATCATTTGCAGAGGCCAGAGGGGGTTGTTTCCTTTTTGAAAGCTCCTGGGAGTGCAGCATAGTCTAGATTGAGTTCCTCTCTCCACTCTTAGCAGCTTCTGCTGTAAATAACCTGAATAGTCATTCCAAAACTGTGCCCTGGGGCAACACCAGTATGCTGTGAGAGGACTGCTTGTGTGCCATGAAAATAAATTAGAGGAACGTTCCTGCATGGGCGTTCCTGCCTAAACTGGAAGCAGGTAATTCTGTCTAGTCTCTGCTTTGGATGTGACTGGTGTTCAATCACTCCCAAGAGAAGAGCACAGCAGTATTGCCTCTTACAATCACTTCCAATTCAGACTCTCATTTACAGAATTGCCTGCCTACAGAAAAGGCTGGCTGTTGTATCTTCATGAGTCACTTCTTTAGGCTTGCTCCAAAGGCAATGACTCATGCAAAAACATAGGGGCTAATCTTTAAGAATGGGCAATTCCTACTCTTGCATACTCTACAAGCCAGTGTTTTCAGAGGCAAGAGTGAAAATGCGTACCTATAGTTCTCATTCAGGAGGAAAGTGAACCTCAGGCATCTCACAGTGTAACACTTTGCAACTGTATGTGCAGATGACAAACATGTGAAGCCACTAATGTGAATAGTTTTGGGCCTGCAGTTTGACTTTATTAAGTGGGTTAATCTTACTCCTTTCATATTCACAATCCAAAACATGATGTCACAGGCTTTAGTGCAAAGTTTGCATATCCCACCTTCGCACAGGAAAGTCTTTCCAGGAATACAGTGGTACCTCGGGTTAAGTACTTAATTCCTTCCAGAGGTCCTTTCTTAACCTGAAACTGTTCTTAACCTGACGCACCTCCAGCGCCACGCCGCTGGAGCACAATTTCTGTTCTCATCCCGAAGCAAAGTTCTTAACCTGAAGCACTATTCCTGGGTTAGCGGAGTCTGTAACCTGAAGCGTATGTAACCTGAAGCATATGTAACCTGAGGTACCACTGTACTCCTTTATAGAAAATAAGTCTTGACTGTATGATGATAGGGACTGGAACTTGGCAGCAAAAGCTATGATAGCTGGGAGATGTGCTCACGTGTAGTTTCAGAGACGGAAAGTGAAACCATGATTCTCTCTTTGGTAAACAGATGAATGTGGAGCATCTGACTGAGAAAATGAAGACCACAGTGAAGAGAGGTCTCATATTGAGGTATCTTACTAGGCTTAGCCATCAAACAGCTGGGGATTGGATGCTCAGAAGTGGTTTCTGTTAGCTAAAAAGAGTGAAGATGGGCAATACCATTGTAGGAGTGGTGGAAGCAGTTTTCTTCTTCTTTTAAGCTTTAACCATGTATGCTTATAACTTTCTATTCTGGCTGGCTTCTAAAACAACATTGGTTCTGCAGCTTTTCAGATAAGGAAGCAATTGTTGTTCCAGAGTTTCCAGTATGTTTTCCAGGCACTCATTGCAAAAAAGAAGACTGATTTGGGGGAGGAAATGCATTTTTTGCTCCAAGCGAGCTTTCTATATATATCATACCTGTATCGCACCCATCATCTATGTAGTGGCTGAGTAAATAGGGCTCATTTTGTTTTACCCTCACAACTTAACCTTTGAAGTACATTATGCTGAGAGAAATTTGCCCAAGAGTGGTGTGGTACTTCATGGCAAAGTAAAGGAATTTGCACCTGGGTCTCCCATCACTGCCAGGACCACACTGACTTTTGCTTATACTAGAAGAGAAAGCAGGCTATGATCAGAATAAAATTATGGTGGGCAGAAGCAGTTTATTATGGAGCAATAATGCATTTCCAGGATAAACAGGCCGCAGAACAAGGGAAATATTTAGTCAGTTAAGCTGTAGGGCCCACGCCAATCAGACAAATGGATGTGAATCCTGGGTCTACATTCATACAAAATACAGAAAAATTCTACACACACACACACACACACACACACACACACACACACACAGCGTCCCTCCACCCATCCAGCCAAGCAAGAGGCATTATCAAAGTACAATGACACATTCCAGCCAGGCAAAAGTAGTTGAGGAGAGCTCAAGTCACCTGAGCGTTTCCCCCCCCCCCCCCTTAGCGCTGTGTTCTACCATTCCATCTCTTTTCTTTTAAAGCTAGTTCTTAATCAGTGTAGACCTGTCTTCCTGCCTCATCCATGCTGGGTGTGTTCTCTCTTTCTAGGAATGAAAAGTGCAATGAGCACTATAACACCGAGTTCATATACAACTTGTATTCTGAGGAAGGGAAAGGAGTCTTTGACACCAGGAAGAATGTCTTGGGACACATGCAGCAGGTATGTGTGGAGCCCAGCTATACTGCTACAGCTACTCAAGCAAATAATACTTTTAGTTCCACAAATGGCAGAGAAGTTGAACACGGGCTGAGGACAGAAATAGCCCCAAAGGACTGGTCCCATCTAGAGCCCTTCAGTTGACCCACGCTGTCTTATGTTTTGTTCCAAAGGGAAAACACACAGACGCAACACACACGCACACTGCCACCGAATTCTGTCTCCCAAGCGCTCTTACAAGGCCTCTCTACCAGCATCAGAGGTGGAGAAATGCTTTTTTTTTTTTTTACTCTTCATAGAAAGATGGCCATCTGTCATGGATGCTTTAGCTGCATTACAGGGGGTTGGACTAGATGACCCTTGGACCCAATTCTATGATTCTATAATAAAAGGGAGAGTTTCTAGGACCTCTCTGCAGCACTGGGGCAGTGGGAAATGGCTCTCTTACCCTGTGAAGAGCAGACAGAGGGATTTATGTCCTGATCACGGTATGGATAGAGATTTTATCACCCAATTTCAAGTGCTGAGCACCAGGCTGCTGAGATTGGAAGATAAAGCTGGAGCAGTTGATGGGTCACTTCCTCTGCCAGGCTGTGCAAGGCCCATAGCCACTCCTGCTGCAATCGATCTTCCATTTGGAGGCTTTTAAACCACAAAGCCGGGGACGCGGGTGGTGCTGTGGGTAAAAGCCTCAGCGCCTAGGGCTTGCCGATAGAAAGGTCGGCGGTTCGAATCCCCGCGGTGGGGTGCGCTCCCGCTGCTCGGTCCCAGCGCCTGCCAACCTAGCAGTTCGAAAGCACCCCCGGGTGCAAGTAGATAAATAGGGACCGCTTACTTGCGGGAAGGTAAACGGCGTTTCCGTGTGCTGCGCTGGCTCGCCAGATGCAGCTTTGTCACGCTGGCCACGTGACCCGGAAGTGTCTTCGGACAGCGCTGGCCCCCGGCCTCTTGAGTGAGATGGGCGCACCAACCCGAGTCTGTCAAGACTGGCCCGTACGGGCAGGGGTACCTTTACCTTTACCTTTTAAACCACAAAGCCTAGGACTTGCTGATCAGAAGGTCGGCGGTTCAGATCCCCGCGACGGGCTGAGCTCCCGTTGCTCAGTCCCTGCTCCTGCCAACCTATCAGTTTGAAAGCACATCAAAGTGCAAGTAGATAGGGAAAGATCTGCCAAAAAAGCTGAAAAACATCTTCATGTATGCGACAACGTCCGTGAGAGTTTTAATAGCACAAGGATGGAAGACTGAAGAAACCCCAACTAAAGAATCATGGCAAGAAAAATTGTTGGACTATGCAGAACTGGCAAAACTGACATACAAGCTACGGGACAAGGATAACTGTGACTTTAAAGATGAATGGGAACCCTTTACAAAGTATTTGAAGACGCAACAAAGCGAACTGGACTCCTTGGCTGGTTTTGAATAAACATTCACAAACTTTTTATTGATAATTATCAGCTAAATAGTTTGAGGATCTATACAACTGTGTAACATGCAGAAAACAGCATTTTTAGAAAAATCAAAGACTGGAGCTGAGGGAAGTTGGGGGGTGGGGGTAGTGAATTCTGTGGGGGAAGGGAGGGGAGGGAAGAAAAATGGGGGGGGATAAGGATGATATGCTTCTGGATAATATGTTTTGTTTTAATTTTGAATAAAAAAGTTATTTAAAAATTGCAAGTAGGTAAATAGGTACCGCTCCGGCGGGAAGGTAAACGGTGTTTCCGTACACTGCTCTGGTTCGCCAGAAGCGGCTTAGTCATGCTGGCCACATGACCTGGAAGCTGTACGCCGGCTCCCTTGGCCAATAAAGCAAGATGAGCGCCACAACCCCAGAGTCGGCCACGACTGGACCTAATGGTCAGGGGTCCCTTTACCTTTACCTTTTAAGCAATTCGTGCAACTATGATTCTCAATGACAATCAAGCTGACTTTCCCTGTACCCATCACAGGGTGGCTCACCAACTCCCTTTGACAGAAACTTTGGAACGAAAATGGGTGCTAAAGCGGTGGCGTGGATGTCCGGGAAGATTAAAGAGTGTTCCAGGCATGGTATGTGGATGCTTTTGACTGGGTAGCCTGTTACACTAGGTGGTTAGCTATGGCTGCTGGAGAATGAGGGATAGGAAAGAGAGAGAACAGAATCCAGATGTTTCTCCCTGTTGCATCATGCCATTAATGAATTTGGAAAGAGGCATTGCCCTCTAAAACTGCATAGGCTACTTGTGCTATCAAAACTAGCTCAGTGTTGTCCACGGGTCACTGATAGGTTGTGCTCTCTAGGGTTTTAGAGAGCCAGTGTGGTGTAGTGGTTAAGAGCAGTAGTCTCATAATCTGGTGAACCGGGTTCGCTTCCCCGCTCCTCCACATGCAGCTGCTGGATGACCTTGGGCCAGTCACACTTCTCTGAAGTCTCTCAGCCCCACTCACCTCACAGAGTGTTTGTTGTGGGGGAGGAAGGGAAAGGAGAATGTTAGCCGCTTTGAGACTCCTGAAGGGGAGTGATAAAGCGGGATATCAAATCCAAACTCTTCTTCTTCTTCCTACCAACGGGGATCAACCAGAAATTAAATCTGGGATATTTTTCATGTGAAGCAGGTACACAACCACTGATCTACAGCCCTGCTTAAAACTCCTGTTTTCAGATGACTATGAGGGAGTCTTTATACAGTGGTACCTTGAATTAAAAACTTAATTCGTTCTGGAGGTCCGTTCTTAACCTGAAACTAATCTTAACCTGAAGCACCACTTTAGCTAATGGGGCCTCCCGCTGCTGCCGCTGTGTGATTCCTGTTCTCATCCTGAAGCAAAGTTCTTAACATTTCTGGGTTAGCGGAGTCTGTAACCTGAAGCGTCTGTAACCTGAGGTACCACTATATTTTACAGAGTTGTGTAGAAGTTGCCCCAGGCTGTTCGGCCCTTTTAATAGCTCTCTTTCCCCCCCCCCTTAGAAAAACCACGCAACACTTGCTTTTAAAGTTTAAAAATAACATGGCTTTGACTTGCTGTACTTGCTCTTGCCGGATTGAATGTACCAGAGAGGTAGGTGATACTTACGTTACTGAAACAGATTTACATGAATTCGTATCTGAGACTGACAGATATTTACAGACTGAGGCAGGCAGCAGCATAACACAACACACTTGCTGCTCTCACAGCTAAAGCTCCACATACAGTGATAACTGAACAAACTGGGGGGAAATGCCTCAGTATATATATTTATGACATCACAAGATTCTATGCTATAGCATTAACCCATTGCATAGTATTTTGAATGCAGCATTACCACACCTTTGGCGAATTACCGTATTTTTCGCTCTATAAGACGCACCTAGTTTTAGAGGAGGAGAACAAGAGAAAAAAAATTCTCTCCCTCTCTGTGCAGCACCTCTCCAGCAAAGCGGGAGGAGAAATGGAAGGGGCTCCGTTTCTCTTCCCGCTTCGCTGAAGGGGCGCTGCGCAGAGAGGGAAAGCTGCGCATCGCCTCTCCAGCGAAGCGAAGTCAGAACAGCAAGAGGGATCGCTGCGCAGCGAAAGCAGCAATCCTTCTTGCTCTCCTGGCTTCAGGGATAGTTGCGCAGCCTGCATTCGCTCCATAAGACACACACACATTTCCCCTTACTTTTTAGGAGGGGGGAAGTGCGTCATATAGAGGGAAAAATACGGTAGTGATTCTGGTCTCAGTTACATTTTTAATGTTCACCTGATGCACTGTATTGTGCTTCATTACTGGCGAGTTTTTTGTTTGTTTGATTGATTTTGTAAGCCAATCTTGAAGACCCTCTGGCTAAAACTGTATTTTAATGGATGGTAATATCGTTTATAGAATCGGCAGCAAGGGAGAGGGAGCTGTGGCCTTCAGGCTCTGCTTGCGGACATCCCAGAGGCATTTGGCCGGATGCTGTTAAAGGAATGAGGAGCCAGTAGCCCTGAAAATATTGTTTGACACCAACTCCCATCAGACCCAGAAAGCATGGCCAATGGGCTTGGATTATGGAAGTTGGAGTCCAACATTTGCAGGGGACTGTACACACAGTTCCCACTATCCGAAAATTCATTTCTCCACACGTAAAGAATTATGCCCAAACCTTGCTAATCTTTCTGCGGATTCAGATATGCAGACAACCAGATTCCTAGTTCATTTGTGCTTTGCTGGTTGGTGGCAGCCATTTTCACGCAGATACCATGGAGGCAAGGGTGGAGAGGACAAATCAAGAGATCAGTTTTTTCTTTTGGCTGCAGCCGTTTCAGAAAGAAACCATGGAGAGGGGGTAAAGAGATGGGACAAATCCTGCCTTAGAAATATTTCCATAGGAAATCATAGACTTATTATGCATCCCTTGCCTAACTAAAGATTTCCATGGAACGCACTGTGGTCACCCTTCAGGACCTGTGTGTATGGATTTTACCAGTTAATGCTTTCTTCACATACACAAAAGTCCTTCCTGATAATTAACCAATTAATTCATATTTTCTAATTAATATTAAAATAAGAGCAACTGGGGGGGGATGATGCCTTCTGGGACTGTAAGAATTTATTACCTAGTATTCATTGTATATGGAGTATATAGTATTGTATATAATATTCATTTGTACATTTGTATATTCATTGGATATACATTCAGAAAGTATATGGAGACAATTCTGGGCCACGTTTATTTTCTTTATTAACCCTTTAGATTCCCTTCAACAACAGATGTTCTCAGGGTGGTTTATGAATGCTATTTAAAGCACAATAAGTGGGTGATAGCCAACGTTCATCATACTCAGAGAAGACCTACTGCAATGAATGAACTTAAATAACTTATTGAGTTCAGTTGATCTATTCTGAGCATGGTTTCAGCTAGCTATCACCCACTGTGGCATTGATAAAAATACAAACAAAATAAAACAGTAAACAATCATCAGTATTTTTTAAAAAAAACTTAAACACAATAAATTCAGCAGTGATAACTAATACAACATCACCCAGAACACACTGGCTATACTGCATATCTGCTCACAAACATGGATTTTGACATAGTATGTTAAGATCTCTCCTGACATGATACTTTATTATGTTCTTTAAAATTTGATGAATTCATATTTCTTCTTAATCTTCTCATCTCACACAGTTGAACCATTCCCAAATAGTAACAATCCTACATGCATCCTAATACTTGGGGAAATCTGGCAAATTCACTCTGAACTTTTCCCAGGGCTACATATAATGCATTAAAAGTAAATTGTGGGGGAGGGGTGTGTCTGGGTCCCCCCCCCCCATATAAAACCAGTGCAGATTTTGCCATCATTTTAATTTTATTGTCAATTGCTCACCACCCTAGGGAATTATGTTCAAGAGTAGTCAAGGATTATTATGGTTAACGGAAGGTTATGCATTTTAACTGTAGACAAATAGTTGACTTGTAACTTACTATATAACTTATTGTGGACTTTTCGCCACCAATCTCTTTCACATGAAGAGGCATAAATACACCCAGATATTAAATTCCAGAAGATTTCCTTGAGAGTATTATTACTGCTTTGCTGAACTATTTATTAATGTTTAGTCTGCATTTCAGAATAAAATCTTTCCAGGGTATCTTAGAATATTAGGCAATAAAAAGGCAAGTCCTCATTTTTCCAGATAATGAATTTGATGGGCATTTCCCACAATTTCTTTTTTCAGGTCGTATCTTTGCCAACAGCCCTGATTCAGCTTGCCTCCTGGGCATGCGCAGACGGGCCCTTGTATTCCAGCCCCTCTCCGAACTCAAAGAACAGACTGATTTTGAGTAAGTGTCTCCTCTGTCTTGTAAACTCAAGTAAGTGAGGCTTCTGCAGTCAGGGTAATCTGCAATCCACAATATATCTGTTAGAAGTCCAAGAACCTCACTAAAAATAATAACACAGAAGTGGTTGCTAAAGACTTCCCAAGGCGGAGCCATTTTGCAAAGGGAACGATTGTGCCAGAGCCATGGAATCAATTGTGTTCCAGGGCTTTCCATGGGCTTCTGATGCTGGACTATGATGGGTCTTTGAACTGCTCCAACAAGGCTCTTCTGATTGTTCTTAGCTGAAACGCTCATGATCTCTCTCTCTCTCTCCATCAGGCACCGCATCCCCAGAACACAGTGGTGGCTGAAGCTTCGTCCCATCTTGAAGATTCTTGCCAAGTATAAGATTGAGTTGGATACCTCTGAGACAGCTCAAATAGAACACATCACTCGCAAGAGAGTATCTGGAGAAGGCGCCCTGTGAACAGCTAGCAGCTCTCCCTTTTAGTTATGACACTTAAGGAGACCTCTAAAGCAAAGTATTTTTTTTCCCCAGTCCCCTTCCCGTTTAGCATGCAGCTGTCTCATCTAGTGTTTTGTGTAATGACTGGGACTGCATGCCTGCCACAAATGGAGGAGGCAACACCAAATGTCATCTAGTGCCATGTCATCTACTGCCATATCTGCAGTATATGAATGAATGAGTTAAAGGGAAATGTATGTTATTATATTCTACTCTTCCTTTTAGAAAGCTCAAGAGAGCTGACATGGGGCTCCTGGCAGTCTTCTATTCAGGCACCAGGTCTACTTTTTCTTCTGCTTTACTGGTGCTTATAAGGTTAGGTGGCCCTCTGTCTGAGGGTGGAGTGGGGATTTCAAACAGGAATGGTCATTTCAGCTTAAGTTCATCATGTTGAAATCTGGACTGGACTGAATATATTATTTTGCTATCAGGCCCTCTCCTTTGAACAGTGGCAGCTACCCCAGAACCCACAGTTGGGGTAAATTATAGCTTTGTGATTCAAGCTCTCCCAAATGCTGAAAATAAAATGGGAACTGTTTCACTAGAGGTTGCTGTTTGGATCTGCCATTTCAACACCATCATTTTCCTTCTTCTTTTGTAACATGCACAATGCAGGGGGAGTTGGACTGCAGGTATGGGAGATTTTAAAAAACCAAGCAGCCATCTGGCACCCAGCATTCAAAATTTTCCAGGCACATTTTGCACCAGACTATCAGCCACCTGCGACCGAGTCAAGATGCCTGGGTGCTAGGATGGCGCCTGAAGTCTCCTACCATCTGATGGTGCATGCCTAGGGATCCTTGACTGTTTTCACACACTAGCATCACATCATGTAGAATTCTACCAGTTATATTTTATCTGCACAATCAGAATGAATTGCAGGAACTAAAAAGTCATCTTGAAAAATACAGTTTTTGAGCTGTCTGGCCCCAAAATGGCAACTTTGATGACTGTAACCCAGGTTTAAAATGTGCCATTGGGACCTAGCTTATATATCTGAGTTTCTAATACTGCTGGGACCTGTACTAAACTAGACTGCATGTAAACTTCCATTTGCCAAAATACACACACGTCTCTTCTTATCTGGGGCAATCTCCACCTCCATGGATTTAAAACAGCCACTGTGAACATCGTTTGAAACCACCCTTATTAAGTGCATAAATATACAGTGGTACCTCCGGTTACATACGCTTCAGGTTACAGACTCCACTAACCCAGAAATAATGCTTCAGGTTAAGAACTTTGCTTCAGGATGAGAACAGAAATCATGCTCCGGTAGCAGCAGGAGGCCCCATTAGCTAAAGAGGTGCTTCGGGTTAGGTACAGTTTCAGGTTAAGAACGGACCTCCGGAACGAATTAAGTACTTAACCCAAGGTACCACTGTATGTAAAAGTGCAACAGCAGCTCTTAGACACATGGAACCAAGCTACATGCAGACATGGGGTTTGTACCATCATACCTCATGTTATGTCCGCTTCATGTTACGTTCTTTCAGGTTGTGTCCCGTGGCGACCCGGAAGTACCGGAAAGGGTTACTTCTGGGTTTCGCCGCATGCGCAGAAGCGCAAAATAACGTCACACACATGCGCAGAGGTGGCGAATCGCAACCTGCGCTGCTGCGGGTTGTGTTCTTTTCATGTTGCAAATGGGCCTCTGGAACGGATCCCGTTTGCAACCAGATGTACCACTGTAGTGCTATATGCTTATTCTCCAACCTGCTAATTGATGGCCCAGCTAGCTACAAACAGTGCAACCGTACAACAGGAAGGCAGACTTCAGGCTTGTAGATTCTAGTTTGTTCCTGACTACAGTCCCAAAGTCTACTACCCCAAAGCTAGTGCAAAATACAGCCAACACTTAAAGGAATTCAGTGGCACGGCTGAACGGAACTTGCAGTTCCTACACACGAAAACCCATTCCTGGTTATCTCACTCCCTCCAGGCTTCCTGCACTCTAGCACACACACAGAGGGAAATAAAATGCACACATAATAAAGTAACAGTAACCCTACGAAATGGCAACGGTGGGAAATAATTACAAAAAGGTTTCCACCAGGCAGTGTCTCCTACCAAGTTCCAAAAAGTAGAGGCAACAGCAGCAGGCAGCCCTGCGAGTCAGTGCCTTAGCAGAAAAGGCCTTCTTGCAATTCATCTGGTGGGAGGACTGAAGGAAGTAAATTTTAGCAACTATGTCTGAAGTACCTAAGGGAGTTGCTGAATGAGTGTTTCCTCTCTTTCCCTCTGCATCTAATCCTGGCCCCCTTTTTTGCATGTGCACTCAGAAATATGTGCCTGTACATGATGGAGTTTTATCCTCCACATTGGACGGTGCTGTCTGTATATATTCTCCTCCCTAGTAAAAAATGTAAAAACAGTCACCTGAAAAACAGCAAATTACTTTGAAAATGCCAATCTAGCCTCCGGCTAAGTCATGCTGACCACATGACCTGGAAACTGCTCACCGGCTCCCTCGGCCAATAAAGCGAGATGAGCGACGCAACCCCAGAGTCGTCCGCGACTGGACCTAATGGTCAGGGGTCCCTTTACCTTTAATGAACTTACAAAACTGACAGTAAAACTCGGGGAAATGTTTCACTGGCAGTGGTGTTAGATGCACAGTTAAAAAAAAAACCAAATCACTCCAGAACATGATAGAGGCAGGAACTGTTTGTATACATTTCTTCCCAGCTACTTATCCTTACTGAAAAGGGAAGTGCTTGATGTTGTCATTCCTCTTCCTTTGGCAAAACCCACTCCACATTAAATAGAACCCAGGTTAGTTGCTGTATTACGCCATACTGTGCACACCAGAAAGACTTCTGGGTTCGTAGTGGTGCGGCAATCTGACAGCTATCTGCTGGAGAGATGGCAAGAGGAAATAGCAGGAGACCAGCAGCATGACACTCTCACAATGAAAACACACCACAAAATAAATTGCTTCTACACCACCATTTTTAATTAGCAAACTTTTAATACTCCACACAAGTTATTTGCTCACCTAACGAACCTTCTTCCTCCATAGCAACCAAACACTTGGGCAAAGGGAATTTTGAGCTCATGGCATGATTTGTTCCTCCCAATATGTGGCTTCTCACTGTCCAGCATGTACTCAGGTAGGCTTAACTCAATGGGAGAGAGGTGTTCCCAGAGTGGATGGCAACTGCATTGCCACTGTTATAAGGAAGACATGATTTCGGTGGTTCTTAAAAGTATGGAGCAATGTTTCTGGATTGCCTGTGAATGGAAAGAACTACATCTCCATATAAGGTTATGGCTCTCCTTATATTAAACAGCCTTTTAACCACCCGACTCATGGCTTAGGACACTGTTCATTTTACCAAGTGATTAGAGCAATCCCACACTGCCTTGAAAATTAACGGTGCCCAGTTGAATACATTCACTGCTCAGAATTAGTTCATACTCCCTACCCAACCAACAGCGATATCCTGAGGGATGTAAGGGAATCCTAGAAGCATCTCCTATTCTCAGAAAAATTCATTTCATTTTTAAGCCTTGGCTGAAAGTAGAGGGAGCTGGGCCTTCAGGCAACAGTATCACTGGGCTATCCATCCTTCCCCATGATCTAAGGAAATTAGGTTATCCTAGAGTGTAAATTGAAATATAGTTATAATTTTACAATCAGGGAAAACCCTGTGTGTCAGCTATCGGAGTTTAAGAACTGGACTGAGCAAACAAAAGCTGGTCCAAAACCTTGGGAGATTTGCGACAGCACATCGGCTCAGATGTTGCTTCTGTCCTCAATTTGCTGTAAATAAATGCAGGATTCATAGCTGCAGGTAGTAATAAACTTTTACTGTTGCTTGGACACTAAAGGGACCTGTGTTTGATGGAAACACCTTGAAACCTTTAGAGGTTTTTTTAAATGCAGCAGTGTTTTAAGTACTAAAATACCCCCTACCCCGTGAACACTCTGTTGCTAATTAAGGAAAACACAGTAAAGCACAGCTGAAATTGAGTAATGTGACAGCAAACCAGAAATTAACTGAATATGCTATAAACCTATGACCCTCCAGATGCTGCTGAACTACAATTCTCATCAGCCTCAGCAAGCATGGCCAGGGATGATGGGAACTGTAGTTCAATGAGGCTCAACACAGGGTGCTGAGACCCTTTCAAACTGAAGAATATACTTACTAAGCTCTAAGCCATAAATTAGATACACGAGCACACTATGTAGGCAGAAACCAACTTCCTTATCATTCAGGGTACAAATCGCATACATTGTACTTCTTGTACCTATCTTGCTACTTGACTTTTTAAAGAAAAAACTCACTGTGATTTAGTCTAACTGGCCTGCTTTCTGGGGCTCAGCTGAACCCTTCCCCGATGAAGGGCGGATCTAAACATGCAGGAGAACATGATTGAAAGGAAGATTATCATCTCAGAGTGTTGGTTTGAACCTGCACGCTGCTTTTGCTTTACATTATCACTTTACATTCAGACAGCAAATAAAGGATTGCTGAAGTACTTGTTGCCCTGAGGCGTGTGCTTTCTACTTGCAGGGGTTTGGTTCCTCAACCTGACTCCCAACCAAGGGCCATTCACAAATCATATTCTCCACCTACAGTCTGAAGTGAGACAGTCCACTACCACCTTGGGATTTGTTGTGGAATTTCATTCTGCTGCACATGAAGATCTGGCCAAAGTATCAAAACATGATCCACTACTTTGGAGAGAATTCTCCCTCTCCTGCCAATCTGATGAGTGGATAGGAGAGACACAAAGGAGGCAGTGTAACAGAGAAGGGCTGCCATTGTTCCAATCCATCAAGCCACTTTACCTTGCAGCAGAAAATGAAATGGCAAGACAGGCCTGCTGACTCAAGAGTGTAAAGCAGGAAGGTCACCAATAATTCGGCTTTTGTGCCTTCCCCACCACCTCCTCCTCCAGCCTGATACGTAGCTCCACCTTCCCTTTGTGCAAAAGATTCTCAGGAGAAATCAGATCTAGGAATTCAGGGAAGAACTGCTGCAGGAGGCGAAGAGCAGGGTTCTTTCTCAAGAACCAGACATTACACCTTCCAGCCTCTCTCGGTGAAGAAAAGAAGGAAAAAATGAGAAACTAAGGGAAACCACCAGCCAGTGTCAGAACCAGTATCCCCTGTGCGGTTACACACAGATCTGCAAAAAAACTACTTCATATCGCTGCTACAGTCAGTTGAAAGCACCAGGAAAGGAGCTGCACAGTAAGTCAACCAAAGTGAGCTCTTAACAGAGACTTGCGAGGCTTTAGCTGTCATTTAAGCAACACATACTCTTTCAGAGATTCTGGCAGAGGCAGCTCCTTCACTGCATCTGGCAGGAACTGGACTCCCAGGCTGCGGCGCACAGCATAGCGCGACAGCGTCTTTAAGGTGCCCGGGGCGGAGCACAGGGTGGTGAGCTTTTCGCAGAGTTGCTGATCCCGCGTGACTTCGCGGGGCATCATGCCGTTCTTCCGCAACTCAAAGTGTCCTACGGCTCTGTGGAGGAGATCAAAGCAGGAGTCTTCCCTCTCGGTGCCGAGTCCTCTGACCAGCAGGGCAACCAACCTCGAAATCGGGGTCTGCCCCTTCATATTGACCACCCGGACCTCTGCCCCGTATTCCAGAAGGATGCTCACACTCTCCAGGTTTCCCTTCATGGCTGCCCAGCTCAGGGGGGTGTCGTTGTTGTAATCCAGAGCATTGACAAAGGCGCCGCTTTCTAAGAGTGTTCGGACGCATTCAGCATTGTTCTTGAAGGCGGCCCAATGCAGTGGCGTGTCCTTGTTGCCATCCAGTGCATTGGGATTTGCCCCGTATTCTAATAGGATCTCTACGCAAGTCTCGTCCTTTTCCGCTGCGTAGTGAAGTGCTGTTCGGTTGTAGCCATCAAGGGCATTGACCTGAAAAAGCAGAGACAGGATTCTTCATGTGTTTGAAGTTTATTATCGGCAAGAGGAAAATGACCAAAACTTGGCTAAGAAAGATGGGTAGTAGAATCATTCCATTGCAATCCCCATCAGCCAAAACACTTGTCCCATGATCATCACTCTAATACCGGACCCATTCAATGAGTTTCCTCTGAAGCAGAAAACTCTCAAGTACAGTGGTACCTCGGGTTACAGACTCCGCTAACCCAGAAAGAGTACCTTGGGTTAAGAACTTTGCTTCTGGATGAGAACAGAAATTGTGCAGCCGCGGTGCAGTGGCAGCAGGAAGCCCCATTAGCTAAAGTGGTGCTTCAGGTTAAGAACAGTTTCAGGTTAAGAACAGACTTCCAGAACAAATTAAGTTCTTAACCCGAGGTACCACTGTATCATGCTGCTGCTCTGGCCCTTATTTTTTAGAAACAGCAAACGAAAAGGGAATGGCCATCTCCCATCTTGCTCTGTGAGATTCCAGGGGCCAATATTTATTTAAATAATTCCGTCACTGCAGTTTCTAAGCAGTGCATAACAGGGATTCAGGAGGGATCCTATTTAACTAACCACTGTCAAAGAAAGAATGCTGGAGGAGATGAAGGCTTGTTGTAATCCAGCACAGGCAAGTTTACTATGTTCTTCAGGCCTTGAGCTCCGTACGTGGATGGCAACTTGTGTGATTTCACTAATTCCTTGAGAACTTAACTTGGACCCAGACTTTCTTCCTCGTAGCAGAAGGCAGAGGAAGTTGACTTTGGATAATTCCCCTTGTGCCTTTCAAATGTCTGCTCTGAAATGATGTAACACCAGAGAGAACAGTAAGGGGACAGGGGGTTGCTGCAGGGGGAAATGGAAGAAAATCTATTCCCTTCACTTTACCACCAGAATCCCTGAACTGGGAATTTTGGGTGGGGTGTTTTTTTTACATTCAAGTGGTGTATAAATTTTGTAAATTAAATAAATAAAAGCCTTCTGTGGACAGAAGGAGCCCTTCCATTCATAGACAGCTGTTTGGATCCAACCCTAAAAGCCACTGAGATTTGATAATCTTATTTTTATAATCTCATTTTAGGAATTCTAAAACCCAGGATGATGATGATGACGCATTTGGTCTCGTGGCCTTGTCATTTTCCTACCTGTAAAAACTTTTGTCAGAATTAAAGGCGATGCTGAAACGCACACACAAGAGAATGTGATCAAACTGGCACAGGACTAAACTGTTCAGGGAAGTTTTTAATGTGTGACATTTTAATGTATTCTTAATCTTTGTTGGAAGCCGCCCAGTGTGGCTGGGGAACAAATAATAAATTTATATTATTATATTATTATAAACTGGGCCATGTCAATCAATCAGGCAAATAATTTTTGAGCCAGAGAGCTAAACCCCAGCCACCTATTCAAAATAATGGTCAGGATCCCAACAACTGTGCAAGCCATTCACTATGCCCAAGAGGGCTTGACCTTATGATTTCTAAAATGGCACATTTCCTTACCTCTCGACCTCAGCCCCCAGAAGGCAAACCGCTTTGAAAACACATAAAACCCTGTTTTTCCCCCTCCTAGCTCTTGCACCTAAAGGAATATGTCTCAATCTAGTTGTGTGATATGTAATACTGTGATCAGGGTGTGTGTGTGTGTGTGTGTGTGTGTGTGTGTGTGTGTGTGGTCTATCACAAGGATACCCCTTTGAACATTCAGAAGTGCTCTACAAACCCCCTCACATCTGTCATGTTTGCTGGATCTGTTCTTAAATAGGCTCTTCTTACCTCAGCTCCTTTTTCCAAGAGCAGCTCAATGCAGTCGGCGTCAGCAACCATGCAAGCACAGTGCAATGGCTTCAGGGTACCGTGCATACAGTTAACATCTGCTCCCTGGAAGAACACAAATCGGGAAAGCACAGTAAGAGAAGTTCTGCCAGCTTATTTATTTCTGATCTCAGTGGATCATGAATAACTTTTGCAATACAGTGGTACCTCGGGTTACATATGATTCAGGTTACATACGATTTAGGTTACAGACTCCGCTAACCCAGAAATAGTACCTTGGGTTAAGAACTTTGCTTCAGGATGAGAACAGAAATCGTGCTCCGGCAGCGGCGCAGCAGCAGGAGGCCCCATTAGCTAAAGTGGTGCTTCAGGTTAAGAACAGTTTCAGGTTAAGAACAGACCTCCGGAATGGATTAAGTACATTGGGGTACTTCATATTTATGGTGCGTCTCTGTGATTTAAGCCAAAAATCTAAACCCCAAATCCATTTAAGTCTCTTCATATTTATTACTCTCACAGCTATTTATTTACTGCTGTAGCATTCTAAAGGTGGCTAAAAAATGGGAGAGAACCTGCTTCCTGCAAGGCCTGCTCCATTTGCTTGAGGAAGCTAGGAAAGTAAAGATCGGCATCCTCTTTCCTCTTTAGACTCTACTATGAAGAACACATCCAACAAGACAAGGAGCTCAGGTTCAGACTGTGGCCTTTTTCCATACACCCAGTATCTTGGGGTCTCCTCATGTCACAAGGAACTGTATGGATTGCTCATATTTAATGAAATGGATTTTATTGCTAGCAACACAGGTTGTACTCAGGGGAACTGAGTGACAATTGAACCTGAAAGGTTTTTCTTCTGTGTACTTCAGATGTACAGTATATTGAGAAACCATAATCAAGTGATCAGCTGACCCCAGCCTTTAGCCAAAGCTTGCTTACCCGGAAAGAATTATAATATACAGGAGACAACCGTTTTGCACGGGGGTTCTGTTCCTGGCCCCCACAGGCATAAGCCCACTCCGTCCCCATTCTGTCCTATTCTGGGTCCAAAAGTACCCGCAAGTTGGTGGTCACATGTCAGTTGAACTTGCCTAAAATGGTCACCACCTGTATTTTCAAACACCTGCTTTAAAAAGCTAATCTCTTAACTCTGGCGTCTCTAAACAGGCCTCCCTCTTCTTTTCCCTTCCCTTGTGCTTCTGTCTTACCAAACAGATTCAGGCCCAAGCCTCTAGCTATTTTTATTTATGTACAACACTCTGTTACTGTGTGCATTCTGGAAAGATTACTATCTTATATTTTATTTAACAGCAGGGAGAGGAAGAACGAGGATAGCAAACAAACATCAAGAACCATATCAACTTCCATAGGCTCTTTGGCCAACAGGCTGACTTATAGTACATTTAATGGGCTCTGGCAGACTAAGTACCTGGGAATTAATATAGCAAAGCAGTTGGCAGCATCAATCAAACCTAACGCGGAGCTCTGTGACTACAAGTGCTGAGAAATCAGAAACTAAAGTAGTCTTAGCACTGCCCTTTGGAGTTAAAGACTGACTACATATTCTTTTGAATATCAGAAATGTCACATTTAAACTGGTCTGAGGAACACTATTCAATACTATTTAACACTGAGACTAAAATTAACATCTATCCTCCCTTCTCCTTTATAGAGCCCAAATCCACATGGATCACCTCTTGACTCCCCCAGATTTGTGGGCAACAAGGAACAGCTATCTGGCCAGCAAAATTGTTTTAATGCTCTTCCAAACTTGCCTCTACTCACTGTAAGCTGTCTGCTGTACATACACTCTAAAAATATTCAGTAGTTTAGATTTACACTTAAGATGCATCAAGGGTAGGTTAGCAAGCAGCCACAGCCGACATAACCTCACCCATCAGAAAGGAGGATTCCTATCCCTACGGTTGTAGTCCAAAATACAGCAGTGGCCACAATGTACAGATGATCTAAGATCTGGGGTATCTTGGCTGTATGACATAATGCATACTTCACAGAGCGCAACTTCAGTCCAAGTGTCTATTACATGCTCAACCACTGGTATCTGTGTGGTTAGTTACAGCACAGCACATTCTCAAGCACACTTGAGAAAAGCAGAGGGAAATAGAAGTTAAAAGGAAGTAAGGAGATCTTTCTCCTCTAATGGAGCAAAAGCAGCCCATCCTGGCCATTCCCAGACAGTGCTGTTCTGCTCTAGGTTCACTAGGAACAGGAAGCAGGTTAATGCCACCCTATCTTAGTGTATTTTTGGTCTTTGTGGAAGCCGCCCAGCGTGGCTGGGGAAACCCAGCCTGATGGGCGGGGCACAAATAATAAATTATTATTATTATTATTATTATTATGGCCTCAAGTGCATTCCTTTACTTTTATAAAAGTATAAAATGAATGGTGACCGTCCCATCCCATAGGGGAAACAAATTGTTACACTAATGAAGCCGTGTCTCTCTCTCCCTCACCCCAAAGGCAGTTTGCAGCAAGATGCACCATATGTTACCGTGGATGCACAGGATTGGTCCCCACCTCTTAAACTCATTAACCCTGGTTTAAAAGTGTATGTGAAACAAACAGCAGCCCAAAGGAAATCCTGCCTAGGACTGTAACTGAGCCATATAACTGAACCAAGACATACAGAGGTTTTTTGGAGATTCCAAAACACAACTTCCAGAGCTAAAACGTCTCTGTAGTCTTTCAACATACCCTCCTGATAAGGTCTTCGACATTGTCATGCGGGAAGGATCGGATGGCTGCAATAGTGCGGATCAAGCGCTCCGACAAAGAATATTTACTCTGAATGCTCTGCATAATATACCACATACTGGAACTCAAGTTTCCTTGGGTTAATTCACATGCTCAATGTTGTCTGTGGTGGAGACAAAAGAGAAATGCAGAAGAAAGCTTTAAAAAGGAAGGAAGCGCACGAAAGTTCAAGGGAACGACACCTATTAATAATAAAAATTGTGAATAAGAAAAGGCTTGGTAACTTGTTATGTTTCGCCCAACACTAGATTACTGCAGCATCAAGTGATGGTTTGCATGCCTAGGGTGGGTGGCGCAGAGGCAAGTGGATGGGGCAACAGCTGCGACTTAGCTATGCAAAACCAAGAGGTTTCAATACACTCAGGTGCACATACCCCACAACTTACCTCACCCAGGAATGCAAGAGGCATGATCCCATCAAGGACATATTGCAGTTGGGCAAAAGCACCCAAGGGCTGCCAAAAGGCATGGACTGGGAAGACTCCCAAGGACCAGACAGTCAGGCATTCAGCCTCTGAGCCTCTACTCATGGTCTATTTTGATCAATAGCAGCTCTATGTGGTCTCCTGGATAGGTTTTTTGTTCTGCCTACGATCATTTAACTGAAGGCTCTGGTGGTAGAATTTGGGATCATCTGCATATGACGCATGTGCTCTAGTACTTTGCTACTGCCCCTTCCAAATCCAATGCCCTATGCATTTTGAGCTATTATTTTTGAAAAAATAGCAGGGCAGAGCTAAGAAATATCTCTGCTTCAGGCTTAGAGAGCCCCAGTCAAAGGGGGTAATGCTGGGTTAGAAAGGCCAATTATTTATTTGACTGGTATATGAACACTTTGGCTAGAACAAACTGAGGCACATGCTGCAACAGTTCTTAAGACGGCCAGGCAGGCTCAATACAGCTTTAACAGATTAACACTGGGTCACTGTGTGTAGTGGGTTTGCTTGGTACAGTATTGATCTTCCTTTCACTTGCTAAGAAACAGGCCATCCAACACCTGTACAACTTTACTCCCAACTTCACTACAAACAGAAGGCTGAAATTCATTCTGTGATAAGTTACTGTGGCAATGGGGAGAGAACAGGTGGGTATTTTTTACTATAAAACAGAGGTCACAGTGAACCAATATGGTTTGTATGGCAAACTGCAAAATGGGTGAATCTGAAACCTAAGTGAGTGGGAGGTTCGGCACTGTAAAATTCAATATTGATAACCTGCAGTATTTAGGACCTAAAAGTCAACAGAGGCATTGTACTGTTGTTGTTTTTTAAAGCAACAGGACCCTGACCACAGGGATAATAATCTAGAGATAAACAGAAGCAGAAGAGGAGTTTTTGTGTTTGTTTTTTTAATGGCCTCTTCTGAATTGTTCAGTGCACAGCTAATTAAAACAATCAGGACCTGAGGCATGATTTCTAAAGGGACCTGGTTAGCCAAGTACACTGGTACAGTACTTTGGTTGTCAAACTTAATCCGTTCCGGGAGTCTATTTGATTCCCAGAACCGTTTGAAAATCAAGGTGCAGCTTCTAATTGGCTGCAGGAGCTTCCTGCACTCAATCGGAAGCCGGGTCAGACATTTGGCTTCCAAAGAACGTTAAAAAACTGGAACACTTACTTCTGGGTTTTCGGCATTCAGGAGCCAAAATGTACACCGAGGCATTCAAGAAACAACTGAGTGACAACAAGAGAGGAGTGTGAAAAAGATAAGAAGATGGGGATTAACTAAGGGTATTGAACTGGAAGAGTACAAGGGGAAACTAGCATCTAAAAGTGGGAAGGGGGCTGGTGGTAAGCTTATTATTGATGGATGTTCTCTGTTATTTTTGGCAGATTACTGTAACTGTTTTTCTCATGCAGGATGACTTTGGGGCAGTCACTTCACAACAGAAATCTGTGTAGAACCCATTCTAGGATATAAGCATGCCAAACACTCAATATTTTGCCAACAGAGTTCATATGCAATGCAAAAATACTGAAAAAATAGCAGACATTCAAGGCACACTGTGGCAGCAGGCAACAGAACTCCTTTTATATGGTTGCAATATTTGCATGTTTGGAAGAACAAAACGTGAAACCAAACTGCATGATGCAATCATATCTATTGTGCAAGTGTTACATCCTAGACTAGCCACCTTTTAAAATACATTGTGCTTCCTTTTTCATCATTCTTGTTCTTGTTTTAGAAGGGTTTCAAATTTTAAAGAAAAAATGCAAGGCCCTGCAAATTTTGCAACCAGAATAAAAGTATTCAATTCAGGAAGTCACCTTAATTTCAATAATCTGCTCCAGTTTTGCAAGCTGTCAGTGTACAAGTAGCACCCAAGGCTATTAAGTTATAGTATATGTGATGCAAGCATCATCTCAGTAATTTGTTTTTATAAACAAGATGAAAAACTGGGTGGCACAAGGCACACTTTATTATTATTAGTTGCTTTTTGAAAAAGAAACTCAAAGCAACTTACAAAAATGAACATTAAAAACAAGGACTAAACAACCTAAAATAAACTATCTGTATGTATCTCTATATACACAGGTCCCACCCCACTAAAATATAAGCTGAAAATTTAGATCCAAATTCATAACAATGTTTTTGCCCAGCATGTGAGAACAAAGACAGCACAAGGCTTGCCTCCCTGGAGAGAACATTCCATAAAGGGGGAGCCACCACTAAAAAGGCCCTTTCTCTTGTTGCCACCCTCCACACCTCCCTTGGAGGGGGCACATGGAGAAGGGCCTTAGATGAAGAACGCAGAGGGAAGAATAGTTCATGTGAGGAGAGGCAGTCCCTGAAGTACTAAGGTCCAGAGCAGCACCAGGCTTCCTAGGTCACAACTAGCATTTTGAACTAAGCTCAGAAACTACTTGTGCCTGTAAGTAATCTGGCCACTGAATTCTGCACCGCTGCAGTTTCTGAGCCATCTTTAAAGGCATATAACACATTGCAGTATCTTAACCTAGAGATAGATGCTGCAGTCTCAATGACACATAAAATACTGTCAGAAGCATTCCTTCTTTTTTACTCAACTCAGGTGGCCAAGAGAACTACAGAGGGTTGTATATAAGAGGGAAGTCAGCTAAGCAGACAAATGCACTCTCCATTTCGGGGAAAAAGGGGGAGCAAGAAAAACATGCAACTGTGGAACATTGCTGTGACTGACACTGCCTTCCAATTAGGAAAGAGATACAACAGATAAATAATAAACCACTAATTCCCAAAAGGTGTGCTGCAAGGGAATAGCTATCAAGCCACGAGAAACAAACAAGAAGCATTCAACAGCCTAGTTCTGCCAGCTCCCAGACAGCTGTACTGCCTGCCTATAACTCTTGAATGTATTTTGGGCGAAAGCACTTTAGTCACAATGCATGATGCAGCCCTTCCCTGTCACGCATTAATTACATGCATGCCATGTATCACTGCTCATACCAAGATGCACTTCTACTAAAAGAGGAAACACGTATGCTTCACTGTTAACCTGATGCAAGGGATGCATTAGACACCATTTGACATATTACTACATAAAATGTCTTCCAATAGCCTCAGTGTAAGCTGACTGAGGTGCCAGTTAGCTCTGTTGGTTAATTAGAAAACACTTCAAAAATAGCAGTAGGATTAATTAACACCTTTCAGTTAAGACCAACTGAAAGATCACAAAGTAATGAGAAAGAATTCAGATTCCCAGAACTCTTCAGCAGCAAACTTAACATGCCACCTGAAGAATAGCTTTAAGGACCAGTGTGTCTCCGTGGCAAGTTTTTTTCCATCCTATTACAGATGTTAAATAGGTTACAAATGGCAGAATGTTTGTGTTCTCATCAAACACTTCTTTGTGACTATCACTGTGCTTTACACATATGCAAGTTTTTAACATTTTGCATTCTTGTATTTTGCTTCCCCCACGCTTCACTCCTTACACCCAAGCGCCTACGCCAGCTAACCTGGGCTAACACTTGACGCACCTGATGACATGGGCTCTAGACCACACAAACAAAGCATGTCATCATAAACGTTTAAGAGGCAACAAGACTCTCTTGCGGTTTTGAATTAACAAGCACTGCCTCTGCGTTACCTTTTGTATTTCAATGCAAGCCGCATAATCGCCACATACCCTCACTCACATGTAGGCTCCCTATGTAACCTGACATATAAGGATATACATGTTTATGGGCATAGCCGGGTTTTATGTTGGGGGGACAGGACCACCACCTGTCATCATCCTCTGTCTGGCTCTGTCTAGCAGATTTGAAATGAACTCTCACAACAACAGTTAATTTACAGTACTTTCTTTAGACTCCAAGTGCTCAGAAAAACCTGTCCAAAATCTTTCTACAATCTCTGAATTAAGTATTTTTTTTATTTGATGGGGGGGGGGAGATGCCCTCCCTGCCTACGCCCATGTACATTTTGAATACTTCTCTCTCTCTATAGCCACCTAGATCTCTGTATTCACAACACAGAAGCTTGGCGGGATTTCTGTTGTTGTATTGTTGCTTGTATTCTGTTGTTGTGTTGTTTTGAATTATGGTGCTGGAGACTATTGAGAGTCCCATGGACTGCAAGAAGATCAAACGTATCCATTCTTAAGGAAATCAGCCCTGAGTGCTCAGTGGAAGGACAGATCGTGAAGCTGAGGCGCCAATACTTTGGCCAGCTCATGAGAAGAGAAGACTCCCTGGAAAAGACCCTGATGTTGGGAAAGATGGAGGGCACAAGGAGAAGGGGACAACAGAGGATGAGATGGTTGGACAGTGTTCTCGGAGCTACCAACATGAGTTTGACCAAACTGCGGGAGGTAGTGGAAGACAGGAGTGCCTGATGTGTTCTGGTCCATGGGGTCACGAAGAGTCGGACACGACTAAACGACTAAACAACAACAATTGTTGCTGTTGTTGTGGCAGACATTTTTGGGCATGGAAACGAGCGGTTGGGAAAGAGGCGAGCTGGAGCCCACAGAGGCCGCCCAGAGGTGGTGGTGCTGGGGGTTGTCGCACCGCCCATGCGGGGTCCCAGGGGTCGCCTCTCGCTCACCACCAGTGCGCCTCCCGGGTGGGGCCGCCCCCACCGCCCGCGGAGGCCAGACAGAGGGGACCCCGCACCGCAGGGCAAGGCCTACCCGGCCCCTGCCGCCGCCTCACTCACCGACCCGGCGTCGACCCCGGCCCGCGCGCCCTCCAGCAGCGCTCCCGGAAGCTCAAGCGCCGCTGACCCCGCTGACCCGGAAGCAGTAAAAAGAAGAAACAACAACCCCTCAGGCAGGCGCTGGGCGAAGACGCTCTTTCCGCTCCGTGTTAGCTGGCCCCGCCCCCTCACCAGTCCCCTCCAATCATTGCCGAGGGTCTCAGGGTAAAGCCCACCCCACTCCTCCCTCTACCTGCCAATCCTCTCGCGGCTCTCCGAATAAGTCCTCTTCCCCCCGGCGAAGGGAGTTCCAGGGATACTCCGCTTAGCAGCTTCTGTCAAAGGCTGGGCTCTTTCTTCCCCCCACGGGGGCGTTTTCTGGGCCTGGCTAAATTTTAGGCCCGGGAAGGGAGGAGGAAGAGGCAAAGCAGCGCTTCAGGCCAGTATGTTTCCGAGCACAATTCAGAGTGTTGGTGCTGACCTTTAAAGCCCTAAATGGCCTCGGTCCTGTATAACTGAAGAAGCGTCTCCACCCCCATCTTTCTACCCGGACACTGAGGTCCAGCACCGAGGGCCTTCTGCCAGTTCCCTCACTACAAGAAGCCAAGTTACAGGGAACCAGGCAAAGGGCCTTCTCGGTGGTGGCACCTGCCCTGTGGAACGCCCTCCCACCAGATGCCAAAGAGAAAAATAACTACCAAACTTTTAGAAGACATCTGAAGGCAGCCCTGTTTAGGGAAGCTTTTAATGTTATTGTATTTTAGTGTTCTGTTGGAAGCCGCCCAGATTGGCTGGGGGAACCCAGCCAGATGGGCGGGGTATAAATAATAAATTATTATTATTATTATTATTATTATTATTATTATTATTCAGGTCCCATGCGCAATTTTGTTTGGTTCGGGTTACAAAGAAGTCTGCAAACTTGACGTGAAGGCTGGCAACATCTGGGAGTTCCTTTTTTATTTTAATTCATTTTTTATTTTTTTATTATATATATATATATAAATCCAAGAATACATTATTATTATTATTATTATTATTCGGGTCCCGTGCGCAATTTTGTTCAGCTCTGCGTTACAAAGAAGTCTGCAAATGTGACGTGAAGGCTAGCAACATCTGGGAGTTCCTTCTTTTTTATTTTAGTTCATATATATGTGTGTGTGTGTATAAATCCATGAATACATTCCAACACATGAAAATTTTCTCTTTGGTTTTATTGATTTCCCTTCCTGTTTTCCATGGTGTTTTTAATTTTGCCCCCTTGCTGCACCCTTGTCTTCTCTCTCTCATAACCACGACACAATAATCTAAATCTTTCTGTTGCTCATAGTTCAAATCCTGCTCAGAATTTCATCACACTCATGGGCATAGCGGGGGGGGGGGGGCTGCATCAAAAGTACTCAACTAACTGAGCTTCTTCCCACCCCCAACCAAAGCCTGCCCCCCTTTTGGGGTTGTATTTTTACCCGTGACTTCTCCAAAAAAAATCCTGCTTACGCCCATGATCATACCATAATATTTCTTTAAATATTCCAAAAGGAGCTTCCATTTAAATATTCCAAAAGGGGCTTCCATTCTTCCACAAAACAGTCATTAGGCTCTCTTATTTTTGCTGATAGCTTTGCCTACCCTCCATGGTCCATCCCTTTACTTATCCATTCTTCTTTGGTGGGAACTTCTTCCTTCCAGCTTTGTGCATAAAGAATCCTAGCTGCTGTCGTTACATACAGAATTCTGTTCCCACCGTCTGGGAATTACATGCTTGGAGGTTTCACTTAAAATAACATCATAATTATCATTGTTAATAGGGTTCATTGCAGTCTACAGGTGGTAAAGTTAGACTTGGAAGAATATATCTTCATGATTGGGTGGATAACTTAAGGGGAGGCATCGTGCAAATAAAACAAGGGCATTGCTGAAGATGCCACTGGCTGAATCCTACCTCTACTGTCTTTGAACAAAAGACAGCCCTTCCCCTCATCCCAGACATGCTCCTCCAGCAGGAGAGGAGCAAAGCCAGCCAGCCAGACGCTCAAAGGGGAAGGCAAGGATGAAAGCAGCAGCGAATGCAACCACATCTGTCGCCTCCTAGGATCGGAGGTGGAGGCTGGGGCAGGATGGAGAAAGGACTTTCCTTTCCCCAGAATCCACCTTAAATGTTGGTGGAGCTGAGCAAAATCTGGCTCTGGGTTTCTCAGTCTCCACTCTGTGGTGCCTGCAGTGAATTCTCATCTTTAGCAGCAGCAACTAGCTCTGGACTCTGCCTGCTGGAAGAAAACTCTTTTTTTTATCAGATGTGCTTTATTGTCAGTGACAGGATTCTGGGAAAAGTGCCGCATTTGCAATCATTGTAATAAAATGCATTTCAGTTAATACATATGAAAAAAAAATCTGAAGCTGTTGCAGCAGCCCACCCCCCAAATCTCATCATTTCACTATGCTCTGAATCAAGCCACACTCCTGAAGTGTCAGGACTGGGGGTTGATGTTTTTCCTTTCCCATTGTGGCCGTGGGTGTTTAATTTCATTGCTGTACAGTACAATGAAGTGCAAAGCACTGAATTCTCTATCTCTCTGCAAGGTAGCTTTATTCTTACCATTTTACAGATGCCAAGGGTGGGGGCTGACTGCTGTTGCTCTGGTGGGTTTGACATGCATCCAGACTGTATCTCAACATGACCTTGTCCAGAGGGTATTTGGGAGGAGCAAGCTGGCAGGTTAGTCTTTATTGCAAATAGAATCAAGGCTGAATTCAAAAATATTTTGAAATCGAGTTTTCGTTTGTGTTTTTCTGCTTGTTGTGCAATCCCCTATTTTTTTTATACACCCTTACCTCACATCAGAGGGACGCGGGTGGCGCTGTGAGTTAAATCACAGAGCCTATCAGAAGGTCGGCGATTCGAATCCCCGCAACAGGGTGAGCTCCCGTTGCTTGGCCCCTGCTCCTGTCAACCTAGCAGTTCGAAAGCACGTCAAAGTGCAAGTAGATAAGTAGGTACCGCTCCGGCAGGAAGGTAAACGGCGTTTCCGTGTGCTGCTCTGGTTCACCAGAAACGGCTTAGTCATGCTGGCCACATGACCTGGAAGCTGTCTGCGGACAAACGCCAGCTCCCTTGGCCAGGAAAGCGAGATGAGTGCCGCAACCCCAGAGTCGGTCACGACTGGGCCTAATGGTCAGGGGTCCCTTTACCTTTACCTCACATCACTATATCATAATTTGTGACAAGCAGAACAATCAGTCTTTGTTCCCTGGATAGACCTTTGTTCCACTCTAAGAGGAGAAACACAACAGACGAATGGTCCTGGGTGTGGCTGAAAAGCCAGACCTGGGGTTGGACTCACTCATAACTCTAGATTGAATATTATTAATAACACAAATTCTCCTGTTGGACTCTAGCACACACAAAAATGTTTTCAGAGAGGTGCTGGTGGCAAGGAGTGTGCCAATTCAGTCTCACTTGACCACTCTGCATTTGGGACACGGTTCCCTGTTCCTGTGTGTGTACACTATTGCCAGTTGCAGCAACAGTGTCAAATATTAATCCTGTGGTGTATCACCTCTTGAATATTATATAATACTTAAACACCACGGCATGTCAAGTGCTGTACTGCAATTAGAATCGGCGTGCCTCAGTTGGGTATCTCTCAGAATTAGAAAATGATGCCTTTCACATTAAAAAGCTTCCAGTAAAAGGTAAAGGAACCCCCGACCATTAGGTCCAGTCGTGACCGACTCTGGGGTTGCGGTGCTCATCTCACTTTATTGGCCAAGGGAGCCGGCATACAGCTTCCGGGTCATGTGGCCAGCAGGACTAAGCCGCTTCTGGCAAACCAGAGCAGCACACGGAAACGTCGTTTACCTTCCCACCGGAGCGGTACCTATTTCGAACTGCTAGGTTGGCAGGAGCAGGGACCAGGCAACGGGAGCTCACCCCTTTGTGGGGATTCGAACCGCCGACCTTCTGATCATCAAGTCCTAGGCTCTGTGGTTTAACCCACAGCACCACCCGCGTCCCCATGAAGCTTCCAGAGTTAACACTAAATACATTACTTCTGGTAAATGAGCCACCATAGACAACATTAGAGGGCTCTGAAAATTTGTGTCCCGGGCTTTTTAGACTCATCTACCTGTGTACTATCAGAAACCAAAGGGGAGCATTGGTTGTCAGGTGTGAATTATTCCCCCCCCCCCCAGCTCTCCTACCCCACTTAGATATATTCTGCTGATAGCTGAATTCTCTTTCCAGGATACAAAATAATGGAGAGCAGAAGGAAGGAAGGCAGCCTTACCCAGAAAGACCCCATAATAACAGATCCCCAGGGGGCAGAGGAACACTCTCAGAGGAGAACTTTGGACAGTGGCAGTCAGGAAAGAGACTGCGAGAGCCAGAGTGAGCCAGGGAGGCAGCAGAGGAAAAACACAGCCCTTAGTAGGAGATTTGGTGTATCGTCCCAGTGCAAGGAAAGCATTGAAAGGCTGAAGGACCTCCTGGCCCTGCAAAGACCCCTCGCGAGGCCCACCACCTGCAATGCGTGTGGCAAGGGCTTCAGCCGCAGTTCGGACCTCGTCAGGCACCAGATCACCCACACGGGGGAGAAGCCCTATACCTGCACTGTCTGCGGCAAAGGCTTCAGCCAGAACTCCAACCTGCTGACCCACCAGAGGATACACACAGGAGAGAAGCCGCACCAATGCAGGGACTGCAGCAAGCGCTTCAGCGAGAGCTCTGCCCTCATCCAGCATCAGAGGACCCACACGGGAGAGAAGCCTTACGCGTGCCTGGAGTGCGGGAAGTGATTCAGCGTGAGCTCGAACCTAATCCGTCATCGGCGCACCCATACGGACGAGAGGCCTTATATCTGCGGGGAGTGCAGGGAGGGTTTCCGGCACAAGTTGCAGCTCAGGAGGCACCAGAAACTGCACGTAGCATAGCGTTTGGCGTAGGGGCGAGCTACAAAACCAAACCGCATACTGTGTAAAAGAGGAGGCTGATATATAAAACTGAAACAGGTTTTTGTAGGGAATGTTCTCGTGCACAATTTCTGAACTCGGATCTGCCTGCAAAAAGAAAATTAAAGTTGATCCTTCCAATTGAATTTTCCCAACCATTGCTCTCCTGTACAGATTTTGGGCTGCAATCCTATACACACCGAACTCAGTGGAACTTAGGTCTAAGAAGGCATGCAAGGAATTGCACTGCTGACAGGTTTAAGAAAAACTTAAAACACTTCACTATGACCACCTTGAAGTAAATCAGCAAAGCTGAAAAGTTAGGCTTTAAATATACTCCCAAGTCAGGTTTTGAAACTAAACTTTAAAAAAATCACTCACATTCTAAGTTTTGGCTCTAGTTTGGTTGTATATGGGATCAAAAGCACGTGAGGATTCTATATTTTGGGACTCAATAGCCTGGTTCTCATGCTGCGCTAAGACAAGCCAAATGCACACAGAATCCAGATGAGATGGTAGCCAATTTACTCCTTTAAAAAATATATTATAATTTTCATTTTACAACAAACAAAAGCAAACCCTATTAAAAAGCAACTTACTGCATGTGTCATATTTCGACTTCCCTCCCCCTCTTTTTGCATTTATATTATTTTTACTGCATTTCCAGATTAAACCTATTTATTATTTATCCCATATATTCAATATGTTTTATATCACTGCACATTTTTACATTAATTCTGCCAATGTCTTAATCGGTTTACAATAGTCTTGTAAATATTCAATAAACAGTTTCCATTCTTTATTAAAAACTTTGTCCTCTTGATTTCTTATTCTTCTGTTAAACTTAGCCATTTCTGCATAATCTAGTAGTTTCTGTCACCATTCCTCTTTTGTCAGGACATTTTCTTCTTTCCATCTTGGGGCAAATAGCATTCAAGGGGCCGTGGTTGCATACATAAATATATTTTTTGTATTGTTTTAGGTAACTTTGCTCTACTTCTGGTTGCTCAGCTGTTGTGTTGAGCTGTGCTGTGGCTTGGCTAAGTTTGTCATCCAAACCTAAGCTCATGGTTTGGCTCTCTTCAGACAAACCAAGAGCTGTAGCCAAGGCTTGTCCTATGGTTTGTGGTTTGTTTGGGAGAACTAACCCACATACCTGGGTTCAGACTACACACTGTGCTTAGCTTAGCTCATCCCAACGGCAGAACAACCAGGGAGCAGCAAAGTGTCCGGGATCTCTTCCTTAGGAGCCCACATGCTTGTGCGTTCATGCTGAGTCATGGTTTGGCTTAGTGTGATCTGCAAACCAAGCCCGTAACATGCCCCTTGAAGCATTTCCACCCTTAAATTTGGTACATTTAAGACATATGGATTATGGCAGACATCATGCTTCAAACACCAGGGTTGGAAGCATACAGGAGCTAGAGTAAACAGCAGGGTGTACACCACCTCTGTCATCTCCATTAAATCCAGTGGGCCTACTTGTGTGTAAAATTTAGTCAACTTCCACCCTTTGGCAGGTAAATCAATAGGTGGTGGAGGAATTAATGCAGAGTACCACAACGTTCCTCACAATGCTTCCACTGAAATATATGCGGCTTTTTTCCATATGATCCGGGATGCTGTGGTACTCACATCCTGTCAGTGGCACCCTTACATTATTTTAAATCCTGGAGTTACAGGGGCCCCCTCTTCAGACCCCAAATGTGACATTATCTTTATTCAATGTATGGCAGGGTAAGCCAGTCCTCCTTTGCTTAATGGCCTTGGGCTTACCTACCTGAAAACCCTACCCAATATATTTTGGCACCTGAGGCGAACCACTGTAATAAAACACAGTCCAACCATCTCGTCCTCTGTCGTTCCCTTCTCCTTGTGCCCTCCATCTTTCCCAGCATCAGGGTCTTTTCCAGGGAGTCTTCTCTTCTCATGAGGTGGCCAAAGTATTGGAGCCTCAGTTTCAGGATCTGTCCTTCCAGTGAGCACTTCAGAATGGATAGGTTTGATCTTCTTACTGTCCATGGGACTCTCAAGAGTCTCCTCCAGCACCATAATTCAAAAGCATCAATTATTCGGCGATCAGCCTTCTTTATGGTCCAGCTCTCACTTCCATACATCATTGTGATGTATGTATGATGTATGGAAGGGTGGTCTTGAGCTCCAGGGCAAGGAATTTAAAATATCTATATAAGAGCAGGCACACCTTGGTTCTGGGTCCTCCTCTGTCCTCCTGCGTGTGAGGGGAGCACCCTGTTGCAACAGATCAGTAAAGACCAGGCTTCCTAGCCGCTTTGCTTCTCAATATACAGTGGTACCTCGGGCTACAGACGCTTCAGGTTACAGACGCTTCAGGTTACAGACTCCGCTAACCCAGAAATAGTGCTTCAGGTTAAGAACAGGAATCGGGATCCAGCGGCACGGCAGCAGGAGGCCCCATTAGCTAAAGTGGTGCTTCAGGTTAAGAACAGTTTCAGGTTAAGAACGGACCTCCGGAACGAATTAAGTACTTAACCTGAGGTACCACTGTACTCTGGTTGGCCTCTGTTATTTTCTCCTACCAATAGGGAGCCCACATAAGGACTATATACAGGCTGTTGGATACCCAATAAGGGAAAAAGGTCAGATTTTGTTTACAACACCACAAAATGGCACACATGCCCTGCCATCCCGCCAGGGAATAAGAGGAACAAAGATGGAATCATAGAATTGTAGAGTTGGAAGGGATGCCAAGCATCATCTAGTCCACCCCCCAGCAAATGATGCAGGAATCTCAGCTGAACAAATATCCACATCAAGATCTTGCCACATGGGTGGGCTGGCCCTGGTCCTACTCTGAGGGTCTCCTGCTGGCACCTTCTGGGTGCATCGCCAAAGAAAAGGGTGGTGTTGTTGTTTAGTCGTTTAGTCGCGTCCGACTCTTCATGACCCCATGGACCAGAGCACGCCAGGCACTCCTGTCTTCCACTGCCTCCCACAGTTTGGTCAAACTCCTGCTAGTAGCTTCGAGAACACTGTCCAACCATCCCGTCTTCTGTCATCCCCTTCTCCTTGTGCCTCCATCTTTCCCAACATCAGGGTCTTTTCCAGGGAGTCTTCTCTTCTCATGAGGTGGCCAAAGTATTGGAGCCTCAGCTTCAGGATCTGTCCTTCCAGTGAGCACTCAGGGCTGATTTCCTTAAGAATGGATAGGTTTGATCTTCTTGCAGTCCATGGGACTCTCAGGAGTCTCCTCCAGCACCGTAATTCAAAAGCATCAATTCTTCGGCAATCAGCCTTCTTTATGGTCCAGCTCTCACTTCCATACATCACTACTGGGAAAACCATAACTTTAACTATATGGACCTTTGTTGGCAAGCTGGTGTCTCTGCTTTTTAAGATGCTGTCTAGGTTTGTCACTGCTCTTCTCCCAAGAAGCAGGCGTCTTTTAATTTTGTGGCTGTTATCACCATCTGCAGTGATCATGGAGCCCAAGAAAGTAAAATATCTCACTGTCTCCATTTGCCAGGAGGTGCTGGGACCAGTAGCCATGATCTTCGTTTTTTTGATGTTGAGCTTCAAACCATATTCTGCGCTCTCCTCTTTCACCCTCATTAAAAGGTTCTTTAATTCCTCCTCACTTTCTACCATCATCTGCATATCTGAGGTTGTTGATATTTCTTCCGGCAATCTTAATTCCGGTTTGGGATTCATTCAGCCCAGCCTTTCGCATGATGAATTCTGCATATAAATTAACAATTCTCAGACGGCTGCTGACCTCCCCATCCCTAACGGAGAAGAAACTCGCCCACCGACTTTTCCGACGGCATCTTTCACCCCTCAGGGTGTGTATATACATAGACACCCCACTTTCCCTTTCAAGAAAGCACGCTGATTTCCTAGAACAACACCGCCCCCCTCCCCATCTCTTAACCATAGAGCTAGCAATACCTCCCTCTTCCTAGCGATCACCAGGAAATACAGCGGCGTAGAGGAGGTGGAATAGGGGATTAAATCTAACTGGGACCTTCCTGTTCCCAGCAGCCCCCTGAACTGAGCTGAGAGTTGAGCTGGAGTGCAATCGCTGCCGTGGCTCAGCCTCCTTTCTCTTGCCTCAGGTGGGGGTGGTGTCTGGAAAAATAAAAATAAATCAGAACGGGTTACCTTGCTTCCTTCATCTTCCCAGGGCAAGTGAGTTTGAACCGAGGGATCTGCGGGGGGGGGGGAGAGATATCGGGAAGGGGGGGGGGAGATCATTGCATTTGCAAGATTTGCAAGCGGAATTGGCAAGATTTGCAAGGGGAGCATCGCTGGGCACGACCCCCCCCCCCTTCTGCAAACCGCATCCCGAGTGGACAGCATTGCGCCCTTTTTTTCACTTTGCAAAACACTTTGCATGCTTATTATTGATCAGATTTATTCCCAGCTTGCCACCCTTAGTGAGTTTCCTTGTTCTTCCCATTGCTCCCGTGTCTCTCTCTGTCGTTCTCACGTCGGTGCAATCTCGAAATGGTTCCTTCTCTCCGGGGACGTGGCATCGCGGCTCAGATCTGCAGGATTTCGGGGTCCGGCTGGCCGCCGATTGCCCCCCCCCTTCCTCCACCACCTGCTTGCTCGCCTCTGCCCCCAATGACATTGCTCGATCCCAAGATGGCCACCTCGGGCGAGACAGAAAGCTGTCATTTTCAAAGTTGCGGCTCCGGGGATGCAGCGAGGCATCGCTGCGGGGCATCAAGTTAAGAGGTTTCCGGGGCTGAGTAAGGCGGCCGTGGGGATGGGTCTTTATCTTCCTGAGCGGTGCAAAATGGGGAGTGGGGGTTTGGGGTACGGGAAGGGTCTGTTGGTTGGTTTTTAACTTTAGACGACACTATTTAAAGCTCTCTCTAAGTATTGCGGCTAACAGATTTATTGTGGCATGAGCGCAACAGCCACGTGATTGCTCTTTGTATTTGTTTGTGTGTGTGCGCAAGGAGCTTACATGGCCGTTCCTCTGTAATATGTTCTTGTAAGGATGGTGCTGTGGGTTAAACCACAGAGCCTAGGAATTGCAGATCAGAAGGTCGGCTGTTCGAATCCCCGTGACGGGGTGAGCTCTCCTTGCTCGGTCCCTGTTCCTGCAGTTTGAAAGCACATCAAAGTGCAACTAGATAAATAGGTACAGCTCCGGCGGGAAGGTAAATGGCGTTTCCGTGCGCTGCTCTGGTTCACCAGAAGCGGCTTAGTCATGCTGGCCACATGACCCGGAAGCTGTATGCCGGCTCCCTCGGCCAGTAAAGCGAGATGAGCGCCGCAACCCCAGTGTCATCCGCAACTGGACGTAACGGTCAGGGGTCCCTTTACCCTTTACCTTTTATAAGGATAGTTAGGCAATAGTGGCCTGATTTTCATTTTTATTGTTACTAAGTGTGCATGTGCAACAAGCTTATTATTAATTCATTTTCATTGTCACTAGGTCCCCATGTGCAACAAGCTACAAGCTTCTTCTTCTTCTTCTCATCATCATCATCATCATCATTCTTTTGCCCTCATCTCCACCCCCCCCCCGATGTTCTTTTGGTTGACTGGATTCGTATTGTGGGAGGCTCACAGTTGGCAGCGTTTTTTAGAAAAGGAATATACTCACCAGTAGCTTGATTACATGGCTGCAATCCCATGCAGTATCTTGGCAGTGAATCCTGCCAAACGCAATTGGTCTTAATCCATTGATTCAGCAGTTAAAGTTGCCTATGGATAGAGCAATCACTCTGAAGCACATTTTGTTGGGAGGTTGCATGCATACCGGTCGGGAACATAACTCAGCGGGAGAGCATATGTTCTTGCGTGCAGAAGGTTCCTGCTTCAATCTGGGACAATTAAAAGAGAAGTGGGCGAGGGGGGAGACCTCCTCTCCCTGGCATCTGCAGGAAGGGTTGGGAGAGAAGTCTGCCTAAAACTTTGTAGAGCCGCTGCCAACCAGTGTAGGCAGCATTGGGCTAGATGGGCCAATGAATGATGGGTGCAATTCATCTGGTATTTTATTTGAATGGTTCCTTTTAGCTCCTCCTTTGTTAAATAATAAAAGTGGAACAGCAATTAAGGTTTAAGTTGTATACTGGTCTTCCTCTGTATCTTTTCAGGAAATGCTAGGCTGGTAGCACTGAACCCTGTTTCAGGGCCTTCACTACAATTCCCATCTTCCCT
Organism: Podarcis gaigeae; assembly: GCF_964106915.1. NCBI lineage: Eukaryota > Metazoa > Chordata > Lepidosauria > Squamata > Lacertidae > Podarcis > Podarcis gaigeae. The sequence continues at coordinate 17,504,235 of NC_139679.1, read as the reverse complement.
GACTGTTGGCTATACTGGCTGGGGCTGATGGGAGTTGGAATCCAACATCCGTGGAGGGACACAGGTTCTCCGTCCTTGGTCTACACCACGGCGGTAGTTTCAGAACAAAGTAGCTGATTCCCCATCTCGTGAGATAGGAGGCATTCTTATGTTCCCAGTGAAAGGATGAGATTCAAATGACTGGTAACTGGAGTGCTTTTGCTCTGTCCTCTGTGGTCAAGACACAGTTTGATTTGGGAACATATTTTCAAGGTTGGTGCTCAAACCCTGAAACGTGTTGAGGCACTACAAAGAGTGTTGCTTAACATGCGCAGAGTGCATTTTGGTCACCGCTGAGCAGGGTGGGCTTTACAGGACAGGGCTTTTAGATCAGAGCGTGCCATCTTGTGAAGCCTTGGCACTTTTCGGTGTAGAGGTTGTGTCCTCCCAAGTGGAGGTCATAGATTGGCAAGGCTAGATAGGCCTCGCTGTACCAGCATGGCTCCCACCAGAAGACAAGAGAGAGCATGGCTTGTTAGTCAGAGGAGAGGCTGAGCGATCTCAAGCTGTAGACAATTATGTTCCCTTTTGCCCAGTACTGCTTTTTTGTGAACATCTGTTACCAACTCCAGAAATGCTTGATACTTCCTCTGATTTCAACTCTCTCATTCCCCCCATAGTAGTAAGATTCTGGCTTGAAGGAGGAAAAAGCTCTTTGAGATGGACTGTGAAGACCCAAGTCGTGTGGAGATCCACAACTCAGATGATGGTGGGATTGTACGGAGAGTCTACGTAGGTGAGATGCTTGGCCCAGTTGCACATCCTTGTGTGGGTCCCATTATTGTTATTACAACATTTTTATTACGCGCTGGTCTAAACCATTGAGCCTAGGGCTTGCCGATCGGAAGGTCAGCGGTTCAAATCCCCACGACGGGGTGAGCTCCCGTTGCTCGGTCCCTGCTCCTGCCAACCTAGCAGTTCGAAAGCACGTCAAAGTGCAAGTAGATAAATAGGTACCACTCTGGCGGGAAGGTAAACTTGAAGTTGAAATGTAGAATAGGGTCATGGGCAAACACACTAGCTATCATTTTGGTGTTTTGCCAGGACAACCACTGGCAAGTTTAAACCAAACCAGTTTTTCGTGGCCACTTAGGGAAAATAGTAGGAATGGTGCAATAAAACTATGCCAAATGGGAGAAATTATACAAACTATCATAATAAATGTGGGTTGCACCATTAGCTTTTTCATAACACTTGGGTTATCTAGGAGCAGGTGTGTGACTGTTTCTAAACTCAGCCCTGGTGGGTTCCCATTTTTGAAAGCCTCAGACTTAAAAGACCCATTCTTCTGACTTCTGGGGATCAGCTTGTGGGTCTTGGCACATTGCTCCTGTGGCTGATCTATGTGGCAATTTTCCCCTACAGCTGACAAAGGTGAAGATGATCTGGAGCATGAGACCATCCAATCCAGCATTCAGCATGGACAGTCCAACTGGAAGGCAAATTCCCAGCAGGAAGGATCAGCAGTGGACCGGCAGGGGAGCCCGCTAGCCCCTGACAGCTATGGCGAGGGCGAGGGGGCGGTTGCCGCCGCAGTGGTTTCGCGCTCCACCAAACAGCGCCCCTTCATCTGCAACGAGTGCGGCAAGAGCTTCAGCCACTGGTCGAAGCTGCTGCGGCACCAGCGCACGCACACCGGCGAGCGGCCCAGCACCTGCACCGACTGCGGCAAGAGCTTCTCGCAGAACTCGCACCTGGTGCAGCACCGGCGCACGCACACCGGCGAAAAGCCCTACGTCTGCCGGGACTGCGGCAAGAGCTTCAGCTGGAGCTCCAATCTCATCCAGCACCAGCGCATACACACGGGAGAGCGCCCTTACACGTGTGGGGACTGCGGGCGCAGCTTCACCCAAAGCAAGAACCTGGCCAAGCACCGGAGGACGCACACGGGTGCCCGGCCGTTCCGCTGCCCCGAGTGCGGACGGGGCTTTGCGCACACGGCCGGCCTGGTCAAACACCAGCGCCTGCGCCACGACACGGACTCCCCCATCGGACACCCCTGCCCGGAATGCGGGCAGCGCTTCCGGGCACCTTCCGAGGTGGAGCGCCACCGCGTGGCTCACCATGGCGTCGCCCCCTCGGAGCCCTTCATTTGCGTGGAGTGCGGAGAGTGTTTCACCAAGAGAACCACCCTCATCCGCCACAAGAGAGTGCACAAGCCCATCTTTGTGCGTTGAGGCTTTTCATTTCCCCGTGCGGGAGAGGAATTCCAAATGTCGATGCCCAGGCTTGCTGCCTGAAGACTACAGGTTGGGGTCCGAGGTGACTCTGGACTGCAACCTGGGTGTCGCTTGGCCAGGTCAAAGGCCCTGATGGGGCCAACGTGCAAAAAGCCACTGGGTGGTGACGAGGAGGAAGAGGAGGAGGGAAGAAGAGAAGACAGGGCTCAGAGCTTGGACTTCAGGCCCTTGTCGGGAGACTGGTTGCAGCCCAGATCTCGAACTGCCTGTGGGGCAGAATGAAAGCGGAGCACAACTAACTCACCTGCTGAGAATCTACAGGCCCTGGACCCTCCTCCTGTACATACAATGTGTGTTGGGGGGGGGGGATTCTTTAGTTAGAAGCCATAATAGAAAACCTTCAAGGGGAGGGAGGGGGAAGAGATCCAGTCAGCAAGTCTCCCTGAGACTTGGATGGAAGAAAGAATTCAGACGAGGAAGCATCTTGCAGCAGAACTGAGTTGCCTCAGGGAAGGAGCGTGGACCATTGGGGCAGGGGAAATTGGATGGCGGTTGAGGAGGGGACAGGGAGATTGAACAAAACCTTGTGAAATAAAAGTTTTGTGTATCTCCTGATCTCAAAGTGCCAAACTCGTTCTTTCTTTCAGAAGTTTGCGATCGAACAAGGGCAGTTCGGGAGACCAAGGTAGGCAATGTGGCGGAATGGGAAGATGGACCAAATTCTGAACAGGAGATGAACAGCACTGATAAAAAGGCCACTCACTGGGAGATTGTGGTGGCTGATGGGCTGTACAGAAGAAGAAGAAAAGGTGACACTATGGACTAGAAGACGTTTAAGCCCAACAAGAGAACATAGCAAGTCTTTTTTGCAGTGCAGGGGACAAACTGGTATCTGGGGCAGAACGTAGTTCATTTTAAAGCTGTTCCTTGTGTTTATGGCTATGGATGCTAGTTATGCAAAGGACAGTTTTCATAGATGGGCCTTGATTTTCCCATCCTCATGTTCCTCCCCTGATAAATACTTTTTGCATACCCACATTTCTCTACCTATATTACTACAAGCATACTTTATCAACTACAGTGAAGCAAAAACTGCAGAAGATAGACCTCTACAATAGTAGTAACAGTATTATCTGGCCTATGTGAGTCCTTCAGATGCTGAGGGTTCCTGCAGGGGAGGAAAGTTGTTGTTTCCCCCCTATAAAATGAAACATCTTTGCTTTCTGGTTTCCTGAGAAAACTTACAAATAGTCCATCACACAGGGAGACAAGTGAGTGAGGGGTATACAGATTCAGGCTGCTGATACAACTACGATATGTCTCTATATGGAGGAGATAGTACTAAGCGTGCTTTAGGATTGCAGGCTGAAAGTGTTAGGGCTTATTGAATTCTATGGCTGCATTTGGATATAGCTCAACCATGGTTTAATGCAGAGACAGGGAAGCTGAGGCATTCCAGATGGTGTTGGACTCCCAGTTATCATCATCACTGACCACTGGCCATGCTGGCGTAAGATGATGGGAGTTGAAAGTCCTAACTGGAGGCCCATAGGTTTAGCATTAACGGAATGAATTTCAAGAAGCCTGGATGTTCCTCGCCCTGTGGGCTGAAGCAAGTAATAAACTTTAAGAGAAATTCAACATAGTGCTATGGCAATCATTCAGACAGTGCAAGCATTTCGGCTTTCCAGATAGAACAACCCCCCCCCCTCATGCTGTTCTGGGAGCTCTCTACCCAGCCAAATTGGGGAAGAGAGAGGGGGCAAAGGCACTGATGCTTGTGGGACTTGTTATATGAGTGCGCCCCTAAGGGTCTTAAGTTTGCTTCTTTCAACTAATCATTTTTACAATTAACTAGTTTGTCCGGGTTAAGATGACATGGATGGTTGTACCTATTCTAAAACAGAAACAAAAAGCTTCTAGACTCCTCGATGCTGCAGCAGAGGATAAGGGGGGGGGGGGAAGTATGTGAGTCCAAAGCTTGCAGTGCAAACCAGCCCTATTGGATTTACTTTGGAATAAATATGCTTATGACCACACTAAGAGGGCCTTCTCGGTAGTGGCGCCCGCCCTGTGGAATGCCCTCCCTTCAGATGTGAAGGAAATAAGCAGCTATCTTATCTTTAAAGGACATCTGAAGGCAGCCCTGTTTAGGGAAGTTTAATATTTAATGCTGTACTGTTTTTAACATTTGATTGGGAGCAGCCCAGAGTGGCTGGGGAAACTCAGCCAGATGGGCAGGGTATAAATAAATTATTATTCTTATTCTTATTACAGTGGTGCCCCGCAAGCCGAATGCCTCGCAAGATGAATTTCCCTATGGGCTTGCTTCGCAAGACAAAAACGTCTTGCGATTTTTTTCGCTCCCCCCCTTTTTCTAAGCCGCTAATAGGGTTGCTTCGCAAGACGAAAAAACCGCTAGATGAAGAGACTCGCAGAATGGATTATTTTCGTCTTGCGAGGCACCACTGTATTAAGATACCTAGTGAATGTACAATCCAGTACTCAGCCCTAGGATGTAGACATATTCTCCCGCAATAGCATTTCATACATATATCTGATTAATGCTATTTGCCCAAGATCTAAAGAGGTTAACAGCTGCTCATTTCTATTTCCCAGTTCCTTGCCTTCACCTCCCATTTCTGAAGATCACACTAGTGGGTCCACACACATTGCATTTTCTCTCATCCTACCAGTTTATTTTGTACAATTCCATTTACAAGTGACAAAAATTCCCCACTGGGCTTTAAAAATGAAAGGCCATCTCATGTCACAATCAGCAATACATAACAACCACCCCAAGAATAAAACTGGCGAAAGCCCGTCGCCTTAAAAGGATGGGATTCTCAAAATGGTCATTGTTCCCATAAAAGATTTTGTTATATCACAATCCCGTATTTATTAAAGCAACTAACGCCCCACCCCCTCCTCGCCCTCAGCTGCACAGCTGAATGGATAGCTGCAAAATTGGGTTTACATCACAAAATGGTGAACTGTGAAGGCGCGTGTGTGACCAGTGTTTTGCTAGGCCTTTGCTGCGGCTGCCTGTGAGGTCCCCGCTGCTGTTAGTTGCTGAATCTTATGGCTCATCATCTCTATTACAGCTGCAATAGAAGAAACAGAGAAGAGTAAAGAACTTCACCCCAGCCACAGCTGCTCGGATCAAAATGGACCCTCACCAATTCCAGGGCTTTGCCTGCCATCAGGCCTCACCTTGCTTCATTGCGTGCTTCTCCTGGAGCGCCGGCTGGATTTTCTCCATCTGTTTTGTCAGGAAATCAATCTTCCTCTTAAAGAAATCTCTGGCGTCGTCCACTGACTGCAACATCAAATGCACTTGGTGGATATCATCAAAATAGCTTTCTAGACAAAGGGTGCTGAGCCAGACCCTTAGGAGACATATTCAAAACCATTTTGAATTCTCCAATCTGGTGCCCTTCCAAATGCTGTGGACTACAACTCCCACCAGCCCCAGCCAGCAAAGGATGATGGGAGCTGTAGTCCAACAACATACAGGAGGCCTGACTTAAACCCTTAACCAGTCTGGCGTGCTCTGACTCTTTTATACTCGCACCTGCCATAGAGTCTATCTCTTTGGATATATGAAACCCCTGCTAAGAAATTTTACTAGTCTTTCTGGAACTGTTTGGCCTTCTCTTTCAAATTTGTCAGACATAATGCCCAAAGAGGAACATTTGTTCCTTTTCAGGTTAGGCCTATTCCAGTAACAAGTCTATTCAAGGGCCATTTCATATTTGATGCCGGATGGTGTAGTCACTATTAAAAAACATGGATCTATCTTAAAATGTTGAAAGGGCCCATGGCATCAGCTCCCCAGCAACACAGAGTGAATCCATACTATTGGACCAATCCACACTGGAATCCATTTACCAATCTTACAGAGACAGCCAGAAAAAACAATGGGCAGAATTGAGCATCTGCTGGGACCAAAAACTGTTGAGGAGCCCATTGTTGGTCCATTTTTCTTACTCCATTTTTCTTACTAATTCCCATGGAGGGAATGTGCTCTTCCAGGCACACTAGCAGCACAAATTTATAGGCACAGATATTACATACAAAATGAAAGCCTCCTCCTTAACAGAATTCTATTTTAATGAACTGAATAGTGCCAAAGTTTTATGAGTCATTGGCAGTAAGAGAGTGTGTTTCTGTATGAACTTAATGTTTAGTTTATTTTTTTAGCTGTTATTTTGTTAATATTGTTATATAGGTTATAAATGCCTTACTGATTTGTTAATCATATAATATGACTTATGCTGTTACTGTGATTCTTAGCTTATTTTCTAGTTGCTGGTTTGTTAATATTGTAATTGTTTTGTCAATTATATTATATGATTTATGCTGTAATTGTGAGGTTTTATTATGTTATTCTTATTTATTGTTTTGTAAGCCACTTTTGGGGTTCATTTGAATGGAAAAGCAGCAGAGAAATGCAATCCATCAAATCAAAACAATCATATTTGTCAAGAAATCCCTTTCCCTGATCTCTGATTCAAATCCCGTTTATGAAGCCGGCTATGGTTATACAGTGGTATGGGAATGCAATTTGTACATTCTCAATGAAATTGCCTCCCATCCCCTGGCCCAAATACACATGATGGGAAATGTGACAAAGAGGGCAGGCTGATAAGCCTCCAGGGCCCCTCAAAAACTCATTCATATTGAGAGCCCCAGAAACAGTACATTCAGGCAGAATACCAAAATCTGCCTTGAGAACGGTTCAACTCAACCCAACAGTTCAAGGCAGAAAGTACTGGAGCATTAGACCACAGCAGGCCCCAATGTTTCACATGAACTCAAACCATGCAGCTGCTTTAATAAGAATTCCACGTGAATCCCAAGAATGGATGCCTTACCTTTTCTACATAGTAACCTGTTCCTACATCTATCAAGACATGAGCAACATCGGAAAGCTTCCCAGGAACGTACATCTGTGAGAGGTTAAGGAAACGCAGAAGGAACAGGGAGGAACCATGTGACATGCAGGTAACCCACAACCTGTGTGTGGCTCTTCCATGTGGACCACACGGATGCCCAAGCTACCATGTGCTAGACTGATGTCTTACCAACGGACTGGATGACAGCCAATACATAAAAGCTCAATCCAGACAAGACTGGATATTTTACCTTGATTGGTCAACAGCAGCCCAGTGAGCTGTTTTAGCCTGAAGATGCAAATGATCTTTAAGCCTGAGGTTGCAGCACCACATGATACGAGGTTTAAGTAAGCCGGGTGCAGTTGGATATTTTACATATGTCATAATGGAGACTTGAGTGTCAGTGATACGATGAGGTCACAGCCGTAAGCTGACATCACTGACACTCAAGTCTCCATTATGACATATGTAAAATATCCAACATTATTAAAGGCATGAGTTGTCAAAACAATTGGGGATACAGTTCCCAAAGGGTGCCTTCTCCAACTAAAGCCGGCTTACTTAAACCTTTCAACTTTGGTTTAAACAAATGCATAGCGCTTATTCCAAAACCAATCATTTGTCCAAAAACAGTTGGGATAGTAGGACAAAAATCAAGAACCACGGGGAATAGGAGTATGCAAGTGCTGAAGATAAAAAATCCAAGTGGCCAGCGCAAGATGTACCTGCTCAACCCAGTTGCTGAAAAACTCCCAAAGGCTAAAGCCTTTTACTCTGAATCATGAAACGGGCTCCAGAGAGAACTATGAGACGTTTACACTCTTCTAATAAGGTATCTCCACAAATGTGGTCGCAGATTAGAGGATGGAAGGATTCTATGAGAGATGTTGCTCCCTGAAAAGTTTTATGCCAGGGCTCGGGAGCCTGTGGCTCTCCAGATATTGTTGGACTCCAACTCCTTTTAAGCCCATCCAACAAAGCCAATGGTTAGGATGATGGGAGCTGTAGTTCGGCAACATCTGCAAACCACAGGTTCTCCGTGCCTGTTCTAGACACTTTGTTGCAGATTAATCCAACAGTCAAATTATAGGAAAAGAATGGCTGCTTAAGGGAGAAAGGTTTTGTGCCGTAGGCTCTGCTGCTGCAATACCACCACCATCTTGAGGAAAGGATACAGAGCTGGAAAGTGGGACCAGTAGCTCTTTACCTGACGAGACAAAAATATAGGACTTTTACATTACAGAGCATCTCCACAATAATGATTTGTCAAAGTCAGAATCCAATTGTGCCATGTAATTTATTGGTTACTTTTGTAAAACATAAAAAACACAGATCTGAGTTGAAGGAACTACCATTGAGCTCCTTCATATCATCTTTCATACCATTTCCTAAGAAACCACAGTAAGGTATGTTTCACTCATATTCTAAGGAGTGGAACAAGGAAGATATTTGATCTAAAGTTAACACAATCATTATACATCACTAATAACTTTTAGTATTTGTGTCAATGTTCTGCATTTTCATTGTTGTAGCTCACTTTGAATTCCTCTTTTTAGGGGGCGGGGAAGCAGGATATAAATTTTAAAATATAAAGTCACTTGCCTTCATTGGTTTTATTCAAAACCGTCAGACAGTCCTTGGCTTCCACATATTTTGTCTGCACCACCTTAAGTTGTGCAATGGATGAAGAAAGGAACTCCACTTCCTATAGAAGGCATACAAAAATCAAGGCTCAGCATCAAATAACTTTGTTGCCACCAGGGGCCGCTATGCTACTATAAGTACTACTAACATTACTCTAGTAATGGTGGGATATTGCTTCAATGAAACACCAACTGCTCCCATCAAAAAGCCCTGTAAGCGTTGGAGGACACTCACAAAGTTCTGCAATCACTTGGAGGAGGGGAAAGACTACAAAGTGAGGGGGGTGATTCATCCCTCACTTCCCAATCTCTTAACAGGAAGATAACATCAAAATGTTGAAAGGATATCTGAATAGCAGAAGACAATGAAGACTGAAGCTATCTCATCTTACCATAGCATCACAAACCAGGTCAAGGAAGTGATAAAAAAAGCATGCATGTACTACACAAATATTTGCAAGGGATTTAATCTCCACAGGAAAGAGGTAGGTAGGTTACAAAAACATCTAAAGTTCATGGAGATCCAATCTTATTCAAAGCCCTCTGCTTCAAAAGCAGTACGGTACTCACTATTAGGTCCAGTAGTGGCCGACTCTGGGGTTGCAGCGCTCATCTCGCTTTATTGGCCGAGGGAGCCGGCGTACAGCTTCCGGGTCATGTGGCCAGCATGACTAAGCCGCTTCTGGCGAACCAGAGCAGCGCACGGAAACGCCGTTTACCTTCCTGCCGGAGCAGTACCTATTTATCTACTTGCACTTTGAGGTGCTTTCGAACTGCTAGGTTGGCAGGAGCAGGGACGGAACAATGGGAGCTCACCTCGTCGCGGGGATTCGAACCACCGACCTTCCTAGGCTCTGTGGTTTTAACCCACAGCGCCACCCATGTCCCCTCCTGAGAGTAGGGATACCCAGCTCCCCTGAGGCTCAGATCCTGAGCTTCACAGGATGATGAGGCAGGAAGTTCAGAAGTGTCCACTAAATGCTGCTCAAGTGAAGAATTTAGCTTTCTCTAGCGATGTCACGCTGGCCACGTGACCCGGAAGTGTCTCCGGACAGCGCTGGCCCCTGGCCTCTTAAGTGAGATGGGCGCACAATCCCAGAGTCTGTCAAGACTGGCCCGTACGGGCAGGGGTACCTTTCCCACCCCCCAACCCTTGATTCTGGCCCTTCTCCCTTCCACTGGAGACCTTGCAAAAAGGAGGAATGACTCTTAACTGTCAGAAATTACTTCCTTGAGATATTTGAAGGTGGCAATCCAAACTCCTCTCGGTCTCTTCTTTTCCAGGTTAAACATACCCAACCTCCCTCAACCATTCCTCATTTTGCAAGACCCTCGATCATCTTGAGTTGCCCTCCTTTGCGTCTAAGCATCTTTCTTAAACTGTGGTGCCCGGAATCGGACACAGCTCTTCCAGGCGTGGTCTGACCCAAGGCAGAATAAGAGCAATCCGATGACTTCCCTTGATCCCCAGGGCACTATATTTCCGCTGAGGCGGCCTAGGATAGCATTGGCCTTTTTTGACAGGGTGGTGCGATTACAGTGGTACCTCAGGTTAAGAACTTAATTTGTTCCGGAGGTCCGTACTTAACCTGAAACTGTTCTTAACCTGAAACACCACTTTAGCTAATGGGGCCTCCCGCTGCTGCCGCCGGATTTCTGTTCTCATCCTGAAGCAAAAGTCTTAACCCGAGGTACTATTTCTGGGTTAGCGGAGTCTGTAACCTGAAGCGTATGTAACCCGAGGTACCACTGTATTCTTGTTTGAATTGTGACCCAAACTTTAATGGCAAATTAACAGCACCCATGCAGTTTAAAAAAAACCATTATGCATTTTGTTTTCTACAGAACACACTGCTTTCAAAACACTGGCATAAATGGAACCTGTATGACACACTTGAATTTTCCCTTGTCATGGGGCATTTCAAAAATGCCTTAAATCGAGTGTGGGGAACCTGGCGGTTGGGACTCCAACTCCCATCACCCCCGACCACTGGCCAAGCTCGCTGGGGCTGATGGGAGTCGCAGTCCAGCAGAGCCTGGGAAGGTGGGGGGGTTGTGGGGCGGGGAGAGGGAAGCACAGCTTCCCCATCTCTGCCCCAAATCCCCGATTCATTTCCTACCCCTTGGCTGCCTCAGGCGCGGCCGCCCAACCTCCCTTCTCCCGCCTCAGGCTAGTTTGAGCGGGTTAGCGGCCGGCCGTTCATTCCCCACCCCACCCTCTCGCCCCCAGTCGCTAAGGTTCGTTCCCTCACCTGGTCCAGCTGGTTCTTCAGCACCTCCAACTGCGGCAGCGAAAGCTCCGTGATGTTCACCTGCTGCGCCATCTTGGGAGGCGAGGGGGGAAAAGGCGCCCTCTCCAGCCGGCGGAGTCTATGATCAGTCCGCCTATTGGGACTCGGCACCTACCGGAAGCTCCGCCCCGCCTCCCTAGCAACGGCCAAAGAGGAAAGAGCCAGCCGGCAATGCCGCACGCCGCCCTCACTTCCGGTTGTATGTCGGCGTCCTTCTCTTGCGGGGCGAGAGTGGCTAGGAGGCTGCATAGAGAATTTATGTAAGGATGTCGAGCGGAGCGCTGATTCGTAATTCGGCTCAATGTTGTTTTGCTCCGTGGGACGAACCTGTTTCTAAATTTTTGTTAAAATCAGTCGAAGGGGAGACTGGGGCGGGAGCTTGTGACTTTGCAGATAAAAGGGAGATGAGTTGACACTCTAAAAAAGGCTGCCTAACAGGCAAAAGATCATGGCCACTGGTCCCATCACCTCGTGGCAAATAGAAGGGGAAGAAATGGAGGTAACGAGAGATTTTACTTTCTTGGGCACCATGATCACTGCAGATGGTGACAGCAGCCACGAAATTAAAAGACGCCTGCTTCTTGGGAGAAAAGGAATGACAAACCCAGACAGCATCTTAAAAAGTAGAGACATCACCTTGCCAACAAAGGTCCATATAGTAAAAGCTATGGTTTTCCCAGTAGTGAGAGCTGGACCATAAAGAAGGCTGATCGCCAAAGAATCGGTGCTTTTGAATTACGGTGCTGGAGGGGACTCTTGAGAGTCCCGTGGACTGCAAGAAGATCAAACGTATCCATTCTGAAGGAAATCAGCCCTGAGTGCTCACTGGAAGGACAGATCCTGAAGCTGAGGCTCCAATACTTTGGCCACCTCATGAGAAGACTCCCTGGAAGAGACCCTGATGTTGGGAAGGATGGAGGGCACAAGGAGAAGGGGATGACAGAAGACGGGATGGTTGGACAGTGTTCTCGAAGCTACCAACATGAGTTTGACCAAACTGCGGGAGGCAGTGGAAGACAGAGGTACCTGGCGTGCTCTGGTTCATGGGGTCACGAAGAGTCGGACACAATTAAACAACAACAGGCAGAAATGCCACAGCACTGTTTCTTCATGATGGGGTGGTGCGACTATTCCTGTTTGTGATCCAAACTTTAATGGCAAACTAACAGCACCCATGCATTTTTAAACCATTATGTATTTTGTTTTCTACAGGACACACTGCTTTCAAAATATAGGCATAAATGGAACCTGCAAGACACACTTGAATTTTTTCTTGCCATGGGGCATTTCAAAAATGCCTTTAAAAAAAGTCATCTTAAGCTCGTTTCTTTTGGGACGGAGCAGGCATGCATGTTTCAAAGCATTGTCACCATAGGGAGTTCCTAGGCCTGGCCGCCTCTGATTTTTACACCAGTGCCTGTATATTTTCTCTTAACTCATGGAGAAATTCCACTATTTATGACCCAGAATCTGAATAATCAAATCAGGAGGCCCTTGGGCACCTCGTTGCTGGATGAGGTGGAGTTTTCTTCCATCATCTTAACTGTAAAAGGTAGTTTTAGCTGTCTTCAATGAAGCCTATTTGTAAGAACATAGTTGTAGGGTGCCAAATCTCAGTTTATCTATGCCAACCCTCCAGGAATTGCCAAAGGGAAAAAATTAAAACCAAGCAATACAAATATGAACAGGGGCATGGAAATAAAATGACTTTTCATGTACTGAGAGGTTAATACTTTAGTATGCCCATTTCTGTTTTTCGAATGGAAACGGGGGACGGGGGCTTTGGTGATGACTGAAGCTCAGCTTTGGGATGCTTTGTAATATAACTGCTTGTAATATAACCTGTCATTTATAGCTTAAGGTAAGCAGTACAATCCATAATACAACAGCCTTTCCCAAGCTGGTGTCCTCCAGATGTTTTTGGATTTCAACTCCCTTCGACCCCAGCCAGTGTGACCAGTGATCATAGAGAATGGATGCCCTCATATGGAGGGTATCAGGGTTTTAACACACACACTTTGCATGCCCCTGACATTCAAGCTTGGTTCTGGTGCTGAGCTCCAGAACTATTCTTCACTCTGTAACTAGTAACCCTCATCAAGGAAGGTAAAGGTACCCCTGCCCGTACGGGCCAGTCTTGACAGACTCTGGGGTTGTGCGCCCATCTCACTTAAGAGGCCAGGGGCCAGCGCTGTCCGGAGACACTTCCGGGTCACGTGGCCAGCGTGACATCGCTGCTCTGGCGAGCCAGAGCCGCACACGGAAACGCCGTTTACCTTCCCGCTGGTAAGCGGTCCCTATTTATCTACTTGCACCCGGAGGTGCTTTCGAACTGCTAGGTTGGCAGGCGCTGGGACCGAGCAGCGGGAGCGCACCCCGCCGCAGGGATTCGAACCGCCGACCTTTCGACCTTTCGATCGGCAAGTCCTAGGCGCTGAGGCTTTAACCCACAGCGCCACCTGCGTCCCATCCTCATCAAGGAAAGTAGCATTTAAATTCATATCAAAATCGAACACAAGACATTTGATTACTAGAACACTGTGATACATGAGAGAAAAGGATCACCTTCATTATTCTTCCAGACATCCAATATTCTTTCAAAACATCCCACACATGTTGTGGCTATAGTAAAAATAGTCACACCTCTCTCTGGGATGCAAGTTGCATTCTTAATGGTGGTACTGGGGGGCAATTTATGTTTCCCTGTCCTTGTCTGTGTGCAGGTAACTACCAAATCATTTGTAACAGAAGGTTACATAGCACAGAATTATTCAATATCCTAGTGCAAAACCTGGGGACTATCAAGGGAGCTCAATTTTACATTTGTAAAGCAAACTCTGGAAGTGCCTAACTATCTGCTGAGAAAAATACATTTATTCTAGAGCTTTTGAAATGAAGCAGCTTGGTTTCTCTGGTGGTCTGGGGCACACCTACAATAAATCTAGGAAGTGTCTATACAGCTCTGTGCTCCTAATTCTGTAGACAAAACCGTGCCTAAGGTTAAAGGTAAAGGTAAAGGTACCCCTGCCCGTACGGGCCAGTCTTGACAGACTCTGGGGTTGTGTGCCCATCTCACTTAAGAGGCCAGGGGCCAGCGCTGTCCAGAGACACTTCCGGGTCACGTGGCCAGCGTGACATCGCTGCTCTGGCGAGCCAGAACCGCACACGGAAACGCCGTTTACCTTCCCGCTGGTAAGCGGTCCCTATTTATCTACTTGCACCCGGAGGTGCTTTCGAACTGCTAGGTTGGCAGGCGCTGGGACCGAGCAGCAGGAGCGCACCCCGCCGCAGGGATTCGAACCGCCGACCTTTCGATCGGCAAGTCCTAGGCGCTGAGGCTTTAACCCACAGCGCCACCTGCGTCCCGTGCCTAAGGTTAGTATTCTTTAAAAGGGTCTGCACCAAGAAAACCCCAATTATGACTTAATGTGGGAACCTGTGCGTATTATGCAACATTCTTCATTTTTTGTTGTTGCTATTTTTGTTTTAAACTGTTCAGCGTAATTCTCCTGTTCTGCTCACCATGGTGATTATAAACCCACAAGAGAAGATAGATAGGCATGCACTAGCTGCTTGGGTCAAACCAGAACAGAATATTAAACCAGCATGGTCAAGTGCTAGAATGGTAAATCCATGTTCGATTTTAGAAAGACTTCCAGGAATCATCAGCCAGCACTAGATTTTTGGTACCTGTTCCAAGCTTAACCAATTTTTCACCCCCCTCTGCCAAACCCACACTTTCTTTGTTATAACTTTTATTCAGGCTTTGAAACATTAAAATACAAATCAATTTTAAAATAACTTAATCACTGGAAATGCAAACTGTACACTGTGCAAACGCTACATATTGCAAAGAGCAGCAGCTTAACTAGGAGCATCCCCTGTAAAGGCAGTGCAGACTTTCCACTGAAGGTCAGGCAAGGTAGTTGGTGACCAACCCAGCTTGCATAAGGCCAGATATTTTATCCTTCTCCCCAGCAGCAGTTTCCATTTAAGGCAGTTCAGCGTTTACAACAACAACAAAATAGAAATTTGAGTCCTTTCAAATCCCTCCCACCAGAAACCAGGTATCATGCTTTTGCCCTGTTTTCTACTGCAGAGACACTGGTAAGCCATAGGCTATCGGGGCAGCACCAATCATATATTTGAGTCTGGGGGCATGGCGGGACTGTATGACATATTGGAGGAATGGAGCTCCTGAACCTGCCTTGAGCCAGTTCTTCAGAAGTGCTTCCATGTAGCGATCGATGTCTCGGTCAGTCACATCCCAGAGGTTACCCAGCACTAGGGGACTAGGGGTTGAGGGAGAAGGAGAGAGCGATCACATGTACAGGTCATTAAAAATATCCAGGATAAAAATCCTGTTTATATAACAGGTGTCCAAACAAAGCATGAAACTTCTCTCTTCCACAGAAAGCACTGGATAATGACTAGGGGAAATTATGCCATGGGCTTCATTGCCCCTGGCAAAATTTCTTTCAGGGTCTAAGCTAGCAGTCAGCAACCCATTTTCTATTTCCTCTATTCCTTTCTGAAAAAAAAAACCCCTTTTCTTCTGGGGCTGGAGAGCACAAGGTTCTGGGGAAGACCTAAAAGGCATGGTAGGCCACCACAGGCTCACAGACTAGGGGTCCCTACCTGTGGTCTAGGGCCAGAGCTGGGGAACCTGTGGCCATTCAAATATTGTTCAACTACAGCTTTCATCAGCCCAAGCCAGAATGGCTTATTGTCAGGAATGTCGACAGCTGCAGTCCAGTAACATCAGGAGGACCTCACGTTCCTTTTCTACCACTGGTCTAGGACCAGAAGCATGGAACCATTTGGGCTCCATGGGCCAGATCCTTATCAAGATCTGCCTCCTGGGCAGAATTTGACAGGTGGGTGGAGTCCCCCCCAAGATGCAAGGATTGCTGACTCATTTGTTAAAGAGAGGCAGGGCCAGCAAAGGATCTGGTAACTTACCAGCCTGCCATGAGGAACCGGAGGACAGCACCAGTTCCCTCCAGGTTTCCCTGCACTGCTAGGACAGCACTGCTGCAGCCGAAAAGAAGAGCCACGGCCCTGCAGTCGACTCTCAGGATGGTGTCCACAAAACGGGCCCCAGCACCATGCCCAGCATAGCTACAGGAAGGAAAGGACCACAATAAAGTAAAATGAAACACTTGGACCAGAAGCATAACTTGATTACCCTTGGGGTCCCTTCCAACTCTGATTATTTGATCTCACACAAGAAGAGCAAAGAGCAAAACAGAGGAGAATACTGCTCAGGCGTCATGTCAATACAGACACAAAATGGGTTGGTCCTACTACCTCAATAGTTATGAGTTAAATTTGTCAATTGCCCCCAAGCAGCATGCTTTCTTGTCACCCAATTAAATCAAGGCACCAGCCTTCTCCATCACAGGCTTAGGCAGCACTACACGATGTATGTACTCACATATAGAGATCGCGTTCTTCAAGAGCCGACGGCACTTGGTCTGCACTGGGACTCTCTCCTACCACTCCTGTCCATCCAGGCTCACTACCAAACAATTGCCGGGGGTGGGGGGAGAAACGTTAGACGGTTACTAAGAAGGGCACTTTGTCTAGCACCAGGGCTAGGGCAGCAGATTGGACTACAGTTCTCACAATACCTAGCCATTATGCTATGTTGAGCTGATGGGAGTTGAAGCCCAACAAAATCTGGATAGCTACAGATTCCCCATCCTTGGTCAAGCAGATTCCGGTGGACCCCAAATCAGCCTGCTGGTAATCTGTGCGGGGAAATCTGGCTTCCAAAAGACCTCTGCGTGACTTGTGCACACATGCAGATAATTAATTACCTCTGAAACCAGTCTTTGAACATTCTCTCCGTCCCAGGAAGGTTTGTGTGTGGATTCAATACATAAAAGGTGTTGCTGCTGTTGACACCGCGGTTCAGGATAGTGTCTTCCTGATACTGTTAAAAGCAGATCAGAAAAACAGCTTTATTAGATGGGATAAAGGCAGAGGTTTTGGTACAGGGAAAAGATTTCAGCCTGCAAAGGTTTTTGCTAGATGTAGCCTTGATACAATGAGTGTGTCATCTCCAGGGCCATAAAGGGGGGGGGGGTTGAGAAGAAGAGTGAAAGTGTAAGAAGTGGCTTCTAGCGGGCAATACCAGGCTCTCTGCTCCTTCCCATGACTAGCAACAACCTGAAGTCACCCCATTAAATCTGCAAGCTGACTTAACACAAAACACAGAACTAAGCTTCCAAAAGATGCTGAACTGAAATCTATTAGGAAAAAACACAAGCGCGCAGCCTTGCTTGAATCTAGTCAGCTCAATGTCTCATTCAGAATCTGGGGAAAGGGGCCAAGGGATCCTGGATCGAAGCTCAGTTCATCCACCAGCACACGTCTCTCCTCACTTCCTCCAAAGCTTGCGACCTATGAAAATTAAAACCACGCACAGTGCCCCAGAGACAGATAGCTAGGATCCCTTTGTAGGAAGCAAAAAGCAGCCAAATGTCACCTCTTACTCACCCCGTTTCACAGGTCTTTTAAATAAAGGTCTTTCCTAGCCGTTACTAAATATCCTTTTCGCGAATCACCAAGAAGGCAGACATGGAGCATCGTGCATGCAAAAGCTGCGCTACTTAACAAAACTAACGTTGCCATAGCTATTCAATCCATTTTGAAAAAGGCGTAGGATAAAAACTACGTCTGGATCACGCCTTTGTGCTTTCTCGCAAGGCAGGGGGGTTCTTTATACCTTTTTTGTAAGAGAATAGCTGAGCAGGAACCGCAGAGATGGTAACCGGGTCACGGAATGGTTTTTCAAGCATGGCATGTTTTCCCAGGGAAGCTTTTGCAGGTGCTGGGGGGGAAATGATCAGAAATTAAGCCTTACTCTCCCCTCCGTAGAAGAGGGGACTGCTGGGCTCCTTCAATGGAGTAACTTCAGTCTGTGTGGCGGAGGTTGGGGGACATAATTCAAGCCCATTAAGGGAAGCCAAGGATGTCTTATCACCAGCCCTCCAACATCTGGCAGGCTGCTTCTGAGCTGGTCCACCAGGAAAAGGAAAGCAATGAGCTGAACCCTCACATGTTGCTGTTGAACGAGCATTTGGGGAGTGATGTTGGGTAGCACAGAAGGCGCAACCGCACCCAACAGACTCCAATTCCCATATAATAAGAGGTGTTGTGTTTCTGATTCTCCCAGGAAAGGTACCCAAGGAGAAGGGACTGTGCAAGGTTGAAGGCTACCTGTCATGTACCTAATGGGGAAATGGCCTTCACTTACTTTATCCAGCACAAGGACCAAGTGGCCACTCGATGCCTGACCAGTACAGGATCCCAATTTGTCCACTGCCTCCTGCAGACAGTTCTGGGCTCTCTCGGGCTGAGCTGGGTTGAGCCCCTGTGCCAAGCACTGTACATGTTGTGGAGTCAAAAGATGCGAGCCAGTCAGCATAGCCTGGGGGAGGAGAGCAAATGTTAAGATGCAAGGCCGTTTTGGACACCCACAACCCCAGTGAGGTGCTGCTATCTGTCCCCACAACCATTTGTGCAATTCTTAACTCATTATTTGCTTACTTACAAGCACTTTTAAATCACTCAGTATTTAAAGAGAAAGATTACAAATAAGAGGGTTTTAAATCTCCCAAAGCGGCATGCTGAAATATACATGTAAGCTGTAAAACAGCATCGTAAACACGAACATTAAGAAATAGCTATTTATTAAGAAATAATTTATTTTATTTTAAATGGTAGGGGAAAGATATAGTGGCTAATGTGCCACATGAGTAAAGATTAAATGCACCTGAGATTTTTTTGTTGAGTTTTCAGGGAGGGGCGAATGGCATAAGCTAGCCAGATGGGTGGGGTTAAATCAATAAAATAAAAAATACATACATACATACATACACACATACATACTGTATATGCTGAGAGACAGATTGGTTATAGGAGAATTCTCTCTTAATACTAGAATAAGAGGTCACCATGCAAAGCTATTGGAAGTAATTTAATAGCCATCAGCGCAAGCATTTCTGCTTTCCAGACACAACAATTCCCCTTCTCTTCCCAGCCATGCACTGTTCCGGGGGTTCTTCCGACACTCCAGAGCCAATTTTGTGGGAGAGGTGAGAAAGCCCAGTTGTACAAGCAAGTCCTTGCATGGGGCTTCCGCTATCAGGACTTGTTGGGCGAAGCACACCCCATGTTTGCAACAGAACCAGAAGGACCCATTTTAAAAAACAAACCAATAAAAAACCAAAGCACTTCACACTTACAGAATGTGTAACTTATGGAATTCACTGCAACAGGAAGGAATGACAACCACTAGCTTTGAAAACAAGAGGATTGGAAATACTCATGGGAGCATGGGTATATCAACAGCTAAACAGAACCTCCATGATCCGTGTCTCTGCACACCAGAAGCTGGGGGCAAAGTCATCACCTCCATGCTTCCACTTCATCACTTCCACTTCTGGGAAGCATCTGACTTGCAAGCTGGACTTTTGGGTGCAATCGAGTTCACCAGTTGTTATTTCTGACTGCTAAAAGATTCCTGGGCTCCTCACCTTGAGCAGTGCCAGGTCCACTTCCTCACAGCCGCACTCCCTGAGACGTGCCTGAAGGCGGGAGGCTTCTTCTGCTAAGTTTTGGTCCTCAAAGGCTGGCAGCAGGGCACCCTTCCAGCAGCTCAGGACGTGCGTCTCCAGAGACTCAGTCAAATCCTGTGGAGTGAAGAAACCGCGAGTCCCACAGAACCCGTCACTCAGTTGCAAGCCAATGGAGGACAAGGAGAATTGGCTCCCAGTATGTTTCCGAGCACAATTCAAAGTGTTGGTGCTGACCTTTAAAGCCCTAAATGGCCTCGGGCCAGTATACCTGAAGGAGCGTCTCCAGCCCCATCATTCAGCTGAGGTCCAGTTCCGAGGGCCTTCTGGCGGCTCTCTCACTGCAATAAGTGAGGTTACAGGGAACCAGGCAGAGGGCCTTCTTGGTGGTGGTGCCCTCCCATCAGATGTCAAGGAAATAAACAACTATCTGACTTTTAGAAGACATCTGAAGGCAGCCCTATTTAGGGAAGTTTTTAATGTTTGATCTTTTATCGTGTTTTTAATATTCTGTTGGGAGCCGCCCAGAGTGGCTGGGGAAACAATGAGAGCAATGAGGTTTGGGAACCGAAGGTGCTTCCCCACCCCAATTGTGCCCTGTGCTCCCCACTTTTAGTTGGTAGGGGTGGCAGCAGTGGTGGGACCCCTATCCCGTCCCGTCCCGTCCCCCGGTCCCATTCTTTTGCCTACAGTCACAGGTGCCAGGTGTGTAAGTAGCACAACCCCTCTTATCCTTTGCTAGACTTTAGCCACCTCTACTCTGCCGCTGGAAGTCAAAGGGCTCAGCCTTCTGGCAGATTTGGCACAATGCCGAAGACCACGGAGACCTCACCTTCATCCTCTTGTCCAGGGCAACCCTGCCATTCCACCAGTCCTTCCTGTCCGTGAGGTTGGAGATCTCTTTCTGTTTTTGTAGGATGGCATCAAGTTCACCAAGGGCTGCACTTACAGGTACCTGAGAAACAAAGGGGCATGGTGGAAAAAGCTGGCCCCTCCAACCAGGAAGCTGCCAATACAAATTTTACTTCCTTACCTTGGCGTGCATGGTCTGTATCTGGATGGTCACTGGGGGGGCATCTTTCTCCAGCCGCGTCAGCAAGAGGACGTCCCCAATAGTTTCTGGCTGGATGCTCACCAGGGTTAATATACACACTGTGACCCCTGTGGTGGAGACAGCAATGCCCCCCCATTTTTTAAGAGAAAAGCTGCACATAGGGTGGTTAAAGCAACACCTTTATTTGCTGGAGCGTAACAGGAGGCACAAATGTGCCATCAAGTTCCAAACTGCAAACACAGAAGCTCCTATGTTTCTTAAGACACAGCACCTCCTCAACACCCTTTAAAACTAAACACATTTCTAGTCCTTGTTTTGAGAAATAAGTATAAATGAGGGGGTCTCTGTTGGCAGTTCAGGATCCACAGATGGTCAAAGAAACAATTCTGGACAACTTAACTCTACACTCCCTGCTCCATTCCCAAATAAGTGAAAATAGTTCCCGTCACCCAAATCCTGCTCATTACCTAATGCAACATGCCCGGCATGAACTACAGAAATCCAGGCAAAATTTAAGTACAGTGGTGCCTCGCAAGACGAAATTAATTCGTCCCGCAAGTTTTTTCTTCTTGCGAGTTTTTCGTCTTGCGAAGCACGGTTTCCCATAGAAATGCATTGAAAATCAATCAATGCGTTCCTATGGAAACCACCTTCAGACCAGGTCCGGGGACAGTCTGTCCCCCGACCTCTTCTGAAGGCTGGGGGGGGGCAAGGGCTTTTCTTCCCACCCCCAGCATTTTAAAAAACCCCGGGACAGTGGAGGACTTCTCCGCTGTCCCGGGGCGATTTAAAAGCCCCCGGGAAGGCAGGCAGGGGGGACAAAGACTTTTCAGAAGTCCTCCGCTGTCCCGGGGTTTTTTAAAATGCTGGCGGGCGGCAGCGAAGGCTCTTCTGAAGGCGGGCGGGGGGCAAAAGTCTTTGCTCCCCCCCGCCTGCCTTCAAAAGCCGTCCGGGACAGCGGAGAAACGCGCTGCGTTTCTCTGCTCTCCCGGGAAGGCAGGCAGGGGGGAGCAAAGACTTTCGCCCCCCACCCGCCTTCAGAAGACCTCTTCTGAAGACGGGAGGGGGGCAAAAGTCTTTGCTCCCCCCCGCCTGCCTTCAAAAGCCGTCCGGGATAGCGGGAAGCGCTTCCCTGCTATCCTGGACTGCTTTTAAAATGCTGGTGGTGGGGAGCAAAGCCTTTCAGCCCCCGCCGGCCTTCCTGGACCTCTTCTGAAGGCCGGAGGGGGGGGGAAGGCTTTGCTCCCCACCGCCAGCATTTAAAAGAGGTCCCCGGAGATTTCCCTATGGGCTTTCTTCTTGCGAAGCAAGCCCATAGGGAAATTCGTCTTGCGAAGCAACTCGCAAACGGAAAACCCTTTCGTCTTGCGGGTTTTCCGTCTTGCGAGGCATTCGTCTTGCAGGGCACCACTGTACAGCACTACAGCTCTTTTAATTAAATCATCAACGTTCCAATTCCTATACTTTGAGTCTATGACGTACAATCAAGCTAGAGATGTGATCTCCCGGAGACTGAGTGACATTGCCAGACAAGAGGACATAGCCCAGGTAAAACCAGGGATGTTCCTAGGGGACCAGATTTATCGGACCATACCAGCCCCCTACCTTGCAGAAATCCACTATGTGGAATACCGCAGACTTCTTACAGCAGCTAGATTAAATGTCCTTGACTCTGCAATATTGTGGGGAAGGTACAGGGGAGTACCATACGCCCAGAGAACCTGTCATTGTGCCATGGGTGTGGTTGAGTCCACCGAACACATTCTCTTGACTTGCCCTTCTTATGCAGAGCTTAGACAAAATTTTATAGACACACTCCTATGTCAATTTAGCCTCCTACCCGGAGAAAACCAGGTTTTACACTTGCTGAATAATGTCACTAGAGCTATACCTTCCTTGGTAGCCAAATTTCTTTTTTTAGCTTTTAAGCGTCGCAAGGCTATAATTGACTGTATTGATATGGGGCTATCTGTTTAGCCTATTTTAGTGTTGGCTAAGTTTTAAAATCTTCCTGGATGTTTTTAACTGTGTATTGACAAATGTACTTTTTTCTGACTGACGGTCGAATAAAAGGTTGATGATGATGATGAATTCCTATCTGGAGTGCACAATTTTTTGTTTTTAATTCTAGACCAGGGGTAGGCAACCTACGGCCCAGGGGCCGGATGCGGCCCAATTGCCTTCTCAATGCGGCCCGTGGATTGTCCGGGAATCAGCGTGTTTTTTCATGAGTAGAATGTGTCCTTTTATTTATAACACATTTCTGGGTTATTTGTGGGGCATAGGAATTCATTCATTTTTTTTTTTTCAAAATATAATCCAGCCCACCACATGGTCTGAGGGACAGTGGACTGGCCCATGGCTGAAAAAGGTTGCTGACCCCTGTTCTAGACCATGGAATTGCAAAAACGGCCAGCTCATTAACGGGTTCTGCTGCAGCGATAAGACTCACAACCTTTTCTACTATAGGAACACAGATACCACCACCCTTTTGAATGGCGAGCATATACCACCTACTCTCCCCCACTGAAGTCATGTCATATACCAGAAGGGATTTGTTGCAGCTGTTCTCTGAAGTTCTCCGTCTCCAACTTTGTTGTGCTGGGGCAGCTGAATTCAAAGAGGTTCTGTAACTCAGAGAGGTGCTGGAGCGGAGAATCAGTTTTTCCTTCTTGCAGGCTAAGTGCTTCCAACTGCTTTAAGGTGCTGGCCACAGATACCTTTTTCATTTTGCTAAGAATAAAACAAGAGGCCAGGGGTCATTAAGACATCAGCTTTCAAAGGATGTGTAACAGAAAGCAGGAGGCAAGCAAGTAATTTCATTTCAGATGCTAATAGACACTTCACACACACCAACATTCTGGCAGCAACATAAACAAAAGCCCGTGTTAAGATTCACGGTGACATCCAAGCAGATTTTGCTTTCTACCAGCATGGATTTAAAATACGTTTGAAAAACTTATAATGGTTGGAAAAGGCATTTGGAAAAGGGACGTTCTGGGGAAATGCGTTCAGATTCACTCCCTTGTATAGATCTGATACAGATACAGACCCCAATCTTTAAGACAATTTTACAATTTTAAGACTGCATCTCTGCATGATTCTTTGCTCTGACTTTGCCTGCTTTAGATCAGCTCCTCAGGGAGAGACAATTCTGCCGCAACAAGAGCTGACTCATCTTTCATTCATTGTAAAAACAGCATCTGGAAGAGGCTTTAACTCCCTGCAGTCATGAGGCTTGCTCAGGTCCACTGAGAGTGGATACCGTATTTTTCACCCTATAGGACGCACTTTTTCCCCTCCAAAAATGAAGGGGAAATGTGTGTACGTCCTATGGGGCGAATGCAGGCTTTCAGTGAAGCCTGGAGAGCGAGAGGGGTTGGTGCACACAGGCCCCTCTCGCTCTCCAGGCTTTGCGGACCTCTCCGCAAGCAGCGGGAGCGCTCCCGCTGCTTGCGGAGAGTTGTCTGCATGCTGAAGCCTGAGTGCGCTGAGATCAGCGCGTCCAGGCTTCGCGGACCTCTCAGCAAGCAGCAGGAGCCAGCGCTGGGCTCCCACGGCTTGCAGAGAGCTGCCTGTTTGGGGGCTGGGGTCGGGGGAAGCTCTGGCGGGCCTCCCCTGCCCCGTGCCTGGGGGGGGGAAAATTAATTTCCCCCCCTTTATTTCCCCCCCAAAAAACTAGGTGCGCCTTATGGGACGGTGCGTCCTATAGGGCGAAAAATACGGGAATTTTTTACTCTCTCACACACTTCAAGTAAACCTACACAAGGCTATGTTTTCCACACTTACATACAGTATACACCACTTCCCCTTCCCCCCAAAATATGAGCTCTTACTGGAGCTTCTTGTAAATGACGGTCAGTATCTGATGACGAAAAGTTACAGAGACCGATTCAGAAACCAGGTAGGCAGTAGCAATGGGGTCTCGGCTCCCAGTGCACAGTGCCATGAGCCGGCAGAGATGGCTGTAGAGGGCACCTGGAGGGTAATGTCCAATTGCATAGAAGGCAGCTTGCAGGGAGTCATAGACAGAGTCCACGGACAAGGAGTCTACAATAGTTTGGGAGAGAGAAAAACCTGAATTAAATGAAAATGTGGACATTTATGTTTATTCGGTGAAATGAACAGCATGATTCCAGAATAACAAATTTTAAGAACTGTTGCAAATTTATAAAATTTATTTAATTTTGTTAAGTTTGTATTCCACTCTTCCCCCTGGCTCAGTATCATTAATATCAGTAGCAAGGAATCTTAATTAGACCTGTCAGGTCCCTGGATTTGGCCTGCACCAGGCCACTTCGAGCAAACCACATTTACCTGTGCCCTATGGCATTAGGCACAGAGATCTGTTATTTGCGATCTATATGCTAAGGTTGGAGGTAGGGGGTTCTTATCTCCGATCTTTGTGCTCTTTTCTCACAGCACTAAAAGATAAGACCTTGGGAAAGCAAGTAGAGGTTCATTTCCAATCTTATTGCTCATATGACATCAGGTGATTGACAAGTGTGTGGTCCTACCACACCTGTCAAAAATGGTCCACAGGGGGCAGGCCAGTTTTGGATCCAGTCTCTGGCTTGTTCCAGTTTTCCACAGCTGGTGTATATGGTTCTTCGCTCTCCACATTTTATCCTCACAAACTAAGACATTGTTGCCCAAGGTCACCCTGTGAGCTTCATGGCCAAGTGGGAATTCCAACCCTGGTCCTGGTCCTGTAACCAGGAAACCACAGTGGCTCTCAATAAACCTATTCCCTAGTAAGCATCTATTAGATTATATCTTGAAGGCCAGGTTTTTAGACTTGGGAAAAGTAGGGACAGGGTGTCACCATGAGTTGATTGGGTCATTTGAAGCATGCCCCACCCCTCAATCTCCCCCTCTGCAGAATGGGAATAAATTATATTGACCAGCCCTTGCACAGCTATTTTAAAGATTACTGCCGCGACATATGCAAAATGCTTTAAACCCCTGGCCCTAGGACACTGCTTACCAATGTGAACCAAAGAAGATGAAGAAGCAGCCTACCACCCAGAGTTGTGTGAACTACACAAAACCCCAGTGAGGCCACGGCATTTGTCATTGAGGGATGAATTCAAGAGTCAGAGACTTTGGCTTCTGTTTAGCTGAAAGACCCAAGTTTCTAGTCCCCAGCACTGCAAAGGTAGGCTTAAACCTTGGGAACGTCTGAAGCCTGAAAGGCTCAGTGATTTTTTGTGAGAGGGAGAAAACACATTCAGTGCCTTCCTTCCTCAAAGCTAGTAGTGTAAGGAACATCTAAGGTATTTTTGTGCATGTTTTTAGAACCCACCTTATTTTTGTGATTGCAAGTTGCTCTAAGCTGTTTTGAATACTGTGTTTTAATGCTGTAACCTGCCCTGAGACGTTAGGCTACCTCACAAAGGGGGAATCGTGGCTTTAAAAAGGGAGCTGAGGAGCAGAGCGGAGAGGCTCATGTTTCTTACTGGCAGGGGCATCCAGGGAAGCAGCAAGCGGGTGCAAGTTGAAAGGGTCCTCTGAAGCTCTCTTCTCTGTAGCCTGGAAAGCCTCCTGCAAATCAATGCTGGCATCACGCCGGAGAACCTCTTGGTCCTCTTCTGTGTCATTCAGCCGACGGATAGGACGCCTCCTGCGTTCTGCAGTGAGAAGAAGTAATGCCAACGTATCAATGCCAGCTGTAAACCAGCCTCTATAATCAGGGATGTGGCTTGGGTGCAATTTCACATGGCACCCTGTTGGGCACAGAATGAGTCTTCCCAAGCAATCCCAACAAGGAAGCCTTTTAAGGACCCACAAGTTTAAGGGCGTTCACTGTGTGTAAGCTTTCGTGGGAGTGAAGCCCGCTTCAGAAACCTGAAATGTACGAGAGCTCGTGCCACAGTAAACCTTTATGTCAGCTGCAGCACACAGATACACATATAACGAAGGCCAGCTACACACCTGAAATGAATTACTAAATCTCAACATTGCATTTAAAAAACAACTTTCTAACCCTTGTCATTGAGAAGGCAGGTTGGAAAGCATGCAGGTTACACCAGTAGATTAAGGTCTTTCAACAGGCCTTTGCTTTGCCCCATGATTAGCAGAGGAGATATTCAGAAACTTCATTTTAAAAGAGCAGGTGAGATAACCCCAGCAGATTTTAAATCATAAAATATGGAGCAAAGTAAAGCATGGAAATCAAGGCTTTTGGATTTCCCTCTTCCCCTAGTATAAAGACCACACGCTTGTTAAGTTTAAAATTATTTACTTAGAAACTCTCTAGAGTTCAGATCCATGTGTTTTTCCATACAGCAGTCAGAAAATGTTGCACAGGCAATAAAACTTGGCTTAGTTACAGTGGTGAAAGTTCCTAAATTATTGGTATAAGAGCTCAAGAAAGGCTTGTAAGAGCCATGCGGTCTGAGCTGCAGCAACTGACCTCCTCACACGTTGCGCTTCTCAGATAGACTGGGAGGGGCAGTCCCTCCCATGACAAGCTAAGCCTGGAAGGACAGTTTACTCTACGGTCTTAACCCCTTCATGCATTAATTAGACTTAAGCAATGTCAGCTATATGAGGCTAGATACCCCACAGGATGTTTTGCTTCAAAGCTTGATGACAGGCAGAAAGGAAGACAACAAAGAGAAATCAGACTTGCTCCAACATCTATGGAATATTCTTATTTTACTCTGGCTTGTTCTTTCCCTTTAAAGCCTCCTGCTTCCCCTTAGCCTCCTGCTACTTTGCCTAAGAAGCCTGTTAGCTAGCTCATTCCCAAGTCTCTCACCTTCCATCTTCCACTACTGTTTTCTTTTTCCAAGCAGTCACACCTCACCTTCAACTACTGGCGCTTCTTCATCGGAACCCCGTAGGACTTCACAGCTGGCCTCAGGACCTTCCTCAATGGTCCTCAGAACCTCCTTTTCTTCTTCATCCTGAGAACGGGGAGTTGTCTCCTCACAAGGAGCTTCTTTGGTTTCCTTCTGCTGCTTTCCCCGTTGAGAAACTCCCCTACCCCGTGGCCTCCTGGGCAGGGGCGTTGCCATTTGGGAGCAGCCGTCTGAAGAGTTAGCGCTACAGCTCATCTGGGATGCCTTCCTGCTAGAGGCCACCCTTCTTCCTGTCTTGGGGGTGGCAGGCACTGGCTCTTTGGCAGCAGGCAACTGGGACGCCTGCATGGCTTCCGGAAGATCCTCCATATCACTGTCATCATAGAAAGAGACCTGGGGGGGGGGGGGGAGAGACAAGTTTCTTTGCTTTCTCTTCAACTCCCCTTCCCCCAAAACTCTTACAGTAACGGAAGTCACTACCACAATATTTGGTGATAGCTGCTAGATTATATGTTGTTGGGTTTGGGGGGGGGGGGGGAGTTGGACAAGTTCATGCCAGGATGGTGATATTATTATCTCCAGGTGCAGAGGCAGCATGACACTGAATACTAGTCACTTGGGAACAAACAAGAATGGGAGAGAGCCACTGCTCAGAGCTATTATGACACTGTCCTGCTTGTAGGCTTTTCATAGGCATCTGATTGGACAGTGTAGGAAGGCTGTATGGGTCCTGACCCCATTATCTCTGCCTGCGATGGTGGTGACAAGACTAGTGGGAGTTGAAGTCGAACAGCATCCAGAGGACCAAAGGTTTCTTATCCCTGCTTTAGGAGGACAACACAAGAATCCTGCTGGATCAGACCAACAGCTGATCTAGTCAAGCTTCCCATTTTCACAACAGACAACCAGATGCCCCCCCCCCACCCCGGAAGCCTGCAAACCAACTCCATAGATTAGCCATGTAAATATTTAAGGTATATTTTTAATAAACCACAGCAGCCACAATTAACATTTCCATATTAAGACCATGGCCCAGATTAAGCAAGGCAATTTTTTGGTTTGTTTTATGCTAGGGTTGCTGACGTTTAATAATTATTTTAATTGTTACCTTAATTCGAGATTTCGTTCTTTTCGACACTTTAGGGGCCTTTGGAAGTTTGGTGTTTAGCTTTGGAGAAGTTTCCTCAAAAACCGCAAATGGAGCCTTCAGGCGCAGCTTGGCTGCTGAACACTGGGTCGTCCTGGGAGCTGGGAGGGATTTCTGGGCTGGGGTACGGTGCTCGACAGGTGGTCTAAGGACAACCGGAGCAGCCTCTGAATCAGAGTCAGCCAGGGCAAATGGATTATTTGGTCTGGTCACAGGCAGAGGTTTAGTTCCTTGGATTCGCTTAGACTTTGCTTTTTGATCAGCTCTTGGCTGCTTTGGCGTTTTGCTTTTCAGGGGCAGCGTGCAAAGTGTATTGACCGCCTTTTCTGCCTTTTGCTTGCCTTCTGGGTTCCCGTGGAGAGGCAATGGGGACTTCCAGGACCAAACACTAGAAAATAGGTTTTCTGCACTGTCATATTGAGTAGAGGCTAGGATAGACATGGTACCCACAGCTTTGGCAAGCAGCAGCCTGGCCCTTTGGTACTGGAAGCCAAGCAGCCGAGTCTCCTTAGAAGACAGCAAGCTCAAGCCAGTCTCCAGAATGCCCCAAAGTTTCTTCTCTGGTCTGCCAGTGTTCACACTTTGCCAAGCCAGAGTCACGTAGATATGGGCCACCAAATTATCAAGAATCTGAACTGGGGACTGATGAGGCATGACCCCCTTCTTGCCTTGAGAAACGCAGGCCACCATGCTGGAGAGACGCAGAGCCACAGTGGCACACCGTTTCAGACTGGTCTCAAGGAGGTGCAAGCCTTCCGCCCTGTTCCCAGATGCCAGCTCCTCCTCTGCGGAGGTGACCAGCCAGCCGAGACAGACGGCAGAGAGGACCACATCGGAGCACAGCAAGCAGTGGCAGGCCTCTGGGTGATTCAGGAAGCCAGCATGCTTCTTCTGTTTGGACTTCAGCACTGGCGAGGTGGTTAGGGTCTTCTTCTGCAGGGAGACTGTGTCAACAAACTCAAGGGAGACCTCTTTCAAGAAAGGCTGCTCTTCCTCAGCAGATTCTACACATGGACCTTGAGGCGTCCGGTTTTTAGACCTGCCTTTCCTGGGCTTAATTTTCACACCTTCTTTTTCTTCTTTGGTTTCAAAAACTGGAGGCAGAAGAGATGAGCTAATTGAGTATTTTCCCCTGGCACCAGCGGAAAACACTTCGCAAATCAATTTGAAAGCTTAAACACAAAATTGATCTAAACCTGTGTTTCCCAAACTTGGGTCTTCAACTGTTTTTGGACTACAGTTCCCACTGGTCCTGCTAGCTAGGAATGATGGGAGTTGTAGAACAAAACACCAGGAGACCCAAGTTTGCGAAACACTGATCTGAACCCTAAAGGGAAAGTCATCTTAGGACTGAGGGGTGTAAAAGGTTATTTATCCCCAGGCAGGAAACAAGCAACCAAGTTGCTCAGATTCCTAGTTCCCAATACTGAAAGGATGAAGCGTGGCACCTTTTCAGAGGAAGCCCACAGCGCATAGCTGTCAACGTTTCCCTTTTTAAAAGGGAAATTCCCTTATTACGAATAGGATTCCTCGCAAGAAAAGGGAAAAGTTTACAGCTATGGCACAGCAGGTCTCAATATCAGTGTGTTTGAAGATCCTACCCCCTCAAGCTAGGGCTGCTGATATGCTGCCCATGGGTGCCCCCTCAAAGCACCGTGCCTCTCCCAATTTTTAAAAATAGGGTTTAAAAAAATTATTTAGAGGGTCTAGTTTCTTGCTACCGAGGCCTCTTTCTTTGGCTCTGGGAGCCATCTGGGGCTGCCAAGCGCTCTTAGCATTGGAAAGGAAGGGGGACGGGCAGGTGGGGCTGGTGCTTTGCTTTACATTATACCCGGCCCAACTGCCCATTTTCCTCCATTCGTATTCCTTCTTTTGTAAAGGAAGGATTTGCTGTTGCTTGCTAGGTGTTTGTGGAATTGCCCACTTTAACTTTGTGGGCACATGATTTTGTGAGGATGCATTGCCCGTGTAGGTGGGTTTGGCTTTTGGGGAGGGGAAGAGTTTATCAGTCTGAAAAGTCTGGAACCCTGCCCTCAAGCCCAGATCTACCCTTCCAGAAGGAGACTTGATTATTCCCTGGAGTTAAGTCACAGGGCAAAACAACTGCCCTTCTGCAGACAGAGTTTGCCTCCCCATTCTACTTGCAGCAAGAGGTTCCAAAGTTCTACCATCCCTGCTTAGGCTGCTTTAGGTGGGGTGGAGAAGCCTCACCTGTGCCCGACTCAAGAAGAAACAAGACCTGCTCCAGATCCAAACGACACAGCTCCAGGTCACTGCGCTGTAGTTCCAGTCCACTCTTCAAGACCAGGAAGCGAGCACACCTGATAAGAGCAGGCCAAGCACACATTAGAGGGTTCCCAATACTCAACAATTGCAGCCACACACTGCACCCTATCTCAATATGCTGCTCCATACCAAAATTTCACAAAGGCTGTCCTCGGCCCTATGACCATCACAGCTCTGCACAGATAAGCTCAACAGATTAAGGAGGGCTTGCCTCTAGGCTTCCTGGGTCCACATTTTTGAGAAGGGACAAAGCCAACACAAGTTTGAGTCTAGGTCTCTAATTCCCACACCTATGAGTTTCTCTGTGCAATGTTATTTTCATTATATATCAGGGGTGGAGAACTGCTGACGCCCCTCCCCTTTTCAGGTGTTGTTGGACTCCAGCTCCCACCACTCAGCCAGCATGGCCAATGGTCAGGGATGATAGGGATTTTAGTTCAGTGACATCTAAAGAGCCACGGGTTCCCCCTCCTTACCCATTTACATTCCTTACCATCGAATAGACTGAAGCCTCATGGAGATTTTCAGCATTTCCAGGCAGAAAGCTTTTGCTTCATTGACAATCTCGATCTTGCCCAGGAGGGAGACAAAGCTCTCGGAGCAAACAAACATGTCAGCCAGCACCTGCCACTTCTGTACCAAGTTATCTCCTGATGGTCAGATTTGTTTGGGGTGGAGAAAAAAACAGTTAAGTTGCGTATGCGTAGGGCATCTTAATGTTACATCCAGGTGCACCATGTTTAAGGCTTTCAAAAGAGATAGCATGCTGAAGTGTGGAACACAGTAACTCCACATACATTAAGATCAGGCAAGCGACATCTGCATTCTTTGGGACCACCTATTCACTGGGCACTTGTCCGAGAACTAGGGGGCAGGAGCCTTCCCACCCCCCAACTAAGCAGTTTAAGGAAGCCCCTGCGCCAGAGTGGTATGGGGGCTTGCTCAGTAGGACTGGGGAGGAAGAAGGATCCAATATACATTTCAGACATTGTGATATTTCAGCATATTGTGGTATTAAGCTGCTGATGTATCACAATCTTGAAAACCAGATATCGCCCAGCCTTAGTGTCTGCCTCATTTGATAATTCTTAACCAAGGTAAACCGTACTGTACACCTCATCTACAGTATATAAGCATTCCCAAACTAGCACAATTTATTCTGCGAGCCATGGGAAAAGCCAATGAGCTATTCAGGGCATCTTGCCT
This sequence comes from Podarcis gaigeae, assembly GCF_964106915.1. Lineage (NCBI taxonomy): Eukaryota > Metazoa > Chordata > Lepidosauria > Squamata > Lacertidae > Podarcis > Podarcis gaigeae. Next base: position 17,472,100 of record NC_139679.1, on the reverse strand, counting down.
CCCAACCACTGAAAGCCTCTTTCCGGGATTTAATTGGGCATTTTGCCCACAGGTTTCTCAAACCTGCCTATGCATCCAGAAGAGTTTTTAATGCAGTTGAGTATCCAGATGCTGAACTCTGCACCCAACATCAAATATTGCAGCTGCATTTATTCTGGTTGCAAAGTTGCAGGTTTACTTCCCTGCATTTTTTTAAAAAAAAACCCATTGCTCAGATGAGGTGAGCTGTTGAAGAGTTTCATTGCTTGAGCTTGGCAGAGTAAATGAAATAAGAGAACAAAGTAAAATAAGGAGTAGCAACTGGCAGGCCATTTGCTTGTAACAGTCCATAGATTTTATGTGGTTAGGAAGCCGTTCCAGTACTGAAGGTCAACCAAGTTCCAAGATTGTGTGCTGAAACATATTTGGTTTATTTTCAAAGGGAGGAATTCAGCATAGCACTAGGGCTATTGTTCTGTCAGTGCAAATTTTCAGCTTGCCAGATGGAACAATTCCCCCTCTCCCCTCCCTTTGCACTGTTCTAGGGGCTTCTCCTGCCTCCCAAAGGCCAGTTTTGGGGAATGCTGGGGGGGGGGGGGACGGGGGACGGGTGACAGCAGGGAAGCTCCACTGTGCCAACAGAAGCCCTTATGTAGGCTTCCACTAGTGGGACCAGTTAGCTGCTGAATACAACCCAGAATGTATATCTCTGCCTTTCTTTTATGGAGTAACTTCAGCATCTTCAACTAGAACAAGTTATAATTTTTAAATCACTAAAACCAGCATATGGACAGTCTAAATTTAGTTAAGCTACTCCACTCATTTTTCCATGACACCTTTTGCACAACTGCCCAGCCCAGCTGCTCCCAAATGCACCAGACTACTTGAAAACTACTTGAAAATAGGCCACTTAATAATTTTTCTGTCTGTTGTCACAACTGTAATGTGCTGTGCTAAATGCTGCATGATTACTTAATCGTATTTTTATTGATTTCCTGCATTGTATCACAATTTGCATTCCATGGAATTCTAAAAAGCTTGTAAAGCACAATCCATAGTGATGGTGCTATATTAGTACTAAAAAACACCAGCTGCTCCCTTTCGAGGGTAGGTACGGCATATTGGTTTTATCCAATAGATCCTTGGGCTGAAAAGGAACTAGTAAACAGCAGCAATATTCCGACAGTGGACCACTTCGCCCCAGTTTAGGGCAAGTTGCATGCATACAGGATTTTGAAAAAAAGCAAAAATCTTTACACAATTTCAGAGGATAGCAATAAACATTTTACCGTGATCTACAAACTGATGCTCTGAAGCATCTTTAGCAGGCGTGTCGCTGATAATCAGTGAGAAGCTCAAGAGGATGCTGCGGTAGAGTTTGTGAGCATCACCCAGAGCCGTTTCAGGGGTCCTCCATCCTGCATGAGAGGAGAGAACACACATTGTACGTTACTACTGTGTTCAACAAGTTTTGTAGTTTCAAGGAAACCTTTCCACAAGCAGCCCATATGAAAGGACCTCTGTGCGCTGCCAATATTTGGGAGACGTGTTCAAGGGAACAATACGCAATGCCCACGCCTATTAGACCTCTAACTATTGGGATGCACCGTATTTTTCACTCTTATGGAGCGAATGCAGGCTCCTTGGCTTCAGCGATAGCAACGCGAAGCCTCCAAAGCGCAGAGGGAGAGCTCCCTCCACGCTCCGGAGGCTTCGCGTTGCTTTCGCTGAAGCCGCCTGAAGGCCCCGGAGTGCAGCGGGAACTCCCCCGTGCTCTGGGAGCTTCAGGCAGCTATCCGCAAGCCTTCGGAGCGCAGCAGGAGTTCCCGCAGCAGGAGTTCCCGCTGCACTCTGAAGGCTTGCGGATAGCCGTCTGAAGCCTGGAGAGCGAGAGGGATCAGTGAACACCGATCCCTCTTGCTCTCTAGGCTTTGCTTCACTAGAGAGGCGCGGCACAGTTTTCCCTCTCTGCGCAGCGCCCCTTCAGCGAAGCGGGAGGAGAAATGGAAGGGGCTCCATTTCTCCTGTCGCTTCGCTGAAGGGGTGCTGAGCCGAGAGGGAGAGATTCCCCCCCCCCCCCGTTCTCCCCCTCCTATGGTCCAGTGCATCCTATGGAGTGAAAAATATGGTAGCTTACAGAACACCTAGTGGTTTCCTAGGGCCGTACATTTTAAGGGGCAACCTGCTTTCAGAGATGAGAAACTCTTGATTAGCTCCCAAGAAATGCAGATGCTCCCTGGAACACAGTACGCAATTAAGAGGGAAGCAGATTTTTACTTCCAAGACTATTTACAGGACTAGTGCATGGTGGGAACCTCTTCTACACACAAGGAAGAAACTTCCATGATATATGACACTGTTGGCATGGCTTAAAAACAGGGCTGGGCAACCCAACCTGGTGCTCTCCAAACATTATTGAACTCCCCACTCCTATCAGCCTCAGCCAGCATAATCAATGACCATAGATGATGGGAGCTGGAATACAAGAATAACTGGGGGGGGGGGGGAGGCACAGGTTTGCCATCTCTAGCTTAAACCCTCAATCTTTGCTTGTTGGGTGGAATTTACAACAACCCAAGAACTGCAGGTTACCAACCAACACTGCTGTTCTGCCCCAGAATTTAAAATTGGCTGTTCCCTTTCCACTTGGGAACGACATGCTGTTCACCTGCTGGGTGAAACCTAACTCTAGTATGCTCCTCCCATACATCTGGAACGGAACATCTTCTCTTTGCACTTGAATGTTTGGATATGCTCTCCAGCTCACAAAGTTCTCAAAATCTTCCATTCATTTACAATTCACTTATTGACAGGTGAATTGCAAGTATCAGATGAGTACAGATTAGTATCAAGGAGGAGATGCATGGATGCTTCTACACTCACCTTGAACCCAGAGTTTTTGCCTCAGTGCCAGTGGGAGGGCAGAAGCTGGCAGACCAAGGTAAGCGGCTGTCAACTGGAGAGCACTGGCTCGGAGCAGGTACCAGACCTTAGAGGACCTTTGCAAAGCAGGGTTCTGTAAGATTTCTACTAGAAGAATGACACCTTCTTCAATCTGTCCGCAAAGAGAGGAGGGGAAATGATCAGTTGCAAAGAAGACTGTCTTCCATTGTGCACCAGCCAGCGTTTGATTTATGCTGCAAAAGCTTATGTATCAGAATGCAATTGATTCTTGACCCCAGGGAAACTTTCTGAAAGTTTGGAAGTGCCTGCAATTTGACGCCCATGTGTGCATTTCATAGCTGAACCTAGAATATCCCAACCTGATCCAGCATTCTCCTATCCATTCTGCGGACAATAGGATAAAAACCAACCCACTTGTGGCTAGCAATGATCTACGTTTATAATTAGCCCAGTAGTGGTGGGGCTCCTCAGTTCATTCCTGCAGAATCCCCGCAGAATCAAAGCTCCAGCCCACAAGTGCAAAAAAAGTTATCAAGCCTGTATGGATCTTGAACAAATCGAGGCGCAGCCTAACTGTGAGAAATGGTTCAGCCCCTTCCAGAATAATTAATCAGTGCAGCCTACTTATGGGCAAAAAGAATCACATATTGGCAGAGCGGCAATCTTGGTTTTGAATGTTTCAGCAAAGTATTAGCCATAGCATAATGCAGTAGGCTCCCTTTTAGGGTCCTACAGACCCAGAAGCATCATTCCCATGTGGCTTTCTACTCTCTCCTTCCTGGCACATGTACACACAAACACTTTACTGAAGATAGTTCTTTTAGTAACCTGGCTTGCTTGCCAGTCTCAGTGCTGTGCAGTGAATGCAAAAGGGCAACCCCCATGAGGATACCTTGTGGTTTGCTAAGCACAGCTTGCTACGGAGCACAGCTAGTGTTTGATTGGTCAGCAGGCAAGAGTCATTCTTTCTGTCCACATTTTGCAGGCATGATTCAGCCTCCTTTAAAGTGGTCTGCAAGAGAATAAAACAGGACAAAAGAACATTAGCACAGCAGTTGTCCGCTAGAGTTGAAATAACAAGAGTTCAGACAACATTTGTCCCGTTTATCAGCAGCTGACCTTAATAGCAGTAAGTAATGAGAAAACCATCTATAAATCAGGCCTGTGGGGCCTCCAACAGGAATAAGCTTGTCTCCAGATTGTCACCTTCATGGCTCATACAGTGGTTGTGGTCGTTTAGTCATCTTAGTTGTGTTCGACTCTCCGTGACCCCATGAACCAGAGCATGCCTTGGAAACTCACTTTCTTCTCAAAGCTTCTCCTTTTTTATGTCCATGGAGTTTTCTTGGCAAAATACTGGAAAGGATTCCCAGTTCCTTCTCCAGGTGGATCACATTTAGTCTAAACTCTCAGCTATGACCTGTCCATCTTGGGTGGCCCTGCATGGCATAGCTCATAGCGTCTTGGAGTTATTCAAGCCCCTTCACCACAACAAGGCAGTGATCCATGAAGGGGCATACAGTGGTACAGTTGCTTAATTGTCTCATTTGCCCTCACTGAGGTTTATTTTGGCTATTTGCTTTCAGGTCCAAGTCAGACCGCTAATTTTTAACCAAGGCCTCGGGCAGTTATCATTCTCTACTCAGCCACAGGGAGACGAGATTGAACTGAGCCCCAGCAGCAGAGGTCGGAATAGTTCCCACCACCACAGTTGTCAGATGGCCTCCTGAGGGAGGTTTGCCCATCTCTGCCACTGTTGGCTTTCCATCATGTATCAAAAGCAGTGCATTGGGAAGGACCTCTCAGAGCAATTTGCTATTCAGACATCTCCAACCCTGAGGGCCCCTGGAGCATTTTCCTTTCTTTGTTGATGCTTTGAGTTAAAGTGGATTGTTAGTACATCTGGTGATCCTTCTTAGGAGGTGGAAAGGCAAAGCATGGATACATCAAAGCTGTACAGTGGTACCTTGGTAGTTGAACGGCTTGGCTCTTGAACAAATTGGCTCCCGAACGCCGTAAACCCAGAAGTGAGTATTCTGGTTTGGGAACCTTTTTCGGAAGCCGAACATCCAACACAGCTTCTGATTAAGTGCAGGAAGCTCATGCAGCCAACCAGCAGCTGCGTCTTGGTTTTTTAACTGTTTCGGGAGTCGAACGGACTACCGGAATGGATTAAATTCAAGAACCAAGGTATAAATGTATTGAGGAAGCATATTCAACTCTCACATTTCCCAGATTGACAGCCAGTAGGGCCTTGGGCTGTAAAAAGCTCCATTCTCATTGGTAGAGCAACTTTAAAGCCCCAAGTTGAACACCCAACATCACTAGTTAGAGAGTTTTAGGTGGGAGGGCTGGGAGAAAGACCTCCAACAGCTGCTGCCAACTGTGCTGGGGTAGATGGAACAGAAAGTCTCCTAGCAATAAGGTGACCATTTTTTAAAAGGGTATTTGTAACAGTGATACGTATGTAGGGCATGAAACCTAGCAAGCTGCCTTAGGCAGAATCAGATCTGTGGTCCAGTACTGTCCACACTGACTGGCAAAGGTTCTCCAGGATTTCAGAGAGGGATCTTTCCAGGAGGTGCCAGGGACTTTTGCCATTCACAGGACTACTCTTCATGCTCACCTCCGCGTAACTGGGACATTCCAGATGGAGAAGTAGCTTGGAAATTTGGCACAAGGCATTGGTCCTCCCCACAGAGTCTTCAAGTGCCCCGGAGAGAGCTGTGATGAGGAAATAACTCTCTATGGCCTGTAATGGCTGCATAATAAAAAAGGAAATAAATCTATTTAAATATGTGCAGGGTGGTGGGGAGCCAATCCAGTACAGTCGGGGATGGTCAGTTTTGCTATTCAAGGGAACTCTGTGCTCCCGAGGACCCGAGCTCTGTAATAAAAGTTGCCATGACCTAACAGGAAAGCCTTCCTGGGTGCAGAGGAGATCTGCTCAGATGGCATTCAGATACAAAATCTGATTCTAATCAATTAACTCTTCCTTCCCGGTCAAGGGGCAGAGTAGCATTACTCCATGACTTTTTCCAGAATGTGGAAAGCAGTCAAGTTCATAGAATAACACATCTGGAGACTTGTTACAACTACTTTCCTTTAGAAAATAAAATTGAGCAAAAGGCCGCACCTTTAACACTTTCATCAAATGTTTATAGGTCCATATACAGCCAGACATTGCTGCCAGCTCTGGTCCACTCACCGTGGCAGAACTGGCCATTTGGGTGGAACCGCCCTTTTCAGTTCGAGGGAAACATTATTATTTTATTCCTTGCATTTATATACAGTGGTACCTCGGATTACAGATGCTTCAGGCTACAGACGCTTCAGGCTACAGACCCTGCTAACCCAGAAATAGTACCTCGGGTTAAAAACTTTGCTTCAGGATGAGAACAGAAATCGTGCTCCGGTGGCAAGGCAGCCGCATGAGGCTCCATTAGCTAAAGTGGTACCTCAGGTTAAGAACAGTTTCAGGTTAAGAACGGACCTCCGGAATGAATTAAGTTCTTAACCCAAGGTACCACTGTACACCATTCTTTTCCTCCTAGGAGCTCAAGGTGACATACATGGCTCTGCCCTCCCAATTTTATCCTTATAGCATCCCTGTGAGGTAGGTTAGGCTGAGAGATGGCGACTGACCCATAGTCACCAGCTGAGCTTCATGACCGAGTGAGGATTTGAACATTTGTCTCCCAGGTCCTTCGCTGACTCTCTACCCCCACTGGCTCCCACATTCCCTCACAGGCAACCTTCCAGTGGTCACTTCCCATAGGCCTCTTGATCAGCCTCTGTGAGGACTAGACGGGCCACTGGTGTGATCCAGCAGGACTCTTCTTAGGTTCACCAAGAAGCACTAAATATAGCAAGCTCGTCGTAAGAGCTTGCGAGCCACTCTTAGTTTTTCGTGCTGTCTCTGCTCCCAGTTCTCGAATCAGAAAGCAAGGCACCTCAGACTGGCAGGGGCAGGGAGGGAGGAGGGGCATAATGGGACTCCTACAGGGGGTGGGAGGTGCTGTTCTCATGCTGCTGCCCCAAGGCTTTTCACAATCAGCCTAAAAGAGCGACAATACAGTGCTTGCAATGAGAGCAGTGAATTGGGGGGGGGGGGAGAGGGAGAGGGTCTTTCAGGAAGCTTAAAGAGAACAAAACTCCAGTTATAGTGGTGCCTCGCAAGACGAAAAGAATCCGTTGCGCGAGTCTCTTTGTCTTGCGGTTTTTTCGTCTTGCGAAGCAAGCCCATTAGCGGATTAGCGCTATTTAGCGGGCTTAGCGGATCAGCTGTTAAGCGGCTTAGCGGCTTGGGAAAAGGGGGGGGGAGGAAAAAACCCCCGCAGGAACTCGCAAGACATTTTCGTCTTGCAAAGCAAGCCCATAGGAAATTCGTTTTGCGAAGCACCTCCAAAACGGAAAACCCTTTCATCTAGCGGGTTTTCCGTCTTGCGAGGCATTCGTCTTGCGGGGCACCCCAGTTATATACAGTAGACTTCTTGCCCAAGCAAAGTGCTTGGCTCATTACCTTTCCCATCATTCTGTACAAAGCTGCCATGATGTGTAAGGATGCTGCTGTCTGTTCAACGTTACGTACAGCTGGGACCCTGCCCTTGCAGGAGAGGAGCTGCTTCCACAAGGCAAGGGCATCGTCCAAACACTTTGATTGCACTGAAAAAGAGAGTTTGTGTGTTGGGTGGGGTCAAGAGACTGCAGAGCCAATCACCACCTCATGGGGAGAGTCAAAACACAGTTCTTCGTGCAGTAACTAGAAACTCAAGCAAATCTCAAATCAAGGCATCTCCTCTGCCCACCTGGAGCTGCTACACCGTTGGGGTTAATAATCAAGGGTCACATTTCACATGTCCCTTTCTGAGCAATGAAAATTTAAGGTTGCTTTTTGATGGGTCAGAAATATGGTACCTTTTATAATCCAGTTGGAAATCAACAAACTAGCAAAGTTTGGTTAAAGAACACCCACGATCTTATTTTCTCCATTTTCTACCTGATTATCAGCTGATAAATTCACTAGCATGATCAGGCAATACCGCTTACAGAATTGCACCCACCTGTCAATCACATCACATGGCAGCACTTAAGCTAACAGTTCTTAGCACCTAATGCTTGTATCAGATCTTCGCACCCAACATCATATGACATCAGGTGACTGGCAGGTGGGCATGGTTTGCCTGAAATGGTGTTGTAGGCCAAATTTAGCAGCCCGGCAGGATGAAAGTTCCCTACAACTGCTTCAAATGTATGTGTGTGTCTCGCCCCACCCTCCGCGCCCAACCAAGTTCCTTACCAGAATCCACAGACAGGTTAAATGCAATGCCAAGATACAGGAACTTGTCATCCTGGGATTTGTTCTCATAGTTAAGATCATTGGTCTCAAAGCCTTCAAGATCTTGTATGCCTTTCTGGCCCCTGGCATGGGCACTCCTGGTCCTCTGCTCTTGCCTGATGCTCTGCATTTGAAAAAGCAACCTGGATAAAGCTTGGTATGGAAGTGAGAGGACATACTGTCTGTTCCTCAGCGGCATAAAATCTTCATCCCTTGTGGAGCAGCTCAGGGCATAACAAACAAAGCCACTACAGTGGTTTCACTGAGCCCAAACCTCATGATGCATCACAATAATTGACACATCACACGATGCATCACAATTCTTCACTAAAGGTTACTTCAGTTTACAACAACCTACATGCCACTGTAAAAATCCTATCCTACTATACATTACAATTGTAGTGCAGGATACCCTGGAGATGCTGAAAAGCTTACAGCAAAAAAGCAGGGAGTTCCTAAGCCAAAATATGTTCAGTTCCCAACATCTCCACTTAAATAAGCATTGGTTTGTTATGGATGTTTTGCCTGCTACAAAGTCAAATACACTTTAACTAGGATTGTATGCAGCAACACAATAGCAGAAAGAATGCAAAATCAAATACAATTTTGTTTTCCTTGACCTTCATCTGAGATTTTAAGAAGATGGGGGAGGTTTCTAGACCTTTTGATTAAAGAAAGTAAGCAATGGGGAAATGCCTGATGAGATCTGAGAAGCGAGAGGGGTGGGCTTTTTAAAGTTTCTAGTTGTCAGGGATGAGGCTTCAGTGCTTGGAAATAAGGTAAACAGCATACAGTGGTGCCTCGCAAGACGAAATTAATCCGTTCCGTGAGGCTCTTCGTATAGCGGTTTTTTCGTCTTGCGAAGCAAGCCCATTGACAGCTTAGCGGATTAGCGCTACAGCTGTCAAGCGGCTTCCAGCAATCAGCTGATAAGCGGCTTAGCGGCTTAAGGGCGAAAAAAGCGAAAACAACCCGCGGGGGGATGCAAGATTTTTTCCGTCTTGCGAAGCAAGCCCATAGGGAAATTCGTTTTGCGAAGCGCCTCCAAAACGGAAAACCCTTTCGTCTAGCGGGTTTTTCGTCTTGCGAGGCGTTCGTCTTGCGGGGCACCACTGTATATACTTCTGCAGCAAGGTTAGTAGAAATAATCTGCATGATTTTATACAGATTGTAGCATTTAACTTCTAAAACACAAAATATAAGCAGCTCTGAATTTAGTCGGCAGAGCTCTGTGCTGCTTTGCTTACTGCCACATACCTCGTGCATTTTGTCCTCAATTGTGCAGATGTAAAGCCAGAGTAAGGCTTGGGCCTTATCGTCCTGGAGCTGCTCCTCATTCTGGGGCGTCTTTGGCACAGAATCCAACAGCCACAGGGCTTCATGAACAGAGTCCAGGGCAGAGCTACAGAGGAGGAGACAGCGTTTAGCCAATGGTGTCTCCCATTCATCAACCATGGAGGCATCTTAGCACACAAATTATTAAATTTAGATCCCACTCTTCCCCCCAAAGGGGCCTGGGGCAGCAAGCTAGAAGGGCTAAACTTTCTTAAAAACAATTCCAATACAGATGCAGACTGGGAAAGAGTTCAACTTAAAAGGAGGAAGGGCTTCAGAGTGCGCTAAAAAAACATCAGAGATGGTGCCTGTCTGATATTCAAGGGAAAGGAATTCCAAAGGGCAGGTGCCACAACACTAAAGTTCTGATTTCCACAGTGTATGGAATGGGCCTCATAATAAGATGGTACCTGCCAGAGGCCCTCACATGCAAAGAGCAGCGATCAATTGGGAATATAAGGGGTGAGACAATATTTCTGGTTTTTTGGTTCCAAGCTGTAGAAGGTTTCATACAAAAGAAACAGCACCTTGAACTTAACCTGGTGTCTAATTGACAGCCAGTAGGGTGGAGGAACCTGTGGCTTCCAGATACTGTTAGACTCCAATTCCCATCAGCCCCAGCCAGCCTGGACAATAGTTGGGGCTGATGGGGGCTGAAGTCGAGTAATGTTGTGGGGAGGGGAATCACAGGTTTCCCCATCCCTGCTCAGACCCATGAGAGTGATGAGGTGTGCGTGTTGAATTGTAGCTATGGGATCAGAGGGCAGAGAACTGCTGCTGAGAAAGGAAATTGAGAAGCAGGGGGTTGGACTCTGCACCATTTGTTATGTGACATGCTTGTATTTATGACTTGTATTTATGACTTGTGAACAGTAGAATGAAGAACATTGAGAATTATAAACACAAGGTCTCCTAGGTTGGGCACATTCATGAGAAGCTACTCTTTTTTGCTTTGCAAAATAAAAGCAAAAATAAGTCAGCAATATTAAAAGGATGGAGAGAAACCTTAGCAAAGGCCAAGGCAGAATGCCCTGATAAGAGTGCTGCAAAAAAGTAAATTATATCCTTAGAACATAGATGCCTCTCTGGCATAAGGTTTCTTAATTTGCACATCTTGACTTCAAAGTTCTTTCTTCGAGTTGTGGCGGAACCCCAGCACTTTTCAGCAAAGGGTGGGGATGGAGGGTTAGAGATTAGCTGCCCCTGACTTAGAGGAAGGATGAGAAATTGGACAGAGAAAAGGAAAATAAGAGTTTATAGGAAGCAGGTGGTAGGGCCTGGGCAGGACCAATAGCCACAATACAAGGAACAACTTCCCCCTTCCATTTCTAAGGTCAAATCTTCCGCACAGAAGAATCTTATCCATCGCCACTTTCTTCTCCAAGGGGCACACACCTCAGCTAGGACCCCGATGACCGATCACAATAGAAGCTCCAGAGAACACTGGCCACTCACCATTCTGTCTGTTCACTGTAGTCATGGTAACACAGAACCTGTGCCAGTTCCACCAGAATCACAGCCCGCTCGTGAACCCAGCCGCTGCCTTCTGAACATATGTCCAGCAGATCGCAGATCACGTTGAAGCGCTCCTGGCCAGTGTCTACCCGCACAGTCTTGTAAGCCTTCAGCTCCTCCAACAATACTTTCATGAGGACCTCCGTATCCAAGCTGTACCCCTCCAGGCCCTCCTTTAGAGTCCTGTGATGAACATGCAGGCAAAACAAGGAGGAAAAATTACAACAGACCTAAAGTAGGGCAACTCCAGATTACACGGTTACAATAACACAGTGTGCCTTTCATTCTCATCTTGCCAGACGTCTCCAGGGCCAACTGCACCATCACGCAGAGTGATCTGGCTGCCTCAGGCAGCAGAAATGGTGCTGAGGTGTTTGTTCCCAGAGGTCTGCCCCGCATTTCCTAAGCTAGCCTGTTGCCCTCAGGCTGCCCCATCACCTGTGTGTTCCCCCCACCACAGAAGTACATTAATTAATCTGTTTATTTCAGCATATTAGCATTAAGCATTTAGCAGTAAGCAACCAAACCAGGAGACGTGGGTGGCACTGTGGGTTAAACCACAGAGGCTAGGACTTGCCGATCAGAAGGTTGGCGGTTCAAATCCCTGCCATGGGGTGAGCTCCAGTTGCTCGGTCCCTGCTCCTGCCAACCTAGCAGTTCGAAAGCACGGCGAAGTGCAAGTAGATAAATAGGTACCGCTCCGGCGGGAAGGTAAATGGTGTTTCTGTGCGCTGCTCTGGTTCGCCAGAAGCGGCTTAGTCCTGCTGGCCACATGACCCGGAAGCTGTACGCCGGCTCCCTCGGCCAATAAAGCGAGATGAGCGCTGCAACCCCAGAGTTGGTCACAACTGGACCTACTAGTCAAGGGTCCCTTTACCTTTTAACCAAACCACATAGAAAATGAATTTTATCTATCCTATGTAAATTGTGTGTTCTCAGCAGGTGTGGAGTTGCTAGAGCCAGTCTGATGGCCACAGGTCCAAGTTCCCTTGGAGAGCAGCTCAAATGATGCTGCTGCAGTGGTATAGGCTCTATGTTGTCTGCCTTGTGTGCTATTAAAACTTTTCAGAGTAGGTGTACTGCTGCCAGAATGAAGCTCTTTGTTTAAAGAAAATTTAAATTTTAAAATAAAGACAAAATACAAACATTGAACCTATTGATACAAAAGGGAGTGGGGAGAAAAATTAGAATGGTTAAGAGGGGCAGAAAAGGGAAAATAATAGCCTACATTAATTTGTGCAGTGCATCTTTTATCATCACAATCCCCAAGGCATGGAGAAATCACTTTATCCTAATCTTCTAAAATATATCACTCCTCAAACTTCACTGGAACATTGAAAGTAAATGTTCTGTCTCTGTTGTATTGATGGAAGGTAAAGGTAAAGGTACCCCTGCCCGTTTACGGGCCAGTCGTGTCCGACTCTAGGGTTGTGCGCCCATCTCACTTAAGAGGCCGGGGGCCAGCGCTGTCCGGAGACACTTCCGGGTCACATGGCCAGTGTGACGAAGCTGCTCTGGCGAGCCAGCACCAGGGCAGCACACGGAAACACCGTTTACCTTCCCGCTATAAAGCGGTACCTATTTATCTACTTGCACTTAGGGGTGCTTTTGAACTGCTAGGTGGACAGGAGCTGGGACCGAAAGACGGGAGCTCACCCGCCGCAGGGATTCGAACCGCCGACCATGCGATCGGCAAGCCCTAGGCGCTGAGGTTTTACCCACAGCGCCACCCGCGTCCCATTGTTGTATTGATGTACAGTATATCAAAAGTTTAGAGCAAATAGTACAAAAATGAACCAATTTATATTCCTCCCTAGTCACTTTTATTTGGTGTGTGGTAAACACCAGTGTTTATGCCTATTGCCAGGACAGTCTGGCTCTATGCATGGAATAGGGAGATATCACGTTGTCTTTAATGCATCAAAATGTATTGGTTTGGCCCTGGACACAACTGGGATCTCACAAGCAGCAAAGAAACAGTATTGGGCATCCTGTTGTTTGTCGCAGCATCATCCAGCTGGGACCTGTTCCCTATGAACTTACCCAATTGCGGACCTGTTCCCTATGAACTTACCCAATTGATTTTAAGCTGGTGGCAAAGCTGTACATAAAAGACCAGCCTCAAGACGCTAGCAAAGTTGGGAAGTTGGTTAACTTGTCTGTATTGAAGTGAAAACCCTATTTACAAGCACCTCCAAATATGTGGTCTGCATGCAATATTAAGTGGGATTGTGACTACATCTGTGACACCACACATCATAATGCGCGAGAACCCAGTGTTGGGACCCCATATATAGGCCCAACATTTTGCACCAATTTTGAGTGGCAATTACTGCACAGGTTAGGCCTATACATGTTGGATTCTGCTGCTGCCACCCACATGAAGTTTTGCGTGGAACTCTGCGGCAGTGACGTTCCTTCTGCTACCAATAGGAGTCCTTACATTTGGAGGTTTCCATGAACAGCATGACAGGTTTGGTGGATTCTGTTATATACCCCGTGGAATATTTTATGGAAACCCCACAAAGGTCAGAAAACAGCAGACTGAGCATTCCCACTTTATCTGATGTCAGTAACAAAGAATTCTTTTGTTTGTCCTATAGCAGAGATTATAGGAATTTCTATTATAGGAAATGATATATTTTAGAGAAATATGATATTCAAGGCAGTAGATATAAGGATTTGAAACATCACAGAAGGAAGGATGGGAAGTCAAAATGCTACGGGAATACTGTATGGAAACTGAATTGAAATGTTTATAAACTGTATAAAAATCAATTATTATAACAAAAAAAAAAAAAAGGAATTGCATGCGCCGTTGTTTTTCTGGGTCTATTTTGGATTGCAAGTGCCTTCACATACAGCCCTGTCATAGCTGTTTTGGCAAGCACCATGTGCTTAGATGATTACAGTGGTACCTCGGGTTACAGACGCTTCAGGTTACAGACTCCGCTAACCCAGAAATAGTACCTCGGGTTAAGAACTTTGCTTCAGGATGAGAACAGAATCAGGCTCCGTCGGTGCAGCAGCAGCAGGAGGCCCCATTAGCTAAAGTGGTGCTTCAGGTTAAGAACAGTTACAGGTTAAGAACGGACCTCCAGAATGAATTAAGTTCTTAACCCGAGGTACCACTGTATATACATTTAATATACACAGATTTTATTGCTTAATAGAGTCTTGACTGTTGCTTAAGGGAAGACCTAAGTAAGTGTCAATGGGTATACCAGCCTCATTTCCTATGTTCTTTCTTTAGTGCTAGGATGTGACATGAGGTAAAACTCTCCAATTCCTTCAGAACCAGCGGTGTCCCTTTTCCCGGCAAAGATATAAGCTGGAACATCTTTATGTATGTGAGGGGTGGCGGGGAAGATCCATGCCACAAAGAGCAGGAATTGTACTCCTCTTTTAGTAGTCTTATCTGCTGTGATTATCTTCAGAAGCACGAATAAAACAGAAATCAGGTTTTAACCTGATGTATGTAAGTCAACGGACCGCGGGTGGCGCTGTGGATTAAACCATTCGAAAGCACGTCAAGTGCAAGTAGATAAATAGGTACCGCTCCAGAGGGAAGGTAAACGGCGTTTCCATGCGCTGCTCTGGTTCGCCAGAAGCAGCTTAGTCATGCTGGCCACATGACCCGGAAGCTGTATGCCAGCTTCCTCGGCCAGTAAAGCGAGATTAGCGACGCAACCCCAGAGATGGTCACGACTGGACCTAATGGTCAGGGGTCCCTTTACTTTTACCTATGTAAGTCAACTTGAGCACTGTTTCAACAGTGGAAGGACAGGATGCATATTTCCCAAAAGCTACGCATATGCAGCAAGACAAATACAAAAGTTTCCCCCCAAACTGCCAGTTTCAAGTTCTGACAGGGCAAACCTCAATCCCCCATTTTAAGAGTAATACCCAATCTCTCGGTTCCATTCTTACTTCAGTCTCAGGTCATCAGATTTGCTGGCATCAATTTTGACTTTGACCCAGGCGGAGATTGGCTCTGCCATCTGTTCTGTTATCCTGCTGCCCTGAACAGCCAGCCAGAGTACCACAGCCTGGAGAGCCTCCTCTAACAAGCCCAGTTTCCTGTAATTCTCCACTTGAAGCTTAAAGCAATTGTGTAGCTGTGAAGAGAAAGAAAAGCATTCAAGTGGCATGCAGTGGAGACTCGTCTTCCTTCCTGAAGAGAAAGAAGTAAAGCCTTTCTAGTTCAGGTTCTCAATAGCTGGAGCAGTGTTGCCCAAACTTGGGTCTCCAGCTGTTTTCGGACTACAATTCCTATCATCCCTGACCACTGGTCTTGCTAGGGATGATGGGAGTTGTAGTCCAAAAACAGCTGGAGACCCAAGTTTGGGAAACACTAAGCTACAGCAAGAACTGCTCAAGCCTATGCCTTAAAACTGTCCAACTATGCCAACTAGCTTGATAATGTCTTTTAACTGACCAACTCCCCAGGTGTCATGCTAAGACCTTTTTCTGCCCATCCAGTTGCCCAAAAATCCCGGTAACTGATTAAAGGTTACTGCACTTCTATTTGGGCTCTTCTGTCAAAAGCTCCTGGCTTTATTCATGGGTTATACGTGGCGATGAAGCCTCCTGCGGTGACTGCTTGAACTGCCCTGATGTTACAGATTGTCTGCTCTCAAACTCCTGGATGCCGTTGCTATAAAATCCAAGATGTGACTTGGGAGGGTGGGGGAGAGAGAGGGAGGGGCAAAAGCCTACAGAAGGTGCAGGCAGGGGTGTAAGACAACAGTAGGCCCAAGACAAAAGGGTTGGAACATCACACGGTCCACAGAGAAGAGCTGAAAAACAGGGGAGGCAAGGAGGAGGGCTGCAATTAAACATACTGGTTTTGAGTCAGCCAGCCAAATCATTAGTTGCAGGCCTCTGAGTACCACTTTAATCCTAGCACCTATGAACAGGTTGGACAATATGATGCCCTCCATATACCATTGGACTCCAACTTCCATCAGCCCCAGCTGGCACAGCCTGGAATGGTGGGAATTGCACTACACAAAGTTTGGAGGATGCCATGTTGGCTACCTGAGTTAAGTCAAAGCAACAACCCTACACATTTTATAAATAAGCTCCTTTGAACTCAGATGACCTAGCTTTCCAAAGTACTGTATTTTTCGCGCTATAAGACGCACCAGACCACAAGACGCACCTAGTTTTTGGAGGATGAAAACAAGAAAATATATATATATATATTCTGAATCTCAGAAGCCAGAACAGCAAGAGGGATCGCTGTGCAGTGAAAGCAGCAATCCCTCTTGCTGTTCTGGCTTCTGGGATAGCTGCGCAGCCTGAATTCGCTCCATAAGACACACACATTTCCCCTTTTTAGGAGGGAAAAAGTGAGTCTTATAGAGCAAAAAATACAGTAATTAAACACAGAGTTAAACTTTAAGAGTGATTTGTCCAAGAACTTCCATCCCTCAATCCTGGGGATCTGAACCCAGGGCCAAGCTCATTATTATTCCCACCACACTATGCTAAATTAAACTCAGTACTTCTTCAAACAAAATGAGAGTCTGTCCAAAGCTCAGGGAAAACAGCAACCTGCAGATGCACGTTCTGTAGTTCATGGAATTTCACCCGTGTCTCCTCCATGCCAGCTTAGCACACTACAAGCAACACTTTTCGTTACCTTTTCTGTAGGCAAATCTGAGCAACTGACAATCTCCTCCTTCGCCAAGCGTCTGCAGAAAAGCTCCACGAAAGAGTTAGACTCCGCATACATCTTATGACAGTAGAAGTTATATGCCAGCCGTGATATACAATATGCTGTTAGAAGAAGAAAACCGATCTTAAAAGCCACCTTCAATGGGTATTAAAACCTACTCATGTCAGAAATCTACAAAACCGATTACTGATTCATCTCATGAAGGAGAAATCCAATTGACCCAACTGATCCTGTATGGTCCAGGATACTTCCACTAGGAAGCTCCTTATAACAGTATTGTTTACACTGACTGGCAGCAGCTGTCTAGGATTTTCAGATTAGAGTCTCTCCCAGCCCTACCTAGAGATGCCGAGGATTGAGACTGGAATGCTTTACCCCTGAGGTACAGCTCTTCCCATTAGTCCAAAACTTGCCCATTCAAACTGCTATGTACTGAGTTGAATAGGATCCAAAATGCAGCAGTCTGATTGGTCCTAGAACAATAGGATCCAGAATGCAGCAGTCTGATTGGTCCTAGAACAATAGGATTCAGAATGCAGCAGTCTGATTGGTCCTAGAACAATGCAGCAGTATGATTGGTCCGAAGAAGCCACCCAATCCAGCTCCAGGTGGAAGTGAATCCACAACCTGATTGGCTTAAAGGAGAATCCCGGAATTAGCCAATCACGTGGGGCCCATTGTGTAAATAATGTATATAAAGCAGACATTCCGGGGGAACTTCCATTCCTCCTCACCACTATGAGCTGAATAAAGAGCATGAAATCCACTCTCGACTCCGAGTATATTTCACAAACTTTGTTCTGAAAAGGTAATGAGCTTAAAGAAGCCATAGTTGTTTACCATCATGATTTCGGGTTGCTGATAAAATTTTAACTAGCACAATATTTTCAATTAAGCCAAGGGCAGAAGGACCATTATAGACAAAACTCTGCACAAAAGCAAGACGCAGGTGAAGGTCTCGTCTTAAACAAGCTCTTTCTCAGAGTCAGTAGCAACAGCAATTTGGTTTTTCCCTTTACACACCTTCAGCGGCTCATTACCCCTCTGTTAATCAGGATTGCGCACAACTCAGATGCTGAGATAATTCTAGCAGAACCTCTGGCGGGGGCTGTGGAGCCGCTTGCTTGTGTCTCAGGAGAAAGAACCAAGAGAAAGGACCCTTGGGATACATGGGGCCCTCAGTTACCAATCCCAATCCCATCTAGTTATCTCCCGCTTGGACTACTGCAATGCGCTCTACGTGGGGCTACCTTTGAAGGTGACCCGGAAACTACAATTAATCCAGAATGTGCCAGCTAGACTGGTGACTGGGACTGGCCGCCGGGACCACATAACACCGGTCCTGAGAGATCTGCATTGGCTCCCAGTACGTTTCCAAGCAGAATTCAAAGTGTTGGTGCTGACCTTTAAAGCCCTAAACGGCCTTGGTTCTGTATACCTGAAGGAGCGTCTCCACCCCCATCGCTCAGCCCAGACACTGAGATCCAGCGCTGAGGGCCTTCTGGTGGTTCCCTCATTGCGAGAAGTGAGGTTGCAGGGAACCAGACAGAGGGCCTTCTCAGTAGTTGCGCCTGCCCTGTGGAACACCCTCTCTTCAGATGTGAAGGAAATACGCAGCTATCCTATCTTTAAAACACATCTGAAGGCAGCCCTGTTCAGGGAAGTTTTTAATATTTAATGCCGCACTGTTGTTAACATTTGATTGGGAGCCGCCCAAAGTGGCTGAGGAAACTCAGCCAGATGGGCGGGGTATAAATAAATTATTATTATTATTATTATTATTATTATCCATCAGAATTTTAGCAAGTGACCAAGTTCGCCAGCAAGTTCAGCTTGCCAAAGGCAATCTACCCACCCACACACCTATTAAAGAGAGAAAGGTGGACACTTCAGAGACTGAGATGCCAAAAATAAAGAGTGCATTCTTCATTCTTCCTTAATATGGCCCCCAACTGATCTGTACACAGCAGCATCTATCCCACCTTCAGACTCAGACAGCTGGAGAAAGACAGCTGTTCGTCTTGGAAACCAACCTGAGAAATCCAGGTACTCAGCCTGCTCTTTCTTGGGAAGTCCTCCTAGCATATCCAACATCCAGGTGACAACCTTCTGAAGATACACCAGTAACTCTGGCAGTGCTACAGATTCCGGCCCCTGTGTGGAAATCCAAAAGTTTTAGGAATTAAAACAGGAGGGGGAACTTCAAGACTCAAAGCAACAGGACACCACAGGGCATCTGCAACAGGTAGTACTTGATCAAGTTCAATGGTCAAAGTACCTAGGGTCAGTTAGGAAAACTATGCTGATATGGTATGATTGAGGAATTGTGGGTGTGCTGCAGTCTCCTCCCCCTTTTTCTTTTTTTAAATAAAGTTTTATTACTAGAAATATAATGATACAAGAATAGAAAAGAGCATAGAAAAGCATAAAAGGTTAAGAGTATGAAAGTGAAGAAAAAAACTGCAAGAAAACACAGTTAAATGTTTTACATTTTAAAATAATCAACTTCACTATTTCTCAAATACTTAATATATGCTTAATAAATGTATTGCTCCTCTGAACACTTTACAGACACTGCCTGCTTCATCGTCTTGATACGGTATGACATTCTCAGAGAAGCATGAATTCAGTCTCTGTCCCCAAAATTCCTTATTTTCTTTTAATATAATTCACTATCCAAGGTTTCTTTAAACTCCACCTGCATTTTCATCACTGTTAATTGTATTAATCCAAACTTCTAATCAATTCATTTTCAAGATATTATCTTTCCAGTACCTAGCATGCAATATTCTTTTTAAGTATAGGGTGATTCTATAGTTACCTGCAGCCATTGACACACCACAGTATTTTGCATATAAATTAATCTTAATTACTTTGTGACCCAAGACTTCAGCCTTCATTTTGCATGCCTTCCAGCCACAAGTACTTGTGTCTACTTTATTCTTCCTGCGCATCAACTCATTATCTAAGCAATTTGGAACTTACACACATTTGTTTGCATGATTAGGATAAGCTAGCAATTTCCTATCATCTTTCAATGTGCCTGTCAATTATATTTTGATTTGCAGATCTTTACAGAATCAAAAGTTCCTCATTCAAGGCATAACATAGCCATCACATCCTATTGCTTTTTAGCAAGATATGCTCACTTTGATGTATGCATTCTTGGTAGGAGAAGAGGCTTGTGCCAAACATTACACAGTCAAGTTGAGGCATTATGTTTCTGCCCTTCAGAGGTCAGCTTCCACGTTCACAGCTAAAAAGAAATCACACTTTTCTCTTTATTTATGAACCATGGGCGTTCTGTTGATGTGAAAGGAACCATGTCAATATCTTGTCTTTACAGTGGTGCCTCAGAAGTCGAACAGAATCCGTTCCAGAAGTCCATTCGACTTCCAAAGCATGGCTTCTGATTGGTTGGTGGAAGCTCCTGCAGCCAATCGGAAGCCGTGGAAACCCTGTTGGATGTTTCGCTTCTGAAAGAATGTTCGAAAACCGGAACACTCACTTCTGGTTTTTGATCTTTCGGGAGCTGGAACATTCGACTCCCAAGGCGTTCAGGAGCTGAGGTACGACTGTATAGGAATTGGGTAGGTGATAAAAGTGAGCTTTTCCTTGTTTGATCAAAGTTCCATTTAGCCCAGAACTGTCTTCTTCAGAGATGGGGAATCTGTGGCTCTCCAGATGTTGTTGGACTAAAACTCCCATTAACCTCAGCCAGCACGGTCAATGCTCAGGAATGATGGGCGTTCCAGTCTAGCAGTGTTTGGAAGATCACAGGTTCTTCATCCCTGGTCTACTCTGACAAGGAGCAGCAATTCAACAAATCTCCAGGCAAATGTTTTTCACAGTCCTGCTATCAGACATTTGGACAGAAGACCAAAAGCTCCCCAACTGAGGCAGCAAACAACTTAAAGAGACTAAGACTTGTTTATCCTGCCCAAGGAAGACAACATCAGTCTTACTTCCACAAACTGAATGTTTTTGTCCATTCAAGACAGACTTACCTGCAGAGTCTGTACAGTATCAGATACCAAAGTCGTGTATATCTGGAAGTAGTGGTACAGTTGCTTCTTCAGAGTTTGCTGCTGTCTCGTGTTCTCCGGCAGAACCTTACAGAAGACAAAGACGACCGAAAGTATTTGGAACAATTCCAGGTCAAACCTGTATAAGATTACTCGCAAAACCTTTAATGTGTTGAAAGCCCTCCTAAAAATCCCATTAAAACAAAAACAGTAGCACTCTAGTGACAGCAGAGGAACTGGCCTATTTTAATTTGAGACAGGAAAAATACAATTTATTAATCTACCTACCACCATTGAAAGAGTTTACAAAGTCTTTTCACACTTCAATGTAAAATGCAATAGATGAGAACTTGGAAAACATATTTCTGAGATGTAACGCTAACATTTGCATTCTAAAAATCTGATTGTGCCCCCTCTTCTCTCTCACACACACCAACTATATAAAAGGCTGTACTTTGAAAATCAACTTTCTAGATCTCACAATAGCAGAGCAAAGGTATTTATCCTACCTACCCCTCCCACCTCCTCCAGGATAAAACCCTATTGCTTACATCTCAGCCATGCACTATTGCTCTCACAAAGACATCCAGGACTGTATGAAAGTATAGGCAGGGAAAGCTTTACTCACTAAACTCATCAGCTTCTGGAGTAATGTGACGTAACTTTCCATGAAGGCAGAGATCCCCAGAATATCACGCAGGTTAAAGCGGCCCTGTTGGCTGTTCTTTGCAAGTCCAGAGAAAGGGGTTATGAGCAACTGGCAGCTTTCAGTCAGCACTCTAAGCAGGGGCTCTTGAGCATCTGGTGAGGAGTTTAGAGCCTGAGTAGCTTGGATGAAGAAGGGCTCTACTGAACCCTCAGCCTGCACCAACACTTTGTTCAGCTCAATTCCAGCAGAGAGCACGTCTAAAGCCACACTAAAGAAACGGCCCTCATTGTTGGACTTTCTCAAGTAGCCTCTGAATTGCCGAAGAACTTCATCGCTCTCTTTGAAGCAGCCACTTTTGCAGAGGTAACGGCACCTCACCACAGTGAGCTCTAAGATGCAGAGACAGTCCTGGAAGGTCAAATGCGCACCCACACCCCTCTTTTCCAGAAGGGCAGCAACCAACTGGTGGAAGAACTCTGCACTGAGAAAATGGGCCTCTTCCTTTCCCAGCGGACTCCGCTGGGCCTCAAATATCACAGCTGCAATGCAGGCATGCCGGGCCACGTTGGACGTGAAGTACGGGGCCTCCTGAAGCGAGAGGTTGGCGGCATCGTTCTTCAGAAGAATCAAGAAGCGTACAGCTTGCAGCTGGGTGGAGAGCACGGCCCTGAACTCTGCCGGAGTCTTGTCCAGTTTAGCCCTGCCGTCCGCATTCTTCCACAGAACGCCAAAGGTGCTTTTGGCAACAGCCGCATAGTCATCAGCAGGCACCTGGGGAGGCTGGTACTTCAAGAGTTCCCCATAGAGGAGATCAGCAAACCTTAGGGAAGAATCATAGGAGCCCTGAGCAGCTATACCCCTCAGCAAGTGGAACAGCAACTTTTCCAAGTAGAGGGGAATATACTGGAGCCTTGCTGCAGTGTAGCCACCATAGGCTGCCTCGGCTAGGGCCTGGAGACTTTCCAAGTGAGCAGGACAGTCCAAACCTTCACCAAGCCTGTGGATGCAAGCTCGTAGGATTCTATCACATGCTGTGACCTGTTTGGAGGCTTGGCATGGGCAGTCTGCATTTTTGGGTTCCCCCTCAAGGCATTCCTGAAATTGAGAGGAGACTTTTAATATCATTGTTAGAGCATCTCACCATTTTTTAAGGTTTACTAAGCCCCTACTGGAGGCAATGTAACTATGTGTACCAAGAATGGGGAACTCTATGGCGCTCCAGATGTTTCTGAACTTCAACCACCATTAGTCCCAACCAGCATGGTCAGGGATGATGGGAGCTGAAGTCCCACAACAACATATGGATGGCCACAGGTTCTCCATCACTGATTTATACAAACAGAAAAGCATGCATCCAGAGTCCTTTTGGGCATTGTGAGATTTGGCATTTCTTTTCCCAGCACAGGAAGGCTGTTAGAACACCCCATGCAAGTCACCACCAGGAACCATATCAGCTAAAAAACCGCCATCAACTTAAGTAACGGTCAGTTAAAGGTTTTACAAAAAGCTCACAAGCTATTTATCCCCCAATAACTGGTATTCCTGCCCTGTGGAACGCCCTCCCATCAGATGTCAAAGAGATAAAGAATTACCTGACATTCAGAAGACATCTTAAGGCAGCCCTGTTCAGGGAAGTTTTTAATATGTAATGCTGTACTGCTTTTAACACTGATTGGGAGCCGCCCAGAGTGGCTGGGGAAACTCAGCCAGATGGGCGGGTTATAAATAAATTATTATTATTATTATTATTATTATTATTATTATTATTATTCATATTCAGATATACGGTGTCTAATTCTCGAGGATTGGGAAAGATTGTGGAAGAAAGGGGTCAAGTTCACTGCATGTACTGTGTTAAAGAAAAATATAATGAAAATGATGTACAGATGGTATTTGAGTCCTGTAAAATTAGCAAAGATATATCCTAACTGTGACCATATATGTTGGAAATGTAAAGAAAAGGAAGGAACCTTTTATCATATGTGGTGGACCTGTCCCAAGGTGAAAGACTTCTGGGAAAAGATTTATAAAGAACTGAAAAAAATGATGAAATATACATTTATAAAGAAACCAGAGGCCTTTCTTCTTGGAATAACAGGTTTGGAATTGCCCAAGAAAGATGTTAAATTATTTTTGTATGCCACAACTGCTGCTCGTATTTTGTTAGCTAAAAACTGGAAAACCCAAGAATTACTAACAATAGAAGAATGGCAGATGAAGATGATGGATTTTTCGGAGCTAGCCAACCTAACCGGAAGAGTCCACAACCAGAAGGAGGAGGAATGTCACGAACAGTGGATTAAATTTAATGATTACTTAGTTAAATATGTTAAGTTAAATTAACTGAAAACAGCTTGCAGATACTTAATTGGCTTAGGATTTTATTTATGTTAAGTGATGAATTAATATGTTTAATTTCATAATGTGAAGATCTAAGGATGTTAACGTTTAAGTTAAATTTTATAAGAACTGTGATTTGGAAAACCGTTAAAAGGATATGCAATGAAATCCAGCCAAGGGGAAGCGAGGAAGTCACTTAACAATATTAATAAGTGTAATTTTCAATAAGGCTATGATTTATGTTTGTTTGTCTTATGTGTTTGTTTGTTTATAATGTTGTGAAAAACCAATAAAAAAAATTGGGGGGGGGGGGGAGATATACTGTGTCTAATTCTCGGGATTCCATTTACCCACCATGGCGAACAATAGCCCTAGAACCCTCTTTCAAAAGCCATTCCTTATCAACACATTTAGCAGCATTACCTTCAACTCAGACAACAAAGTCAGTGTTTCTTGGGAAGTGCTGGTCCGCGCCACAAAATCCACGTCTTTGAGGAACTTCATCTCGCATCCTGCAGAAAGCAAGAATACAAATAAAATTACCAGCCCATACGCAGAGCTGAGCCGTCTCTCTCTCTCTCTCTCTCTCTCTCTCTCTCTCTCTCTCTCTCATTTAGCCTGGTCCTATATCCCTCATCCCTACCTTGTTACAGTACAAAATTGTTACAGTGTCACAGAATTGGAAGGGCCCCTGAGGCTCATCTAGTCCAACCCCCTGCAATGCAAGAATCTTTGAGTCACATCTCCTATCTTGGTGCTTAAACAGCAATAATTTACACCAGAAAAAATGGGCTGCTACTGGTGGTGACAGTGTGTTGGCATAGAAAACCATAAAATAGGAAGTCCCAACTAGACCAGAGCTTACTGTGCTGAAGAAAGGCTTCCATATCTGGACTGCTACACACACACAAACACCCCTCCAGTCTCTCACTGTTGCTTGCATGCCAATTCCTCTCGCTACATATGGAGCATAAGAAGAGCCTGACTGCTAAGTCATTTAAAAGAGGTAATTGATTGGGTTGCTAAGCCACTTTTCATTCAAATGAACCCCAAAGCAGTTTACAAACAAGAAACAAGAACAAACAGCAATAAATTAATAAATGACAACAACATAGCAGAACATAATAGAACATCACAAACACAGCATAATAATAATAATAATAATAATAATAATAATAATAATAATAATAATAATTTGTTATTTATACCCCGCCCATCTGGCTGAGTTTCCCCAGCCACTCTGGGCGGCTACTCATATAACTCATTCAACTCATATAAAAGAACTGACAAATAATTAAACAATCTACAAAACGCTATTAACGAAGCAGCAATAAAGAAAACAGGCTAAACCTCACAATTACATTGGAAGCCGTGTTATATGCTTAACGAATCAAGATGGCATTTATTGGGGGCAGAGAAGGACGCCTCAATGCAACCCCTGCGCTTCAAGCCACCAAACTCCTCCCAAGCCCGCCGGTACCTAAACCGAATTCCGCCCTGAGGGGCGTTCACACTGGCTCCAAAAAAACACCCCACAACCCTCTTCCCAGGCTGGGCTGGGACTCCGCCACTTTTCGGGATAGAAAACCAGTTCGGCTTTTATATATATTCTATATATTCTCTGCCATTATAGAAAGGACTCGGCTCGGATTCGGATTGCGCCGTGTAGACGCACCCCTTCCCCCCCCCCACACACTCCCAGTATCTTACCCCCAGTCTCCCGACAACCCCTCGAAGTCGGCGGGGCCGCTTCCCTAACCGGCAGCCGCGCGAGGCAATCAAGCGAGCGAGCCCGCAAGCGGAACCGCGCCCTGCGCGCTCCCCGTTCAAATCGGCGCCCGCGGCCAATCACCGGCGCCGCCTTGCAAGCCCCGCCTTTCCCGGGCTGCGCTTCCCCGCTGCGGAAATAGCGTAGCGCCTCGTGGGATTTGCTACCTCCAGAATGCATTGCCGCTTTGCATAGGATCGCGTGTGTTATTGCTGCGGCCAATGATGGGCTACGGCGAAGTCCCGTCGCCCATGGATTTGAACTTACGAGAGGAGATTCCGACTAAACTTTCTTACAGGAAGAATGGAACGGTGGAGGTTTTAAAGCAGAGGTTGGTTGGATGGGTGGCCATCTGTCACGAGTGCTTTAATTTAGGTTTATGCATCTCAGGGGGTTGGACTCGATGACTCTTGGGGTCCCTTCCGAGTCTTCAGTTCTCTGATTTCCTTCCGCACATGGAAGGGATCGGATCCTCGGCTCACCGTTCTTGCAGAAAGCTGGCGAAGTGGGTCTTGGTTGGTTTTAGATGTATTTTTAATCCTTGTTGGAAGCCGCCCAGTGTGGCTGGGAAACCCAGCCAGATGGGCGGGGTACAAATAATAAATTATTATTATTATTTTGCTCGGTGTTGCAGGTTTTTGTTACTTTCGCGTGCATTTATTGGGAGGGGAGGACATGGGCGTAGCCAGGATTTTTGTTAGGGAGGGCAGGCTTTTGTTTTGGGGGGCAAAACCTCAGATTTGTATTGATTTTGATAGATTGGGGGGCAGCTGCCAACCTGCCCCCCGGTTACGCCCATTGGGGAGGAGACTTTTTTTTTTACAGGGGAAAAAGGACTGGACGTGCTCTTCTGGTGAACCGGCCACCTCTCGCTTCCTGCATCCTGAGCATTTGCCATTATTTACGCAGGAGTAAGCCGCGCTGATTTCAAGGCGTCTTACTCCCAAGCAAGTGTCGCAGTGAAGGGGGAAGACCAAAGCCAATCGGCAGTGCAGGAACAAATCACCCCCAATGTTGCCCTGAACGGAATGAAGTCCGTGGGGCTGGGCTTGGAGAACCTCTCGCCTTCTGGACATTGTTTGACTACCAGTTCCCATCAGTCCCAGTTTGCATAGCAGTTGGGAGTCCAGTAGCCTGGATGCCCATAGGCTCTCCAGCCCCTGCAGGGACACCTGTACGCACAGGGTCGCGGTGATCAAGAGATCGAGAGCCGTCGCTGTTTTGCACCACGGGCTCCCTTTCTATTGTGCCACCGCCAGTTTCTTTGGCCGCGATTGCTGCAAGCAGCCCACGGGTGGACGCCGTCGGTTCCCTAAGTGGGGAAATCAGCTTTCAGAGGGGAAGTTGCGACAGTCAGAGCCAAAGGTGCTGTTGTTGCCGCCGCCGCCGCCACCTTAAAAGACGACATAGAATTGTGGGTGCAGTTTGCAAAGCGAGGGTGAAATCATAGAAGCTGTCGGGGCAACGGCAGCGCGCGCGCGCCCCCCCCCCGGCTTACTTACCCAGCGGTTTTGCTCGACGGTTGTTGAGCTGCAACTGGTCGGAGGTCGACCTGATGGCCACCAGCTCCAAACCTCTCCAGCCCGTCACTCACGTCATTTTCGACTTGGACGGCACCCTTCTGAATACCGAAACCCTTTACACCGAAGTGATGAATGATGTGTGCGGCCGCTACGGGAAACAGTTCACTTGGGAGGTGAAATCTTCCATCATGGGCAGAAGGGAAGCGGAAGCGGTGGTGATGATTCAAAAGGCCCTTGACCTCCCCATAAGCCCAGACCAAATCCTGGAAGAAAGTCAGAAGAAGAAGAAAGAGTTGTTCCCCAAATCCGTGTTTTTGCCAGGCACAGAAAAACTCATCCGCCATTTGCATCAGCACAAGGTACCCATCGCTGTGGCCAGTAGCTCCATTAAAGAGGCATTTGACATGAAAACAGTCCACCACCAGGCCATATTTCAATTATTTCACCATATTGTCCTGGGAGATCACCCGGAAGTGAAGGCTGGCAAGCCAGCGCCTGATATTTTTCTGGTCTGCGCAAAGAAATTTGACCCTCCGGCCCCTCCAGAAAAGTGCCTCGTGTTTGAAGATGCGCCCAATGGGGTCAAGTCAGGTGTAAGTGCCGGCATGCAAGTGGTCATGGTTCCGGATGAACACCTGGCGAAAGAGTTAACCAAGGAAGCAACCCTGGTCCTCCCCTCCATGAGTGACTTCAAGCCAGAAATGTTCGGCTTGCCAAAATTTCAATGAGGGATACAGTTTAATGTTGACTGTGTTAATCTTGCCATATTGGAGAAAATAGAAAACTCCTTATTTTTTATTATTAAAAGGCTCATCAGCCCTATTATAAGTTATATTCTCCATTTCTGCCAGCTCATTTATTGAAATCTGTGAATGCTAGAGAGAAAAAATGGGTCGTGCATGCTATGCCACTCTTAGCAGTTTGACTTCTGAAAGTCCCATTTTTGGCAGTAGCCCCCGCCCCTCCAAAGAGATTTTTTAAAAAAACAATAATACATTTTTATTAGTTTTAACATATAAATTATAAAACATACCACACAATTTATAACAAATACAATCTTATTGGACTTCCATCAGCACCTCTGATGATCTTCCATTTTAACCACTTCTTATGCATTTCTTAACTTTATATTGTCTTTACATCTCTTAACATACCATCACCCCTTTTCCATTTTTACAATACTTCCAATAATACTCCTCACAGAACTTCTTGCAAACCTACAAACGTCGTCTGGTCATCACAAATACTTTTCAAATAGCTCGTAAATTTACTCCAGTCTTCGGTAAATTTCTGGTCTCGCTGGTTTCGGATCCTTCCTGTTAATTTATCTAATTCTGCATAGCCCATTAACTTCATCCTCCATACTTCAGTCGTCGGAAATTCTTCTTGTTTCCATTTTTGGACCAATGGTATTCTAGCTGCTGTTACTACATATAGAAAAAGCTTACAATCCTTTATATTTATATCACTTCCAACAATGCCCAATAGAAATGCTTCTGGTTTCTTAATAAATGTATATTTCAACATTTTTTTCAACTCATTATATATCCTCTCCCAGAAGTATTTCACCTTTTTACAATCCCACCACATATGATAAAATGTTCCCTCTTTTTCTTTACATTTCCAACATTTGTTACTAGTTTTATACATTTTTGCTAATTTAACAGGGGTAATATACCATCTGTACATCATTTTCATCACATTTTCTTTTAATGCATTACATGCTGTAAACTTTAAGCCCCTCCAAAGAGATTTGACCCTGAATTGCAGAGCCACTTGGGGAATACCAGACAGGGGTGGAAATGGGGCAGGGGAATCCTTGGGTGTGAATGCAAACATTTTTCAAAGCTCGCCCACTGTGTTGCCTTGTTTATCTTTCCACATTTTGCAATGATCTGCCTTCTGGTTTTATTTACTCATTTTCTTATTGCATTTGTCTCACACCTTTGTTAGCTCAAGTGAACATATGTGATTCTCCCATTCTCTAGAGCAGTGTTTCCCAACCTTGGGCCTCCAGATCTTTTTGGCCTACAACTCCCATCATCCCTAGCTAGCAAGACCAGTGGTCAGGGATGATGGGAATTGTAGTTCAAAAACAGCTGGAGGCCCAAGGTTGGGAAACACTGCTCTAGAGATAGGTTAGGCTGAGATGGTGGATTGGGCCACAGTGAGCTAGCTCTTTGCATGAACTGAGGATTTGAACTTGGGTCACCCAGTGCTCTAGTCTCAACTCCCAGCCGCTCCAAACATATAAAACTCTGCGTTATTCTGCCACAAAAGTCTCATTTGTCTCAAGGATTGTTGCCCAACTAACTCTATACGTTATAAACCTGAAGACTTGGCCTTGTTTGTGTTTACAGAAGCACAGGTTTTTCAAAGTAATTTATAAGTAGTACACTGTTTAGACATCTCCGCCTCCAGTTTACATCTTTATGTTTATGAAGGACTACTCAGAATGTAACTAGAAATTTATAAATTTAAACTGAACCCTTCCTCCTGCAGCATGATCTTAATCTAATAATAATAATTTTATTATTTATACCCCACCCATCTAGCTGGGTTTCCCCAGCCACTCGGGCCAGCTTCCAGCACACATAAAAACATAATAAAACATCAAACACTAAAACCTTCCCGATACAGAGCTGCCTTCTGATGTCTTCTAAAAGTTGTGTCATTCTTTATCTCCTTGACATCTGATGGGAGGGTGTTCCACAGGGTGGGTGCCACTACGGAGAAGGCCCTCTGCCTGATTCCCTTTAACTTCACTTCTCACAGCGAGGGAACTGCCAGAAAGCACTCAGAGCTGGATTTCAGGGTCTGGGCTAAATTATGGGGATAGATTAGATGGCCCTTTTTATTAGAAAAGTAAAAAAATACTGCACCAGGACATGGCGGTAGCTACTGGGTGGTTCGGTATTACAGCGATTCTGCAGCGAGATAAAACAGCTCATTGGATGAAGAACAGGTCCCACAGAAAGCCCTTTCTCTATCCACAAACTTGTCCCTACTCATCCTTTTACTTGGTATATAACATCTCTGCCAATAACCATTATTTTTGGCATTTCTCCCACCAGTGCCAAAATAGGCAACTTGCAGGAGTAACTTACCTTTAGATACACCTTTTACAGCACACACTTTGCAGGCTAGAAGTAGAATTACCACATACCTGTAATTCTTTCACAGGAATGGTGGCATTTACGAGTTTTTTTTTATTATTATTACATAGAGACTTCTATACCCTATGTGGAAAGATGACCAGCCCTATTAGGCAGATTGAGACAGCTGCCACAGGCCACACTGACTTGGGGTGGTACAAAAGGACAGGAAATGATTATTTTTACTCCCAGGAAGAGAGGGGGAGGCACTTGTGGGACATTCTGTCTCAAGTGTTAAAGTCATGAGGTTGTCCTTGGGTGCTGTGAACACAATACCCAGTTTCGATTCCTAGCATCTCTAGGTAAAGGTAAAGGGACCCCTGACCATTACATCCAGTTGTGACCAACTCCGGGGTTGCGGCACTCTTCTCGCTTTATTGGCTGAGGGAGCCGGCGTTTGTCCGCAGACAGCTTCCGGGTCATGTGGCAGCAGGACTAAGCCGCTTCTGGCGAACCAGAGCAGCACACATAAACGCTGTTTACCTTCCCGCCGGAGCGGTACCTATTTATCTACTTGCACTGTGACATGCTTTCGAACTGCTAGGTTGGCAGGAGCAGGGACCGAGCAACGGGAGCTCACCCCGTCGCAGGGATTCAAACCGCTGACCTTCTGATTGGCAAGTCCTAGGCTCTGTGGTTTAACCCACAGCGCCACCCACATCCTGCACATCTCTAGGTAGGGCTGGGTAAAGACCCCTTGTCTGAAGTGCCACCATCAGTCATTGTGGACAATACTGAGCTAAATGAATCAGTCATCTAAGTAATAAGGCACTTTTCTGTGTTGGAATATCTACAAGGGCAGATTGACACCATACATTTAAAACACACTCAGCGCACAAGATCTACCCCACGGGAATTCTTGGAACTGTAGTTTCCCCCCACAGAACTGCAACTCCCAGTGCCCCCAAACTACAATTCCCAGGATTCTCTGCGGAGAGGTCATGAGATTTAAATGTATTGAATGTCCTTCAAATTACAGTGGTACCTCGGGTTAAGTACTTACTGTAATTTGTTCCAGAGGTCCGTTCTTAACCTGAAACTGTTCTTAACCTGAAGCACCACTTTAGCTAATGGGGCCTCCTGCTGCCGCCGGAGCACGATTTCTGTTCTCATCCTGAAGCAAAGTTCTTAACCTGAAGCACTATTTATGGGTTAGCGGAGTCTGTAACCTGAAGCGTATGCAACCTGAGGTACCACTGCAATGTGTTGGATCTGCCCCCAAGAGAGCTTCCTAATTTCCAGGACAGACAGAGGGGAAACTAAGGCTTGTTGCCTGTGTAAAATCTGTAGCATATAAAGTGCACTGGAAGAACCGTCCCAGCTCCTGCCAACCTAGCAGCTCGAAAGCACGTCAAAGTGCAAGTAGATAAATAGGTACTGCTCTGGCGGGAAGGTAAACGGCATTTCCGTGCGCTGCTCTGATTCGCCAGAAGCGGCTTAGTCATGCTGGCCACATGACCCGGAAGCTGTATGCCGGCTCCCTCAGCCAATAAAGCGAGATGAGCGCTGCAACCCCAGAGTCAGCCACAACTGGACCTAATAGTCAGGGGTCCTTTTAAGGTAAGAATCATCTCCAGGCAACCAGACAGATCTTTAACATGAAAGGGTTGGGATGATGGTTTTTGTTTTTCCCCTGCTGTTTTGTTACCACAAATCTACCACAAACAAGTAACTGGTATAATTGGGCCCACCTGTTGGAGATTTCAAACATCTAAAAGCTCAGGTTTGTTTACCCAGACCTATTTGGATATTTGGGTGTGTTATCCTGCCCAGTTGCTGACTTACCTTTGAAATCCATTGTTTGAAACAGCATTTCTTGTGTTCTGATTTATATCTGCATTCTGTTGTACCCAGGTTTTATAATTTTTGTAAACTGGCCAGGGATTTTTGCCAAAAAGGTTTGATGGTTATCCTCATTTTCTGAACTAGTAACGTGAGATTCGTGGGCCAGTAACTTCTGTGGTCTTATTTGCAAGACTGCCCTGTTCACAAACCCAGCAGTGGGCTGAATAGAAAGGTGGGAGTGGGAGAATGAGAAAATTATAGAACCATCGTTGGAAGAAACCATGAGGATCATCGAATCCAACCTCCTGCAGTTCAGGAATCTTTTGACCAACGTGGGGCTAATATTATTCCAAGATGCAACCTGCCTAGAAACACATTTTGCAAACCGTTGTAACCCAAACAAGAGGTTCAAAGCCTTCTGAAGGGCCCTGAATGGGGTGGGGCATGTTCATGGATTCCCTTACCTTTCTGCCGTAACTCTAGGCGACATTATGCTACTGAAATGGTTATCCTTTGGCAACATGTACATGGTACGTTTCCACCACATTCTGATGTGGCAAAAAGTGATAAATCGCCCAGAAATATACCAGGAGATGCACATCATCCCTTCTGACCGCCTGGGTACAAAAACAGGAGAGGAAATCAAGGCTTACACATCCGTTCACACGGTAATCACGAATTAGCAAGAGAAATTCTTAAGTAACAAGTAGAACTGTCATACGTTTTTGAAAAAACCAGAGTCATTCCTGTTGGGAATGGTGGGAGAAGACATTGACAACAATGACCAGAAACTGTTCATATACACAACAATGGCGGTGAGGTTATTGCTGGCTCAGGTATGCAAAAATTGCCTACAATAGAAGAATGGCAGTACAAGGTTATGGGGTACGCAGAAATAGCCAAATTAACAGCAAAAATTTGACATCAGGGGGATGAAACATATCAAAAAGAATGGGGGACCCCCAGCCCCGCACCCCCACAGAAACCCCCACCCCAACACCAGTCCAGACGACCTCAACCACATTCCCCATCACCCACACCTTCAACATCCTCATACTCCATACTAAGGAAAAACAACTCCAACCTTAATAACACAACCCACAATCAGGCTAAAATCTGATACCCAACCAGCAATATGGTGGCACCAGAGCGTACCAGCACCCACATCCCCACCCCAACACACCAACAATGTTGCTTATAACATTGGCAACATTGCTTACGAACCTTATACCTGACAGCGACATTACAAAGTCACTTCACACTGTCTCGCTGATCACCCCCTATCGTAGACAACAGGGGGGATGGCCTGTCCTTGAACATGGCCTTCCACACCAGCTGAGACCTAGGACCAACCGGCTAAATGCCAGATGGCCCAAAATACCCCAAACAAACACCTATATGACTACATATAGGAAACTCCCTACAACTTACCCCCTACTCTTTAACCCAAATCTCACTCTACTCCCACTAGCCCCCCACCCACCACACCCTAGGTCAGCGCAACCCCACTGGTTCTTTAAACAACACGAAGAGAGAGACACAAGACAACCCGAACGGGTTGGCAGGGAATCGCCCCACATAATAGATAAGCAAGATGGCTAACCTAAAAGCAATTACATTAAATGTGAGGGGGCTGGGAAACCCCATCAAAAGAAAACGCATCACCTCATACATAAACACCATGAAACCACACATCACCTTCCTACAAGAAATACACAACCCACCCAAAGGCAGCAAACTCCTGAGCGACCCCCGCTTCAGTCAACAGTGGGTCGCACAAGGCTCAGGGAAAGCTCGTGGTGTAGCCATAATACTCAGTAGAGACCTGAACTTCACTGCCACAACAGTCCTCAAGGACAAAAAAGGCAGATTCATTTTCGCTAAAGGGACACTAGATGGCAAAATCAAACTGACAATCGGCTCCATATATGCCCCAAACACGAAACAATTAGAATTCTTCCAGAAGACACTAAACAAATTCCTCTCCTTCTCTGAAGGGGAAGCAATCCTAGGAGGGGACCTCAATCTAAATATGAAAGGTTTATCCCTGAAAGATATCCACCCCACAACCCCATGGGCAACCTTCCTCCGAAGGAAACCCCCAACAACTAGGAACTCTTACAAGTTACTAAAAATGCTAAAAAACAGGGGTCTCTACGACATTTGGGGTGAGCAAAACCCGGGAGACATCAGCCATACATTCCAATCAGGACGCCATGATACAGTGTCCAGACTGGACAGCATTCTACTCACACAGGGTCTGATCCCCTCAGTGGAATCAACAAACATAGGTAACATTAAAATCACAGATCACGCCCCAGTAGAAGTCATCGTTAAAATAGGAGAAGGAACACAAACCACCCCATCATGGTCCTTCAGTCCCATCCTAACTACAAACAAACAAATTAGAGAGAGCCTCACAAAAACCCTCCAAAACTACTTCAAGGAAAACGATGTAAACAATATAACAACCCCCCTCCTATGGGACGCAATGAAAGCGGTCACCAGAGGAGCTTGCATAAAAGAGAAAACATTCCTTAAAAAACAAACCTCCTCAAAAATTAGCAAAATAGAACAAGACATCACAGCCCTCTCATCACGCTACAAACAAACAGGATCTAAAAAACTCCTCAAACTTATAGAACAAAAAAGGAGAGAACTAGACTCCCTAGAAATTAACAAAACAATGATCAACATTCTATACTCTAAACAACGTTTCTACGAATATGGAGGGAAAAACTCCAGATTACTAGCAAATAGATGTAGGAAAAAAGCACTCAAAACAAGAATACACTGCATCACCAAAAAAGATGGCTACATAACATTCTCCCCCGAAGAAATAACCTCAGAATTTGCAGAATTCTACTCCAACCTATACACCTCCCATAACCCACCAGAGAAGGAAATCAGAACATTTCTAGCAGGACTGACCATGCCTACCCTAACTGATGAGGAACAGGAATTCATGGACAGCCCTATCACCCCAGAGGAAATAGATGCGGTCCTCAAAAACCTGAAACCACACAAAGCCCCAGGCCCAGATGGCTTCACAGCAGAATTCTATAGGAAATTCAAAGAACCCTTGATGCCCTACATGACCCGCCTATTCAACGACATCATAAAAGGGGCCCCCATCCCCAAAACCTGGACCCACTCCAAAATAGTCTCCATCCCAAAACCACTAAAAGACAGCCTCAAAGTAGAATCATACCGTCCAATCTCATTAATAAACCAAGACTACAAGATATTCGCATCAATCTTGGCCAACCGCCTAAAAATCTTCCTACACAAGTTAATAGCCCCAGACCAGACTGGTTTTGTCCCTGGCCGCAATATAACAGACCCCATCAGGAAACTACTGAACCTGATCGAACACAGCAAGGCAACCAAACTCCCATTGACAATTATGTCCCTAGACATCCTCAAAGCCTTTGATTGCTTGGAGTGGAAATACATATTAGCAGTACTAACTAACATGAAATTGGCCCCAACTTCCTACAAATCCTCAAACAAATATACTCCCAAGCCTCAGCAAAATGCAGAACTAACAATATGGATTCTAATACTATAGCTATCCAAAGAGGCACGAAACAAGGATGCCCACTGTCTCCCTTCTTATTTATCCTGGCTCTGGAACCCTTAGCAATCCGCATCCGAGCAGCCACAGACATCAAGGGAGTGGAAATAAAAGGCAGAACCTATAAATTAGGGCTCTTTGCAGATGACCTAATGGTCACAACACCAGACCCCATAAGCACAGCAACCTCCCTAATCAGAGAACTCAACACATTTGCAATGGTGTCGGGCCTACAGGTAAATTTTACAAAGTCAGAAGCAATGTGCTTCAACACCCCTCCTCACACCCAAAAAGAACTCACGAAGGTCACCAAAATAAAACTTTGCCACACCAAGTTCAGATACCTAGGGGTACAAATAACCAGAAACCTCAATAAACTGTACCTCCACAACTACAAGCCCCTGTGGCGACAAATTAACAAAGACCTAAAGAGATGGAATAACACGAATTTCACTCTCTCAGACAAAATAGCCATGATCAAAATGATCACACTCCCAAAACTAACCTACCTATTCCAAACCCTCCCAATCTGGATCCCCTCAACCCAACTTCGCAGTTGGCAGAGAAAACTACACTCTTTCATCTTCTCACATAAAAAACCAAGAATAAGCCCCAAATACCTGCACCTCCCCACCTCAGAAGGAGGATGGGGAAT
Source organism: Podarcis gaigeae (assembly GCF_964106915.1). Lineage (NCBI taxonomy): Eukaryota > Metazoa > Chordata > Lepidosauria > Squamata > Lacertidae > Podarcis > Podarcis gaigeae. The sequence goes on along the minus strand of NC_139679.1, from coordinate 17,435,869 downwards.
CCCCAACATAGAAGCATGTTACAATGCCAACCAAATACGCCATATAATCCCATATATACTAGAAGATGAGACAAAACAATGGGTACACCTAGAGAGGGACACAATTGAAAACACCTGCACCACAACATACCCACTCCTCCCAAACAAACTAAAGAAAATTCCCACAACACTTAACAGGTACACACAGACCATGCTCAAAGCATGGAAAACACAAATAGGCAAACTATCCCCAACCCCATCCCCACTAATCCCCCTGGCGTACCACCCATTATTCTACCATGCAGCACAAAACCTCCAGACAAAAACCTGGCGAACCAAAGGCTTATATCGCCTAATAGACTTTTATAAAAATAACAAACCCTTGTCAACACAAGAAATACAAGACAAACTAGAAGACACCCAAATGACCTGGTTAACACAACACCAACTACATGCTTTCTTAAACAACCCAACAGTAAAATCAGCAGCAACTAGGCCCCTGACAACCTTCGAAAACCTCCTCCTAACAACAAAGGGAAATGGTAAAGGGACGGTATCCGCAATATACAAAATACTACTCCAAAATCCCGCAAATCCCCTAGACACAATCAAAAAACAATGGGAGAATGACATAGGCTATGAGATTAACCCCACTCAATGGACCAGAAGGTGGTCTAAACCCCCCTTTAAATCCATATCAACAAAAAGAAAAGAACTCACACTGAAACTCACCTACAGGTGGTACCTAACACCAAGGAAACTAGCGCTAATACACCCAGGAACCTCACCAAAATGCTGGAGAGGGTGCACCTCCTCAGGCACATACCTCCACATGTGGTGGGAGTGTCCCAAAATTCAACTATTCTGGACAACAGCCATACAAGAAATATGTAAAATAACTAAGCAAGTAATAGACATCACCCCAGAATTGGCCCTACTAAACATCTTCCAAGACAACAATGCCCATTTACACCACAAAGAACTTATAACCCACCTGCTCTCAGCAACCAGAAACATCATAACCAGACACTGGAGAGACCTGTCAGGAGTAAGCATGGACCAATGGTACCAAATAGTATGGGAAACAGCCCTACTAGAAAAATTAACTAATAAACTGAAACTGACACGGGGACAAACAGAAGAAGACGCCTTCACCCCGGTATGGCTCCCCTTTATCACATACACAGCCCAACAGGACAATGACAATAATCCACCAACAGCATACAAATCAATATGGCTAACCTGATCCAAAACACCCACCCACCTCACTCACACACGAAAACAAAGATCACCACAGCCAATCACAAGCAAACAATCACACCCTAAGCCAACCCCAACCTCTCTCACCACCAAAGGAACACAAGTGAACAACACAAGCAACGCTGACACCAAACTCTACATACATTAAACATAATAGAAACACCGCCACCCGACCCCACCCCCATCCATCCTCCCTCTCCCCACCCCCCCTTTCTTTTTTCTTTCTGTTTTCTTCTCCCCCTAATGCCTCAACAAATGAAACGGATTTGTAAAAACGTTACATGGAAGAAGAAGAAGAAAAAAAAATACGAGGCACTACACTTCTGTAAAACAAGAAAATCCTTAATAAAAATATTAAAAAAAAAAAAGAATGGGGGAAATTTATGTTATATATAGAGATGATGATGTGAAATAGGGAAACCAGTAGAATTAAAATAATATCTCATAATGGGAAAATACAAGAAATTTACTGGATAATAATATCAAAATGAATTAAAAATGTATATTAGGATTATTGTTGAACAATATTTGTAAATGAATATAGAAAGACAGCAATAATTTGTATATATAGAAAGATTTATTTGTTTACGGACATTTAATGGAAAAAATGAAGAAGAACAATCTTGTGGAAAACGGACAAAGACAATGCGAAAAGTCAAAGAGGACACAAAAAAGCCAGAAGAAGGAAGGAGGGAAGTCAGCTCAGGAGAGCAAGAACAAATGTGAAATATAATGTACATGTAAGTACAGTATGTAACTAAAAATTCAATAAAGATCATCTGAAAAAACCGAAAACAAGTAGAACTGTCAGCCCGTGAAAAAGATAAATTAAATCTCCACATAACTGCATTATTCTGATGAAAGCAAGTATGATTGGTTTTCTTTAGGTGACACATTTGCATGGCAGAGCAGCACCATTTTAGAAAGAGCATTTCCTCCTGTGGGCGAGAGGATGCTGTACAAATGCCACAGATGCCTTTTCTGAAATGTTCTCCACGCCTGTGGTTTTTATCATTTATTTACTTTAGTAAGCTGCAATAATCTGCACCGTAAATCGGAGCTAGCTTTGAAAACAAGATTTTATCAGTTAATGAACGACATGTTGCAACGACACTTGCATTGTGTAAAGGAATGAGTCACTCACGGAGAAGAGGTTTTAAACCATGGGTGGGGAAACTGTTGTTGTACATATGTTGATGTTGTTGTACAACAAAACACATCATTCTAGCCACTGGCTATGCTGGCTTGGGGCTGAAGGGAGTTGGGAGTCTGGTTATCCAGCCCTGATTTAAACGAAGCACTAAATCAGGCTTCCTCAACCTCGGTCCTCCAGATGTTTTGAGACTACAATTCCCATCATCCCTGACCACTGGGTGCTGCTAGCTAGGATTCATGGGAGTTGTAGGCTAAAAACACCTGGAGGGCCGGGGTTGAGGAAGCCTGCACTAAATGGAACCTTTGTGTCAAGAGGCAGACTGCCTCTGAGTATCAGGTGCATCTGAGAAAACAGGAGTTTTCTGCCCAGCCATGGCTGGGAACAGAATTCTGAACCACATGAACCTTTGGTCTACGATTTTAAACCAGGAGTGTGGAAAAAGAATGCTACCGGCTGCAACTCCGACCTGCGATCATCATCTGCGGCTATTCTTTGTGTGCCTCCTCCATAAGAGGTCAGAGGGTGGCAACACGAGAACGGGCCCTTTCTGCAGGGTCTCCCCGTTTGTGGAATAATCTCCCCAAGGAGGCTCGCATTCCTCTTCAACCAGGCCTTGGGCTGATTAATATTGTATGCCATTTTAAATGTGTCTGTAGGAGTAGATGGGAGGTAATGTGTTTGTTTTAAGTTTGTTTTTATGTATTTTGTTTGTAGGGACGCAGGTGGCGCTGTGGGTTAAAGCCTCAGCGCCTAGGACTTGCCAATCAAAAGGTTGGCGGTTCGAATCCCCGCGGCGGGGTGCGCTCCCGTCGCTCGGTCCCAGCGCCTGGCAACCTAGCAGTTCGAAAGCACCTCCGGGTGCAAGTAGATAAATAGGGACCGCTCACCAGCGGGAAGGTAAACAGCGTTCCGTGTGCTGTGCTGGCTCGCCAGATGCAGCTTGTCACGCTGGCCACATGACCCGGAAGTGTCTGCGGACAGCGCTGGCTCCCGGCCTATAGAGTGAGATGAGCGCACAACCCTAGAGTCTGGCAAGACTGGCCCATACGGGCAGGGGTACCTTTACCTTTACCTATTTTGTTTGTATCTCTTTCTCTTTTTTTGCTGTGAACCTGAGATTTTTGGATGAAGGGTGGTATGCACATTTAATAATAAACTAAACAATAAATTAATACCTGCACTTTACCTGCTGTAAAGTGTCTCCTACTGGTCATTAACGACTCTTACCACACCTCCACCTTTTTTAGTCTGAGCTTCTGTTACTATGAAAACATTTTCATGCTATCTTTCCAAGTGTCCAGAGTGGCTGACACCCAAAGACTCAGCAGATGCTCATATTCATTTGTTACTCTCTGTAAACAGAATGAAAAGCTTGAAACGAAAGCAAAAAGGTAGTAATCAGAAATTATTTTTCATTACTGTGCAGTCAAACAATGCCCAACTGCAGAAAAAAGTAAAATACTCCAAGAAATACTTGCAAAAGAGCCTGATACCACACAAGGAATTCAAAATATTCCAGCTGCTAAACCATTGATGGGGAACCTGTGGCTCTTCAGATGTGAGTTTTCCTTCTGCCAGCAGCCCCCTCGCAATATCCCTTCAATAAACTCTCAATGCCTTCTCTGAGGCATGAGAAGACCCTGTGAGATATGAGAAGTAAAAACTGTCTGCCTCTGCTGGTCTTGGCCAAGGCTGAAAGCACCTTCATATCAGCCTGGATAAGCTCATTTGGTTAGAGCATGGGGCTGATTACGCCAAGGTTGCAAGTTCGATTCCCTTATAGGATAGCTACGTATTCCTGCATTGCAGAGGGTCGGACTAGATGCTCCTTGGGGTCCTTTCCAATTCTACAATTCTATGATTTCGATCTCCATCTCAAGACATTTGCTAAAAGACAAACTTTTCATATACTTTCGCTTGACAACAAGTTGTGTTTCCTGTTACGGATCAAATTATGTGGAAAACCTTTCAGTTTCTCCTTTCTGCCCGTCCTCTAAAAATGTTGCAACTCTAAAATCAGTTATGTAGTAGGAAGGGAGAAGTTTGAGCAATACAGGGTCTTCATTCGTGCGCATGAAGGGTTTGCCCTCTCCCTTCCCTCCCACATTAGCATAGCCAATGGTCAGGAATGATGGGAACTGTAGTTACAGCATCCGAAGAGCCACCGATACTCAATCCTGGGCCTAAACTATGAAGGCCTCACCATACATATCCCCCCCAAATAAACACTGAGAAGAGAAGCTTTATGTATTTTATTCTTTTCCAAAAGCAGAGGGTTGACAACATGGAATTTGGCTGATATTGTGAACAAGTTCAATACTGATAATAGATGGTCAGTCTATCAACCTCACTGCTCACTTAAAAAAATAATAATAATAGAGGGCTGTGTCCTTTTCACCCATTACTTTCCACAATCTATCCAGGATGAAGTGGTAGGAAGCACTCCCCACACCCTCACACACAAATTTTGGTAGCATAAGTCAAGATGCCTCAGGAATCAAAAACTCCACGGTGCAGAAAAGAAATGCTTGCCACAGATCAAGTCCGATAGGGATCAATCCTTATTGAAAAAGGCATAGAAAAGATTCTCCCATGTGGGAAAAAAGGACACACAGGACTCAGAAGAGACTCTTGTGTTCTCTCTGCAAAGTCCTTGCCTATATACAGTACCAGCACTGTGATGTGCAACAGACGACTGGCCAACTCTTTTTTCTTTCCCCCAAGAAAAAAGCATCACATATCAGAGCTCAGGAGAAGAGACCTCGCTTTGACCAGGTGGACTGGGCAACCTGAGCTCTGCATTGTTACGGACCACTGTGAAGAGGCTCACGACGGCCAGGAGGGCCATCACCATCATGACAGAGCAGATGGTGAACATGTTTCTGGTGCCTGTCTTGTAGTCGCTATCGTGGAGGATCAGCAGGCCGAGGCAGGCCAGCAGGTTGAGCGGGATGCGGAACCAGTGCATGACACCTGCCTGGTCCTTCTCGGGGATCACCTTCTGCCGCAGAAAACCCATAGAAGGGAAGTAGAGCCCGCAAGACAGCTCAATGAGCAGGAAGGCCAAGAAGGACTCGGAAGGGTTCTCCTGCCCAGGGTTGGTAGAGAAAGTCAGCATGAAGAGGGAGAAGAAAACCATCAGGACCGAGAGGGAAAGGATGTGCATGGGCTGCAGGTGGTATTTCTTGGAGGTTGCGACACGGTAGAGCGATGAGCCTGCCATGCTGGCCGCCATGAAACTAGAGAAGACTATGCCCAGGGGTGGGTTGTGGGGATCCAGGACGGGAGTCCAAAGGAAGATGAAGATGTAGATGACACTCTCAAACAAAGCCTGGATGGTACCCAAAAGCAAGACCCGGCGGTCTGAGAGGAGGCACTTCAAGGCATCAGTGCAAGTCCTGGAGAGAGCCCTCTTCTTGCCATAATTTTCGTCCCAGTTCTTCATCGCCAGGACACCCACCAGCACGAGAAAGGGGATGGAGACCATGAAAGGGGCCACTGGGCCCAGCCCCAGCCATTCGGCAAAGACGTTGGCTACCACGCCGGCTCCGATAGCAATGATGCCATTCCAAAAAGCCGCCTTGGAGAAGGTAGCGGGGATCCACTCAGCCGGGAAGTCGTGGCGTTCCACGTGCTCGTGGACGTACCACGCCTCGAAGGCGGAGAAGAGCAGGGCAGTGGACAGCCCCCCTAATATCCTTCCCACAATGAGCACAAAATAATCCCAGGAGAGCTTTGTGAGGCAGCAGACGGAGTAAGTCAAGGAGAAAAGGATGCAGGATTTCTTACGGCCCAGGCGGTCAACCAAGGAGCTGGAGACCAGCCCAAACAGCACGCTGGAGGCAAAGCCGCAGACGTAGATGATGGTGATCTGAGCCTCCAAGAAGTGGTAGTGCTGGTACAGTTTATAGAGATATGGTCCTTGCAGCCAATCAGCGGCAAGCGCCAAGAAGTAGACCTGGTAGTAGTCTAGCTGGAACCGCAGGAAGGCTGGGTTGGAGCAAGACCTGCCAGTGATCTTGGAACGGCAGGCGGAGAACTCCAAGCCAATGCATATCAGCAGGAGGAAAGCAAAAGCAACATAGGCAGTGACCAGCATGGTGTTCTAAATCATCCTGTGCAGCGCATCTCCCAGTATCTGCTCCCGACACACCTGAAAGAGAAGAAGGCAAGAGATACGGATGTGACAATTTGCACTAGGCAGCTTTGCAGCAAGACCTGGAGGTGGGCAGAGCAGAGTTTATCTGTGGTGCATGTACACTTCTGAAAAGCTTGGCACAAACGGCATGTGCAGTCTTAACACTTTCACACACCCTGCACACTAAAGATGACACCCCACGCCTTGCACAGATAAATCCTCTAAGCTCACCATTATGTTGGAAAGGCTGTGGAGAACAAGGTTCCTATATTCATGTAGTGCCCTTTGGTCCATGCCTTTTGGGGAAAAGTTTTTAATGTGACCTCCAAAATCACTAAACAATCTATCCCTCCTAATTTGGCACTTGCCTTATTATGATTAGATTTGACCCCAAATTCTACCCTTAAATCTAAAGAATTAATTTCCTTCCTGTTCACAGCAGCTAGACTAGTTATTGCCCCACAATGGAAGGAAACTTCTAATATACCAATAGAGGCTTGTGTTAATAACATCTGGAGCATTGCTCTGTCAAAACGCTTCACATACCATCAGTGACTAATCAAAGGTATCCCTTTTTCTCTTTTATTGAAGAAGAACAGGATATTTTAATGCCACCATCATCACAGAAGCGTCTGTGGAGGGGATATATTGATTGAACATATATTGTATTCTAACTGTATTGTAACTTTTGAATAGATGTTTTTAAATGAATGAATGACGACACCCCAAAACTTTGAACACATTTTGAAACAATGAGTACATTAAGTAAACAATTTATTGCCCGGCCATCTGCAACAAATGGGAGTCACCTCCAGCAAGAAGAAAGTTTTGTGTAAACTAGAAGAGGATCAACTTCTCCTTTCATGCTACTAATATTTATAATACACTGCTAAATGAGCCTTGCATTCATAAGCAATATAGCTCTAAGTACCAAAATGCTGGCTGTACACAACAAAAGACAAATCATCTTCAGGCTGTTTGTGAAGTGTCCTAGAGCAATGCTTCTCAACTGTTTTCTAACCCATGTTCCATCTTTGCAATTACAGAAATCCCACACCTCCCCTCCTATTTTAATTGCATTTTTAAATGGATGGAAATTGCATAAACTTGATTATTATTTTACTCATATTGTACATATTCTTTGGGAACACTCAGGTCCCACCCACCTGCCCAATATATTCATTTGCTTCCCCGGTGGAAAAACACTGTTCAGGAGGGACACTGTTCAGGAGAGTAGTGGACTAGGTGAAACTTTGTTCTCTTCCAGCAGGGCAATTCTTATGTTCACAAGCTACGTAGTGGTATTTCTGAGCATACAAGGTGGTGTGCGTGTAACAACAGGGCTAGCTTCCACGTGTACTTTAGCTTATCTTTCAATTTTATCTTGTAGTTTTTAAAGTTACAGACTAGAATTGCAAACAAGACAGACTGTAAAAGCAGAAGCATATGGAGATTAGAGGCAAAAAGAGGTTAAGGAACATAATGTTCCCTAACCTAACCAGGGACGCGGGTGGCGCTATATTCTAAACCACTGAGCCTCTTGGGCTTGCTGATCAGAAGGTTGGCAGTTCAAATCCCCATGATGGGGTGAGCTCCTGTTGCTCTGTGCCAGCTCCTGTCAACCCAGCAGTTCGAAAGCACACCAGTGCAAGTAGATAAATAGGTACCGTTGTGGCGGGAAGGTAAATGGCGTTTCGGTGTGCTCTGGTTTCCGTCACGGTGTTCCATTGCACCAGAGGTGGTTTAGTCATGCTGGCCACATGACCTGGAAAGCTGTCTGTGGACAAACGCTGGCTCCCTTGGCCTGAAAGCAAGATGAGCGCCGCAACCCCATAGTTGCCTTTGACTGGATGTAACCATCCAGGGGTTCTTTACTTTTTACCTAACCTATAACCTCAAGATTGTCCTGGACTTCTAACTGGCATCACATTGAGCCAGCATGGTCAGAGATGAAGTATCGAATATCTGGAGGGCCACAGACTCTCCACCCCCAGGATAGGGGAATGGGGAGCAATGCTGGGCATTCAAGCCCAAGTGAGAAGGGAAGAGACAGCTTTGTTCTACTGATAAAGCCAAATTACTTTAATATTTTCCCCCACCACCATGAGAGATACAATCCATGCTTCCCACTCCTCAAAGCTAAGAAAGAGAATTTGAGTGAGCCTGAGGTTACTAGAGGCTGCTACAGCGAAGTATTCCTCATGTTGTTTCAAATGCTTCCCATATGAGCAGTGAAAAACAAGCTCAACCAGCTAAACTCGCCATCTCCTCCACCACACAGCTTGGGAGCAATAAAGAACAACTTTTTGGCTGAACTACAAAACTGTCTCCCAAGGACTCATTTGCAGCCTATTATTAAAATGTCTGTAATTCCTCTACAGCCAGGAGGCAGAAGCCACTAAAAATATCTGAGAGTGTAATATTATTGCAGCAATCCTGAATTACAACTTTCCTACAACTCAGCTATGGAGCTTTTAGCTCTCATGTTAACCTGATAAAGATCAACACCCACACCTTACCTCTATGCAAATATTAACAATGGAAACCAGAAAGAGCAATTTAAACTCAATACTTCAGAAAGCAATTGTAAACGCATATTGTTTCCTCACAAACCCCTAATGTTTTGCCTCCATAACCTTCCATTGTATAACTAATTATCACTGATCCCTAAAAATGTGAATCTCTCTATTTACTGGTTAAACACCTGCCCTATGCAGGTTTTCAATTTATGCGCAACTCCTCACCAGACTCATGGCATCAGATTCATCTCCAGTGCCTGCAGGAGATTATCTTTAGAACAGAACAGAACATTGCTTCACAATGGTATTAGGAGAATAGAGGAACTAAGAGTATTTTATTTCCCCAAGCTTTAAAGGAGCAGCACAGTTTAGATCTAAAGAAAGCATGAACGGGCTTATTTGGCTTTTGCAATGAGATTTAGGAAAGCGTGGAAGTGTGGCAACCTAAAACCAGTGCTTTTTTAGGGAGAACTCACCGGAACTCAGTTCCAGCACCTCTCAGGTGGGTTCCAGCACCTCTCAGGTAAGTTCTGGCAGCTCTCAGGCGGGTGCCATTGCCATTCTAAGAGAAAGAGAGAGGTGTTCATGGTGAGTTCCGGCACCTCATTTTCTGGAAAAATAGCACTGCCTAAAACCATGTAATAATACATTAAGTTATTTGTTTTTTAACTGTGATTTATTAACTCAAAAGTATTAGTTACAGAAAATACACTGTACTATCAACGCAATCCTGTGCACTCAGAGTGGCTGGAGCAACCCAGTCAGATGGGCAGGCTACAAATAATAAAATTATGATTATTATTACTGGGAAGTATGTCCCATTTAACTCAATGGGGCTTACTTATAGGAGGCAAGTGTGCAGCCTAAGTAAATTAAGGCAGGCAATGCCAACACCGTGTCCTCAAAACAATTCATGCGTACAGATTTACCCGTATTTTTCGCTCTATAACATGCACCCGACCATAACACGCATGTAGTTTTTAGAGGAGGAAAACAAGGATAAAAATATTCTAAACGAAACAGTGGATGTATGATTTTTGTGGTTCATGCTGTGGCCACAGACATGTGATCTGACTGTGAGTTTGGAGTAGCCCAATGCAAAAATCCTGAGGATCCATGCTTTGTAACCACGTTTTTGCACCACTGCGGCCCCAGGCAACAGTGGGTGCATGATTATTTTGGTGCAAGATGTAGCCATGGACATGCTATGTGATCTGATGGTGAATTTGGGGTGACCCAGTGCAAAAATCCTGAGGATCCATGTGGATCCGTGCTTTGTAACCACGTTTTAAGTGGCGAGGGAAGGAAAAGCACTCAAGGGACAAGGAGCACACATGGGGTGTGTGGAGAAGGATGCTGCTAATAATGCAGGCAAGGGGTTTAAGGGGAGAAGAAGCACGCGTGGGATGGGTGGAGAAGGATGCTGCTAATAATGAAGAAGAGAGGTATAAGGGGAGAAGGCTCCTCTCCTCTCCTGCTTTGCTCCTTTAAAGAAGCAGGCTCTCTGTCCCTCTCTCCTCCCCACTCAGCGGCTCTTCTCCCGCTTTGCTGTTTCAAAGCAAGCCACAGAGGAGGGAAGGAAGGGGAACCATGGATCCTCTGCTCACGACTGCAGCAGATCCCCCACCCGTAGGCATTCCCTCCATAACACGCACAGACATTTCCCCTTACCTTCTAGGAGGAAAAAAGTGAGTGTTATGGTGCAAAAAATACGGTAGGTTAAGCTATTAGCTCCCAAGCCGCAGCAGCTCAGCAACAGAAGACACTTTGGCTAAGCCTGAGAGGGGGGCAGGCGTCGATACACCTCCTCCCCATATAGCCCAAATCCCTACACACACATAGCAGCATGGCACTTCTGAGGTGAAACAGAGAAAAGTTCTCTCCACACCACCACCCAGGGGAGATGGCTGCATGCAGATCCAGGGTTGCCACCTGTCCTGTATAATTCAGGATTATCCCATATTTCAATGCAAAATGCTACGTCCTGTATTGATAGTTCAGGTCTTTTCTCTCTTTCTATCCAGGTCAGCATGGATAGCTCAGTTGGTCAGAGTGAGGTGCTGATAACACCAAGGCTGTAGGTTCCATCTCCATATGGGACAGCTGTATATTCCTGCACTGCAGCGGGCTGGGACTCAATGATCCCCCGGGTCCCTTCTGACTACAGTGGCCCCTCGGGTTAAGAACTTAATTCGTTCTGGAGGTCTGTTCTTAACCTGAAACTGTTCTTAACCTGAAGCACCACTTTAGCTAATGGGGCCTCCTGCTGCCGCCGCAACACGATTTCTGTTCTTATCCTGAAGCAAAGTTCTTAAACTGAGGTAATATTTCTGGGTTAGCCGAGTCTGTAACCCGAAGCGTATGTAACCCGAGGTACCACTGTACATACACAATGATAATGATAATAATAATAATTTATTATTTATACCCCGCCCATCTGGCTGGGTTTCCACATGATTCTATGATTCTCTCTGTCCCTCTCTCTGCCAAGTTAGGGAACCTTTGCAAAGGCAGGTGTGTGAACCATCATGCAGCGGAGTCAAGCACAGCCAGATTTACAAATTCATATTGTGTGTAAGAACCTTTTAATGAGGGTGAAAGAGGAGAGCCCAAAATATGGCCTGAAGCTCAACATCAAAAAAACAAAGATCATGGCCACTGGTCCCATCACCTCCTGGCAAATAGAAGGGGAAGAAATGGAGGGGCAGTGAGAGATTTTACTTTCTTGGGCTCCATGATCACTGCAGATGGTGACAGCAGTCACGAAATTAAAAGACACCTGCTTCTTGGGAGAAAAGCAATGACAAACCTAGACAGCATCTTAAAAAGCAGAGACATCGCCTTGCCAACAAAGGTCCGTATAGTTAAAGCTATGGTTTTCCCAGTAGTGATGTATGGAAGTGAGAGCTGGACCATCAAGAAGGCTGATCGCCAAAGAATTGATGCTTTTGAATTATGGTGCTGGAGGAGACTCTTGAGAGCCCCATGGACTGCAAGAAGATCAAACCTCTCTATTCTTAAGGAAATCAGCCCTGAGTGCTCATTGGAAGGACAGATCCTGAAGCTGAGGCTCCAATACTCATGAGAAGAGAAGACTCCCTGGAAAAGACCCTGATGTTGGGAAAGATGGAGGGCACAAGGAGAAGGGAGCGACAGAGGATGAGATGGTTGGACAGTGTTCTGGAAACTACCAGCATGAGTTTGACCAAACTGCGGGAGGCAGTGGAAGACAGGAGTGCCTGGCGTGCTCTGGTCCAGGGGGTCACGAACTAAACAACAATTGTGTGTGAGTGATAAGATTGTAGAGTGGTACCTCGGGTTACACACGCTTCAGGTTACAGACTCCGCTAACCCAGAAATAGTGCTTCTGGTTAAGAACTTTGCTTCAGGATGAGAACAGAAATTGTGCTCCGGCTGCGGGAGAAAGTGGTGCTTCAGGTTAAGAACAGTTTCAGGTGAATAACGGACCTGCGGAAGGAATTAAGTACTTAACCCGAGGTACCACTGTAATGGACTGGGGGGTGGGGAGGGGAAATAAATCACACCCCAAAACAAAGGTGGCAGCCCTAAGGCGAGAGTACCCTCCACCCGCGTTTCCAGAGCGGGAAGGGAAGGAAGCAACACCCCCTTTCCCGACCCCCGCTTCTCGCAGGGCCCCATCTCCACATTCCTGCTCCGCCAACGAAGTCGCCTCTCCCGTCCAGCCCTCTTCGCTTCCGACCTTTCGGCCTGGGGGGGGAAATTCCCCTCCCCCAGCCGCCCCACCGGACTACACCCCCCCCCCGCCGTCCCTTCCCTTTACCAACCTGCCTGGGTCTCTCTCCGGCTCCCCTCCCCTCTGCCCCGTCCTCTCAGCCGGGGGGAGCTCACGCTGCATGCCCGATTCCGCTTCCGCTTCCGCTTCCGGCGCCTCCGTGCTGCCTGTCACGTGACCTGAAGCCTCGCGCTCGGCCTGTCGCGAGGCCGCCCCCTGGAGGCGAGCGCCGCGAATGCAGGCTGCTTTGCGGCGCCGACTGTTTTATTTTTTTAAAAAATAATATTTATTAAAGTTTTCCATAGTAATACAATAAAAGTCAAAAAAAAGGGGGGGAAGAGAAAAATAACAAAAATACAAAAATAAAAATATTTAAGAACACACAAAGTTTCGATTGTTTTCCATTAACTTATTTCCCAAACCTCCTCATACCTCCCTTTTTTGTATTCCAATTCAAATTGTTAGTTCAGCAAATCCTTATCAATAAATTTTAACCTATTTCTAAACCTTTCCCCCCCATATTCTCTTAAGGCATTACAGCTGGAAACCACTTAATTTCTATCCAACATCATTCTAACATTCATTAATTTTGCAATGTTTCTGTAGGTAGTCTTTAAATTTCTTCCAATCTTCTTCCGCCGACTCTTCTCCCTGGTCTCGGATTCTGCCAGTCATTTCTGCCAATCCCATATAGTCCATCATCTTCATCTGCCATTCTTCCAGAGTGGGTAGATCCTTGTCTTCCAAGCGGCGCCCGGTCAGCCCTGCTTTTTATTTAATACAAATTTAATTTAGCATCACCCGCAGTAGCAACAACAACAACAATTTTAATTTAACAGCAGCAGCAATAACAACAGGAAGAATTTCTTTTTCATCTCTTGTAAGAAGAGGATATAATTTTTATGCCGCTCCACCACGTATTACAAAAAGTACCTCTACAGAAACTGAAGTGGTGGCAGACAGTTCCAGCCAAAATATGGCAAAAAAATATGCAAGTACATAAAAAAACAACAACCATTGCTTTAATACGAAATCAAGATAAGAAACTTTTTTTGTATAAAATAATGGAAGTGGTTTGTTGGATATATACAAACAAACTGTAAACGGATAAGAACATTGGCAGGAGTATTGTAATAACCAGCAGTTTTATAAGAGTATATATTTAAAGGAGATGAATAAATGAACAAATTGAGTTAGTTTGGATGTGAGGGAATATTAAAATTGAACTTAAGGAACTGCAGAAAGAGGGGGAAGGAAGTCAAGTTTTGAAATGTTAAAATTACACACACTCTCTATGGTTAACATATGAAATGGGATAATCAATTTGTTTTTCTCTTCAGCCTCCAGGTTCTCACTGAGAAAGTGGGTAGAGAAATGTTTGCCCCCCCTAAGGCTACTGTACAGTGGTACCTCGGGTTACACACGCTTCAGGTTACAGACTCCGCTAACCCAGAAATAGTACCTCAGGTTAAGAACTTTGCTTCAGGATGAGAACAGAAATCGTGCTCCGGCGGCGCGGCAGCAGCGGGAGGCCCCATTAGCTAAAGTGGTGCTTCAGGTTAAGAACAGTTTCAGGTTAAGAACGGACCTCCGGAACGAATTAAGTACTTAACCCGAGGTACCACTGTACTGGAAATTATCGTAGAAATGTGCAGTTGGAAGGGACCCGTACGGTCATCTAGTCCAACCCCCTGCGATGCAGGACTATTCAGCTGCCCCATACAGGGATTGAACCTGCAAGCTTGGCGTAAGCAGCACCACACTCTAACCAACTGAGCAATCCAGGTCCACTTGTGGACATCAATGAAGCAGGACCAATAAAAGGAAGTACTTCCTTCATCCGGTGCATAGTTAAACTTTGGAACTTGTTTGGGGCTCGTCCTGTGCTTGTCCTGTGCCTAGAAAAGGAAGTACTTCCTTCATCCGGTGCATAGTTAAACTTTGGAACTTGTTTGGGGCTCGTCCTGTGCTTGTCCTGTGCCTAGAAAGTGTTAAGTTGTGGGTGAACATATCAGATGACACAGCAATTCTTCAAATAGCTCTTGTTTATTCACAGGCCGGAACGGAACGGAACTGAAGGGTTCAGTCAGCCTGCTTATATAGAGCTCCAGTACAACGTAACTGTAACAACTTTCTAAAACTATCCAATCACTGAACGTCACTTTCGATCCCTTATTTGCATAACTATCTACAGCATGGGACGCAGGTGGCGCTGTGGGTTAAAGCCTCAGCGCCTAGGACTTGCCGATCGAAAGGTCGGCGGTTCGAATCCCTGCGGCGGGGTGCGCTCCCACTGCTCGGTCCCAGCGCCTGCCAACCTAGCAGTTCGAAAGCACCCCCGGGTGCAAGTAGATAAATAGGGACCGCTTACCAGCGGGAAGGTAAACGGCGTTTCCGTGTGCGGCTCTGGCTCGCCAGAGCAGTGATGTCACGCTGGCCACGTGACCCGGAAGTGTCTCCGGACAGCGCTGGCCCCTGGCCTCTTAAGTGAGATGGGCGCACAACCCCAGAGTCTGTCAAGACTGGCCCCTACGGGCAGGGGTACCTTTACCTTTACCTTACTATCTACAGCATCCCCCTGCTGGCCCAGGGTGAGAACTTCAGTACATAACAGAACGCACTGTTTACTACTTGCCCTGTGCATTCTGTTGTTGTTTAGTCGTTTAGTTGTGTCTGACTCTTCGTGACCCCATGGACCAGAGCACACCAGGCACTCCTGTCTTCCACCTGTGCATTCTAGGCATGGGTATGAGTTCTTTTGCCTTTGCTTCCCTCCGTAAAATGCTAAATTGGAACAAACGGCAGTCTGCAGAAAACCTAATTGCTGTTTCCCCCCCTGATTGCTGTTTCCCCCCTAAACTGTACATTTTTCCAGGTAAAAGTGGTGAAGCAAACAGAAATGTAGATTAGCCCTTGGATGGCTTTCAAAAGAGGGGTTGGATGAATTTATGGAGGACAAGGCTGTGTCATTGGCTGGCTGCTCGCCACAATGGCTATGCGCAGCAGGCTTGGGAAAACTAGCCCTCCAGAGGTGGCAGGATTGCAACTCCAGTCTTAATTGGTGGTGCTAGCTGGGGCTGGTGGGAATTGGAGCCCAACAATATTTGTGTTTTTTTTTAAAATAAATATTTATTAAGGTTTTCGAATGCAAATGCATAAATAATAAGCAACATTATTTATATCATAACATAATTTCATCACTTCTTTGGACTCCCTCACGTCTCCCGCTCTCACTTACATCGTTAAAAAAGGTTTTTCCAAGCAAATTACCATCTTGTTTACAATCTTATATCCGCTCATTTAAATAGAATCTAGCAGTTCTCCAAAATATTTATATTTTCCTTAATCTCACTTATCGTCAAATTCGGATCTAATTCAGTGGTGGGCAATTATTTGTGATCTAGCATCCTTCTTAACATTCAACCAAATTACAATATTTTTGTAGATAAATCTTAAATTTCTTCCAGTCTTCTTCAACCCTCTCTTCTCCCAGGTCCCGGATTCTGCCAGTCATCTCAGCCAGTTGCATATAGTCCATCAGCTGCATCTGCCACTCTTCCAGCGTGGGTAGATCTTGAGTTTTCCAACTCTTAGCGATGAGTATCCTTGCTGCCATTGTTGCATACATAAAGAATGTTCGGTCCTTCTTTAACACCTTCTGGCCGACAATGTCCAGAAGGAAGGCCTCTGGTTTCTTAGTAAAGGTATACTTGAACACCTTTTTCAACTCATTATATATCATTTCCCAGAAGGCCTTCACTTTAGGGCAGGTCCACCAGAGGTGAAAGAATGTTCCTTCATTTTCTTTACATTTCCAACATTTATTATCAGACAAATGGTATATTTTGGCAAGTTTAACTGGGGTCATGTACCATCTATATATCATTTTCATTACATTTTCCTTCAGAGCATTACATGCAGTGAAGTTCAGCCCGGTGGTCCACAACCTTTCCCAGTCCTCAAACATAATGTCCTGCCCAATGTCCTGAGCCCACTTTATCATAGCCGATTTAACCATTTCGTCTTGTGTATTCCATTTTAACAGCAGGTTATACATTCTTGATAATACCTTAGTCTTTGGTTCTAACAATTCTGTTTCCAACTTCGATTTCTCCACCTGGAACCCTAACTTTCTATCATTTTTAAAGACTTCTTTAATCTGAGCGTAATGTAACCAGTCTCGCACTTTATCCTTCATTTTCTCCAAACTCTGCAATTTCCAATTGTCTCCATCTTTTTCTAATATTTCCCAATATTTTGGGCATTTGGCCTCCATATCGGGTCTTTTTCGGGCCTTAGCTTCCAGAGGTGAAAGCCACCTCAGAGTTTTATTTTCCAATAAGTCTTTGTATTTTATCCAGACATTAAATACTGCTTTCCTGACAATATGGTTCTTAAAGGCCTTATTGCTCTTAACCTTATCATACCATAAGTATGCATGCCAACCAAAAGCATTATTAAAACCTTCCAAGTCCAGTACATCAGTGTCTTCGAGAAGTAGCCAGTCTTTTAGCCAGCAGAAAGCTGCGGCTTCATAGTACAGCTTTAAGTCTGGCAGGGCAAAGCCCCCTCTTTCTTTCGCATCAGTTAATATCTTAAACTTAATTCTGGGCTTTTTGCCCTGCCAGACAAATTTAGAGATGTCTCTCTGCCACTTCCGGAAGCACTCCGTCTTGTCCAGGAGCCCAACAATATTTGGAGGTATACAGGTTCCTCTTCTTGGAAGTTACGGCACCTCACTTTTCCTCTCCCTAATTACATTGTCATTTGATTAGTCTGCCCCTTTCAATGCAAAGAAATCACATTGCAAATAATGGAAGGGGGAGGTAATCAATAACTTACCGTTTGGAACCTGAAAGCAAGAACAACTGTGAATACCAGTTGAATTTGCTGGATTGAAATTCCATTCTGGACATGGAACAAAAGAGCAAACATTTGGCTGCTTAGAACAAAATGGCTAGGTTGTGCTCAGGTGTGAAGTAAGTTTGGTTGACTGGGGCCATTCACCAATATTTCATGGCAACCTCCCCTCCAAAATGCATCGACAAGCTTCCACACAAGCAGTGAATGAAGTTGCGTCACTGATGTTTCTTTTTCTTTAATGAACGGATTTTCCACATTAAGAGGAAATGTTTATTTGTTTTTTTAAAAGATACAGGCTGGAATTATTATCACGATGCCATTATGCGGATGGTGTAAAACAAAAAAACCTTGTGTATATATGAGCAGCCACGATTCCACAACAAATCTCCACTCTGGAAGCACCCTAATTGTCAGTACAGAATGACCATGCAAGCATGGACTACAGTGGTCCCTTGGTTCTCAAATGCCTTGATACTCAAACATCTTGGAACCCAAACACTGCAAATCCAGAAGTAAGTGTTCCTGTTTACGAACTGTTTTTGGAAGCCGAACATGCTCCATTTTGAGTGCCACACTTCCGTTTTGAGTGTTATCCTTCCGATTTGAGTGTTACACTGAGTTCTGTCTATTTTTGCTATTTATTTTATGTTTTTGTGGCTCTTTTTTGTTTTTGTGACTGTGTGGAACCAATTCAGCTACTGATTGATTGATTGATTGATTGATTGATTGTGTGACTGCAGTACAGTGGTGCCTGGGGTTACATATATTTCAGGTTACATACACTTCAGGTTACAGACTCCGCTAACCCAGAAATAGTACCTCAGGTTAAGAACTTTGCTTCAGGATGAGAACAGAAATAATGCTCCGGTGGCGCAGCAGCAGCAGGAGGCCCCATTAGCTAAAGTGGTGCTTCAGGTTAAGAACAGTTTCAGGTTAAGAACAGACCTCCAGAACGAATTAAGTACTTAACCCGAGGTACCACTGTACATTGTTTATTGCTTTCATTTTATGAATCAATAGTCTCGTTAGACAGTAAAATTCATGTTAATTTGCTGTTTTAGGGGTTGTTTTTAAAAGTGTGGAACGGATTAATCCATTTTGTATAACTTTCTATGGGAAAACACGCCTTGGTTTTGGAACACTTTGGTTTTGGAATGGACTTCTGGAACGGATTAAGTTTTGAGAACCAAGGTACCACAGTAAAGGCCTTTAACGTTGTTTCAAAGCTTCAAATTATATGCTTATCCACTAGGTGGCAGAAAATCCACAGTGAAGTAATCTGTAGTTCAACATGGCGAGATTGCCATGTGTTTTGTTTTATGGGAGGTGAAAGGTGCACCGGGACAGAGGCTATATAACAACCTTGGCCCTGGCTGCAGTACATGGGAGTCAGTGTTAATTTGAATTGCCTTCAATGCACATCTGGCCCGTGCTGTCTGCTCTGAAACCCATCTGGGGATTCATCTGCACAAGGAAAGTTAATGCGGTTAATTTCCTCCCTGCCATCTCTGCTACCAATTGCACTAAAACACATGTGTTAATAAGAACCCAGTGAGTCGAACATCTGGCAGCTGTGCTTTGAAATGTGCCTTCCCCCAAATAATATTATTAATTCCCCCAAATAAAATGAATAATTATTGTTAGCGAAGCTCCAGGGAACCAGGCACCTCGGTAGTGTTTTTTTTATGCTTTTACTCTGTTTTTGCTAAGTTTTAAATGCCTTTACTATGTTTTTATATATGCTGTAAGCCACCCAGAGTGGCTGGGGAAACCCAGCCAGATGGGTAGGGTATAAATAATAAAAAATTCTTATTATTATCATCATCATCAACCTGGGAACTGTTAGTTCATTGAGTGTGCTGGGAATTGTAGCTCTGTGGTAGGCAAACTACAGTTCCCAAGAATCTGTGGGGGGAAGAAGAGTGTTTGAAGTGTGGGGTATGGCTGTGACCTATTAAACTAACTAAAGTTTTTCCTTGCCAGGGAATACAAAATTCCAACCTTCATTCTCATTTGTGGCTTTGTGATCTCCTTTACTGTTCTGGTTTTGTGTGTTTGCATGTAGGATTGCTGCTTCTTTACAGGCTGTTAGGGATGCAAGCATTTAACAGGTGATTCCATCTCTGTCTCCACACCCAGAAGCTGTCTGTGCCTGCCAAATGTTTATCTGCTACACAGCTATACAGTGATACCTCGGGTTAAGAACTTAATTCGTTCCGGAGGTCCGTTCTTAACCTGAAACTGTTCTTAACCTGAAGCACCACTTTAGCTAATGGGGTCTGCTGCTGTCGCACCGCCGCTGCACAATTTCTGTTCTCATCCTGAAGCAAAGTTCTTAACCTGAGGTACTATTTCTGTGTTAGTGGAGTCTGTAACCTGAAGTGTCTGTAACCTGAAGCGTATGTAACGCGAGGTACCACTGTACACAGTTCCCATCAGGAGAAAAACACACAATAGTTCACAATGTGCTATGTGCTATGTGCTTGTGCATGATTGCATTCTCCTGTAGGCCATATTAGAAAAATAGTACTATTTTTAAATTCACAGTCATACCTCGTGTTGTTTTAGGTTCATGTTGCGTCTTTTCATCTTACGAACATGGCAAACCCAGTCATACCTCAGGATAAGTATTTTCAGGTTGCGCTCCGCAGTGACCTGGAAGTAACGGAGCACATTACATCTGGGTTTCACCCCTCGCGCATGTGCAGACGGTCAAAATGATGTCATGCGCATGCGTGGAAGCTGTGAAACGTGACCCGCAGACGCCCGGTTGCGTTTTACATTCTATTCAGGATGTGAACGGGGCTCCGGAACGGATCCTGTTCGCATCCCGAGGTACCACTGTACTTCCGGGTTTCGCCACACATGCGCAAAAGCGCTCTATTGCGCTGTGCGCAGAAGCAGTGCTCTGGTTACAGACTTTTCAGGGTACGAACGGCACCCCGGAACGGATCGAGTCCGTAACTAGAGGTACCACTGTACTAAAATAGCAAATTATGCAAAAATATGCAAAAATGTGTAAGAGATCTTATTTTTCTCCCAGCATAAGCTGAGACACAGGTTTACCCTAAGCCTAAGGAAGGTTATATTACAGTGGTACCTCGGGTTACATATTCTTCAGGTTACATACACTTCAGGTTACAGACTCTGCTAACCCAGAAATAGTACTTTGGGTTAAGAACTTTGCTTCAGGATAAGAACAGAAATCACGCAACGGCAGCAGGACGCCCCATTAGCTAAAGTGCTTCAGGTTAAGAATAGTTTCAGGTTAAGAACGGACCTCCGGAACGAATTAAGTTCTTAACCCGAGGTACCACTGTATATGGCTTCAGTAACAGGGTCAGCTCCACAAATCGAAGGGGTCATCTGGGGACACATGGCATAATGTGATCCAGCAAGTAACCGGCTCCCAGGCTATTAAGGGCTTTATATGCTAATAGCAACACCTTGAACTTGGCCTGCTAGCAGATTGGGAACTGTTGAACTTTGACTGATCTTAATACACGTGAACCAAATCAGAGCCTGGATTTGCAATCGGAGACCCTTCTCCATTTGCCCCCTGCGAGGAAGATGTAGGGGGTGGCGACCTGAGAAAGGGCCTTTTCAGTGGTGTCCCCCCCCCCAATTTGTAGGGTGGTCCCGTCAGGGAAGCACATCTAGCACCATCACTATCTGTTTTTAGGCACCAGGTAGAAACATTTTTATTCACCCAGGCTTTTGGACCTGAAATTGGAGAGTGAGGTATGTTTGTTGCATCTTCCTTTGTCCCTCTTTTTGGTCTTGAGAAGACATCTGAAAGCAGCTCTCTTTAGGGAAGTTTTTAATGTTTGATGTTTTATCATGTTTTTTAATATTCTGTTGGCTGGGGAAACCTAGCCAGATGGGTGGGCTATAAATAATGAATTATTATTATTATTATTATTATTATTATTATGGTGGGGCAGATTGAGTTGGATCTGCCCTTTTCTATACAACTCCCAGGTAAACATTTCAGGTTATTTTTAGTCATTTTTATACTTGCTTCTTAATGTTTGTTTATGTATGTGGCTTTGAGTCACTTTTTGTTGGTGAGTAACAATAAATATTATTTCTACTCCTAATAATCATTAATAGAGGCATCAGTTTTTGACTTTGTGGCTGATCTTTGGCAAGGACTTTCTTGGGAATCCGTGGTATGAATTTCCTGTTTTCATTTTAGTTACCGGCAAGTCCTATTTATCCAAACATGTGAAATGTGCGAAGCTCATAATTGCAAAGAATGAGCAAGGCCTCCTTTTTGATATGCTCTTTATTAGAAAGACAACAAATAAATTTAAAAGAAGGTCATTGACATATCAAACATTTTTTATATATGCAGCTGTTCACCGTGCTACTTAATAAATAAAACATTTCCAGATTTATTCTGAAGCTGTGTTTTACAAAAAGGCTCCACCAGTTTTATGCCTATTTGAAATTGCACAGATATTAAACTTGCTAAAGAAAGGTAAAGGTAAAGGTACCCCTGCCTGTACGGGCCAGTCGTGTCCGACTCTAGGGTTGTGCGCCCATCTCACTTAAGAGGCCGGGGGCCAGCGCTGTCTGGAGACACTTCCAGGTGTCTGTAGTTTCCCCCCACAGAACTGCAACTCCCAGTGCCCCCAAACTACAATTCCCAGGATTCTTTGCGGAGAGGTCATGAGATTTGAATGTGTTGAATGTCCTTCAAATTACAGTGGTACCTCGGGTTAAGTACTTACTGTAATTTGTTCCAGAGGTCCGTTCTTAACCTGAAACTGTTCTTAACCTGAAGCACCACTTTAGCTAATGGGGCCTCCTGCTGCCGCCGGAGCACGATTTCTGTTCTCATCCTGAAGCAAAGTTCTTAACCTGAAGCACTATTTCTGGGTTAGGGGAGTCTGTAACCTGAAGCGTAAGCAACCTGAGGTACCACTGCAATGTGTTGGTTCTGCCCCCAAGAGAGCTTCCTAATTTCCAGGACAGACAGAGGGGAAACTAAGGCTTGTTGCCTCTGTAAAATCTGTAGCATATAAAGTGCACTGGAAGAACCGTCCCTGCTCCTGCCAACCTAGCAGCTCGAAAGCACGTCAAAGTGCAAGTAGATAAATAGGTACTGCTCCGGCGGGAAGGTAAACGGCGTTTCCGTGCGCTGCTCTGGTTCAGCAGAAGTGGCTTAGTCATGCTGGCCACATGACCCGGAAGCTGTATGCCGGCTCCCTCAGCCAATAAAGCGAGATGAGCGCCGCAACCCCAGAGTCGGCCACGACTGGACCTAATGGTCAGGGATCCCTTTACCCTTTACCTTTAGGGAACCTTTGGCCCTCCAGATGTTGCTGTACTACAACTCCCATTATCCCTGGCCATGCACCATGCTGCCCGGGGCTGATGTGTGCTGGAAGTTGGCAGGACTTGGGAGAGCACTCTGCGTTGGCTACTGCTGATCTAGAAGTATTTACACTTTCTGGGCAGCTGCCAGATCCTTCCTGCATTCTGTACAACCTGTAGCGCATAACTGGGGCTAAAGAAATCAGCTGTAAACAGCCACAGTGAGGGGTTTCAGGAAGCTGCAGGCAGCCCAGGCACATTGTGTGCCGCTGTGTCTCTGGGAAGCCACTCGGAGCCGAGGAAGGAAGGGGTTAGGTGAGGTTGCTCAGTTCCACAACCACAGCCTGTTTTCTGCAGCAGCCTCCAGCATTCACGCCTGACCCAGTTTTATACTGTGGCCCAGATATATTTAGAATCCTCCTGCGGAGTGTGTGACATGACAAGCATGCTCAAGTCTTGGATCTTCTGGTCTCCTTGGTAGGGGAGCCCCCACCCGCTTTGCCTCAAGTTCCCAGGTGAAAGGGGTGGGGGCTTTATACAAACACACTGTCGCAGTGTTAGAAAAGGCTTGCGTTGAAACCGTGCTCCAAAGGAAATTTGTCACGGTGCACGCAGCCGTTGCTTGGGAGAAAGTAGTTCGAGAGGAGCATGGGGAGACAGTAAGGGCCATAGATAGCTTGGGAACAAGTGCAGAGCTTGCAGACAGCCTCCGATTCAGTCCCTGGCATCTTAAGGTAGGAACTAGGTAAAGGGTAAAGGGATCCCTGACCATTAGGTCCAGTCGTGGCCGACTCTGGGGTTGCGGCGCTAATCTCGCTTTATTGGCCGAGGGAGCCGGCGTACAGCTTCCGGGTCATGTGGCCAGCATGACTAAGCCGTTTCTGGCAAACCAGAGCAGCGCACGGAAACGCCGTTTACCTTCCCGCCGGAGCGGTACCTATTTATCTACTTGCACTTTGACGTGCTTTCGAACTGCTAGGTTGGCAGGAGCAGGGACCGAGCAACGGGAGCTCACCCCGTCGCGGGGATTCGAACCACCGACCTTCTGATCGGCTCTGTGATTTAGAGTCCTAGGCTCTGTGGTTTAACCCACAGCGCCACCCGTGACCCAACAAGGAACTAGGATGGACCTTCTATACAATCGTCTCAAAGCAGTGTGCAATAAAAACAGTCAACACCACAAAAAGCCCAGGAGATCTGTTTAAAACAAAACTTGTTGTTGTTCAGTCGTGTCCAACTCTTTGTGACCGCATGGACCAGAGCATGCCAGGCATTCCTGTCTTCCACTGCCTCCCGCAGTTTGGTCAGACTCATGTTTGTAGCTTCGAGAACACTGTCCAATCATCTCGTCCTCTGTTGTCCCCTTCTCCTTGTGCCCCCCATCTTTCCCAACATCAGGGTCTTTTCCAGGGAGTCTTCTCTTCTCATGAGGTGGCCAAAGTATTGGCGTCTCAGCTTCAGGATCTGTCCTTCCAGTGCCATCTCATTTTTGACCACATCCAACTTACCAAGGTTCATGGTTCTTACATTCCAGGTTTGTATGCAATATTTTTCTTTACAGCATTGGACTTTCCTTTCGCATCCAGGCATATCCGCAACTGAGCAACCTTTCGGCTTTGGCCAGGCGCTTCATCAGCTCTGAATCTACTTGTCCTCTGCTCTTCCTCAGTAGCATGTTGGACGCCTTCCGACCTGAGGGGCTCATCTTCCAGCGTCATAACTTTTATATGCCTGTTGTCTTTGTCCATGGAGTTTTCTTGGCAGGGATACTGGAGTGGCTTGCCGGTTCCTCCTCCAGGTGGATCACGTTTGGTCAAAACTCTCCACTATGACCTGTCCATCTTGGGTGCCCTGCTTGGCATAGTTCATAGCTTCTCTGAGTTATTCAAGCCCCTTTGCCACGGCAAGGCAGTATTCCATGAAGGGGAAAACAAAACTAAAACCCTACAAAGCTCAGTCGGTAGAGCATGAGGCTCTGAGTCTCAGGGCTGTGGATTCAGACCCCATGTTGGGCAAGAAGGTTCTTGCATTTCAGAGCGTTGAACTAGATGACCCTCATGGTCCCTTGCAGCTCTACACTTCTATGATTCTATGGTACCCCTTTATCCAGCTAGGAGCAAAAATGTCTTCAGTGGTTTCTGGAAAGCACAAATGACAGGCACCTGTCGTATCTTGAGAGGAATGCTGTTCCACAGAACAGGACCCGCCGCACTAAAAGCCCTGCTCTGAGTTACTGTGGAGTGAGCTTCTGAGATTTTTGGAACTTGCAGAAGAAATTCTCCTGCAGACCGCAGCAATCTACTGGGTGTGTATGGTGATCTCTTGTGGCTTTCCTATATATATATATATATATATATATATTTGCTTTATATATATATGGCTTGTTCAACCCTACATGTTAAAGGACAATAGTAAAGAGAAGAGTGCCTCTGAGCATGTGTAGAGCACCATTCCCCCACTAACCTCTGTAGGATAGTTAGGATAGTTATGTGTTGGTGTGCCTCATTTGTGCCATCCCCTCAGCAGAAATATTCAGATATATTTCAGATCATTCTATTGATTATCTTGCCAAACCCACACACTCAGTGTATGAGTTATGCAGTTACTGGGCACCTTAGAGTGGCTGGGGAAACCCAGCCAGACGGGCAGGGTAATAATAATAAATAATAATAATAATAATAATAATAATAATAATAATAATAATTCTTAGTAGTAGTAGCAGCAGCAGCAGCTGTGGTACATCTGGCCAGGACTAGGAAGACCCAGGTCCAAATCTGCACTCAGCCATTCAGCTCATTGAGTGACCTTGCACTAGTCACTTTATCTAACCTATTTCACAGAGTTATAAATGTATGCGTCTTTGATCTCATAAATGCACTTATGTCAGGTCCCAGAGGGCTTGGAACTTGCTCAGTCAGAACCGTTTTGATTTATTCACAGCTAACGTCTTCAAGTTTCCTTAAAGCGAGCCTCAGATTTTAAAGGCTTGACTTGCAAGGAGGCTTGCTGTGGTCTCCTCTGCCTGTACGGTGAGAGCCCTCAAACATTTATGTCCTAAGCTTTGCCCTCCCTTCACCGTCACTTCCTTAAGCCACCCACTGAGCAGCTCTCCTGAAAATCAGGATAACAGCAGGGGGTGGGGTACAGGATAAAGGATTGCACAAGAAGGGGAGACATGCAGGGAAAATGAGTTCAGAGGCAGTGGGCACCTCTCACCCAGCCAAGTGACAGCACATCCTGCCCCTTTCTCCTGCCATTTAAAAAATGTTTCAAATAGCACAAGGGATTATGGGGTGGGAGGCGGCCAGCCCCTGACCCATGGCCAGCCCTACCATTAAGCACAGTGCAGACTCTGTATACCATTTGCCTGGCCTGCACTCCCTCCCCAAACTTGCTGCCCTCAGGTCGGGTGGAAAATGCTTTGAAAATTGCCACAAATGTACGTTTCCTACTTCGCAACTTAACTTTACCGCACGACCAGAAACAATGAATATATAAGTTTTATATGTCCTTCTTCAGCATCACTTTTTGCCATTTGTTTTTGTGAGGCCAGACTCTGGGAGATGGAGCAAGATGGAGTCTTGTCCCTTCCTTTACCTAGGTAGCCAATGAAATGGGTTCAATACATACTGGTATGTGCGTGCTCTTGGCTGCCTGGTGGGGTGTTGTGTTTTGTTTTTAAAAAAGAAGTCCACTATTGGGGCCCCAATATCGAGAGGTTCACAGTACATTAAAACCTATTATTTTGCGCATAAACCAATCCATGGGAGAATGGTTAATAATTGATTGCACTTTCTCTGCAGAGTGCAAGTTGCCATTTTTGGCTCAGGTTAGGCAAGTCAGCAACAAGTTGAGACGAAGCTGAACCAGCAGCAAGAACTCTCCATACTCCGTTTGGGGAATTGAAATGAAATGGAAGTACCATTCTGTGCAGGTGTGTGTATCCTGTTCCCAGGAAATGCCAATTTGCACGTTTCCCAAGAGCGGTTTTTCTTTCTTTTTGGTAAACAACCAGGCAGATTAAATAGTGTGCTTGATGCCAAAGAGGGATGTGAACAGAGGTGGGCTTGAGGAAGGGCCGGGAACAGGGCATGTCCACAACATTTGGACAGGCAAACTCTAGCTTTTTAACAAGTGTTTTGCTCTCATGTTTGGACAAGTGGAGGACAAATTGAATATGGGAAAAGTGGATTTATTCTTAGGTACGGATAAGCTGTCAGTTCTGCCTATTTCCATGGATGCAAAATTATTTACTGTATTTTTTGCTCTATAAGACTCACTTTTTCCCTCCTAAAAAGTAAGGGGAAATGTGTGTGCGTCTTATGGAGTGAATGCAGGCTGCGCAGCTATCATAGAAGCCAGAACAACAAGAGGGATTGCTGCTTTCACTGCGCAGCGATCCCTCTTGCTGTTCTGGCTTCTGAGATTCAGAATATTTTTTTTCTTGTTTTCCTCCTCCAAAAACTAGGTGCGTCTTGTGGTCTGGTGCGTCTTATAGAGCGAAAAATACGGTACATTCTTAAGAACCATGCACTTGAGTCTAGCTGTCTGGTTCAATAGGAGCCAATATATCAGACAAATGAAACCATACATAACAGCCAGTGTGATACTCTCCTTTGGGTCATACACGCTACATCTGCCGACATTCCCTCTTCCACACAACTGTTAAGAGCTCTGGCCTTTCTCCTCCTCCTTCTCCATCTGGCTACCCTAATCTCCCAAGGAGCAGATTCAACTCTTTGGACGCATGCAATTCTATTATCTACCAAAGCACCTTATCAATAAAAGTCTCCACCACCTCCATCATTCAGCCTGGACACTGAGGTCCAGCTCCGACGGCCTTCTGGTGGTTCCCTCATTGTGAGAAATGAAGTTACAGGGAACCCGAGGTACAACTGTATATTAAAGCTAAATGACAGAAGACAGGTTTTTGGCGTGGCCCCCCCTGCCGCCCCACCAATGCACTCTCCGTGGTGTGAAGAGCCCCATTTCTTGATTTCTGCCTTGTTAAGAATCACAGGGCGTCTCTCCTTAAAAACTCTTGCCGCTGTTAAGAGTCACAGGGCCTCTGTCCCCATGGGGCTCTGGCTTCATCCAGGTACTGGCCATATCTAGAGGAGAGAAAGAGACAGGTGTTCCTGTTGGCCTCCAACTGCTCTTGCCCATGCTAAGAAGCCTGGCGAGCTGAGAGTCCGCGTGCTGGCTCAGGGCAGCTTTAGGAGCTGGGTGCTCTTGGCCTTAGGGAGCTATAAATATAGCCCCGCTGGCCGCGTCCCGTGGGCCTGCTGGCCTTGTGCATGTCCTGGAATCATCCCTGAGTAGGGAAGGCAATGGGGCTTTCTTGCTGGGTGCACTTCCTTGAGTCCAGCAGCAGCCGTGCAGAGATACTGTGAGTTGCTCCCAGCCCTGCCCTTCACCTTCTCCTGGCCTGGAGGGTGCCCCCTCCCCTGCCCGCCTTGCTCATGTGTAGCATCGGCTGCTGCCCCCCGCCCTGCCCCATGTGCTGCCCCGGCTGCTTCAGGCCACCCTGCCCCACTTGCTACCCGCCTCCTTGCTGCCCCACCTGCTGCCGCCCTTCCTGCTGCTACTGCCCCCCACCTCCCGCCTGCTGCCGCTCGGGGGGCTGCTGCTCCAGCGGCTGCCGGCCCCCAACCCCCTGCTGCCACCCTCGCCCTTCCTGGGGGGGCTTCGGCTGCTGCCCTCCTCCTCCTCCCCCTTGCCCAGGCTGCCGCCCCGCTTCCCGATTCTGCGCCCCGTCTTGCTCGGCCTGCCGCAGGCCCGGGACGCGCCTCAGCACCAAGTGAGCCACCTTTGCCCTCCTTCGGATGCCCGTCTAATTCGGATGTCGTCGAAAGCCCAGGCTCCCGTGGGAACAGCCCAACTCGGCCGCCTCCTTGCCCAAAACAACAGTAAGTAACCATCCTTTCTGTGACGCCAGCCTCCAGCTTCCAGGGCGGCTTGCTGGCATCCCAGAATGCTTTGCTGTGATGGAGGTGGTTTCCATTTTGTGGCCAGGGTGGATGATGAGGTCCTAGTGGCGAATCTTGCACTTTGGTAGCGATCTCCCTCCCTGACCTTCCTAGCTGTAATCCCATCAGATATTAAATCCCCTGAGATCTCTTCACAAAATCCTCAAGGAGGGTCTGGTGGCGGAACAGGCGGCCATATTGGCAGGTGGGGCTCTATTCAGCATCCTGGGTCTTCTTGTGGCTCACGAACCCCAATGGATCCCCTTCCCCTTTGTATCAGTGGCAGGCTTTGGTCATATGGCACCTGGGTGGTTCGGTTGGCATTTGTCTGAAGAGACTATGGAGGAGTGCTCTTTTGGGGGTGAAGTCAGAGGACAAAATTTGGCACACCCCATAAATATTTCTTATTTTCACAATGAATCCTTTTGGTACAGTTGCTTTTTCCATGGATCTTCTCAGTGAGTACCCATATAAATATACTGTAGATATTAATATTATTATTATTATTTGTTGTTTTTCTAGAAAAAGAGGTGCCAATGGTGGCAATGAATGGCAAGTTCCCGCTGAAAAAAAGGCCCCGATTATTATTATTTTGCACCCTGTACACGGGAACCGTTCGCACCGCCTTAAATCTGTCGCTGCCGTTATGCACCTCAACCTTTTCTTCCACATAAACCAAAGCACAAAGGCTGTTTCCCCCTCCATGCCTGTGTAAGGGGGCGAACTGGCAAAGTGTATAAGAAGAACTCTCTGACAGAGCCTCTGTTGTTGTTGATGCTGGGGAGGCGGTGGCGGGGTGTGTGTGTGTCAAGAGCCCAGTTCCTGTGTTTTGCTCCTATGGGACTTGAGTCAGTAAGCAGATCCAGTGTTCCTGGCCCTTCAGGCCTTACGTAAATAAAAAGAGAGGCCCCCCCCATCAACAACAAGTAGAAAAGGAGCAGCTTTCACAAAGCCCTCCGTTACTCAGTAGGGGCTCTCCTTTAAGTGACAGTTCTGGAGCACAGGACTGTGTGAGCTTCCCAACAGCAGTGCCCAGCTGACAGTCCGGCACACCGGGTGCACTGATTGCTTTGGGAGATATTATCTCACAAAGAAAGGGCATTTGCCAAATTAGTTAGATGGGGCTGGGGGAGAGGGGGAACCGAGTTATATGGCCGAAGCACAATAGTGGCTTAGGCAACTTTTATCAACAGGGAAACAACTGCAGAGACAAGGATGGCGCCAGGGAAAGGGGAAGGGTGGGTGGGCGCAGCTTCTGGAGCAATGAGCTATATGTAGGAGGGCCCAGGAAGGGGATTTCGCACAACCTAAAGGAAGATTGCGCAGGCTGAATTGTGGGGAGCGCATGGATGGTGGAGGGCAGGCAGTTTTCTGAAACAGCAGGGAAATGCACAAGGGTGAAAGCAGTTGTCTGAGTTGTGGGCAAGTTTAAGAGAGTTGGGATATAAGAGATGCCTAGAAAAAAACACACATATTGTAAGCTGTAGATAATCTCTGCTGTTTCGCTATTAAGTGCTCCAATTGCTGCAATATCTTTTAAGCATATACCTCTTTTGGGATGAATCTTTCCAGAAGGGAACCTTACCGATGCTTTTTGGTGCACATACCGATGCATGTGATGTTGGGGTCCTCCTCGTCTTCTGAGACCTGCAGCCTATTAAATCTTATACGAGACAAATTGTGAGATTTTCTTCTACGTAGGATCTGTGGTGTTAATATGGATCTCCTAAATGTCTCGCTTTCATCATACAGTGGTACCTCGGGTTAAGAACTTAATTCGTTCTGGAGGTCCGTTCTTAACCTGAAACTGTCTTAACCTGAAGCACCACTTTAGCTAATGGGGCCTCCTGCTGCCGCAGCGCTGCCGGAGCACGATTTCTGTTCTCAATCTGAAGCAAAGTTCTTAACCTGAAGCATGATTTCTGGGTTAGCGGAGTCTGTAACCTGAAGCGTATGTAACCTGAGGTACCACTGTATTAATGAACAGTTTGCGGCTGTCTGGGTGCTTGCAGATGGGAGTTTATTGTGGGATTGATGTGCAAAAGTTTTTCACAATGCCCACAAGACATTTGCTCCTCAGCAGAGCACAAACTACTTGGTTGTTGTTTTTTTGGTGGTGCAAATGATATGAGCACGCCTATTTCCATCAGCCGCCACCTAATAATGTATTGACAGAATGTCCAAATTTCAATATGGACTTCCTCCTCTGGGAATTGCAGGCTTCAATCGATAGATGCATTAAATTTATGAAACACCACACAATATAAAATTTTCTAGATGCTGTACAGAATAAAACATAACAATAAAATCAAAGTAAATTTAAGAAGCAATCAGCATAAAATCCCAAATGTAAAGCCACCATGCTGAGATAGCAAATGCAGCACAGAACTGAAACAGCCATCAAATACACTAAAACCATCAATAACGCGGGTGGCGCTGTGGTCTAAACCACTGAGCCTAGGGCTTGCTGATCAGAAGGTTGGTGGTTCGAATCCCCGCAATGGGGTGAGCTCCTGTTGTTTGATCCCTGCACCTGCCAACCTAGCAGCTCGGAAGCATGTCAAAGTGCAAGTAGATAAATAGGTACCGCTCTGGCGGGAAGGTAAACGGCGTTTCCGCCTGCTGCTCTGGTTCACCAGAAGCGGCTTAGTCATGCTGGCCACATGACCCAGAAGCTGTCTGTGGACAAACTCGGCCTATAGAGCGAAATGAGCACCGCAACCCCAGAGTCGTCTGCCACTGGACCTAACAGTCAGGGGTACCTTTACCTTTACCTAATCTTTAAAAGCCTGGGAGAACAGAACCTTCCCTCTCCCAAAAGACAACATTGTGGGCACCAGGTGACTTCCCAAAGAGAGCATTCCATAACCTTGGAGCCATCACCGAAAAGGCCCCCTCTCCTACTGATTTCCCCCAGCAAAAAGCAGAATAGAGCTTTTGCACAGTTGCAACCACACAGCCCCAAGGAGTTGGCTCCAAGTCACCTTGGCCCCAAGGAGTTGGCTCCTATGTTATATGCTTTGAACAGGCAACAGTTGTCCATTTCTAGCACAGAAATGCAGTGACAGAGCTGGGTAGCTCAGCAGGTTAGAGCATGGCGCCAATATTGCCAATGTTGCAGGTTTGATCCTCCATATGGGACAACTATAATTCCTGCATTGCAGGGGGTTGGACTAGATGATCCACAGGGTCCCTTCCAACTCTGCAATTCTATGATGGGGAAAACAACGGATAGAATTTCTAGCTATACAAGTCGTAGCAGGAGTTTTATAAATCATTTAAAGTGTCAACACAAATAGAAGTTACTAATATTGCATCTGTTGTATAAGGGATTATTATGATGACTGGAACGGAACGCAAGTTAGTAAGATTTTGGAACTCAGAAATAAAGATTTAATCAAACCATCAATTCTAGCAACCGGGGGGGGGGGGGGGCGCGACCTCATTTAAAGTATATAATTTGGTATTTGAACGATTGGTATTAGTAATTGTATTATAAATTGATATTGTTATAATGAGGTTTTTTTTTGTTGTTGTTTAGTCGTGTCCGACTCTTCGTGACCCCCTGGACCAGAGCATGCCAGGCACTCCTGTCTTCCACTGCCTCCTGTAGTTTGGTCAAACTCATGCTGGTTGCTTCGAGAACACTGGCCAACCATCTCGTCCTCTCTCGTCCCCTTCTCCTTGTGATCTTTCCCAACATCAGGGTCGTTTCCAGGGAGTCTTCTCTTTTCATGAGGTGGCCAAAGTCTTGGAGCCTCAGCTTCAGGATCTGTCCTTCCAGTGAGCACTCAGAGCTGATTTCCTTCAGAATGGAGAGGTTTGATCTTCTTGCAGTCCATGGGACTCCCAATGAGGTTTTTATTGGATTGCAATTGGGAACTAATAAAAATTATTATCAAAGATAAAAGTCGTACCAGGATTCCCCCCCCCCGCCCCTTTCTTTCCCCCCAAAGCCTCTCAGCCTTCTTCTAACACGTGTCAGCCTCCTGGGCGCGCGTCCGTGGGAATGGAATCGCGCCAATCTCCACCCCGCCCCAAGCTAAGAGCAGCCATTGCTGGCTTCCCCCACGCCACCCGCTCCTCTCCTGTCCTCGCATCGCCCTTTTCCACGTGCGGCGAGCGAGTCACGCTGAGCCGCGCCCCTTGGGGCACATGGCTGCCCCTCGCTAAGCCTGCGCCGCCGGGGCGGATCTGCGCCCGCAGCGTCAGGGGAGATTAGCGCCGCCGCCCCGGCCTGCCCGGGGTAGCCCCGAGCAGGAGGCCGAGCAGCCGGAGGGCTCAGCCCGGCCGCGTCCTGCCCTGGCTGGGCTTGCACGCAAGGAGCAGCGGCTTCGCAGATGGGACTCCGGGCGCCGCACGTGCGCTTCTCCGCAGCTGATCGGAGTTGGGGAGGTCGCGCCTCTCGCTGCGGGTGGATCAAGGGAAGAGAGGATTGAGGGCAGCTAAAGCTTAATCTCTCTTTTCCTCCCTCGAGGTCGGGCCGAAGTTTTACAAAAATAAAGCCCCAACCTCGCCAGATTTAAGGGCCGCCTCGGCACCTCAAGCGACCTCCCTTGTTATTGCTTTGTTGTTGTGGTGTTGTCCTAAGAGCCAGATCCTAGGGGCTGAGGTCCCATTTATATTTATATTTATATTTATATTTATATTTATATTTATATTTATATTTATATTTATATTTATATTTATATTTATATTTATATTTATATTTATATTTACCCTCTCCTGGGCGGCTAACAACCAATAATACAATGGTACCTCAGGTTACATATGCTTCAGGTTACAGACTCTGCTAACCCAGAAATAGTGCTTCAGGTTAAGAACTTTGCTTCAGGATGAGAACAGAAATTGTGCTCCGGCGGCACGGCAGCAGTGGGAGGCTCCATTAGCTGAAGTGGTGCTTCAGGTTAAGTACAGTTTCAGGTTAAGAACGAACCTCCGGAACGAATTAAGTACTTAACCCGAGGTACCACTGTAAAAACAAGTTGATTAAAATACAATTTAAAAAACAAGATTAAAATACAACATTAAAACGTTAGGATGCAGCCTCTTCACAGGAGGAGAAAGGAAAAAGAAAGAGGGGGAGAGAATCTCTGCAAAAACCCTTACGATCCCCCATAGAATATTTGAGGTGGCTCCCCCCCCCCCCAAGTTGATGGGCATTGCCATTCAAATGGTGTGTGTGATCGATTATGCAGAGCGGGGCTTACCTGCCCCCCCCCCCCATATTTTATTCATGTTGGCACCCCAGGTGGTTGTGAT
This sequence comes from Podarcis gaigeae, assembly GCF_964106915.1. NCBI lineage: Eukaryota > Metazoa > Chordata > Lepidosauria > Squamata > Lacertidae > Podarcis > Podarcis gaigeae. The sequence goes on along the minus strand of NC_139679.1, from coordinate 17,401,647 downwards.
TAGAAGGAAAACTCTGATCCTAAACCTGCTTTGCAGGATATGTTCAAGAGAAGAAAACGCTAGTAGTAGTAAATCTGGAGTGCAATGACACCTTGTACACCTCCTTCCAGCAACTCCTGCGGCCAAGCTGGTGTCAAACATATTCTGCTTTCCTTTGGACCACATCAGCGATTGGCAGCCCAGGACTTCCATATAAACTGCCCAGGCTTGTGCCAGGCTGTGCTAACACACACAGCAGTTTAACTTCACCCCCGGAGGTGCACTCCATTGTCTCTCAAGACAGACGGATGCCAACAAAATCATTATTATTATTAATTAAATTTGTGTACTGGCCTTCATCCGTAGATGACGAACAGGAGGTCACTGGGATTAAGGCTGGCTTCCAATTTCCTGCCTGATGTGTGAGGCGAAGTTGAGTGAAGCTCCCATAGCTCTGTTTATTCAGAATAAAGAGATGGGTGTTGGGTACGGAGTGGTCAAAAGCATACAAGCAGAGCTGGCCCAGCTGTTAGACAGGGTGAGGCCGCTGCCTCAGGTGGCAGAAGCCCTCTACAGGTGCCCTGCCTGCACCATCGGCGCCAATTTTGGGCAAGGTCATATCTATTTGGGGCGAGGCCAGCACGATCATGCCTGAAATTGGTGCTGCTGGTACCCAAGGTGGAAAATCCCGCAATCCATTTCCTGTCATTAAACATATTACTACATATTTGTGTTATTAATATTATTTAATCTAACATCAATTTACCTTTTCTTGGCACCCTAAACCAACTTTTAACCAGTTAGTGGGACAGGATTTCCCTTGCAGAAGCGTTGCTGTCAATGTGCTGATGACCTTTATACTGCAGGTGAGGCAGTAGATGTGTTAGACCAGCATCTAGCCTCTGTAATGGACTGGATGAGAGCCAAGAAACCGAAGCTCAACCCAGGTAAGACCCTGAGGCACTGTCACTGGATGGTTCCCTGTTCTGGGCAGGGTTGCATTCTGCCTAAAGGATGCTTGTTTTAAATTATTGTATGTGTATGTCTTTTACAACTCCAAGTCTCTTCGAGGCATTTTACGTAGAAGATGGACCATGCACATGACAATAACATAGATTGCTGGGAAGTAAGCCTTATTGGTATCGACCAGATTTACTCCCAGGTCAGTAAGATTGCAGTTATAAAGCCACATTTATACTGAAGCAAGTCCCATGTTGTTCAGCAGGATTTACTCCTGAGTAAGGGTGCGGGTGGTGCTTTGGGTTAAACCACAGAGCCTAGGACTTGCCAATCTGAAGGTCGGCGGTTCGAATCCCCACGACAGGGTGAGCTCCCGTTGCTCGGTCCCTGCTCCTGCCCACCTAGAAGTTCGAAAGCGCGTCAAAGTGCAAGTAGATAAATAGGTAGCGCTCCGGCAGGAAGGTAAACCCGCCGTGCGCTGCTCTGCATTTCCGTGCGCTGCTCTGGTTTGTCAGAAGCAGCTTAGTCATGCTGGCCACATGACCCGGAAGCTGTACGCCGGCTCCCTTGGTCAATAAAGCGAGATGAGTGCCCCAACCCCAGAGTCGGCCACGACTGGACCTAATGGTCAGGGGTCCCTTTACCTTTACCTTTAAGGGTGCCTCAAATGACAGCCCTCACATCATCATTAATAATAATAATAATAATAAGAAGAAGAAGAAGTTAAAATTTCTAAGCATTGCAAAGAGATTAACAGATAAAACAAAGCTTGCCTGCAGGCTGACAATCTAATGGATATGCTACAAAAGGAAAAAGGGCTGAGGAGGGTAGAGGAAAGCAAACATTGGAGCCGTGCTCTTTTCTGACAGGAAGCACATATTCTGCAGCTGCTCCTTCTCTTGCTTGGATGAGGCAAAATGATCTTCGCCTTGTTCTTCCTGGAGCCCCACAGCTTCCACAACCCTCTTGTTTTTGGATTTGGCTGAGCTGTGACCTCTGTTTGCTCCTGTTCTTTATTTTTAAACTCATCCACAGAGCATGTAACAAGTCGCGTAACAAAACATTGCATCTCCTTTTGTCTATATCTGAAAGGACGGTGACTCTTTGCCTTCTACTTATTTAGCCAAACGTAATGGTTCCATGCAGGAATCTGGGTCACCCAGAGAGGTGGGGGTGGGGAGTGGAAGGGAAGCAGAGAGTTAGGGTTTCTGGGCCACCTACGTGTGTGTGGTGCTGTTTTTTTGTGAACTGCCACAAACAGCAAGCAGGGGCTCAGCTGGTTCTGGGTTGCCATTTATCAGCTGCTCAATCCCTTCTTTTCTTCCCTGGGATCCTTCAAAATCCGCAAAGGTTTCTTTTTAGATGAATTGCTGTCTGGCAAGAAAGCCAGGGGAGGCCTTGAACAACACATAATCATACAAACTTCTAATAGCTTCTGCATTAAAACTGGTGACACACTTTACTCTTGCATCCCGAAAAGGCTTATGTAAGAGGAGAACTTCTTGGCAAAGGGGACCAGCTCTTGGACAGTGTTGAAGTAAATCCTTGTGCAAGCGCAATGGGACTTTCACTCTCTTTCCTCCTTCCCCTTGCACACGCTGTCTCCAGATCTGCTCCATAGAGGCGGGGGTAAACCCAGAAGAGATTTAGGGGGTGCCTGGGAGACCGGGATGCTGTTGAACAAGCAGAAATCATTTTGCTGAAGCAACGCTAGCTTTAGTGATAAATTGCACACCATCCCTTATGTAGCTGCATGGATCATTGTTCTGGACTCAGAAAGAGCATGATAGCAAAGGCTTCTGAGACCCCGAGACCCTGGAGAGCTGCTGCCAATCAGAGTAGGCAATACTGGGCTGGATGGACAAAAAGCCTGACGTGGGATAAGGAAGCTTCCTTATTTTGCTTTAGGTGTCCCTGCTGATTGGCATGCCTAGAACAGCAACTCACATAGAGATAAAACAGAGAAAGGTTTGTATCCTCTGAGGGTATGTAATTCTGCTGCGGCTCTTGTAGTGGGTGCAATGGGATGTTTCATGGGCAGAAGAGACAGCGATTCTGCAGACTGAAGCAGTCAAGTGGGCACATATGGCAGTCTCGCAAGTAAACTGGTCCCTAGTTGTTAAGGGCTTTATATACTAATGAGATGCAGGTGGCTCTGTGGGTTAAATCACAGAGCCTAGGGCTTGCCAATCATTAGGTCGGTGGTTCGAATCCCCGCGACAGGGTGAGCTCCCGTTGCTCGGTCCCTGCTCCTGCCAACTTAGCCGTTTGAAAGCACGTCAAAGTGCAAGTAGATAAATAGGTACCACTCCGGTGGGAAAGTAAATGGCATTTCCGTGCGCTGCTCTGGTTCGCCAGAAGCGGCTTAGTCATGCTGGCCACATGACCCGGAAGCTGTACGCCGGCCCCCTCGGCCAGTAAAGCAAGATGAGTGCCACAACCCCAGAGTTGGTCATGACTGGACCTAATGGTCAGGGGTCCTTTATATACTAATGGTAACACCTTGAACTTGGCACAGTAGCAAATTGGCAACTAGTGTAGATCTCTGAGCACAGGAGTTATGTGCTGACAAGGTGTTATCCTGTGCTGCAGTATTCTGCACTAACTGCAGCTTCCAGGTCAAGCACAAGGGAAGCCCCACATAGTGCGGATTGCAGTAATCTAGTCTTGAAATAACTAATGAATGAAATGTGGCCAAGCTTTCCTGGTCCAGGAATGGCCATACCAATTGCAGTTGGTCAAAGGCACTTCTAGCCACAAAGGCTTGCTCAGCCACCAAGTGACAGAGCTCGATCCAAAAGCCAGATTCCAGGTTGGAATGGATCCAGATAATCCGTGTCGCCCCAAATTGCTTGCAGCTTCCCCACCGCAATCCTCTCCACCGCCTTCGCCCCCAAGGGGGCATTTGTGACTGGTCAATAGTTGTTCCAATATAAAGGGCCCAGAGCTGGTTTCTTAAGGAGCAGCTACACAATTGCCTCTTTCAAGGTAGCACACAATGAAGTGCTAGTTCAGGGGTCAGCAACCTTTTTCAGCCGTGGGCCGGTCCACTGTCCCTCAGACCATGTGGTTGGCCGGTATGTGTGTGTGCACGTGCACACATACACACACATATATATAAAAGGTAAAGGGACTCCTGACCATTAGGTCCAGTCATGACTGACTCTGGGGTTGCGGCGCTCATCTCGCTTTATTGGCCAAGGGAGCTGGCGTACAGCTTCCGGGTCATGTGGCCAGCATGACTAAGCCGCTTCTGGCAAACCAGAGCAACGCACAGAAACGCCGTTTACCTTCCCGCCGGAGTGGTACCTATTTATCCACTTGCACTTTGATGTGCTTTCGAACTGCTAGGTTGGCAGGAGCAGGGACCGAGCAACGGGAGCTCACCCCATTGCGGGGATTCAAACCGCCGACCTTCTGATTGGCAAGTCCTAGGCTCTGTGGTTTAACCCACAGCGCCACCCGCGTCCCATACATACATACATACATACATACATACATACATACATACAATGAACAAATTCCTATGCCCCACAAATAACCCAGAGATGCATTTTCAATAAAAGTGCACATTCTACTCATGTAAAAACACGCTGATTCCTGGACTGTCCGCGGGCCAGATTGAGAAGGCGATTGGGCTGCATCCGGCCCCCGGGCCTTAGGTTGCCTACCCCTGTGCTAGCCACATTCTGGACCCAACCAGTCAGCCCCCCCTCTGCAAGTTTTAATAAGCTAGGAGGAACATGGCTTATTAAAGGCATGTGGCTGGATATATTGCTACCAAGCAGCTGATTGCACAAGGTGAAACTGATCCCACAATGCAACTTGATAATGGCACTGGATGCTTCAGCTGGAGCTGCGACAAGTGCAGAGTCCAGATCACCCAAGTCAAGCGACTTTCCCCTCTAAGTTGGTTACAGCAGATATTTGAAAGCTGCAAATGTCCCTCCTCCACTGTAATCTCTGAGCCCATAGCTGTCAAGTGTCCCTTATTTGAAGGGACAGTTCCTTATTCCAGCGCCATGTCCCGCTGCTGTCCCTTATTGATGGATGTCCGTTAAATGATGTCCCTTAAATTTCAAAGGAAGCAGCTCCTCTCCCTCCCTCCCTGCCGGCCTGGGAGGAGGGAGGCTCCAGCTGTGTTGCTTGGCTGTGTTGCTCACCCAATAAGAAGTCTAAGAACGACTGGGGGGTGGAGCTTGAATGCCTTGTGTGTGGCTAGTTAATGCAAGCTGAGGGGTTTTTTGAATGCTGGATGCCATTTTGTTGCATGTGCTGCTGCAAACTTTGCAGTGCAAAGCCAGGCCGGGGAGCCATCTTAAGTTGAGGCTGCATAGGCCTTGTGGTGCATGTGATTCATCTTCTATTCAGTTGAACCTCTGGTTACCCTGTCCTAAACCTTCACACACTTCTCCTGTGCTATAGACTTTTCCCCCAGCAAGGCCATTGACTGATATTTTTCTGGCGCAAGGCTTGATCAAATGTTCTCAGGTGCTCACATCGGGACCCAGAACACAAATTCTATTTTTCAGAGCAGAACAAACTTTTAGGAGAAAAAGACTTGAGTAAATTAAATTGTCAGCTTCCCGTTCCAGCTCTCTAATTTCGGGTGCCCCCCCCACCTTCTGCCTCACTTTTTAAACCTTTGTCATGGCAGTATGTTAATGGTTCACTGCACTGTCCCAGTTTCTCTCTGTGTTTTTTTAACATCCTATTAATAGCGGTTGTCCCAGTTTCATATTCAGCAGGGGCTTTCTCTGCGCCCTGGTATATAACTTCCTGGCTCACAAATCTCTGTTTTTAACCAATTCATCCATTGCAAACACTGATTCCTGCATTTTAAAAATAATACATTTTTTTTTGTATTTAGGCATTAGTTGCTTTGTACCTGAGCTGTCATTCTAACTTCCAGACCGATAACTCAGTTGGTAGAGTATTGGACTCTTAATTTCAGGGCTATGGGTTCAAGCCCCCCATGGGGCAAAAAATATTCCTGCATTGCAGGGAGTGGATGACCAAACTCTGCAGTTCTACGATCCTATCTCCAAGAGTTTTATCTTAAGCTAGTACTGTATTACAATACAGTCATACCTCGGGTTACAGCCGCTTCAGGTTGTGTTTTTTTGGGTAACGGACTGACGAAACCCGGAAGTACTGGAATGAGTTACTTCCGGGTTTCGGCGGTCCCACATGCGCAGAAACACTAAATCACGCTTTGCGCATGCGCAGAAGCTTCGAATTGCAACCCGTGCATGCTCAGACACAGGTTGCGAATGCTGCGGGTTGCGAATGTGCATCTGGCACGGATCACGTTTACAACCCGAGCGTCCGCTGTACAGTAGTACCTCGGGGTAAGAACTTAATTCGTTCCAGAGGTCTGTTCTTAACCTGAAACCATTCTTAACCTGAGGTACCACTTTAGCTAATGGGGCCTCCCGCTGCCGCCACGCCATTTCTGTTCTCATTCTGAAGCAAAGTTCTTAACCCAAGGTACTATTTCTGGGTTAGCGGAGTTTGTAACCTGAGCGTCTGTAACCTGAAGCGTATGTAACCCAAGGTACCACTGTGTTAGCAGTAGCAGTGAAGGGAACAAAGACACATGCAAAGAGAGAGAAAGATAGACCGAGCAATTAGTGATGATGACCATATGGAATCTTTAGGTTCAGGGTCTATATGTGTCTCAGTATTGCCCACATCTGCACCTTGGATTTAAAGCCATATCACACCACTTCAAGCAATCATGGCTTCCTCCAAAGGATCATGGGAACTGTAGTTTGCTGAGAGGGGGCTCCTTGTTCCTTCACTGAGCCACAGTTCCCAGAGCTCCATGGGAAGAGGGTTGGACTGTTAAACCGCTTTAAAAATTGTGGCTTTGCAAGGGGAATAGGGTTCTCCTAACAACTCTCAACATGCTTAACAAACTACAGTTCCCAGGATTCTTTGGGAGAAACCATGACTTGTAAAAGCGGAACATTACTGCTTCAAATGTAAGGTGCAGGTGGAGTCATAGTTGTGGGGGGCAACAGCAGCAAAGGAGGGCTAGTTCAACCCAGTCAGATGGGCGGGGTACAAATAATAAACTATTATTATAAATTATTATTATTAATCTATGCCCTTTTTGTGGGTTTGTCATAGGCATCAGGATGGCCACTGTGAAAACAGAATGCAGGACGAGATAGGCTATTGGGCTGTTCTTCCATCTTATTGCTCTGATTTGATTTATTTCAGTAAGCTTTAAGCATACCCAGCTTTCATAAGATGATCCCATCTGTGTTCTACATACAATTCCTAAAACAGTTCCTCCAGTTAAGACAATTTAGGTAAAGGGACCCCAGATCATTACGTCCAGTCGTCCAGCCGGCGTACAGTTTCCGGGTCATGTGGCCAGCATGACTAAGCCGCTTTTGGCGAACCAGAGCAGCGCACAGAAACGCCGTTTACCTTCCTGCCGGAGTGGTACCTATTTATCTACTTGCACTTTGACATGCTTTCGAACTGCTAGGTTGGCAGGAGCAGGGACCGAGCAATGGGAGCTCACCCTGTCGCAGGGATTCGAACCGCCGACCTTCTGATTGGCAAGCCCTAGGCTCTGTGGTTTAACCCACAGCGCCACCCGCGTCCCTTGAGACAATTTAAAGAGACCCAAATTGTGGATTCTCAAAACCGTCTGCGCATGATGAATGCATCTTAGAAGCGATCAAAGTATTTCATGCTTGAAATGGCATTGACACAAGCACCAGGATTAAGCAGATGTAGGGCAATTTTAATTTCTATGGTGCATAATTTGGCAGTTTGGGGCTTTTTAAATGGTTGGGCCCATAGTGTGCTTTGCACAGAGGCAGCCCCAAGTTTTTGTGGCCACACCATTTCCAGGTATGGCTGGCAAGATCCTCGCACAGCCCCTGCCAGTCAGAGCTAGATGAAACATTTGTCTGACTCAGACAGATGCCTGTGTTCCACCCTGAGCTCTTGAGAAACTCAGTGAACTCTCTCAGTCCTGGAACTCCCAATTTGAGTGGCTCACAGCTGCTTAAAGCTGCAGCTCTTGACATGTCTATTCCAAAGTAAGTTTAACTTTGATTTTCACTGTGGAATTTACTCCCAGGTAAGTGAGCCCAGGGTTGCAGCCTGCCTCGCTCTCTGTAGTCACTAGGCTATAGCACTCTGTAGTCACTAGTTGTCAGGGGAAACCACCTGTACACTGATTATGGCATCACAGAGATAAACAGCTGTCTTCAGAACTTTGGCAGGATTTACAATATGGTGACCATGAGCCAACCAAAGTCAGGCACTTTTAAGGCCCCAGTGATTTCAAGGGCAGATTCTCTCAGTAAAACAAAAGAGGCAGAAAAGTCCTCTAATCTTATAATTATTCAACCTTGGGTCCCTAAGAGTTGTTGGACTACAACTCCCATCACCCCTGACCAATGGGCCAAGCCGGCTGGGAACGATGGGCGCTGTAGTCCAACACCATCTGGGGAGCTCACTGACTGCAGCACTTTTAACCAGCTGCGGTTCAGAAATTCTGGTCACAGGCAGGGCCTTGCAGAGGCCCGGGCCAGGTAGATAATGTGCCTCCCCTTTTTTTACCCTGGGGATAACTGAAGTCTTACAAATAAGTAAGTATATAAATAATTTTCACAAAAGTTATGCTGACAAATAATTTTATTTCAAGGCTTGAACCGTATCTGCATATAAAGACAAAATGATTGTGAATATGCTGACTGAGGCCCCCTTTGGAATCGGAGGCCTGGGCCAAGTGGCCCATATGGCCCGCCCCTGTCTGGGCCTGGTCACAGGTAGAAATCGAAGGTCGGCGGTTCGAATCCCCGCGACAGGGTGAGCTCCCGTTGCTTGGTCCCTGTTCCTGCCAACCTAGCAGTTCGAAAGCACGTCAAGTGCAAGTAGATAAATAGGTATTGCTCTGGCGGGAAGGTAAACGGCGTTTCTGTGCGCTGCTCTGGTTTGCTAGAAGCAGCTTAGTCATGCTGGCCACATGACCCAGAAGCTGTACGCTGGCTCCCTTGGCCAATAAAGCGAGATGAGCGCTGCAACCCGAGAGTCTGCCACGACTGGACCTAATGGTCCCTTTACCTTTACCTAAATTGTCTCAACTGGAGGAACTGTTTTAGGAATTGTATGTAGAACACAGATGGGATCATCTTATGAAAGCTGGGTATGCTTAAAGCTTACTGAAATAAATCAAATCAGAGGAATAAGATGGAAGAACAGCCCAAAGGCCTATCTCGTCCTGCATTCTGTTTTCACAGTGGCCATCCAGATGCTTATGACAAACCCACAAAAAGGGCATAGATTAATAATAATAATTTATAATAGTAGTTTATTATTTGTACCCCGCCCATCTGACTGGGTTGAACTAGCCTCCTTTGCTGCTGTTGCCCCCCACAACTATGACTCCACCTGCACCTTACATTTGAAGCAGTAATGTTCCGCTTTTACAAGTCATGGTTTCGCCCAAAGAATCCTGGGAACTGTAGTTTGTTAAGCATGTTGAGAGTCGTTAAAAAGGTAAAGGGACCCCTGACCATTAGGTCCAGTGGACTCTGGGGTTGCGATGCTCATCTTGCTTTATTGGCCACGGGAGCCGGCGTACAGCTTCTGGGTCATGTGGCCAGCATGACTAAGCTGCTTCTGGCGAACCAGAGCAGCGCACGGAAACGCCGTTTACCTTCCCGCCAGAGTGGTACCTATTTATCTACTTGCACTTTGACGTGCTTTCGAACTGCTAGGTTGGCAGGAGCAGGGACCGAGCAATGGGAGCTCACCCCGTCAAGGGGATTCAAACCACCAACCTTCTGATCGGCAAGCCCTAGGCTCTGTGGTTTAACCCACAGCGCCACCCGCGTCCCTTGAGAGTTGTTAGGAGAACCCTATTCCCCTTGCAAAGCCACAATTCTTAAAGCGGCTTAACAGTCCAACCCTCTTCCCATGGAGCTCTGGGAACTGTGAAGGGACAAGGAGTCCCCTCTCACCCTTTACCTTTTTATACCACTTTTTATTTTATTGAACCACCACGAAGACAGTGCTTCTGAGCAAACCGAGAATGCCCCAGCTCCACCTCCGGCTAATCGCCCCCCCATTCTCCCCCTTCCCCAAGTCATCCTCGCCCCCCGGGATCTGGAGCGGCAGCTTGGCTCCCTTCTGGGGCAAATCAGGACGTGACCCCTTTCTCCGCTGACAATAAGCTGGGAACTGCCGCTTGCCTGTGTCCCAGATGGGCCCGTGCCAGGCGGCGGGTGGGTGCGGGGGACGCGATCGGTGGGTGGGTGCGTGCATGGGGGGGGCGCTCTCTCCTCCCCCCCCCCCATCTGGGGTGCTGCTGCTGCTGCAATGTGTGTGTGAAGCGAGGCCGAGCTCTCCTTCCCCTCCCTCCGCCTTGCTGCCCATGTGCGGCCGCGGGAGCTGATGTCATCGCTTGGGCTGCCTGAAATGTGTGTCAGTGGGGCATGCCTCCGATGCTGTCACATGCAGGCTACACATGAGCCAGCCGCCGAGGCAAGCCAGATCTTCCCTCCCCCCGCTCCCTCCTGGCTCGAAAACAGGAGCGGCTAATCCCCGAGTTGAACAAGCAAAAAAGAAGCAGCAGCAGCAAGCGAGCAAGCCTCACCCACGTCTATACAATCCAGGGAGCGCCGGAGTAAGGGGGTGGTGGTGGTGGAGAGGGGGGGAATCTGCAGCCGGAGCCGGGCTTGGAAGCACGTGGAAGTGGCAGCAGGCTGCAAAAACGCCGCTTTCGGGAACCTGAAACCATTTCGCAGCTCGGGAGCAAGCGAGCGAGCACGCGCACACTCGCATCCGCGGGAGAAAGCAAGGGAGGGGGAAGGAGGGAAGCCGCAGAGGGTTCCCTTAGCGCTTAGCCTACTTGCTCCGCCGATCGTTATTGCCATTTATTTATTTATTTTCGGCCGCTTGGAGGGGGCGCCTCGTTAGCAAGCACACACGCACCGCACAGGTCTATTGCAACGGCTCGACGCGATTTCTCCCTTGCAAACCCGGAGTCAAATCTGCAAACGGAAGCCGGGCGCCTGGAGACGCAGCAACATGGATAACAATTCGGGTAAGCCGGCGAGCGTTGCTGTGATGCTGCAAACTCTTCTCTCTCGCTAGGATTTTAGCGGATCGTAGATGATATCAGTTATCTGGAAGTGGGTGGGCGCTAAAAGGGGAATGCGAAAAAAGAGGAGAGGCTGCACCCGGGTTTGTGTTTTTTGGGTTTGTTTTTTTGCAAGCCGTTTGCAAAATGCAATCATCTTTGTGCCATATTATAAGCCGGGTTTTTAACGTTCTTTTCAGTGGCAATATCCTAGGATAGGATATCCTATCAGGTTAGATTCCCGGCACCGGAAGGCGTTCATAAGTCCGGGATTTAATTCATTTCCCATTTAGAAAAACACACACCAGCGCGCACAGAAATCCCCTTGCGTTATTTTTAGACAGTTGGTATTTTCCTAGCCGAAGCGTACATTTCTGAATTGTGAGTGGGGGTTTCTAAAGAGCCTTTTATGCCTGATTTCCTCCCCTTTTTATTTCTTTGCATGAAGAGCGGGGTGGCGGTGGAGGGAGAAAATAGAAATATGGTTTCGGTTGGTACTGGAATGGTTGTTTAAGTGGAAAGGAGATGGAGGGAGGGAGCCAGCCTGAAAGACGTGCAGGGGCAGTCAAGGAATGAGAAAATTATTGCTGCAATGTGGGAAGTAGTTCTGATGCGTAAAATTACTACTTGCCTTCGAAATGTGTTTTGATAAAATAGCATGCATTTGACTCGCGGGAATGCCCCGGGATTCGTGCACCTCGGTAAACAAGCATCTGACTGGCAGGCTCTGAAAAACTGCAACTCATTTCTGTTTTGTCCTCGGCTGTTGTGCAAAAAGGAGGGTGGAAATATTGCAGGTTTGGAGAGCTCTGTGTGTATGTGTGCAAATTGGAGGGGTCCAGCAGTCACCCCCATGAGGTCTCTCTGGGATGTACGAATTGATGCGTGTGGAGACCTACCAAGTGGGAAGTTGGGTTTTAGGGGAACAGGGTTGCTGAAAGCGGGGTGAGATGAGGTTAACCCAGGAAAGTGGGCCAGTGTAAAGAGAGCCAGCTTTTTACATAGGAGAGATGAGCAAGTGCTGCTTTGCACAGAATCAGACCATCCAGCCCAGACTGGCAGGTCTCAGGTAAAGGTATTTCCTCCCCAGCTTGAATTCTCTTCCCTTGGTAGATGCTAAGGATATGGGACCTTGGGCTGTGTCCTCTTTTACTCAGAAAGCGATAGTCATTCCATCACAGCAGAGAAGGCTGCCCAGCATAGAGTTCAGCATCCTGTGAAAATATCAACTTTCTTGTTTTAAAAGGGCAAGTTTCTAGTCCTTAATCAATGCTTGGTGGCAGTAGTGGCAATGCTGGCTGAAATCTCAGATGCGGGGGGGGGGGGGGGGGGAGAGAGATATCTAAGCAAGGCTTCCATGGACCAGGAGATGGGTCTTGGTGACCTGCATAGCTCTTTGCCTGTCCTTTTAGCAGAAGCAGAATAAATTATGCCCCCAAAAAGCAGATAGATGCAAAATTATTTAATTTGCAGCGTTTACACAGGCTGCCTGATTTTTTCTTGCATTGGCGCGGATGGAGCTTGCTGCAGAATTTTCATTTTTTGTTTTAGTGAAGAAGGTTACAAACAGAGCCAGGCTGGGTTACATATCCTTATATTCATGCAAGAGTGCCTTCCATATGTGTAAGGAGGGGGGGTTTCCCCCATCTACTACAGATCTCTGGAATACGAAATAATTTTCACAAGGAATCCTCTGCTTTGTGGGGGACACTGTGACCTGATTGCAGAGTTGCAGAGCCCTGGGTTGCCCCGTGTCTCCTCCCCCGCCCCTCATTCCTGCTAAATCATCTATAAGAAGCTTTTGGAGTGCAGTGTAGGGGAAGCGTTTCATAGCATTAAGAGTCCCACAGATCTCCTGTTAACCCCCAGAAGTTCCTTGGTGGCCACAGAGTGACGGACTTGGGTTCAAATCTCGCTGAGGAATAGAATGAACTTGGTGGCTGTGTGAAAGCCACACTTGCCTCTCAACCCAACTGACCTTGCAGGTTTGTCATTAGAATTGAATGGAGCATGCATTCTGCCTTGAACTCCTTTGAGGAATAAATACTATTTTTTTTGTATTTCATGCGCACTCGCATTAAAAGAACTTGGACGTTTCTAGTCCCAGGGATCATTGGGGCAGTAGGACAAGAAGCAGGAGCAACATGTCACTGCTCTGGGGCCACTTCTGGGTCAATAGCATTAGAAGTGGTCAGCCCTACTGCAGTTTGGAGGTGGGTGGTGTGCAAGATGCCATCAAGTTGCACTTAAATTCCACCGTGAAGCTTAACATCACTGTGATGCCCCCCCCCCTTTGGCAGGGGAAGCTGCTGTGCCTTCTCCACTGGGGCAATGCAGCATTCAGAAATTCTGGGACTGTTGTGACGTCACAATGGCCTCTTGAAGGTTTCCTTATCGTTCTAGGAGGCTACTGTGGTGATTCACGGCAATGCATGTTGACACTGTGCATTGTGCTACAATCTCTTGAGATGTCACTTTCCAGTTGTGGGTTAACATTGGGTTGGATGACTAACTTAAGCCCCATTGATTTCAACCTCAGTGCATGACTAAGTCCATCCTGTTTGCCTTCTAGGCCTAATCTTTTATCAAGTGCCTACAGAAGTACAGTACGTGTGCAACTGTTGGCACCCTTGGAGACTTGGGTATTCCCTTCTAATAGGACCCATTTGGGAGCAATGCCTCCTTCCTCCTCAATGATTGATGGCTGAAGGAAACACATACACACTCTCTTTAAGGCAGGGCTGGCCAACTTCCGTATTATGCGGTGTATCCTGCTTCTCCAAACATTGGGGCTGCAAGTGTATTTTATCACCAAAGCCTTCCTTGTGGTGGTCATATTTCATATGGTAAAAAGGTAAACGACTCCGACAGTTAAGTCCAGTTGCAAACAACTGGGGTTGCGGCGCTCATCTCGCTTTACTGTCCAAGGGAGCTGATGTTTGTCCGCAGACAGTTTTTCCGAGTCATGTAGCCAGCATGACTAAACTGCTTCTGGCGAAACCAGAGCAGCGCACGGAAACGCTGTTTACCTTCCTGTCAGAGCGGTACCTATTTATCTACTTGCACTTGGATGTGCTTTCGAACTGGTAGGTTGGCAGGAGCAGGGACTGAGCAACCGGAGCTCACCCGGTCGCGGGGATTCGAACTGTCGACCTTTCGGTTGGCAAGCCCAAGGCTCAGTGGTTTAGACCGCAGCTCCACCCGCGTCCCAATAAAGCTGGTATCTCCTAGTAAGTTTCACCTTAAAAATAATAATATTATGAAGCTCACTGGGACATAGCCGTGGTACAACATACAAAACCTAAACAGAGGGGGTGCCATTAAAATGTGGAGGTTCTGCATTTTTTAATATTATGAAGCTCACTGGGACATAGCCGTGGTACAACATACAATACCTAAACAGAGGGGGTGCCATTAAAATGTGGAGGTTCTGCATTTTTTAATATTATGAAGCTCACTGGGACATAGCCGTGGTACAACATACAATACCTAAACAGAGGGGGTGCCATTAAAATGTGGAGGTTCTGCATTGCCCCCCATTATTTTTTTCCTTTTCTTTGTAACTGGGACAACTTTCTTCCTTAAACCCTATTCCTTAATTCAAAGTTGAATTTCCTCAAAGAACCAGTGGTGGAATGTGGGTCACCAAGGCTCATCCTCCCCGCTGCAAGGCATTCAAGGTGTCCTGCGAGACTTTGGGCTGAGTCCCTGAACCAGCATCCATCTGCCTAATCCGTCCGATGGGAGCGGCAGTCTTGACAGGTCCCTTGCTTGGAGGATCCTGGGTATACCTGCACGTGATTACCACTTGCTTGGTGCTCACCTGACTCCGCAGTCTCCTGACTTGAGCGCCGCAGGCCTTAACTGAACGTGCCCAAGGTTTTCTCCAGCTAATCACTGCTTGAGTAAGATTGCCAGGTGACTCACGGGCTGTTGAGGAGGAGGAGGCGGAAGGTGTGCATGGATGTGCCTGCTTTCAGCACTCAGGTGTGCTGCTGTTTTATCTCTTCAGTAGTTAAAGATGTTGAGTGCTGGCATGGGCTGGGATAGGAGTGTCCCGCTTGACAAATTTTCGGAGGCCGATTCCATTTACAGTGGTGCCTCGCAAGACGAAATTAATTCGTTCCGCGAGTTGTTTTGTATTGCGATTTTTTCATCTTGTGGAGCACGGATTCCCTGGGTATTAACGGCTTTAAGAAAAAGGAAGCAAACTCGCAAGACGTTTTCGTCTTGCAAAGCAAGCCCATAGGGGAAATCGTCTTGCGAAGCAACTCAAAAAATGAAAAACCCTTTCGTCTTGTGCGTTTTTCGTCTTGCGAGGCATCTGTCTTGCGAGGTACCACTGTACAAGGCTGAGATTCCTCTTCAAGGTTCATGTGAAGTTCAAGATTGTATTCCACCCCGTTCGGCCTGGGACGTCACTGCTTTGGAACATTGCAGTGAGCTTGCTGAGCCCAAAGGTAGTTGGCCATGCTGCTTCATGGTCAAACTGTGACCCAAAGAGTAGCCACTGTTGGTCAGAGTGGTCGAGACTTGGATAGATGTAGCAGATCATCTGAGTTGGTTCAAAGCAGCCTCGGGCGTTTCCTCATGAAGGAAACTCTGCAGTGGTAGAAGAAATCCTTAGTGGTCATTAGTGAATCCCTGTCAGGGAAAAAGGCCGGATGTAAATAAATTTTATATATATAATAAATAGAACAACCATAATTTTACATGTAAGCTACACCTGCTGAAATTCCTTCTCCTAGACTAGTATTAAAGGTGCTGTGGTGAATGTGTTGCAGCTGGGCAGACAGAATGACACCTTGTGTATGCTATTCTGGAGGTTATTACAGTTATTATTATTAATCAGATTTCTATACCGCCCTTCATCATAAAATCCCAGGGCGGTTCACAGAATAAAATACAGTATAAAAACAAGTACATAAGTAAAACGAAACAGCAAAACAATAAACCTTCACTTCCCACAGATACATTTAAAAGGCTGCAAAATATTCTTCAGACACTACCACCCCGAGCCAATTTTTTTTTTTGGGGGGGGGAACCCCCTTTAAGGCCTTGCACTGTCAGGACTCAGAAGGTGAATCCCACCCATACATTTCTAACAATTTGCCCTTCCCCTCAAAGCCAGTTATGGGGAAGTTGACTGTAGCCAGGAGGTTTTTATCCACTTGAAATTCCAGTTTTCTGTGGGCCAAATTCTTCCCCTGGAATTCCAGTTGCTACCACAGATTTGTCTGATAAAGAACAACTGGTGGCCGAATTCTCAGACCAGTAAGCAATTGTGTCTGTCCCTCAGTGGGGGTCCGCTTGGTTTTAATCAACAGACTCACTGGAACTCAAGCGGGGCAGGAACTCAAAAAACTTAAAAACTCAAGGGGGGCAGGAAATTAATTTGTGTTTTTTGTGTTGTATCTTGGCTAATGGCTAATGGCTATTCGGAAATATTTCATGCTTTAGTTTCCAAAGGTGTGTATATGGGGAGGGAGCATTGAGTTGTGTGCACGCAGTGAGATATACTTTGGGCCCCAGACTGCAGTTCCCCTATGGCCCTCCAGATGTAGTTGGACTCTGGCTCCCATCATCCCTGGCCATTGGCTATGCTGCCTGGGGTTGATGGGAGTTGGAGTTCAACTGCATTGGAAGGGCACCTGATGGGTTAGCCAAGGAGCTGGTCACCCATTGGCGAATTTTTGCACCTTCCTAACTAGAATATGTTGCAACAGTTAAAGGAGACCCAAGTTTGATTCATTGAACCATATTCTCTCTCTGGCTGCCTGTGCACACCATATATTTAAAACACATTGCTGCCGCAAAGAATGCTGGCAACTCTGCCCACCACAGAGCTACAATTTCCAGCACCTTTGAGAAACCACAGCTCCAGGATTCTTGGGGAAAGTCAAGGGCTTTAAACGTATGGGGTATAAGAGTCATTCTCACTTACTGTTTCTCTTTTGCACACGGCTGCAATTCCCTGCACTTCCTTATCTGTTTCCTAGAGCTCACCTTTGCATCAGGGCTTCCCCATTCACTTCAAAAGTGTTTATGTGCAAAACTGCCCTTGAAATTGGCAGAGAAGAAGCCCACTTGAACGGCAGGGCTTTATATCAGATCCCATCTGCTGAAGTCATTCCCCATGTGTGCATGTAGGCATTGCTTTCTGCATTTTTTTTTTACTAGTGTTTCCAAACCTGTTTCATAAGCTGTGTTATTTTGGGCGTGCAGCCAACGATCTCCTGCTATGTTTGCACATCCTTGTCCATTTACAGAAACACAGAGCGCAATAACCAGTGATCTCTGCACACAGCACTCATCTCATGATGAAAATTAGCCTGAGGTTGGCCCTTTGCCCACAGGCACCCATTCCCCTGGCACCCTAAAGATAACACATTCACAAGGAGCAGATTAGTCTAGACTCTGGGATCGTGAAACACAGCAAATACTCAGTGTGCATGCAGCAAAGCAGTATGCACACTGCTTGCAGAAGCAGTAAACAACATTTAGCTTATGTGTGAATGGTAGGATCAGTGCCATTTAGGACACTGACCTTATTTTACAACTTTCCCTTGACTATAAGAATGTTCACCCTCCACCCACCTCATACTAATTGTACAGCCGCAGGTGGTACTGCAGTGGTAAGGATGATCAGACACAGTTGTGGATGGAGCTATTATTATTATTATTATTATTATTATTATTATTATTATTGCCACCCATCTTACTGGGTTACTTCAGCAACTCCGGGCGGCTTCCAACAAATTAAAACACAGTAAGACATCAAAAGATTAAAAACATTACCAAGTTTGATTGTAGTGTAGACCTATGGTTCTCAAACTTTTTTCTCTAGGCCACATTCATCCCCCCCCCTAATATTTTATTGAAGCTTTTTCATAATACAGTAAGATAAAAGAAACCAAGCTAAATAAAAATAAAATAAAAACAGAGAGGAGAAAAAGCACAGAGTCCTCTCGCAAAGGTAGCTCTTAACCCACGCCATGCACAGAAAGTGGGGATCCCTCCCAAGTCTCACCTGGGAGCTTCCCTTCCTTCTCCCTGGCTCTCAGCCTCAGAGATCTTCCCTGCCTTTCACCCAGGGCCCTTCCACCATCCATCCATCCATCCATCCACCTCCCTCGTGTATGTGTAATCCTTGTCCCAACGACCCCCAGATGGTGGAAATGTCAGGTGCCATCGCAGCGTCCAGGCATCTTCACTTGGTCGCAAATGGGCCAAAAGTCAGGTGCAAAATGGGCTGATCTATATGGCACCCCATATGGGATGATGGAAGGAGAGGCCCATGCTGCAAGCCCATGCTAAGGTCATGGCTCAGAGAACCACGTGACCAACCTCTCATGCTTGGCACTTGCCCCCCTCTGTGTCTAGAGATGCCTCTTGATCAGATATGATGGTGTTCAGTGAGAGACAAACAGGTGGACTCCCCTCCTTTCTAGAATGAAAACGAGGGTATTTTTTGGGTGCTTAATCTAGGTCAGTGGGGAAAAGCCTTAGAAATCGGGTATTATGGAGGTAGCTGTGCTGCAGCTGCCAATTTCTGTGTTGGTGGAGGGGAATCAGGTGGGCCTGTTGATGATTTACAAAACCTCCCAATCTCCTGTGCTGAAGGGGTTTGGATGCCACAGAGGTATCCCACTGGCAGGGGTCTTTATCATGCCCACCAAAAGTGTAATCCGGTTACTAACAATGGTCCCAACCTGGAGTTGGTGTGACCAAAAGAATGGTAAAAAAAGACCTTGGCCAGGAATGAGTCGCATCAGGGCTTCAGATGTGGTGGCAGCCCTGTTGCTCTCAAGAGTCTTTTGTCATTTCACCCTCCTGGCTGGATAGGTGGTGGGTTTTTTTGCACTCACGGCTTCCCCAGGAACCCTGGGAATTGTAGTTTGGCGCTGGTGCTGAGCATCTGGATGCAGAGAGCCCTGGCCTACTTTACAGAACTACAGTTCCCACGGTTCCCCTAGGAAAAGCTGGGCCATGACGGCTAAGCTAGTTTAAGTCTGGGGATGTCTTAATTAGGCCACACATTCCAGCACTTTGGAAATAAGGTCATTTGTGTGTAATGCCAAGCACCTCTTCCTGAGGCTCTTCTTCTTTTTCTTCTTTAATTGGGTGTTTGTATTCATTTACTCTGTAATAGCCTCTCCGGCACTGGCTGGAAAAGAATGTGTTTGCAGTGCAATAGTTTAAAACAACAGCAACTTAAAAATTGTTTAATAGCACGTTGAGTCTCTCAGTGGATCCGACTTCTAGGGTAGCTGCAATTCAAGCACAACCAAGAACTTTTACTATCTGGATGGGCAGTGAAAGGTAGTTGGGTAAAGGAGGGGAGCAATGTACAGCATCTGGGATATATTTGCAAGCATGCATTTATATATATATCACCACTGCATACATCTCTTCTTTCTGCCCTCTCCCCTCAAGTTTCCTAGGTCTAGAAACCTGGGAGATGGACATGAACCCTGAAGAACTGTAATGCACCTGTGTGTGCAACACAGAATGCATTTTAAAAACGAGTGCACGGCCTCCAGCATCTTCCCAAAAGACAGAATAGAGACCAGGGACCGGCAGCAAAAAGTAGGGATTCTCCCTGGTAAATAGGGGCAATGGTGTGTTTGTCAGTTCAGCTATGCAGCAAGCCTGCCACAAATGCTGGGGTCCATATTTATGTCAAGGGACGCGGGTGGCGCTGTGGGTTAAACCACAGAGCCTAGGACTTGCCGATCAGAAGGTCAGTGGTTCTAATCCCCGCAACGTGGTGAGCTCCCATTGCTCGGTCCCTGCTCCTGCCAACCTAGCAGTTCGAAAGCATGTCAAGGTGCAAGTAGATAAATAGGTACCACTCTGGCGGGAAGGTAAATGGCGTTTCCGTGCGCTGCTCTGGTTCGCCAGAAGTGGCTTAGTCATGCTGGCCACATGACCCGGAAGCTGTACGCCGGCTCCCTCGGCCAGTAAAGCGAGGTGAGCGCCGCAACCCCAGAGTCGGTCGCGACTGGACCTAATGGTCAGGGCTATTACTATATTTATGTCAGTCGTTTGTGGCCTATCAATAGCCCCAGAAGGGAGGTGGAAAGAACGTTGGGGGGGGGGAGACAGGGAGCCCCCATTCATCAAACAGAAACGGGACAACTTGGATAGGAAAACGTTTGCGAATTGGAAGGGGGGGCTGCTTGCTTGTTCCTTGATTTGTCGAACAGCTTCCTTCCAGTTTCCAAAACCTCCGCTGCCCTTGGTATTGGTACCCTTAGGTTGGGGACTATTCACAAGCCTGCTTTGGTTTCCCTTCTCTTGCTTTGAGTCTGGGAGCTCCCCTGCTGGAGCCGTGTGCCGCTGGGGATGATGAACTCTGCAGCAAAAAGCTCCCCCTCCCGACTCACTCGGAGCTGCGCCACCTCACCCTGCCCTTTCTCCCGTTGCGGTGACTTTGACCTACTTCGTTGTCTGAAGGCGGCGGCAGCACTTTCACAGGTGCCAGAGAGGCTGAGATCAAACTTTAAAATGTACCACGGCAGGCAGGATGTGCTGGGCCAGGAGCAAAAGCAGACGCGGTCAGGGCGTGGTGGGGCCGCCGCCTATTTGATTGCAGAGCAACCTTTACCTTTGCAAGGGATGCTATTCTTTCCGTGAACCTTGCCAGGTGTTTGGAAACACCTTCACCGGGGTGGTAAACAAAGATGCAAGGAGTGATAAGGAGGCTATCCTTTCTGATTCCTGTTACCTGTTGAACTGAGCCCTCCCATCTTGAACAAAAAATGTTTTTCCCACTCCTGGAAAATTTCCAGCCCTGATCCAAAAGCAGTGAGGTCTGCTGAGTGAGACAGACTTGTTCAAGGCCACCAGTTCAAGTGGTAAAATTACACACAGGTACCTATGATATAAGGGACGCGGGTGACGCTGTGGGTTAAACCACAGATCCTAGGACTTGCCGATCAGAAGGTTGGTGGTTTGAATCCCCACGATGGGGTGAGCTCCTGTTGCTCGGTCCCTGCTCCTGCCAACCTAGCAGTTCGAAAGCATGTCAAGGTGCAAGTAGATAAATAGGTACCGCTCCGGCGGGAAGGTAAGCGGCGTTTCCGTGCGCTGCTCTGGTCTGCCAGAAGCGGCTTAGTCATGGCTCCCTCGGCCAATAAAGCGAGATGAGAGCCGCAACCCCAGAGTTGGCCATGACTGGACCTAATGGTCAGGGGTCCCTTTACCTATGATATAGACCCAAATGGCTTCGTCTTCTAAGGGGAACCTGTCCCCCTCAATATCTTATTGAACTCCAGCTCCCATCAGCCCCAGTCAGCATAGCCAGGGGTCACAGAAGATGCAGTGAGATCTGGAGGGCCACAGGTTTCCCAATGCTTGTTGTATGCAAAGCATCTTTGAGGAGGTGCAATTTTCATGGGAGGTGTGGGGAAACATGAAGGAGGGATGCCTGCCACTTTCTGCTGCAGTCTCCTGCAGTTGCCTCTTGCCAATAGGCTGGCCGAGGGCGGGGGGCAGTTAATCACAAAAATAGAGGTTGGGGAAAGGTTACATACCCCCCCTCCTAAATTTGGTTTGCCCAGATGCTGTTGCTGTCAGGGTTGTATCAACAGAATAACACATGGCAGCAATGTGCTCTTCATAATTTTATCCCAAGGAGGGGACCCACATTCCAGTTTCCCAGGCCCCACATCCCATCCTTGGGCCGTTCCTGAACTCATTCTGAAACCAGGTCACTGGAGACAAAACAAAAGCGAAATGAAAAGCCCCCATTAACCCTGATGTAAATAGGCTTCTGGTGAACCCAGTTGCCTAGGCAGCTCACCACAAGCCGAGCTTGCCAGAAACTTCGGAGGAGCAGTGTGTGAAAATATCTCCCACTGCATCATGGGACCGTCAGAAAACAGGCTCACCAGACCCATATTCAAACCAGGTTGGATTCTGTTCTCCTCAATTCCTCAGCTTGGTTTTAAAAACAAGCCCAAAATATGTGTGAGCTTGACTGTCTCTCCTTAGTCTTGACAGTGGATCAGTATGCCTGTCTGTTAACCAGAAGGTTGGTGATTCAAGCCCACCCAGGGGCAGCTGTTTGCAGGATTCCTGCATTGCGGGGGGCTGGACTAGATGACCCTCGGGTCCCTCCGAACTCTGCAATTCTCTGATTCTATCAAGGGGCTTTAGTTCAACAGCAGTGCCCATGCTTGGCATGCAAAACACACCAGGTCCAATCCATCTATAGGTAGGCCTGGAAAAGACCCCCGGTGTTTTAAGCCGGAGAGAGCTGTTGCCCAGTCCGCTGTAGCCAATCCTGAGCTACATGGACCGATGTTATCAAGTGCCTGAAATCCCAACTCCTTAAAACTGTGCAGAACAACCGCTGCCATGCAGAGGAGAGGGGGCATCCCTTGTTTTTGCAACTTTGATCAGTCCTTTAGCAGGAAAAAAAAGCAAACATTGAATCCCTGGGAACCGAGATGCTTCTAAATATATCACTTGTGGGGTGGGGGCCTCTGGTAGTGTTTTGTCCCCTTAGCAATCTCTCCCCCCCCCTCCCATCTCAGTGAAGCAAACAAATATCCTTGTGATCACATTTGGTATCTTTATTTCCCAGGCTCTCTGCCTGTTCTGGGAGCGCTGCTGCAGTTCCAACAAGCCCACGGATGCACTCTGATTTGTTTAACCTACTTAAAGCCAAAAAACCGAGCTGCTCTTTCCTCTCCCGCCCCTCCCTCCCCTGTTCCACTGATGAAGGAACGTGCAGGCAGATTAAAGCCTGCACGAGTAGCTAGTGTCTCCTGGCAGGCTTCAGCTAAGACCCTAGCTAGACTCGTGTTCCCTTTCTGGGTAATCTTATTTATTGACACATCACCATTTTGCAAGGGAAGCATTGGCTTCTTCTTCTCCAGAAGGGCATCACTCGGAGCCAAGGTGCGCTGGGTGGGGAGGCCGGATGGGACCAGTTAGGTTCAATTTGGTACGGCTTCCATTCCAGGCTGTTGGCATGGACTCCACAAACAACTGGTTTTTTCTCTGTTTTCCACAAAGACAGGGTCAGGTTGCATTCTCAGGTCAATACGAAGGGGTTTCTCTACTCCAAGGAAGCCCCTTGTTAGCGGCCTAAGATCCATCTCTCTTTCACAGGTCTGTGGCCCTCCAGATGTTGGCAGACTCCAGATTCCATCAGCCCCAGCCAACTTGAGCAATGATGGGAGTTGTAGTCCTCCAACGTCACGGTTTCCCCAGCCCTGTTCTATAACCTGCTTTTAATGGAACTGCTGTGACTTCATGCAAGTGGGTTGTTTAAGTGGTTTCTGTTGGATTACTGATGTCCTTTAGAAGAGTCTGGGTTTTTTTGGGGGGGGGAAGGAGCAGGACTCCTCCCTTTTTGTAATGTACCCCAGTGCACAAAGGATGCTAGCATTGGAAAGGGATGCATTTGACCTTTGCAGCAAGGTTACATCACAGCACGGTGTCCATTCTTTTCTGGCAACTGTTATAAAGCGCTCCCTTAACAAGATACAACAAATGCAGACGTTCTTCCAATTTTGGCAACCCAAGTTTTAATCTGAGATATCAGATCCTTTGCTGGAAACTTTTTTGGCAAGCCTAACCAGACACATGATTTAGTTACTTATATTTGTTCTGAAAGTCTTGCTGATTCTTATCTTTATTTTGAACAATGATGGCTTTATATATATATATTTATTTATTTATTTGTGAGATTTATCTATGTTTTATCAGTATGCCACTTGGAGAATGTTTGGATCAAGCAGCTTATACATCTTCCTAAATACTTTTTTTTAATTGCCTGCCATCGAAGCAGCCCTGCTGTGAAGTAGGTCATTATAACTCCCATTTTATGGATATGGGAACTGAGGCTCAGATATAGTTTGCATGTTCTTGGCTGAGCAGAGATTTGAACACAGCTTGAAGCCATGTGCTATTGCCTGCCAAACGTGTCTTCTTTCATGTTAACAAAATGTGTTATCCTTAACACTGACTCCAGTTTAATAAAATAGATTTCTCTCTCTCTCCCCCCCCCCCCCAGTTAATTTGCCAAACCCATTTAGATACTTGTGTTGGAATTCAGGGCAGGCCAGCATTAGAACCTCAAATTAGCCCCACATTTTGGCCCTTGAATTTGGAACCAGAATTCTGCTATTAGAGATTGGCCGAGGAGGCTGCTTTTCCTATTGATCGGCTAAGCAAGCAAAACCCGACTCCTTTTTCTTTCCTGTTGAGCTGCAGCCTTTAGTTGGATCCAGGTAGGTGTAAAATAATTCATGCAAAAGTCAACTTCAAAGTGATAGATTAGCCAGCCCAAAATAGGGTCATTGCTCGTATCTGCAGAGGAAGGAGGAAAATCGGGTTTCACCCGCTTAAAAAAAAAAAAGAAAAAAGGAGGGGGGAAACAACAGCAGCTCCCTGGCCTAGATTCCGAAATACATCAGGACTGCCGCCAGCTGTTGACTGCTTCAAAGGCAGCGTGAATTTGCCTTACAGACATGCTCCAGAGCCACCCGGGAGCTGCTGAATTTGCCTTTGTCAGGTGAATTCAGGTCAAAAGGTAAAAGGCATTGCAGCAGGAGCAGCCTTCGGTGCAGGTGCTCTGGAGGGCGCCTTGGATCGAATTTCAGCAGCGCCCGGGAAGTGCAAACTGCCGCAGTTTCTTTTCCTGCTGTGACATGTTCAGTGGCGCAGCTGAGATCTGTTCCCTGGTTTCTGGCTTGCTCGAGGTCCGAGGACTTGCCGGGTGTGGGCCGAGATGGCCTCTTCCCTATGCACTGGCCCCGCTGCAGAGAAACCAACTGCAGCGTCAGCAGGCAGGAGCAGTGTGGGCACTGTGACGGTGCTGATGGATGAGGCAGCACACAATGGCAGCCACTCAGAATGCCATTCGGAGAGGAAGGGGTGTGCTTGACTGTTGGTGGAGGGTGTTGCTTTTGCCGATGGTGCCCATTTGGCTTACAAGGGGTTGGTGGTACAGTGGTACCTCGGGTTACAGATGCTTCAGGTTACAGACACTTCAGGTCACAGACCCAGAAATAGTACCTCGGGTTAAGAACTTTGCTTCAGGATGAGAACAGAAATCGCGCTCCGGCAGTGTGGCAGCAGCAGACCCCATTAGCTAAAGTGGTGCTTCAGGTGAAGAACAGTTTCAGGTTAAGAACGGACCTCCAGAACAAATTAAGTTCTTAACCCGAGGTACCACTGTACAGGGGAGCTCATGGCTGCTGATGCAGAGGAGAGGCTCCTGCTCTCATTTCTCTGCCACTGACCTTCTCTATTGACCTTGTTTGAGGCATCATAATCATAATTTTATTATTTATACCCTGCCCATATAAAAACATAATCAAACATCAAAAGCTTCCCTGGGCCTCAGATTCTGCTTCCAGGTAGGCAACTGTTTGCGTGTTTCCAGGAATGCCAGAAAGACCCCTTCTCCCTTCCCCCAATCTTCCAAAAACTGGCATTGGGCTAGAATGTATTTTTTTAAATGACAGAATAGCCAGCTTCTGCTCTCTGCCCGTGCATACACACTCAAAACAGGCTCAGAGCTGTTTTCGTGTCAAAAGTGCGCTGTCTCTTCACATCGCACACTCACAACTTGCCTGGAGATCTCAAAACTCCCTGCTCCAGATGTTACAGCATTGTGAGGTGCGTTGGGAATTACCTGCTGAGGTGAGAAAGGTGCTATATAGGTTGATAATCCTTCAAAACTAGGTAAAGCTTGCAGCCCATATTGAAATCTAGCAAAATATTGTTATTCAAGCCCTCCATTCTGCTTCTGTACTAGGTCAAGAGTTTTTGTCTCATCCAGCCTGGTGTTTTCCACTCTGGCTTTCCAGGATCTCAGGCACAGAGAGTTTTTTCCCATCACCTGCTGCTGCTCCCTGATCTCCTTTTAAGCTAGAAATAACAAAAATTGTGCCAGAGACCTTTTGCATGCAAGAGGATATCCTGTGCCACTGAACTGTAATCCCTCTTCTTCAAGCTGTCAGGATCCATCACGTTTCAAGAGACTGCTTCCTTTTACGAAGAAGTAAATTCCATAGAGATCAATGGGTCTGATGCCTGCATAAAGTTATATGATAGCCATCGTCAAAAAATCAAAAGGGCTGTCACATGGAAGATGGAGCAAGCTTGTTTTCTCCAGCTCTGGCGGGCCGGACGCAAATGTATTCTGGCTAAACACCAGGAATGAACATTCTGAGAGCAAGAGCAGTGGAATGGACTCCCTTGGGAGCTCCATCCTTGGAGGTTTTTAAGCAGAGGTTGGATGGCCATCTGTCATGGATGCTTTAGCTGAGATTCCTGCATTGCAGGGGGTTGGACTAGATGACCCTTGGGGTCTCTTCCAACTCTACAATTCTATGATTTTATATAGTTCAGAGGCAGAGTCTGCAGTCCCACTCAGTACTGTTAGGGGTTGCTCATTCCCTTTCTCCTATACTTGGCACAGTAGCCAGGAGGGTAACATATCAAAAACAGGCACATGAATTGGAGCATCCATCTGTGATTTGCTAGGCATCTTCTTAGGGGCTGGTGCAGGACCAGTGGTCAGGGATGATGGGAAATGTAGTCCAGCTGGAGACCCGACTCTGGGGAAACCCTGATCTGGTGGGCCACAGATTTCCTACCCCTTCTGTAAATCAAGGGTAGCCAACATGGTGCCCTCCAGGTGTTGATCAACTCGCATTATGCCCAGCAAATGTGGCTAAGTCAAGGATGATGGGAACTGTAGTCTGACAATGTTTGGGGGAGCCACACTGCCTATCCCTGCTCTACATGGTCTTTGTATGTTTCCTGATCTTCATCTGCTTTGAGCTGATAGTTAAACTTTCCATTTTAGATTCCTGCCTGTACGATAATCTTGCTCAGCTGCAATTGCAGAACCGCAGCGCGTTAAGTGGCTTCATTTTGTAACGATAGTAGCAAGGATGAAATGTGCATTTGGAGCTAGCTGGGGCGCCACAATGTGGGCGGGGGGGATGTGAGTTTAGGTGTCTTTTAGCAGAGGCGAGTAAATAGGCTGAAATGATCCTATTCAGTACTATTTTAAACCGGCGGCTGCCAACTTTCAGGGTCTTGTGAAAAGCCGAGATATAAATATAGATAATCCACAGTCTGCCCACCTTTGAAAGCAGTGGTTTTCAGTGTTTCAGGAAATACTTTGCAGACAGACTGATCTGTAAGAAATCCATGTGTCACTGAGGATTCAGGGGCAATATTTAGTGTGCTGCATTACCCCGGCACACAGGGTCCTCCTCGCTGGTGGCCCTGCATCAGAATGTGCCCTCTAGAGAACATGCCCATCACTTCTGCAGCAATCTGCACATTGCAGTGAAAGATAAGCACCTGGCTTGTCTGCTGTTATTGATCTTCTCAGTAAGGAAATCCTCCTGATAAGGAGGTTCTCCGGAGCACAGTTTTCAGGCCGCTGTTTTTAAACAAAATAAGAGGCAGCGGAAAGTACATTCATCAGTGCATGTGGTTGGGATGAAGGAACATGACAAGAAGTCTCTTCAAACAAGTATTAAAAAAGGTCATGCGAAAGACACTCTTCTGCCAGTTTAATGAGGTGCCATTTCTTACATTTGAAAAACCAGAGAAACACAGAAGTGGGAGTGCTAATTGGGTGTAGGACAGAAGATGCAAGGCAGACTGGTCAAGGGTTTGCTGGGGACTAAGACCAGCAAATGGCAAAGCAGCACTGTTAACTCTCACATTGCACAGGAGACCAGAATGATCAGAAACAGTATGCGAGTTCTTGAGAAGCAGTTTGAAAGATTCAGGATTTGAGATTATGCTTTGCACGCACAAGGTTTCAGATTCAATCTCCAACATCTAATCAGGCTGGAAGATAAAAGGTAAAGGGACCCCTGACCATTAGGTCCTGTCGTGACCGAATCTGGGGTTGCGGCGCTCATCTCGCATTATTGGCTGAGGGATCCGGCGTACAGTCATGTGGCCAGCATGACTAAGCCACTTCTGGCGAACCAGAGCAGCGCACGGAAATGCCGTTTACCTTCCTGCCGGAGCGGTACCTATTAATCTACTTGCACTTTGACGTGCTTTCAAACGGCTAGGTTGGCAGGAGCAGGGACCGAGCAACGGGAGCTTTCCCCGTCACGGAGATTCGAACCGCCAACCACGGAGATTTGAACCGCAAGACCTAGGCTCTGTGGTTTAACCCACAGCGCCACCCATGTCCCAGCTGGAAGATGCCCCTCTCTGAAATCCTGGAGTATTGCTGCTGCCAGTGCAGGCAAATATTGAGTTAAATGGACCAATGGTCTGAACTCAGTATAAGACAGATTCCTGTGTTCCTTGGTTTGTATACCCAGCCTCTTGCAGGTTAAGGATGCATCACCCAAACGCTCTAAGACCCAGATCTGGCACTGGTGCAGCCTGCAACAGCTACTTGTGCGAAATACACCTCGCCACCCACCTGTATTTTGTCATCCACTTATTTGCCCTAGTTAAGAAAATCGCTGTTTGTAGTCTGATCAGAAACAAGCCCATTCCTGTGGTCTTCGCTTCAAAAATTACAGCAGCAGCAGTAAGTGCTGCAAAGCATATCCCAGTGTATCATATACAAATCTGGCTCCAAAATTAAGCTTTGCACGGTTTCCAAAGTTCAGTGTGCACAAGCAAAATTATCAGATGATTTCGCAAAGCTAGAAAGCCAAAATTGGGTAGAGAAAGCAGGTACTGTACAGTGCTATACCTCTTAAATAGGTACATTGGAACAGTGTGGTGTACTGCTTCAAATCACACAATTTTTATAGAATCTATACCAAACTCTGTTATACTATATGTATTCGCCATAGCTGTCAAGTGTCCCTTATTTGAAGGGACAGTCCCTTATTCCAGCGCCATGTCCCGCTGCTGTCCCTTATTGATGGATGTCCCTTAAATGATGTCCCGTAAATTTCAAAGGAAGCAGCTCCTCTCCCTCCCTCCCTGCCGGCCAGGGAGGCTCCAACTGTGTTGCTTGGCTGTATTGCTCACTCAATAAGAAGTCTAAGAACGACTGGGGGTGGTGGAGCTTGCATGCCTTGTGTGTGGCTAGTTAATGCAAGCTGAGGGTTTTTTTGAATGCTGGATGCCATTTTGTTGCATGTGCTGCTGCAAACTTTGCAGTGCAAAACCGGGCCGGGGAGCCATCTTAAGTTGAGGCTGCATAGGCCTTGTGGTGCATGTGATTCAGATTCTATTCAGTTGAACCTCTGGTTAGAAAGTTGGTTGGACAGTGTTCTCGAAGCTACCAGCATGAGTTTGACCATACTGTAGGAGGACAGGAAGACTGGAGTGCCTGGAACAGGTGAGGCTGCAGGTCCCTTATTTTGGCTGCTGGTCCCTTATTTTCAAGGCTGCTGGTCCCTTATTTTCAAATCTGTAAGTTGACAGCTATGGTATTCGCATAAACCATCCTGAGAAGAGCTGACCTGGGTATCTAGAAGTAATGAGAAGGTAATGGGGCATAATGCAGACATCTGGATTTCTTTTTCCACTGCCTGAGGGAGAATGGGAGATTATAAATACTGGGAATGAGGAATCCTGGGTTCCATCACACCTCCTGCCTATTTGTGTTGTATATTTGCAAAGGTGCATTTTTTCATGGTAGGGAGATATTTATTTAAACTTGTAGGAGTGATGGTGGCAGTCCCATTTTAACTGCTCCGTCCTTGCAGCTGCAATCTGGGCTGCCCAGATTTAAGTATTGCGCAACTCATATTTTTGCAGATTAACCTCTGCTGCACTTAGCTTTTACCAAGAGAGGTCTGGTGCCCTAACTTGACCCAGGGGTCAGTAGGGCTTTGATCAGTAGGGCTCGGTGTGCCGTTTTCAGGCAAGAGACTCTCATTTTGGCTTCCGGAAAGCCCCCGTCCTCTTCTTAAAGGCTCCCTGCAATCCTACGCATGGGGAAAAGAAGGGAAAGGGGCTGCTCTCCTTCTTACGGAGAGCGTTCTGCACATGCACAGATGCACTCTTTTCTAAAACCTGCTCCCTGCGGTCCCGGCTGGGCGTGGCGATTCTCCTCCAGGAGCCAGCCGCGAACTTGTCCATGCACTAACAAGGAAGGATCCGGCCACCTCCACAGCTCCCCTTCCTCTCGGATCGCGTCTCTCGCCCGCCCCCGCTTGCATGCATACAGCTGCACGCGCAACCCCCCCGTTTGCATGCATGCATGCATCTGCATGCGCAACCCCCTTGCATGCCTGCCTGCCGCTGCATGCGTAAACATCGCGGGCGCCTCGCGTGCAGAGAGCCGCCTCCTGCTGTCGGGAGGAGGATGAATGCCGCCCGAGCCATGTGAGCCGCGAGTCAGGTGTCTCCCCTCCCCGCCTTGGCGGCGCTCCAGCACGTTGCTTGTTCCTGACACTCGTTCCGCGGCAGCTAGAGGCGGACACGTGAGGCGCTGACCCGATTGGAGGCTCCGCTCCGCAGGGGAGGCGAAGCGGAGCTGGGAACCGGAGCTCGCTCCTGCCACCGCCGCCCCCTCGGAGCTCTTCTCCGGCGGCGATTGGCAGGCGCTAAAAATAACAAGCGCGCGGGCTGCTGCTCGCTTGGCACAGATGCGCGGCGGGCAGCGCCGCGATCCCGGGGCAGTTCGGCCGCCCCATTTGCAAAGGCGGCAGAAAAAAAGTCGCGGAGATGGGCATGGTAGCAAAGTTATTTAAGGGGTTTTTTTAAGAGAGAGAAAAGGAGAAGTCGATGACCATGGACGTAGCCAAGGGGGGGGGGCAGTTGACCCCCTAAATCAGTCAAAATCAATATAAATTTGAGGTTCCTCCCCAGCAAAAGACTGCACCCCAAACAAAAAACCTGGCTACGCCCATGGAGAGGTGGTCAACATATTACAGTATTTTGGGTGTTTTCTGCTCCTAAGCATGTATGCAGAGAGCCAGAGTTTTGAAGCCTAACCCGGCACCCAAGACTAGTGGGACAGGATTCAAATTGATGCCCAATTTCAGTGTGTCTTGGTGGAATCAAGGTGCCAACAGTTGTTTTCCACCAACTTCGCTTCTGATCAATCGGGCAATTCCACCGACCCCTGCAAAACAACCCTTGAGGCCACTTCAGGTATCCAAAAGAAGTGATAAAAATAAGTTCTGTGTGAGAGATGCATGCATCTCAGTTCTGAACATACAGAGTTGCTGTTATGCTGAGTAAAAACCATTTTTCATCTAGCCCAGGGTTTCCCAAACTTGGGTTTTGACCATCATCCCTAGCTGGCAGGTCTGGTGGTCAGAGATGATGGGACTTGTAGTCCAAAAACAGCTGGAGACCCAAGTTTGATCTAGCCCAACACAATCTCTCCCATGACTGGTAGCGGCTACCCCAAAGATTTCAGGCAAAAATCTTTCCTGTTGCCTTTGCTATCCTTCTGCTGGGCTTAACAAGAATCTGACCTGGAACATTCTGCTGTATGCAGAGTATGTGATCTTCTGTTAAAGGACCCCTGATACTTAAGTCCAGTCCCGGACGACTCTGGGGTTGCAGCGCTCATCTCGCTTTACAGACCGAGGGAGCCAACGTTTGTCCGCAGACAGTTTTTCCGGGTCACATGGCCAGCATGACTAAGCTGCTTCTGGCGAAACCAGAGCAGCGCACGGAAATGCCGTTTACCTTCCAGCTGGAGCAGTACCTATTTATCTACTTGCACTTTGATGTGCTTTTGAACTGCTAGGTTGGCAGGAGCAGGGACCGAGCAATGGGAGCTCACCCCGTCGTGGGGATTCGAACCGCCGACCTTCCGATCGGCAAGCTCTAGACTCATTGGTTTAGACCACAGCGCTACTTCCGCTGTCCAATCAGGAGGGTGAGATTTGTTCCAACAAGGGGATCACTTTCACCACATCGTCCTCGTCAGAATGCTCCCCCATATCCTGTCCCTCACACCCTCCGCTGCCAAATTAATCCGGATTTACTATTTCTGCAGGGTTGTGTGTGTGTTTTTTTCTTAAACTTATCGGATTTTCTGCAGAAACGGTAAATCCGGATTAAATGGGTGAATAATAATGGGGCAGCATTTTGATGAGGACGGTGTCATGTGGATGCTGCAAAGGAGAAGAAGCGTGATTTCACTTGCTCTTTTTATCTTTGCAGCATCTTTTGACTGTCCAGAGGAGGTCCTAAGGTGTTGGGGGGAAGGGAAGGTGTTTGCCTCTCTGATCCACAGAACCAGCAGTGATAGAAAAAGCACATTGTGGGACATGCATGCCTTGTTGAACTGTTTGCTTTTAGGCTGAGGTCCAGAGCCTACCATAGAAGTTGAATCTTTGTTCATTTGATGAGGGAGTTTGGGCTGTTCTCTGTTTGGAGAAGAGGCCCACTGTTTAGAGTTCGAGAATTCCTTGATCTAGGCCAAAGCTCAAATGCAGTTCTAGATCATGCAAGTGAATTCCCAGATGCCCCTTCAGCTGCCGGTCTGCCGAGCAGAATGGTTTGAGTGCGCTCTCTCGCTGGGAAGAAACTCTTTTCCCATGCCCAAAGTTGGTTTTAAGGCTGGCGCTGCTAGCAGCCTGAACAAGCTGCCCTTGCCCTTATAAGCTTCACAATGCCTAGGAAAACATAAAAGAGAGGCGGTTTATTTTTGGCGCATGTTTTTGAAGCCAGGGGTTTTTGCAGGACAGAGCAGAGTGACGATGATTGGCCCTTACGGCAAATTAAACTCATTCTGTCACCAAATGATAGAAGGGAGCGAGGGAGTGTGGAGACGTTTGCTCGGAAAGTACTTCTCCCTTCCTGATGTAGGTCGCATGCGGATGTGGTGTGTGAGTTCGGGCACATAAGTCGAGGAGCCAGAGGGAGTGCGGCTGCTGTAACGCTTCTGTGTGGTCCACTTTACAAAATCCTTCTGCAATGGAGCACATCTCTGCTCTTGGAGGGGGGCAGAGGAGAAAACGTTGAGTTAGCAAAGGAGGCATCAGGAAAAGGGAGAGGAGCTGAAAGCTGGTGGGACCACTGACCTTTCCCTGTGGCTCTTCAGGAATGATGAGAGTTGTCATCCCGCAAGGTCTAGAGGGCCAGAGGATCCCACCTGTACTTTGTAGGGATGTCAAGGGGCTACTGTTGTTAAAGAGCTTTCCTTAGCCTCTCTATAGTCTCTTCCCTTTGGCCAGGCCTGAACACACAGGCTGATCTCCCATCCTGATCAATTCCTCTGATGTCACGCTCACAACCTGCCCTGGCCTTGAGACCCGGCAGTGCAAAGCCATTAAAAAGGGTGTTAAGGGGCATTTTCACCACGCAATTCCCTAAATGCACTGTTGGAAGGGAAGCCAATTGCCCTGAGCTGATTGGGCCTCTGGTTTGGCATTTGCAGTGGCACCTTGTGGGGTCCTGGCACGGCCTTCTGCCTCTCAGATGGCCGCTTTCGTGCCTTCATATGCGTGCCATCCGCTTGCCCTAGTTTTCACACAGCACGTGTCGCCCGGGCCACATCATTCTGTGCTCTTCCCCATGCGCCGTCCCACATGGAGGCTGCATGCGTTCAGTCGGTCACTGGCTTCACACCTTCAGGCACAGCTGCCAGCTCAGTGCCCTGGCGGAAAGAGACACAGTTTTTTGCAGGGAGGAAGGGGGGTGGTGGTTTTGCAGCAGCAGTGACCCCATTCGAGGCCGAATTTCCCCATTTCCTCCTCTCTGACCTCTGTGCACAGGTTTTGACTGGTCAGATGGCTGGCACACATGCCGTCTGCGAAAAGACAGAGCCATGGTTTGCCACTACCAACCAAAGAAGGGGTGGAGCAATGGTGGTTTGAAATCACAGCCAGGTTGATGTGTCGTATGAATGCTAAAGGCACCATTTGAAATCTGCAATTCGCTTCTCGCAGCCGTCGTAGATTGCAGAATAAAGTTTGCTTGGAGCTTTCAGCAGAAAGTTGCTCAGCTTGGCCTTGATCGGTGGTTCCGCAAGCCACCTCATATTCTCCATCATTCCCTTCCCTCTCTTCCAGCAATGCCCTATATGGCACTAGTTCACGGTGATTTTTGCTTTCTTTGGCCCTCAAGATATGAGAGCTGAGGAATTGAAAGGATCCGTTTGCTAGCTGCCTGCCGCTGCTTACAAGAGAGTTGGTGGGCTGGAGGCAGGAACAAACTCACTTTATAGGAGTGCAAAAGACACCTCTAGTCACCAGCACCTCTTTGAACCCATGGTGCCCATTCTCTTGGCAAGGCTTCTGTGAAGACACACCCAGGGGTGCCCTTTTTAAAGCAAGCCAGGGGGTCTGCTCACTCCCACACTCATTGTTTACATCCAAGCAATGGTATAGACTCTGGTGACCTGGTCCTTGCTCAGCCACTAAAAAACGGCAAAAATTTTTGAATTAGAGAATCTCCTGGAATGTTTTCTGGAGCATTTTCTTATGCAAATTAGGATCATTTGCATCTGTAAATTTTCAGTTTGCATTGGAGGGAAAAAAATATATTAATGACCTGAAGAGTGATCTAATTGAAGATAAAATAGTGACTGGGTGCTACATAGATATATTTATAATGTGTTTTACAAGGATCATATGAAGATGATTATTAATGTATTTTTCTTTTTTTCTTTAGTTTTTATGTTTGATATATTATTTTTTATTTTTCTCCAGTTTGAATTTCATGGTACATTAGGTTGAAAACCTTTCATAATTTTTTTTTAAAAAGAGTTATCTAATTTAGCCTGCTCCTTTCACTTGTCCTTAGTAAACATATTTAACAATTTAGGGGTGGTTTGCCTAATACTACGGTATATTGGCAACTGGTACCTGTTCATTGTTACCAAGATACTTAGGAAGCGTATTTTTACCCTCTTCATTTTACACTCACAACAACCCTGTGAGGTGGGTTAGGCTGAGGCCCGGTCACCCAGTGAGCTTCATGGCTGAGTGAGGATTCGAATGCAGGTCTCCCAGGTCAACATCTGACACTCAGTTTTATATTAGGGATCTCTTCAATCAAGCGACTTCTAAGCAAATAAATGTTCCAAGCATGGTTTCAGCTCACACCTGCTAGGCGTCTCTCTGCAGTTCCACAGTCCTGATCTTTCCCCCACCTCCTTGTCCACCCTCTCTCCAGGTGGCGTGATCCTGTATGTAGGCTCCACAGCCGGCTCCAGCCCCACCCCGGGCAGCCCCCCCAGTGGATACCTGGTGCCTTCGCCTCAACACTCACTGCCATCCTCGCTGGAAGAGCTGACCCTTACGGAGATCGGGGCCATTAAGCCTCAACGGGCCAGCTCCCCGTCCTCGCCCAAGGTAGCCTTCCAGTTCCCCGAGGGCATCCGCTACCCCAGCAAGGGCCAGTCGCCCCCAACACAGAGCAGGGTTCCTGCTGCCAAACAGAATGGAGCCACCGGCACCTTCACAAGTAAGTGACTCTCAGTTTGTCAGCATCTTTGTTTGGGTGGTATTATTACTATTATTATTATTATTATTATTATTAATATAATAATAATAATTTTTATTTATACCCCGCCCTAGCCAAAGCCGGGCTCAGGGTGGCTAACAAGCAATAATAAAAACAAGTTGAATGAATACAACTTAAAAACAAGATTAAAATACAACATTAAAAAATTGAAACAGTAAAATTATTATTATTATTATTATTATTATTACAGTCATACCTCATGCTACGTCCGCTTCATGTTACGTTCTTTCAGGTTACGTCCCGTGGCGACCCGGAAGTATCAGAAAGGGTTACTTCCGGGTTTCGCCGCTGGCGCATGCGCAGACATGCAAGATGACGTCATGCGCAGAAGCAGCGAATTGCAACCCGTGCGTGCGCAGATGCGCCGCTGAGGGTTGTGCTCTTTTTTATGTTGTGAACTGGCCTCCGGAACGGATCCCGTTCACAACCAGAGGTACCACTGTATTATTAGGTTTTTCAAAAAACTTTAACAAATTTACTTCAAATCCAATTCTATGATTCTAAGATCTGCCTAGTTACTTGCAATTTTAAAACCTACCTTACTGCAAAGGCTCAAGGCTGGGTCTAGCATTTCTTCTCATTACGTCCCTTTAATTTATCGCGTGGGAGCGCGAGCCCATTGCTACTCCCGTTTTAAAGAAGGGAAGAAACGTTTCACTTAGCTGAAGCGGGTCTGGTGTTGTGTTGGCATGCAAATCTCCATTTCCATTGGGCCTGCACACTCTAAACCAGCCTTTCCCAACCAGCTGAATCTCCAGCCATTTTGGGCTTAACAACTGCCATGACTATTGGGAGCACTGCCACCTCTGGTTAATAATGTGAGTTATAGCTCCCGAAATCTGGAGGACGCCATGTTGGGGGGGGAGATGGCAGGGGGCAGAGACTGAGGGTGGAGAGGAGGGCACAGGTGGAGAATTAACCACCATTTTTCTCTCCCTCAACAGAGACAGGTGGGATGGTTCTGCTCTGCAAGGTTTGCGGTGACATTGCCTCAGGCTTCCACTATGGCGTCCATGCTTGTGAGGGGTGCAAGGTAAGCTGTGCCCTGCTTATTCTCCTTTTCACACATCTATAAAGTTTTCTCTTAAGCGATAAGGACTGGAAATTGTTTTTTTTTAAGTAAAAAAGAACCAAGCTGAGATCCTTAGAACAGTGAATTTGGCACATTTTATCGAATCTTCTGCTTGTGCATTGGAATGTGGATGACACACAACTCGTGCTTTTCATAGATCTCGGGACTGTGTTTTCCAAACCAGCCGTGAGCTCTGCATTAACTGGTTTACTTTTAAAGTGCCTTGCAGAAGTGATGAGTCTTGACTCTCTCCTGCCCTTCTCCCTGTTTGCATTGAAAGCAGGTGTGCTATATACTGCAATATGCCCCCTAGCCAAGTAGGCGTTGGAAGGCGACGCTCAGACATGGTTAGGAGAGACAAAACGGATGCTTTGGTTATGACCAGGGGCATTGCTAGGTGCTTATGTGGTAAAGGCCTTATGGAACAAGGCTGGATTATATTTGCATATTCTAATTTGTACATGTAGATGCCTCTGGGAAATTAAGATTGCAAGGTGCTGGGAGTCTTACTAGCACTGTGTGTGTGTGTGTGTGTGTGTGTGTGTGTGTGTGTGAAAAGGGGAGCAGGGAAGGGTTGAGCGACCCAGACCCTGCTGCAAAACACCCCCCCCCCAAAGTCCCCCACATGCTGTGGTTTAGGCCATCTGGGTGGCCCCCTAACAACATTCCTGCAGCTTATCAAACCAATTGGAGACCACTTTGTTTTCTGTGCATCCAAACTGGCCCCCTGGGAATTTGGGGGAGAGTTAACTTGCGCTAGGCTCCCTATAGCTCACTACAACGCCTTCAGCCAACTTTTGGAAAGTGGCTAACAGCATTTTCAGCTTTAAATACATCTCTGAAAACAGAGCAGATAGGGCTGCCATCTGGAATTTCCCAGACATAGCCAGGATTCATCCATCAATAATAGCGTCTGGGTGAAATTTTTGAAAATGGGTTAAAATGTCCCGGAAAACCCATATTTTTAGTGTTGAATTTTTTTGAGAATTTCCTGAAAAATAACTAAGAAGCATTATTTTTGGGAGAGATGTTCACGTTTGGAAATATGGCAACCCTAAGTGCAGACCAGGGACGTGGCTGGCATCAGGGACGTGGCTGGCACAGAGCCTAGGACTTGCCGATCAGAAGGTCGGCGGTTCGAATCCCTGCGATGGGGTGAGCTCCCATTGCTCGGTCCCTGCTCCTGCCAACCTAGCAGTTCGAAAGCACATCAAAGTGCAAGTAGATAAATAGGTACCACTCCGGTGGGAAGGTAAACGGCGTTTCCGTGCACTGCTCTGGTTCGCCAGAAGCGGCTTAGTCATGCTGGCCACATGACCTGGAAGCTGTACGCCGGCTCCCTCGGCCAATAAAGCGAGATGAGCACCGCAACCCCAGAGTCGTCCGCAACTGGACCTAATGGTCAGGGGTCCCTTTACCTTTACCTAAGTGCAGACCAGGGGGTCAGCGCGTGGCGTGTGTTAGTGTTAGTCCCTCTTTGCTAACCTGGTCGCTGTTTCATTCCGTCCACCAGGGCTTCTTTCGCAGGAGCATTCAGCAGAACATCAACTACAAGATGTGTGTGAAGAACGAAAACTGCATGATCATGAGGATGAACCGCAACCGCTGCCAGCACTGCCGCTTCAAGAAGTGCCTGGCGGTGGGCATGTCAAGAGATGGTAAGCATCTAGGCAGGGTCAGAGCAGCCACCAGAGCAGCAGACTCTTGCTCTCGGGGCTGTGAGTTCGAGCCCCATGTTGGGCAAAAAAAATCCTGCATTGCAAGGGGTTGGACTAGATGACCCTTGAGGTCCCTTCCAGCTCTGCAATTCTATGATTCCATGTTTCGGGGCAGCTGTAATGAATTACTTTCAGTGACAATCCAGAGCTTTGGATGTACATCAATAACAGGCCCTGTGGTTTTCCTGCAAATGCGTTAGAATTAGTTGAGCAACACCAAACTGCATTGAAGTGTCCTGTGTTTCATCTAAGAGATAGTAGGCAGAGTGTTTGTTTACAGTCTTGTAAAACACAGACCTGGGGGCATCCTCCCTAAAATGGCTGGGGAGTGGGGCATGAGAAAAGGGTGCTAGACCCTGGTATGCTTTCTCATTAATGTGTCCCACAATACAAAGCCCAAGCCAGCCTTTAAAGCACAAGCAACGGCTGGCTGTTTCCACTGCTCCTTTACTCTTACAAGGGCACTGTGTCAGCAAATCCTTTGGTTGATAAATAGAGCCCTGGGCTGATTTATGCTTCCAGGCCAGGATTTCCAGGGCAACGGAGAAAGTTGTGGGAGGAGTCCCTCTTGCCCGGAAAGCAGGCAGCATCCTTTGATTAATGGTCACGACAACTCTCTTGGGTACATGATAGATGGACCCAGAAACCTTGAGGAGCTGGTGACTAATTTCGGCTTCGTAGTGATGCTGTGGATTTTGGAACAGGGTTGGATCTGGTCCCTCTCCGCTTTGTCTGCGGAAAAGCTAATGCCAAAATCGGCAGTCGCCGTCACCCCACAAGTTGCAGAAATTGTGCATACGTGCAGTGGGTCAGGGCCTCTAGCTGTTAACCAGAAGGTTGGTGGTTCAAGCTCACCCACCCAGGGACGGCTGTGGGCAGAGGTTTGGACTAGAAGACCCTCAGGACTCCTTCCTCCAGTGTGCCAGTGTGGTGTAGTGGTTAAGAGCGGTAGTCTCGTAATCTGGTGAACCGGGTTCGCTTCCCCGCTCCTCCACATGCAGCTGCTGGGTGACCTTGGGCCAGTCACACTTCTCTGAAGTCTCTCAGCCCCACTCACCTCACAGAGTGTTTGTTGTGGGGGAGGAAGGGAAAGGAGAATGTTAGCCACTTTGAGACTCCCTAGGGTAGTGATAAAGCGGGATATCAAATGCAAACTCTTCTTCTCCACGGTTTTATGATTCTATGTGAGATAGCGTACCTGATTTGGCCTGTACCGATTTCAGTGGCGTTTGAGGCGATTCCGAAGGGCTGTACCACTGTCTTCGCCTCGCCACCCATCCCAGTGGTGCCAGGTTGAAAGCAAGAACAGGGAGAATTTTGGTGGGTGCAGTTTCCCCCACGTTAGCATAGGGACAAGGAGAAAAGCTTCTCATGCCCAAATCTTCCATCACTACAGATTATCCTCAACCTGCTGTTTATTTTCCGGACGGCGGCATGCTGTCCCCAACAGCTGTCCCCTTGACTTCCCCAAGAAGGGCCTGTTTCACGGCATCCTTTTCCCTCGCTCACATTCTCCTGCCATTTCTCCCCCCTCAACAGCTGTGCGCTTTGGGCGCATTCCTAAACGGGAGAAGCAGCGCTTGCTGGATGAGATGCAGAGCTACATGAACAGCCTGAACGAGGCCCCCATGGACGTTGGCATGAGCCCCGAGGCGGACGCCGCCCCACCCAGCCCCAACGCCCAGGAAGAGGAGGCCATCAGCGCCATCTCGAGGGCTTACCACGACATCTTCGTCAGTGGCCAGGACCGCCTGGGCAAGCGGGGAGGGTCCCCCGGGAGTGAGGCCTGCCCTTTGACCAACTACAACGATCAGCAGCTGAACAACTCCTACAGCTACGGGCAATACGAGTCGGCCACTCTGCGCGTGTCCAGCTACGGCCCCCAGGAGCCCCCCGGCTTCGTGGACAACGGCTCCAGGTGCTTTGGCAACGAGATCTTCAAGGCCCAGCAGTCCGGCTATCTGCACAATGCCGGGTGCTACCCAGCCTTTGAGTATGGCTATCCTGAAGCAAATGCCCAGAGGGGCTGCCCCTGGCGGGGTACTACCAGTCGAGGCATTGTAAGTACTAGAATTAAATATTATATTGGGGAAAACACTGCCATCGGATGTGTGACAATAGTCACAGTAATGTAGGCATCACTGGAGGTTATGGAAGATGGGTAGGGACAATGATTGCCAACAATGGAGCCTCCATGCAGAGGGGCATGATACCTTCAAATCTTCGGGGCAGACAACAGGGGATGGTTATCTTCTCTGCATCTGAACTTTTCATTACTCCCCAATGTTGGCCAGCTTTAGGGAAAGAGAGAATCATAATGATTCGAAGCGTCAGTGCATCTAGCTGTTGTTAACCAGAATGTTGGTGGTTCAAACCCACCTAGGAATGGCTCCCTGCATTGCAGGGCTAGCTCTACAGTTCTGTGATTCAACGCTTCCGAGCGGGCTTGAGCTTCAGCACGGTTCAGTTTGGAAATCAGGCACTGGGCCGAGCTGCGGTGGAAGACTGCCTGCAGGTTGCAAAGCTGGGCTTGTTGGCGGCTGCAGGATCTCTAGCAGGACACTCTGGTTTCCAGCAGGGAAATGCTTCGAGCTCCCTCTGTTGGAAACAATGTCCTCTGCACCGCAAATGAGCCATTTTCATGAGCCCTCAGGGCTATAATAAATACAGCGTCTTACGTTACGTTTTAGGATTAAATAAAGGCAACCTTCCCTTTAGAAATGACCTGCTTGAATCAGAGCAATAGCAGGTCCACATCACATAGAGATCTGCATGGCTCAGTCACATCTTCTGTTTGCCTTGAGCTGGAAATGCAGCCCCCTTACTACCTTCCCCACCCGCTGATTGATTGATTGATTGGTTTATTACGGCCATTGGCCCACCAGTGCAAGTAGATAAATAGGTACCGCTGTGGCGGGAAGGTAAACGGCATTTCTGTGGGCTCTGGCTTCTGTCACAGTGTTCCGTTGCGCCAGAAGTGGCATAGTCATGCTGGCCACATGACCTGGAAAGCTGTCTGTGGACAAACGCCGGCTCCCTCAGCCTGAAAAGCAAGATGAGCTCCACAACCCCAGAGTCGCCTTTGACTGGACTTAACCATCCAGGGGTCCTTCACTGTTTACTTTGATTACACGAACCACCCTTTGCAATATACGGCAGTGTGACGTTAACATATGAGAGTGCGGGAGGTGAAATAGTTAAACAGGTTACCCAATCAGAACCTGGGGGGGTGGAGTCAGAGGGACTATAAAATCAGCTCTGGGAAGGACGACAGGGGAGTTCGTTGGGAGTTGGGTGGTTGGTTGGAGTGGGAGTGAATTGGAATAGAGTCTGGGTAGGTTGAGTTAGTGTAGCGAAATAAGCTGAGTCAGGAACAGGAGCTAGGAAGACAAGTAAATATCTGAGAGGTGGTTTAGTGAGTGAGAGCAGGTAGTGGAAGTTATAGGTCTGGATAGGCATCCCATGATTGTAATTGACTGAGACCGTTTATGAAACCACACACTTGTTAAACTGCAATAAATAAACAGAGGTTTATGTTCCAACGTAACCCTGACTGGACTCAGTATTTTACCAGGTAGGGCCTGGGTGGTGGCAGCGAGAAATAAAGTGGTGGCACAGGGATCAATAGACGGTGAAATGTCCGGGGACCCTGTGTGATCGTCACAGGCGGCAGTAAAGATGCATCTTTTGGAAGTAAATAAATGGTATTTGTCGCTTGCTGAAGCAGTGTTTTTGAAAGGGGTTCTTCTGGCTAGATCGAGCTTAACCTTCTTTGCTGACACCCTTGTTGTATGCAGGCCTGTCCTCTGAACGCCACCCCCTATTGCAGCAACGGCAAGAGCAGCCAGCAAGTGTGGGAGGAATTTTCGCAGTGCTTCACGCCAGCCGTCAAGGAGGTGGTGGAGTTTGCCAAGAGCATCCCTGGGTTCCAGTCCCTCTGCCAGCAAGACCAAGTCATGCTGCTGAAAGCAGGCACTTTCCAGGTAAGAACAGAAGCAGCAGCAGGTGGGACCCACGTGCAGCAGCACTTCTCCCCATTTGTGATTTGCAGCAACTGGTATTCAGGGACAGTCTACCTGCACCAGAGGAGGTAGAATCATAGAGCTGGGACCACGAGGGTCATCTAGTCCAACCCCCAGCATTGCAGGAATCTTTTGCCCAACGTGAGACTCAAACCCATGACCCTGAAATTAATACTTTCATGCTCTACCAACTGAGCTGTAGAATCTACCCATTGTGGCTAGCAGCCAGCGATAGCCTTAGGCACCGTATTTTTCGCTCTATAAGACGCACCAGACCACAAGACGCACCTAGTTTTTGGAGGAGGAAAACAAGAAAAAAAATATTCTGAATCTCAGAAGCCAGAACAGCAAGAGGGATCGCTGCGCAGTGAAGGCAGCAATCCCTCTTGCTGTTCTGGCTTCTGGGATAGCTGCGCAGCCTGCATTCGCTCCATAAGACGCACACACATTTCCCCTTACTTTTTAGGAGGGAAAAAGTGAGTCTTATAGAGCAAAAAATACGGTAATTCTTCTTTTGCCCTGGGCGTCTCACGGATGGAGCTAGGTGCATACTCTCCTTGGGCAAAAAATAGCTTGCACCAGAGGCAGTTGTTGTGGTGCTCTTCAGATGTTTTCCATCTCCCATCATCATTTACTTTTGGCCATGCTGGCTGGGTCACAATATTGTTGCATTTTTGGAGGGCCCTGTCATTGCTTAGCAATTGGCTCTCACGCAGGGCACCCGAAAGACCTCCCTTAAGCAGCACTCTTGTGCCTTCAAACAGCCACGCAGCAGGCTGAATTTTAACAAATGTAGTTCCTCCCACTGCTCAAAAACAGAAATAGGTCAGGCCTGCCATCCTGTGCTACGTACAGGAGCACTTTCAGGGTGCCTGGCACAACTCAATCTTTAACCTCAAATGCAGAACTCTGCAGTCTGTGATAGGGATGGGCAGAAACACCCTTTGTGCTTTCAGGGCTATGTCCTCCTTTTCAAAATACCCTGCTGGCTTCCCAGCATCTCCTTCCACCTGGTAATAGGACATGGCAACAGGCAATTCCAAAGCCTTGTTTTGGAATCAATGAACGATTAGGAAGGCCTTTTTCTTCATTCCTAGGATGTTGGTCAAAGTGGCAGCCCGTTTGCTTGGCCCTCAACCTTCTCGTCTTCTTTCCCTTCCCAGGTGCTGATGGTTCGCTTCTCCTCCCTGTTCAGCCCCAAGGAGAAGGTGGTGACCTTCCTGAGCGGGGAGACATACTCGCTCTGCAGCCTGCGCACCATGGGCATGGGCTCCCTGCTGGACGCCATGTTTGAGTTCAGCGAGAAGCTCAGTTCCCTGGACTTGGACGCACAGGAAATGGCGCTCTTCATGGCCGTAGTCCTGGTCTCCGCGGGTGAGTCAAGGGGTCATAACTGGCTTGGTTGGGTAGGAGGAGCATTCTGCAGATTGCATTAAAGGCTTTCCCTGCCCTTGCGGTCCTGTGCTGGGAGAATCCTAAATGATTCCTTCTCGCCTTGGAGCAATTAAAGGCGCCCAGCCCTGCAAACAGAGGTTAGAGCTAGAAGACTGCAGTATTTACAGAGGGATCCTAATCTTTTATAGCCACCACTACTTACCCTGTTGATCAGTTTCTTAAAAAAGATTTATTTTCATTTACACACACACATAACACACAAAAAAACAAAACAAAACATGGAGTAACAGTAAAATACCTTGAGATAATATATCTCCTGCCCATCTGGCTGGGTTGCCCCAGCCACTCTGGGCAGCTTCCAATACATATAAAAATATGATAATACAGCAAACATTAAAAACATCCTGATAAAGGGCTGGCTTTGGATGTGTGTGTTTGTTTTTTTTAAAGCAAATTTAATTTACATTTCTAGCTTTTATGGGGCAAATTGGTATGAGAAACGCCTGGCAATTTTTTTTCAGAAGTTCAAAGCAGTTGCTGAATGATATTTCCGATAGTCAGCAGTGAAGCTTCCCTGCCTTCATTGTGTGTGTGTGTGTGTGTGTGTGTGTGTGTGTGTGTGTGTGTGTGTATTCCAGCATAATTTATTGGTGCAGAATTTGGGTCATTTCAGAACAGGGTTATTACTTTTTTTAATGTTGAATTGTCATCTGCACCATAATGTCAGGGTGTCTCTAACAAGTGAGCTTGATGCTGACAAATAAACATTGCAACTACAGTATTTTAACTTTACAGTCATACCTCGGGTTAAATGTGCTTCAGGTTGAGCGTATCCAGGTTACGCTCCACGATGACCAGGAAGTAACGGAGCGTGTTACTTCCGGGTTTCGCCGCATGCGCAGACGCTCAAAATAACGTCACATGCAGAAGCAGAGAATCGCGATGCGCAAATGCAGGTTGCATTTGTTTCAGGATGCGAACGGGGCTCTGGAACGGATTCCGTTCGCATCCAGAGGTG
The DNA here is from genome assembly GCF_964106915.1 of Podarcis gaigeae. Taxonomy (NCBI): domain Eukaryota; kingdom Metazoa; phylum Chordata; class Lepidosauria; order Squamata; family Lacertidae; genus Podarcis; species Podarcis gaigeae. The sequence continues at coordinate 17,356,961 of NC_139679.1, read as the reverse complement.
CCACTGTACCATTCTTTCCCCAGGGAAATGAAAACTCTTTTGTTCTCCACGTGTCTTTCCTGTTTCTGTCAACTCAATACCTTTGCTTTGGTTTTCAGATCGCTCTGGCATCTCTGACGTGGATGCAGTCGAAATCCTCCAGGAGACTTTAATCCGGGCCTTGCGGACTCTCGTGACTAAGAAGCACCCGGACGACTCCACGCTTTTCCCCAAGTTGCTCCTCCGCCTGCCTGACCTGAGAACCCTCAACAACCAACATTCAGAGAAACTCCTTGCCTTCCGGATCAACCCGTAAGCCCGCTGGACTGGACGGCTTCTGAAACCCTGCGAGTTTTGGGTAAGAAGAACCAAGAATCGACCATCAAGCAAACTTAATGCATCGGACTAAATTTTGCTCCGTGGGGAGAAGATGGTGACGGTGAAAGGAGAGGAGCATAAGGGATCCGGCAAGGGAGGGGAACCCATAGCCCATCACAGCTGGGATCTACTAGAGCGGATCCCTCCCTGGCGAGGAGACCAGACACAGGAGGAAGAGTTTGTTCCCAGATAGTGCTCTCCGTGGCGCTGTGCAGATTGAAGATCATTTATTTTGCTAGAGGAGATCAGGCAAACGAGCTGGACACGCATTGTACCGTGTTGTTTTTCAAATGTGTGCTGATATATATATATGTATATATTTATATATATATATACAGTACACACATATATATCTTACTTTCCATGTGATATTGTGTTGAAGTTCTGTATATAAAAACACTGGGTTTATTGTGCGTAATTATAATAACTCTTGGTAGCGCTTCGTGGGGTGGGTTGGGGAGAGGAGGAAAAAAGGACAAACTGATAAGGCGAACGTTGCGACTCGAGCTCCTTTCCTTTTATCTGCATGCTACCACAGCCCCAGGACTCAAGCTCCCCCGCAGTTCTTTTTTAGAATTCCTTTCTTTGGGGCGGGGAGTTTGCTCTGTTTCGTTGCTGCTCTTTCCCGAAGAAGGGATCGCACACACAGAACTAATTGCTATACCGTCTTTTAAGACGTTCAGTTTATGCTACAGATTTTACCGGGTAGGTGTTAATGTTCAGATGCGTAAAGTAGAACTGCTCAACTTTGGCCCCTTTCCCACTTCCATCCCTGCAACTGAGCAAGTCCTCTTTGTCACGCCTGACACAAGTGTCTATGTCAATATAATATATATTTTGTAAATGTTGCAAGCGCAAACACAAAAGGGGCTTCCACTAGTACACAGGTCAGACATGCTCTCCACTTTCGGAGGCGGCCATAGCTAGGAAGGCCGTCGGGCCCCATGGTGTGGGATGAGGACCGCTGCGAAGGGGCTATGGCTGCAGTCCTTAACCTTGCTTACCTGGGAGTAAGCCCCATTGACTTTCGGAGGGCTAAATTCTGAGCAGACATGGTTTGGGGGGGGCAGGTTCTCAGAAGGGCAAATGGAAGAAGCAGGAGTGCCTCACATGCCAAGTAAGGTTTAGGGAAAGAAGCAGAGGTTAGCTGAGCCCTTAGGTAGAAAGGAGAAAGCAAAGCAAACACTCCGAATACCATTCCACCCAACCTTACCAGTTCCTTCCAGGCAATGGTGCTGTCTTTTTCCAGAAGAGCGAAGCTGTATGAGTACTCCCTCCCAGAATTCCAGAACCTAGTTTTCCATTTGAACCTGTAGATCTTGCTCACTTTCCAGGATATGGGTCCACAGAGCCCCAGAGTCCTGGCTATCTTCCGAAGCTGCCTTTGTTATATTTAATCCCCAGTCTCTTATTCCAGATGTGCGAATATAACCCTAGACTGCTGGCTAATCGCTCTTTCCTAACAACCAATTAGTTGGCTTGTGTCCGGGGAGGCGGGGAACAGAATGGAACCTAGAATTAGCTTGGTTCCAACATTTCCCTCCATTCGCTATACTGAAGGCTGTGTGTACTCTACACTTCACACACACACCCACCAGATTTTGAGCCAAGAAATGCTTAAATTTGTGACCTGGGTAAATTATGCAGATTAAATATCGCATTTGTTTATTCTGTACAGTTTACGCTGCTTCCACCAGATGGGAAATGTGTGGGGTTTCCCCCCTTTTTTCTGGTGATGGGGGCACAGGGTGCTTCACATAGTGATCCCTGCAAGTTCTACTTGGTTTCTGATACCCAAGCTACACATGATGCTGGCAGGCCCGTGTCTGAAGTATAGGTGTCAATGCATGGCTTTGCACACCAAAGGGGCACATGGGTGGCTGGGGGTGGTGATGCTCTTTTCCCCCCAGTTCTCTCCCCCCCACCTCACCCCACCCAGCTAAAAGTGCCTGGGAAAAGAAGCTTTGAAGGAGAGAAAGATGGCCAGTGTTGGGGAGGGTTCATTGTGCCCCTTTGGAGCTTTTAAGCTATACCCCACCCCAGTCACTCTCTAGTTTACATGTGATTTCTGCCATTGTCATGTGCAGTTTAGGTCTCAGACCTCACCTTGCAAAGTCCAATGTTTTCAAAATTACTCTTTGGTTGTTAGGGGAAGAAGATTTATTTTCTGTTAAAAAGATGTTCTAAGGATGCTAAATTCCATGCTTGGAAGTGCAGGCACACGGATTACACACAGCCTTGGTTATGTAGCTCCAGAGATCCCAGGAATTGTTTTCTTCAACTTTTGTATGTGAGACTCTATAGATTTTAAAGCAGCCAAACCTTGAGGTTGGTTGAGATTTTATTTTATTCTTTTTTGAGGGGGAACTTGTAAGGGAGGCGACCAAAAAGGGGTCTTGGGCTCCCACTTCTCTCCTGTAGGACCACCCTCCTGCTCCCATCCCTCAGTGTCCTAACTTGGCTGTAGTCAGCCCTGCTGCCCTATTCTCTGCATTGAAACATATCAGGTCTTTTTACATCCCATTGACAGGAGCTCTCATGGCATGTTTCAGTCACCCTCCTGTGTGCATGATGTGGGGGATATCTGTGTTCTTCGCAGGGTGGGAGGGACACTGTTGCTGCTGCTGCTGTTGTTGTTCAACACTGCTTTTAAAATGAAAAAAACAAACCAAACATTGCACTTTTCTTAGAAATCTAGAGGAAAAAAATGTATGTTATAACAAAGAATTCCCTCCCTAAACCGGAGTATATTTGCTGCAAAGGGAAAATAGAGAGGGTTTTATTTGCTGCTGCTGGTGCTGCTGCTGTTGCTGCTGTTTGGAGTCCAAAAGACTCGCAAAAGATACCGACAAGAAAGAGAGAGAGTTTATTTTTTGTCTAATATTGAAGTGCAATAAATACATTGAAATATAAATAAAATAAAGACTTGCTTAACAGTGAAACAAGTGCCTGTCATTTTTGTAGAAGGTGACCTTTTGGGTTTGTTTGGTTCTACTCTATCTCCTTTTTTACAGCTGTAATTGCTAGTCTTCACCACTAGATGTCTGTGTAGACCACAGTTGGCCCATTTCTCCCCAAATATAGTACTCAAAACGGCCTACTGACAGGCCTTCAGTGCATGGTAACCATGGGAACATCCGCAAATGCCAGTTCTCAGCAAGTTGCGTGTTTCTGCCACTGTATGCAAGACGCAGCTTTTGGCATGCAAATGCCAGGAAAATTAAATTTGTGTTGGGGAGAGGGGTTTTTTGGTTTTGTTTTTAAATAGAAAAAGCTTGTGCCCCAGCAACAAGTGCCCCAGACTGGCCTTGCGGGATCAGGCCCAAAGTCCTTAACCAGCATCCTGTTTCTCACAGGGACCAACGGGGCGAATATACAGGAACTAGGGGCCGGCCCACCCGTGAGGCAACAACCTCAGGCGGCAGGGTCCATAGTGGCAGCAAATTCAGCCTCCAAAGAACGCATCGCCTGCTGTGGAGGTGGCAATAGCTGTGGCCCGCTCCTTGGTGGCTGGATTTGCCTCCTCAGCAATGCCCCGAATGCCGTCTACTGCAGCTTCTGGGTGAATAGGAGGCTTTTGTGGTCCTCTCCCGCCCTTCCCAATTTAGATCTCCGCTACCCGCTTGTTCCTGGTGTAGATCTTCCCTCGCCCATTCTTTCCTAGTGGGGGACTCCCATTTTGTGGTTTGCCTCGGGTGCCAACATCTCCTGAGCCGGCCCGGCCCGGAACTTTTAAACATCTGGCCTACTTTGCAGGGACTGCACAGTCTTCTGCAACAGAGGAGGGCAGCAGAGATGGTCCTATCAGAAGCAGAGGAAGACGGCCGCTTCAGGTGGAGGGTGCTTGCCCCCCAAGCTAGCCTTGCTGCACCCTGTCACCTCTGTTGAAGTGACATTCAACTGCAGTCCTGTTGGCTTCTGTACATGGAATTGGGGTGGCTATAAGGCCCCATCTTGTCCTTTGCCTCAGAGGCAGCAGGTCTTGAATTAAAGGTTTAGAAAAACCCTGATTAATTGCAGTGGCATAGCGTGGGGGGGCGGCCACACCGGGCGCAACATCTGAGGGTTAGGGGGCGCAAATTACTTGTCTTGCCCCGGGTGCTGACAACCCACGCTACGCCACTGATTAATTGGGAGCACATTTTTAACCTACCTCATTGATTAAGCCAAGGGTGGGCAAGTTTGGGCCTGATTTCATGTGGGTGGCAACAAGGGGGTGAAATGGGATATGGGCTAGCAGATGGAGACAGGAGTGGCCCTCCCATTGTTGGGTCTGGTCCCGTCCAGAATGTGGCCCTTGACTAAAACAATGTTCCCCATCCCTACATTAAGCTCTAAAGAACGGACTTTTGCGTTAAGGAAAGTGGTAGGAAAGTGTGGGGTGACACTCACTTTGACCTCCCTGCTAGCAGAACAGAATGAGCACTCCTTTAAATAGCCAACATCATCTTACCTCACAGCAAAACAAGTTGGGATGAACACTCAATAAACACATATTCCTCAAGCGCCTTTATTTCCAAGCATATGTTTCCATTGGAAACTATAGTGTTACCCCACAATTTCCCAAGCTGGTGGCCTCCAGATGTTTCAGACTACAACTCCCATCGCCCCCGACTCTTGGCTGGCCTGTGGCAATGGGATTTGTAGTCCAAAGTATGTGGAGGGCACCAGGTTGGGACAGGCTGACCTAGGCACTTGCAAAGGGAGAGGTAAACAGAAGTCCTTGAAAGACCTCGACAGAGGTCCTTTCCCCATTCTGCGCATGCCATCAAAAGCTACAACACGGGCAGTCTCCCCTTTTTGCCTCCCTGCGCTTCAGAACAGGGTGCCCATTTCTCCACACGGGCCTCATTGTACCCCACCGCCGGTGCATAATCTGGCAAGATGCAAGGACGAATGTTTGTGCCTCCTCCTCGCTGAGGTCCCTTTCCCTCAATAGCCCCGTTGTTCCTGGGCTGCCTGGCTTGGCCCTGCAGCCCCCGGAATCACCTCAGCTTTGCGGTAACCAGCCGTCTACTTTGTTTGACTTGAGACCCGGCCAAGAGGCCTGGACAAGGCAAGAATTGTGGAGAGCTGTGGAGCTCAGAGGAGAGAGAGGGAGACTGGTCCTCTGCATCTCTGGGAGTCTGCTGGCGGGAATTACCTTCTCCCTCTTGACCCCCCACTTCCCCCCCCCCCCGGATCTAGGACCTTGACCACCAGCTCAGGGGCAGATGTGGAGGAGGATGAGCAACCAGGTGAATGCTCCTTGTGCAAAGAGTGGGAGGTTTTAGCTAGGAGAAGGGATGTCTGATTTGAAATCTCCACACTGCCATGAAGCTGACCTGGTGATCTTGAGGTAGCCACAGCCTCTCGGCCCCAAACCTCACAGGGTTGTTTGTGAGGAGAAAAATGGTGGGGGTGGGGAACCAACCCCGATATTCAGCTCCTTAGAAGAAAGGCAGGGAAATATACCTAGTGCTATTTTTCTAGACAGTGACAAACCTAGACAGCATCTTAAAAAGCAGAGACATCACCTTGCCAACAAAGGTCCGTATAGTAAAAGCCATGGTTTTCCCAGTAGTGATGTATGGAAGTGAGAGCTGGACCATAAAGAAGGCTGATTGCGGAATAATTGATGCTTTGGAATTATGATGCTGGAGGAGACTCTTGAGAGTCCCATGGACTGCAAGAAGATCAAACCTCTCCATACTGAAGGAAATCAGCCCTGAGTGCTCACCGGAAGGACAGATCCTGAAGCTGAGGCTCCAATACTTTGGCCACCTCATGAGAAGAGAAGACTCCCTGGAAAAGACCCTGAGATGGAGGGCACAAAGAGAAGGGGACGACAGAGGACGAGATGGTTGGACAGTGTTCTCGAAGCTACCAGCATGAGTTTGACCAAACTGTGAGAGACAGTGGAAGACAGGAGTGCCTGGCATGCTCTGGTCCATGGGTCACAAAGAGTCGGACATGACTAAACAACTAAACAACAACAACATTTTTCTAGAAAAAAAGGTTCCAGAACTCACTATGAACACCTCCTTAGATTGGCAATGGCGCCCACCTGAGAGGTGCCAGAACTGAGTTCCAGCAAGTTCCAGCTGAAAATACTTGTACTAAGTAAGTCAAGAGCCTCTGAACTATTGTCTTCTCTGTGCTTTCAGATTGTTCTGTTTTATCTGTGTAAGAGCTGCCTTGAGTCCCAGAGTGGGAAAAAGGCGGAATAATAATAATAATAATAATTAATAATAATAATAATAATAATAATAATTGATGATAATAATAATTTATTATTATTATTATTATTATTATTATTATTATTATTACTATTATTATTATTAATTAATGTTTGTTTGAGCCATGGCAAGCAGAATCATAGAGCCCCAGGATCATAGCAAACACACATGAGGCACAAAGCAGCACTCTATAGCCACATATAACTCAGAGTTGTGTAATTGTTTTGCATTTCCACTTAAAACGGGTTGGGAATCTGTGGCTCTCCAGAAGGTCTTGGACTAAAACCCCCCCCAAAACCCCCCAGCAATGGTCAGAGGTAGCAGGAATTGCAGCCCATCAGGGGGCAGGGAGTGCACAGGTTCCCTTAACCTGATTTAGAGGCAAGATAAAGGGACCCCTGACCATTAGGTCCAGTCGCGGCCGACTCTAGGGTTGCAGCGCTCATCTCGCTTTATTGGCCGAGGGAGCCGGCGTACAGCTTCCGGGTCATGTGGCCAGCATGACTAAGCCACTTCTGGCGAACCAGAGCAGTGCACGGAAACGCTGTTTACCTTCCTGCCAGAGTGGTACCTATTTATCTACTTGCCCTTTGACTTGCTTTCGAACTGCTAGGTTGGCAGGAGAGAGGCAAGATACCTATTCCCTAATTCTCACTTCTCTTAAATACATTCCATCTTGTTCATTTTCATATTGCACAGCCCCTCTGCACCCTCCCACTCCAATGCCTCAACTAAAGGTCTGCAAAGCAATGAGCTCCCCACTGCTATAAGATTCCCCAGGCCTCAATTGCGCCTCCCCCAACAGCCTAGCCTTCTGCTTGGCTGGCAGCCTAATATAAACTTTAGGTCAACTTCAGTTTTGGACATTTTGCTGGCAGCCAGTGAAGGCATGATGGGATAGGACCACTTATTTGCCGCAGCTCAATTTGGTGCTGCAAAGGTACCTTATCAGATTTTGCCCCAGACGTTCATTCTCTTGACCGTAGAATTTGGATCTTTGGACAGATTTGTGCCCCATTCAGCCAACCCAGCAGCTCTTTACCACTCAGCCTACTGCTCTGTTCAGTAGGTTTCTGCTTGGCTCTCTTAACACAGAGATTAATTCATTGAAATGTATGCACATTCAGTGCTCCCTATTGCCTTAGCATTGCAACTGAGTATTTAATTAAAGGCAGCCAAGTGGGTTCCCTGGACTTCCCCTGAGGGCTTTCGCTTTACTGGCAAGAAAATGTCTAGTAACTCAGAGCTTTACCTCACTGACCCTGCTTGGTGGAGTGTATTTTGGTCCCCAGCCTAGAACGCTGTGTGGATTATTTCTCCAAGCCTGGTTCCAGGATTTTTGGGTGCCCCAGAAAGCTTGGTGGGGCACATAATAGCCCTGCTGGAGCCGGCCAATGGCCCATCTAGTCCAACATCCTGGGAAGCCTCCCCACCCCACCCCAGAAGGAGCGCAACAGCTCTTCACACACCTGTGATTTTCAGCAACTGGTATTCAGAGGCAAGTTGCCTCTGACAGTGAGGCTGAACATCGTTATCATGGCTAGTACCTGTTACATGGTATATTTTGCCAAGTAGAAGGCTGGATGAAGTTTAAGCAATGACATCCTCAAATAAGATAAACGACTCAGGACCGGAATACTTCAAGGACACCTCTTTCCATGTGAACCTACCCGGACCCTGAGATCACCTTCTGAGGCCCTTCTTTGTGTGCCTCTCCTGTTTTCATTGGAGAAATGCTGGAGGGTATGTTATTTAAGGATGCTGTTTCAGTTTCTGATATTTCCACTAAAAGGAATCTCAGGTAGCCAAGAAAAGACACTCACCAAGATGAGGGAGAGCTGCCACTGCCCCATACAAGGACAAGACAGACCTTCGGGCCAACCCTACCATTAGGCAGTGGGAAGCTGATTTAGGCTGCAATAAAATGGTGGCACCATATTAGTTATTAAAGAGGTGCTTGTGGGAGTATGGTGCAGCTTGACTTGGGGGTACAGTGGTACCTCGGGTTACAGATGCTTCAGGTTACAGACGCTTCAGGTTACAAACTCCATTAACCCAGAAATAGTACCTTGGGTTAAGAACTTTGCTTCAGGGTAAAAACAGAAATTGTGTGGCAGCGCAGTGGCAGAGGAAGGCCCCATTAGTTAAAGTGGTGTCTCTGGTTAAGAACAGTTTCAGGTTAAGAATGGACCTCCAGAATGAATTAAGTTCTTAACCCGAGGTACCACTGTACTGTGTTTGCTGTGCTATCCAAGGCCTCAAAATGTCTTGGACCAGCACTATAGCTCACTACTGTATAGGACATCTCTCTCTCAGATGAGGTGTGGGTGGCAGGGAGAGATGGCCCAGTGGATCTAGCTTCCCAGCAGTGACATTAAAGGGTAAAGGGACCCCTGACCATTAGGTCCAGGTGTGGCCAACTCTGGGGTTACGGCACTCATCTCACTTTATTGGCCGAGGGAGCCGGCGTACAGCTTCCAGATCATGTGGCCAGCATGACGGTTTACCTTCCCGCCGGAGCGGTGCCTATTTATCTACTTGCACTTTGACGTGCTTTCGAACTGCTAGGTTGGCAGGAGCAGGGACCGAGCAACGGGAGCTCACCCCATCGTGGGGATTTGAACCGCCGACCTTCTGATCAGCAAGTCCTAGGCTCTGTGGTTTAACCCACAGTGCCACCCGCGTTCCAGCAGTGACATTACTGCTGTGGAATTGGACAGTGAGGAGAAGGGGCAACAAGGAAGCTAGAGTGCATTAACAGAGGACCACAGGTACTTTCTCTCTGTTCTAAAATGACAGCCCGATGTCTCAGAGAGTCAGGAATGTAATTCAAGTGATGGTGGGCCTGTGCATCTGTGTCCAAAATGAAACCATTTCACAGTCTGCGAAGGGGCTGGGTGGAGAGGGCTCATTCCTGCTCCATGCTTATGAGGACCCACTCCTTTAAGGCCCCTGCTTGTCCCTTCCCCAAACTTTTCCAGATGTTGAAGCTTTTCTTCCCCCCATCTCCTCTCTCCTTGTCACATCTGCAAGTGGTTTGAACTGCAGAGAAGATCTGCGTGGAGTGGTGAGTTGGCACCAAACTTTCCCCCTTGCTCCCGCCCCCCCACCCGCCCCGCTCCATTCCCTGGCGCACAGATGAGTCCAAAAAGTTAAGAAAACCCTGGCATTGCAGGGAAGCTGGCCCACATCTTCACGTTGTGGGTCAGCACATGGCTGATTAAGCTGTATCAGCGCAGGCGAGTTTCTCCCAACTCGCTTTTTCCTGCCTCGCCTGCTTCCTTCTAGTCTAGATGCTTCAATGTCTGTCAAGTCTCCATGGCTGGATCCTGACAAGCAAAGAGCTTGGCTATGCAAGAGGTACCCAAGCCTGGGTAGCAAGGCATAATATTCCTTCTGGGGTCAAATTGAAGTCCAGCCTAGAGACGAAAGTCATTTTTCCTCCCAATAGCTGAAAAGGGGCTTGGAAGGGAAAAGGTTCCTGCTCACTTACACTTTTGCCTCTATTGAAACTTGTTGGGCAGGTTTCTATATTGTTTCAAAAACCTGCCCAATCTGTTTGGCCAGAGGTAGCAGAGGGTCAAAATGAAATAAGTATGTGTACACACCATGGGAAGCCAGGGCTCTTGTCAAAACACTTTCAACCCTTTAAACGTGATTCTCTGTCTCCAGAGAAATGTATCAAAAGGCGCTTCTGGAAATGGATTATCTGATTAGATAGTTAAAATAGCTTTTCTCACAGATTTTGTTAACACTGTTCATACATGTGCAGAAACATGATGAGTCGGGCTTACAAGCCCTTTCAGAAACTTGTGAAAGATGCCATAAGGGTAATTCTGAAGGTATCTGAATTCCTGCTTCAGTCTGAACATGGGGAACAATCCTTGAAAAAGCAGGGCCGGCCCTATCATTAGGCATTGTGCGGCAATTGCTTAGCTGGCAGTGCAGCAGATTTACTTTCAAACCCCTAGTAGATATCCACTCAATGTCTCTAATTGTTTGGAGAAGTGTGTCTCTCCTCACTACAGTTTTTTGGGGGTTTTTTTAGCAAATACCAGTGAACACATGGTGAGCATGGTGGAACATATGGTGACCTTATTCTGGGATGCTTATCAAAACTCCAGGCCACTGAGGCTGAGATCGCATTGACAGATTGGTCTTCCATAGAAGAAGTGGGAGATATGACCCGTTGGACTGGTGTATCTGGTCTCCTGCTTGTCCCCCTTTGACCAGAAAGTAGGCAATGGCTGAATCTCAGCCCTCTCATCACAACTTCAAGACTCTCCATGGACATGATTCCTGCACCGAACACTCCTGTTGCATTGGGCAACATGTACAACATGGTGAAAGGATCTTCCCAGTGGTAGTTAGTCTAGAAAAGGCTTGGCTGGCAGAGTTGGCTCCAGGTTTTTGTGGGGCATCAGGGCAAGATGCCCTTTGTAGGCACCCCTCCTACCCAGCATTGGCTACTTCCTCTGACACCCCGATGGAAAGGGCAGGCAAGTGACCGTGTGGTGGCAGGCATTGCCTCTTCTCACTTGCTTTTCTTGCTTGAACGCTGTTATGTACTGAGTTGAATAGGATCCAAAAGGCAGCAGTCTGGTGCTAGAACAATAGGGTCCAGAATGCAGCAGTCTGATTGGTCCTAGAACAATAGGGTCCAGAATGCAGCAGTCTGATTGGTCCACAGGAGGCACCCAATCCAGCTCCAGGTGGAAGTGAATCCGCAACCTGATTGGCCTACAGGAGAATCCCGGAATTAGCCAATCACATGGGACCCATTGTGTAAATAATGTATATAAAGCACTCCTGTATGCAGCAAATGTCTGGCATAATGGGGACCTGCCAAAGCTAGATGGCTTTCAGGCAAAATTTATACGATCTCTGCTGCAGGTACCTAACTGCGTCCCCAACTCCGTACTTCCGTTGGAAGCTGGTGAATGCCCAATTTCAGCTAGAGTGTGGTGGGCTGCCCTAAAACATTGGCTCAGGAGTTCAGTGTTTAATCTAGGGAAGGGTCTGTACAAACATTTGACCAATGAGGAATTTGTCAGCAAATGGCAGAAAACCACGGCTTAAAAAGCCACCTCTATTGGTCTGTCTCCCCCCAACTGTATTACCTGGGCTATGAAGGCGCCCAAAAGGCTTTAAAGCAAAGATTATGGGACAATGCACACAGTGACTTGCGATCTCGATCACACGCAGTCTGTAGTCCGCTGGCAGCAGGAGTTCAATATGGGTATGTCTTTGAGTTAACATCTTACATCAAAAACCTGACAGTACCTAACTATCGAAGGCTTTTCACCAAAGCCAGACTAAATGTCTTCCCCTCTGCAGTGCTGGATGGTAGGTTGAGAGGAATTCCCTACCAGGACAGACTTTGCTTGTGTGCTCAAGACATCGATTCCATAAATCATATTTTGTTGCATTGTGTGAAGTATGAGCAGACCAGGGCTGAACTGATACTACCCTTGCTGGTGCCTTTCCTGGGAAAATCAGAGGCTCACTATGTCAGGTTCCTACTGGAAGACCGGACAAAAGCTAGAACGTTGGCAGTGGCAAAGTTTTTATCGGTGGTTGCAAGAACAAATGAGCCCTATATTCTAAACAAAATGCTTGATTCACCTGGAGGTAGGCTGTATGAACTGTGTATTGATTTTGTTTTGTTGGGTCTCTGGACCGTAATAAAGATTGTTGATGTTGATGTATATAAAGCAGACATTCTGGGGGAACTTCCATTCCTCCTCACCACTATGAGCTGAAGAAAGAGCATGAAATCCACTCTCGACTCCGAGTAGATTTCAAACACACTCTTTGGACCAGAGGCCAGCAGGTGGCAGTGGTGAGAGGAGCAGTGGCAGGAACAGGGAGTGCCAGCAGTGCGCCCTTGCCTATGCATGGGCTTTGACAGGTGCCCAACAATGCTGGTTGCTGAGCCTAACTTTGGTGGCCAAAAGGACTTGCAAGGCTCATGCTGAGGGTATTTTCACTGCGTGTTGGAACAAAGGAAGATGTTCCAGAGAGAAGAGTAAGATGCAGGAAGCATTCTAAAGAGGCTGTTCTGGAGTTTTATCCTTCCTGGAGCACAGTAACAGGATATGCACAAGGACAAGTGTGATAATCTCCTTCTTTGCAAGCTGATCTCTTTGGAGACTGTCGCAGAATCTGATGCTGACTTTTTCCTGGTTGGGCGAGAACCTGGCAGGCGGCCTCAAAAATCGCTCTGGGTTTCAAAACTTGGCCTGAAAGAGATAGCTGCTTCCACCACCACCACCCCTGTTCCTGATGTGTGGTGTGATGTGGAGATTTATATGCTAATCCATCACACACAACGTAAAAGCCAGGAGTAGATTGTCCCCCCCCCCTACATAATCTCTCTGCTGGGAACCTGCCTTTATGGCTCCTTGGGCCGATATTGGACTATAGATCTCCATCGAGCCGACAGGCCTTTCCAACCCGGAGGCCATGAGCCCGGCTAATGAAATCACAAGCTGGCACAATGACTTCAAATGTGCCTGAAATAAATTCGATTTGGAAAAATGAAGCAAGTCTGAAGTGAGCTGTTTATAGAAGGGGTCTGAACAAAATGGGCTGGCTTCTGGGAATGATCTAATCCAGTTAGGGCTGCGGAGGTGGCTCTGATGTGTTTGGAGAGGACAGGCATCTTGGCTTAAAGTTACAATTGGAAGGCGTATGGACTGGCAAGTTCAGTTCATGGGGGCCTGTCTCATCTCAGGACTAACCAGGTTTTCTGCCCGGTTTGAAACAGGTTGCCCAAAGGCTCATTTGGATGATCAACAGTGATCGTCTTATAATTTGGACCAACAACTAACATTATTTTTGAAAGGTTACTTATCTTTTTGTTTTGTTTTGCTGACAATAAATTATATTTTATTGGTTTTCCATACATTCATACCACATTACAATTTCTATTAAACTTTTCGGTTTTTGACTTCCTTCGGCTTCTCTGCCAATCATTCAAATTCTAGTTTCTTTAAATACACATTTCCAAATTTTAGTATTGCCTTTATACCTACCCCCCCTCTTATATTTTGCTTTTTTACAATATTTCTTATTCTGTTACAGAGCTTCTCTAAATGCCACTAACGTTATTCCGTTATCACTTATACATTCCCAGTATTCTGTTAATTTTCCCCAGTCCTCGATGAATTTTTGATCTCGTTGATATCTAATCTTCCCAGTCAGTTTATCAAGTTCTGCATAGTCCATCAGCTTCGTTCTCCATTCCTCCAACGTTGGTATTTGTTCTTGTTTCCATTTCTGGGCCAGTAATATTCTTGCCGCTGTTACTGCATATTGGAAAAGCTTGTGGTCCTTTCTATTTATTTCATTACCAACAATTCCTAAGAGAAAAGCCTCTGGTTTCTTAACAAATGTATATTTCAACATTTTTTTCAACTCATTATATATCGACTCAGGTTACTTATCATGCATGTAAATTTTACGGAGTGTCAAGCTGTCCTTAAATTTCCACCTGAAAGCTACCACCTGCAGACCAGAACCATCCAAGGTGGATGGGGGAGCCACTCTAGCACTGCATCTCTATGATGCTCTGCCCTGTTCCCAAGGCAACTCTTTGTGACCATTAGAGGAGACTGGTCCATTATGACAAAGGAGGGGCTGCCCCACCAACCTCAACCTGCCCTCAGCCAGCCCACACAGGACAATCTACAATGGATGGACAGGACAAGACCATCACTTCTTCCCTTGCCCTTGTGTACTAATCTGTCTCTGCTATTGTACCCAGAACCTCCTCACTTAAGACTGCTGCAGTTCAGGGATGGAGGATGGCGTTTCTACAAAGTATATTTTTGACATCATTGTTATGTGTCTGGCAGCCTTCCTTCTGAAAGGACTCCCTCAGCCCAATTCACTCTACTGAAACCTGCAAATGGCACTCCGGCATAGACTTGTGGAAAGTAGAAGCTTGAGAATGCAGACTCCCCTATTTCCCAGGGACAGTCCCAGATTTACAGAAGCCATCCCGGTTTTTTATTTGATCACGGAATGTCCCGCTTTTCCTTAGTACGTCCCTCTTATCATAGAAATGTTGGAGGGTATGGAGTTACGCGACCCCCGAGCCAAGCAGATAAGTAGCTTTGCGACCTTAAGAAGACATTCGAAGGCAGCCCTGTATAGCGAACTTTTTTGTTAAAAAAAAAAGTTTAATGTTTTATTATGTTTTATATATGTTGGAAGGGACGCAGGTGGCGCTGTGGGTTAAAGCCTCAGCGCCTAGGACTTGCCGATCGAAAGGTCGGCGGTTCGAATCCCTGCGGCGGGGTGCGTTCCCGCTGCTCGGTCCCAGCGCCTGCCAACCTAGCAGTTCGAAAGCGCCTCCGGGTGCAAGTAGATAAATAGGGACCGCTTACCAGCGGGAAGGTAAACGGCGTTTCCGTGTGCGGCTCTGGCTCGCCAGAGCAGCGATGTCACGCTGGCCACGTGACCCGGAAGTGTCTCCGGACAGCGCTGGCCCCTGGCCTCTTGAGTGAGATGGGCGCACAACCCCAGAGTCTGTCAAGACTGGCCCGTAAGGGCAGGGGTACCTTTACCTTTTATATATGTTGGAAGCTGCCCAGAGTGCCTGGGGCAATCCAGTCAGATGGGTGAGGGTATAATAAGACATCCCTATTTTCATCGGAGAAATGTTGGGGAGAGCTAATGAACTAAAATAAACAAATTCTACCAAGACAAACTCCACATTGACTGGATAGCCAAAGAGGAAGCTGTCTACCCTCCAACACACACCTCAAGTCAACATTACTCCACTAGGTACGGTGCTTTGGAGGCCGATCAAATCCATCTTTCTCTCATCATCTCCCCCTGTCCCACTTCACTGGTGGAGGCAGGGAGTCCAATGCCTCAGGCCACATCTGAAATATGAAACCCATCTCCCTTTGTGTTGATTGTTGATTGGGTCAGGCCCCTCCAATGACCTCGGCCCTGTCAGGACTGAAAGACTAACAAATATAAACAGATGGAGTTTCTGCAGGTGGCAGCAGCCCCCTGGGATCTCCCAGGTAATCCTATTACCCATTCATTACCTGGGAGGCTCCCGGCAATGGACCCAGCTTGCTGCAATATCTGCTGCTATTAAAAAAAAAAAAAAAGACGAATCAGTCCCCACCGCCCACCCCTCCTTGCCATGAAGCTCTTCTGCTCAGTCTAACAAGAATCAGCAAACTTTTTTCAGCAGGGGGCCGGTCCACTGTCCCTCAGACCTTGTGGGGGGCCGGACTATATTTTGAAGGGGAAAAAAATGAATGAATTCCTATGCCCCACAAATAACCCAGAGATGCCTTTTAAATAAAAGGACACATTCTACTCATGTAAAAACACCAGGCAGGCCCTACAAATAACCCAGAGATGCATTTTAAATAAAAGGACACATTCTGCTCATGTAAAAACACGCTGATTCCCAGACCGTCCGCAGGTCGGATTTAGAAGGTGATTGGGCCGGATCTGGCCCCCGGGCCTTAGTTTGCCTACCCGTGAACAAGAGTTTGGGGGAAAGAGAAGGAGGTGGAGCAGCTCTAAGGAAACCTTTGCTGGAGGCTGAGCTCAGAGGCAGATGTGCCAGTAAAAAGTAGCCATCCCATCCGCTCTACCAAGAGACTAAATGGAGGCCAGAATACAACACTGCCTGTGGCTCACTACCCTGACCAGTGAGAAGTTCTAGGCCAGGATGACCTTTGTTTGGTGTACGGATGAGTGAATCTGTCAATGTCATTTTCTCTCAGTTTCTCATATTTCCCATTTTAACTTCCGTTCTCTACATTTCCATATCAGTTTGACATTTTTGTTTAAAGTACTGACGAGCATTTTAGTACAAATTTATACTAATACACACATGCCCGTAGGCAATTTTGCCTACTGTACTGTACATATTTTTTGAAAATGCACACATTTCTGTACACTTGGCTAGAGAATGGCATTTCAAAATACAGAGAAGTGCTTATTATGAGGGATGGCCACGCTTCATATTTTGCATATTGTTTCAGAAAGGGAACATTAGGTAGCCGTGGTGCTATTTTCCTAGAAAAAGAGGTGCTGGAACTCACCATGTGCACCTCGTTCTCTTATACAGTGGTACCTCGGGTTAAGTACTTAATTCATTCCGGAGGTCCGTACTTAACCTGAAACTGTTCTTAACCTGAAGCACCACTTTAGCTAATGGGGCCTCCTGCTGCCGCCGGGCCGCCGGAGCACAATTTCTGTTCTCATCCTGAAGCAAAGTTTGTAACCTGAAGCACTATTTCTGGGTTAGCGGAGTCTGTAACCTGAAGCGTATGTAACCCGAGGTACCACTGTAATAACAAAGGTGCCCCCCTGAGAGGTGCCCAAACTGAGTTCTGGCTGAACAAAAGCCCTGCATAGCCTCATCATTTAAGTGCAAACTGAATGGAATATCTCCCCCATCCTAAGTTTGGCTTCCTTTGGAACTGAGAGAAAGAGAAGGATAGAGAGTACTCTGGAGACAACAGTGCCTTTGCAATATTTGCTTTGTGTACGTATAAAATAGAAGAGCATAAGTGGAGGCAAATATGAGCATAGTCCTACCTGTTGTCCCACTTCAGATTTCCTAGCGATACCTGCACCCAGAAGGTAATTTCAGCCATGTGTCCATGCCTGGGGTTGATTTAATGAACAAAAAAATATGCAGGTAAACTGAAATAGCTTTCTTCCCCACAGTCTGTATCCCTGGGCATTTCTCTCTCAGCTGGGCTCATTTTTTGGTAATGGAACCCAAATAAATTGGAGTTTAGGGGCAGGAGAAGCAATTGATTGTAGGGAAGTGATCTGTCTGAGCAGAAGTCACCAGCCTTTAGTGGCCAGTGGGCATATTTGGAATTTGAGACAGTGGAGATGTACCATAACACAAAATGTCTGCTGTAGGCAGGGGCGTAGCATGGGTTGCTGCTGCCCGGGGTGGACTGAGCAGCAGTCAGTCCCTTTGCCGTCCAGCATCTAATCAAGGGAGTCTCTTCCAGCAAACTAGCTCCAACTTAGGCGCAGACATAAGGCAGAGAAACGTGAAGCCAGGGATGCTGCTGTGCCGCCTCGTCCTCCTGCCTTGCAGTGAGGCGCTCTGGGCAATGCACGTGGCTCCAGAAGTACTTTCCCACCTTCCTCTTCCTCCCTTCCTCCTCAGTGGGTAGCAGCAATGGCACCACCCTACCCCTCCCTCTCTTTTTCTCTGCCAACCCAGGGGCAGGATGCGGGTGTCGGCATCCCTTCACCATCCACAAGCAGAAAGAAGGTGCCCCCACCAGGTTGCACCCCCTCAGAAATTTGAGCCTAGGGCCATGGCCCCCTGCCCCCCCAAGCTATGTGCTATGTGCTATGTGTTGTGACGTGGGGTTTGTGATTTCAGCTCTCTTGACATAATATGCTGGAGACAGTTCTCTAGTAACACTTCTTTATTAAAGCAAACAAGACTGAGACTTGAGGAGGGGAGAGCTACATTTATAGGGACAGGGAACAAGCTAGAAAGGATACATTTTGGAGGGAACAATATCAGGCAATCACAATCCTGCCTTTTGGAGGAAACCAATAAGACAGAGGATCCAAATACAGCAGCTTAAATGAACCAATAGTAGCTGTACCCTCTGGAACCAAAAGGCAGTTACTTTACCCTAATGCAATACAGACAATAATAATACAGATATAAAATCCTTTGACTCAATACACAACACTATGTACTGAAGTTCTCACCCTGGGCCAGCAGGGGGATACTGTAGATAGTTTTCACTCAGGTCCGCATATGCAAATAAGTAAAGTTCAGTGATTGGATAGTTACAGAAAGTGGTTACTGTTGCTTTGTATCTGAGCTCTATATAAGCAGGTTGGTTGAACCCTTCAGTTCAGTTCTGTTCTGGCCTGTGAGTAAACAAGAGCTGTCTGAAGAATCGCTGTGTCGTCTGATATGTTCACCCTCAACTTAACACTATGCCACTGACTGGAGGAGCCTGTAGCAAGGCCAAGCATGAGTTGAGCAGGATGAGTCTCTCAAGCACTATGGAATTTTCAGGGGATATTTACTGATACCTTCTGCGTACACCAAAGGAGGTTCTGGCGAGCACAGTGTTGGCAGCTCCTGTACTAGACGGAGGAGTGTTCAGCAACCCTGTAGCTCTTACAATTGGAGACCTGCTCCCTATTTATATATGATTGGGACAGAGCTGGCTTGGGAACATAGGAAAGCACCTTATACCAGGTGAAATTAGTTATCCATCAAGCCTAATATTGTCTACTCTGACTGGCAATCCTTCTCTCTAGGGCTTCAGGAGGAATTGTTCCCCACCCCCACCCCCTGCCACATCACCTTCACTTGGTTTTTTCCTCTTTCCGCTGGAGACACCAGAGATTGAGCGACTTTCTGTATAAAAACATGTGCTCCGCTGCTTTGCTAAAATCCCTCCCCATGGTCAACAAGCTATAGGTTTAAATAAATGGGTCTACCACCATCACAGCTAGTTTCATCTTGAGGCTAAGATAATAACGGCTTGCCTTAAAGACCACCCAGTGTGTTCATGGCAGAGACTCGAACCAGGGACTTTGCTGGCTTGCAACTCATGGGCTTCGGCAGTGTGCTGACCTCCACTGCCACCACCCCTCCTGTGATATTCTTGCCTGCGGGATTGAGCAAGGAGATGTGGGAGAGAGAAGGGTAAACCTTGAGGTAAAAAGCAGAAACCTCTCTGCTTTCCTTCCACAGCTGAGGAATCCCAAAGTGAGCCTCACTCGAGCCTGCTGCTGCATCCTAATTGGAAATCTGCAGGGCAGCTGAATTCTTCTTAACCCTCAAAGTATGCAAAAACATCGTGCCTTCTGTAGCTTAACGTTTGCAAAATGAGCACGGGAGATGCCTATGAATTAACTTGCGCACCGGTCTTCTGAAATCTGCAGGTCTGAAGCCACCATTGGGGGGTCCGATTAATGCCCAAGTAGATGGACCATTAGATCTCTTGTGACTTTTTTTTCTTTTCTCATGTGAAGCTAAGAAGGAGTTATCTTTGCCCGGATGCCAGTCTCTGTGGCCTCTTTGCAACGCCCACTTGGCCTGAAGGGGAAACTGTGGTCAGATTTCAACGTCACAAGTATTTGTGAGCGTCAAAGGACCATTGCAAGAGACAATGCAGCCAAACAGATGCTGCAAGCGTCCCTGTCCTAAACTGCCCCTTTTTGGGGGGGTGAGGGATGCTCGGTGCCCCCTTGTGGTAGGTAAAAGGACCGTGCCAATTCATCGTGGAACCTTCTGGACTCTGGCAGACCTCCTAGTTTATTCTGGCTTCTTAAGCTTCTAGTCTGGGCTGCATGGAAAGTTTTCCAAAATTCCTGGCTTGGAGTCTGTAAATGGAAGGGATTCCAGAATGCTCTAACAGAGATTCAAAACCTCTTTGCCGGATTCAGCTGCCTCTTTACAGCGATAGTTACTGCGCTTGGGCACATTTAGACTAGGAGTAATCATATTTTAATATGTAATAGTCATTTATCACTCATCTTATTCCAAACACTTGGGGCTAGCCAGAATAGATTTCAAACTTAATGTAAAGTATCCAGTTAAAATTCCATTAAATCAGCAAAATATGCTGATAACAGATGCTGCACTCTAGTATTTTATAGAGAAAGAGAGATTGAGAGGGAGGGAGAGGGAGACAAACTGGGAACACTCCTTGTTCAAATCTCCCCTGAGCTATAAGCTCTGTGGATTGCCTTAGGCAAACTAATATCTCCATCTGCCCAATGGGGGTAATAATCCTTCTCAAACTTACAGGAATGACCTCACTCTTTTTATACATATTTATTTTATAATATAATAATTGTATACTGCTTTTCAACCGGAACGGTTCACAAAGCTGTTCAGAAAATCAGATTTATATTGTGACGATCCATTGCTGTCATTTGGATGGGTCCCACAAAGGCTCTGGAGAAGATACTTTCGGAATCTTGTTATCCTGCTGACCTAAGAGAATCCCTGAGATTAAACAAATTGTGAGCTTCTCAGCCATCTGTCTTCAGAATATGGGTGCTTTCAATAGTAGCAAGTAAATGTGGGCTGGTGTCCAACTGCCATGGCTCCTAGCTTTGCTTGAGCTCAGAGGTGTGATGGCAAGGCAGGTTCTGGGGAAGGGCGTAGGCAGAAGTTGTGCTGGTTCCAAGGGTTAACCGTGTGGCGAGGTCTGAGTCCAGTCCAAAGTTGAGGGTGCAGTATGGATGCTGTCCGTCAAAGCTGAAGCAGGGTCCAAGGCAGGGAGTCGGGTGAGGTCAGGAACTCTGGCAGAAGAGCAGGACAGGGTGCAGGCAGGAACAGGCTACCAACAATGTTGCTCCCGCAACCTGGGACTGGGCTGGTTGGCTTTTATCTGCCCTGAGGCATAGGGTGGCCCCACAGGTGACTCGCCTCTCCTGGCCTGGAGGCGAGCACTCCTCCTGCGGGAACTTAGTTCCCTCCGCCTCTCTGCCCTGAGCCTCTGCAGCTCAGGAGAGGCTGGAGGGTTACCAGACCCAGAGGCAACCTCCTCTTCCCCTGGCGGGGCTGAGAGTGGAGCACCTGCAGGCAGCGGGTCCTCCATCACCTCAGGAGCCAGAGCAGATTCAGCTGGTGCCTGCACCTGAGGATCCAGCGCAGGTGAGGACCCTTCAGGCTCAAGGCCCAGCCCCGGCTCAGCTGGTTCTGGAGGCGGGGAATCCTGTGCAGGCTGGGATTCCTCAGGTTCAGCCTCCGAGTCCGAATCCCAGGCCATCACAGAAGTACTTCAAAGCCCCCTCCCCAGATATTCCTGCAACCACTGCTGCAGCTGCTACCCTGGGCAGAAGGTATTGACTGCTCCCAGCCCTTAGTGCTTTCTGAGCAAATCCTGTTGGACAAGCCCAGCACCAGCACCCTGAGGCAACTGCTGGGGCCAGGCACCCCAGCGATGTTTAGGGTATTGGCCGAGGAAGCCAGCATGACTAAGCTGCTTCTGGCGAACCAGAGCAGCGCACAGAAACGCCGTTTACCTTCCCGCCGGAGCGGTACCTATTTATCTACTTGCACTTTGACGTGCTTTCAAACTGCTAGGTTGGCAGGGGCAGGGACCGAGCAACGGGAGCTCACCCCGTTGCGGGGATTCGAACTGCTGACAGACCAAATAAGCCTTCTGACTTAAAAAGCAGAGACATCACCTTGCCAACAAAGGCCCGCATAGTTAAAGCTATGGTTTTCCCAGTAGTGATGTATGGAAGTGAGAGTTGGATCATAAAGAAGGCTGATCACCAAAGAATTGATGCTTTTGAATTATGGTGCTGGAGGAGACTCTTGAGAGTCCCATGGACAGCAAGAAGATCAAACTGATTCATTCTGAAAGAAATTAGCCTTGAGTGCTCACTGGAAGGACAGATCCTGAAGCTGAGGCTCCAATACTTTGGCCACCTCATGAGAAGAGAAGACCCCCTGGAAAATACCCTGATGCTGGGAAAGATGGAGGGCACAAGGAAAAGGGGACGAGAGAGGACGAGATGGTTGGACAGTGTTCTCAAAGCTACCAGCATGAGTTTGACCAAACTGCAGGAGGCAGTGGAAGACAGGAGTGCCCGGCATGCTCTGGTCCATGGGGTCATGAAGAGTCGGACACGACTAAATGACTAAACAACAACAACAACAACATCACTTCTGACGTAAGTTATTTCATTATGGAGTTACTTTTCCTAGAGACTCACCTGTTCAGGGGAGATAGCCTTTAGAAAACTCTCTCTGGAGTTTCTTTGCTCCATAGACAACTTGGCACATGAATGACACTGTAAATGTGGGTGCTTTCAGATTAGATAGCATGATAGGCTATAGCGTTGTGGTCAGCAACTGACAGATGGCAGGCCACATGTGACCCACATATGATCACTAATTAGCTTCCCACTTCCAGGGACTAAAATGAACTTTTTTTTTGCCCCAGAGATAACTCAAAGCTGGCTTCAGAATACTTCCAGAAACCACTCCCAGCATGTGTACCTTGGAGTTTCCTTCTTTCTTCTGCGATGGTCAGTGTGGCAGCCTGATGTTATCAACTGCAACCACTTAAAGCCATCTCATAGACATTATAGGAAAGAAGAAAGAAAAACACCCTCTGCAGAGGACCCATGCCCTGCTGCTTTTTGCGGCTCTGGTATAACATGTGATAATATCTCGCATATCTGCCCTGTGCAGAGATGCACAACTTCGAAGCACACTGGGAGCTCCTGTATTTTGCTGCAGGAGCGATTAGTTGCTTCATCCACGTACAGGAAAAAGGCAACTCTTGGCAATATTCATATTACTCCTTCATAAAAATAGCTCAGCGGAAAAAAGCTGCATGTCACAGCAACCTCAAAACAGACAGCTTCTATAGTATTTTACTGCTCTTTTTGATGGCCTCATTTTTTTGTTTTGAAATGAGCAGGTACACCGGAATCACAAAATATGGAAACTCACCGTGTTTCATAGCGCGAAACTAGAGCTGAGTCAAAAGCCACTTGCCTCATGGTGTGTTTGTTTTGGTGTGCATCTGAAAGCACCTCCTGTTTTTGGCTATTTTCTCTACTTGTTCCATGCTAACATACTCATATTGTTCCATCAGTGTTCTTCCCTACACCATTCTCTTTCCCCCGCTATTTGTCATCCAAAGCCTTTGCCATAGACAAAGTGTGTGCATTTTTATAAATCTATTGTACTGAATTTTCACAATGTAACACTTAACAAACAGTAAACTTGAGTGCATCTCACTGAGTTACACTTTCTGGACTTGCATACTTTTGCTGATGAGGTCAGAATGCTTCATCTGATAACATCACAAACACTCATTTTTTTAAAAAATCTAAAAATCACATGGGTCACCACAGCCAATCAGGTTAAACAGCAGTGTGGGCAAATGAGGCTTACAAGAGGAAGGAAAATGGCACCAAGAGAGAAGCAGCTGTTGCCAGGGAACAAATCTGGGCAATGGATGTCAGGTGTGCAGGCCTGAGGACAGTTGAGTATCCAGTGAAGACATGGTAAACAGGTGGGCAAGCAGGAAGAAGTCTCAGTGCAGGTAAGTCTGGAGACTCAGCAACAAAACATGCTATCCTCCCTCCTCGGCAATAACTTGCCCAGACTAAGAGATGACAGAAGACCCTAATATTAGTCAACTGGCCCCTCAGAAGTCACATGGCTTTTTAGAGGCTGTGTGGGTCCCACATGGGACGTCTTTTAGTTCATCTGTCAACCTTGGTGCTGCAGGAAGCCAGAAGCCCAATCCCAGTAACAACAACAACAGTAATTTTATATATATATATATATATATATATATATATATATATATATGTAAAGGGACCCCTGACCATTAGGTCCAGTCACGGACGAATCTGGGGTTGCGGTGCTCGTCTCGTTTTACTTGCAGAGGGAGCCGGCGTACAGCTTCCGGGTCATGTGGCAAGCATGACTAAGCTGCTTCTGGCAAACCAGAGCAGCGCACAGAAATGTTGTTTATCTTCCTGCCGGAGCGGTACCTATTAATCTACTTGCACTTTGATGTGCTTTCGAACTGCTCGGTTGGCAGGAGCTGGGATCGAACAACGGAAGCTCACCCTGTCGCGGGGATTCGAGCTGCTGACCTGATCGGCAAGCCCTAGGCTCAGTGGATTAGACCACAGCGCCACCCGCGTCCATATATATACAGTCAAGCATTAAAACTTCCCAATACAGGGCTGCCTTCAGATGACTTCTTAAATTTGTGTAGTTCTTTATCTCCTTGACATCTGAAGGGAGGGCTTTCCACAGGGAGGGTGCCACTGTTGAGAAGGCCCTCTCCCTAACTCCAATAATGAACACTGTTGAAACAGTGGAACGCTATTGAAAGAGTCTTTCCCCTGCCCCCTGGTAATTTGTTTGACTGCAAGCAAACTGCTGGTTTCAAGTCAAATATCAAAATTAGAGAATATTTGGCATACCCTGAGTCAAAGCCATTGTGTTGAACTGTAGCCATATTAACGACAACGGAGAGTCAATGCACAGCTAGACGTGGCTCCCAGGCCTTCAGCTCTGTTAGCAAGGTAAGTGACCGCTTTTTGCACCAGCTGAACTTGCCGGTTCCTATAGCTGAATTTCCCCAATCAATTACCCATAGATTTTCTGTGAGTTTAGGGATGTGTCCACATTTGAACATTATTTGAGCTGTTAATCCACTCCTCCCTCCCGCTTTGAATTAGACCAGAGTCCAGGCACACAACACCCATTTACACACGTTCAATACACCACAAAAACATCACAAAATGAGGTGTAATGGGTGTATGCTGGCTTTTTCAATGGTGTTTCAAATATGTGTGATTTCACTAAGGCACACAGTGCCTTGCACGTAACCCCCTCCTAAATGTGCACCGGGAGTGGGGGTTGCCTATAGTCCACACCCACATGTATTTGAATTTGTATAAAAACAATTTGTCTTTTCTGTACATACCAGTGGGTACGTGTTTGTCCCTGCCTTCTAATTTGATGATTCCGTTATGTCAATTAAGTACTAACAGAGAGTGCCTGCACAACCATCAAAGGACCCAGCGTCTCCTGGCTTACTTTCAATAGGCACGGTGAATGTGGGACCTCCAGCTCACAAATGGTCAGCTGAGCTGTGCCTCTAAGCATATTCCTCATACTGGCATGTGAGACTGATTTAAAGCGACTGAGCCTCTGACACCTCTGTTGAGACACTCAGAAACACAGCTGCCTCTCCCAAAAGGCACCTCTTCACCCCCATCGTTCTGCTTGGATGCTGAGGTCCAGCATTGAGGGCCTTCTGGCGGTTCCCTCACTGTGAGAAGCAAAGTTACAGGGAACCAGGCAGAGGGCCTTCTCGGTAGTGGCACCTGCCCTGTGGAACGCCCTCCCAACAGATGTCAAGGAAATAAACAACTACCTGACTTTTAGAAGATATCTGAAGGCAGTCCTGTTTAGGGAAGTTTCTAATGTTTGATGTTTTACAGTGGTACCTCAGGTTAAGTACTTAATTCGTTCCGGAGGTCCGTTCTTAACCTGAAACTGTTCTTAACCTGAAGCACCACTTTAGCTAATGGGGCCTCCTGCTGCTGCTGCGCCGCCGGAGCCCGATTTCTGTTCTTATCCTGAAGCAAAGTTCTTAACCTGAAGCACTATTTCTGGGTTAGCAGAGTGTGTAACCTGAAGCGTATGTAACCTGAGGTACTACTGTATTATGTTTTTTATGTGTGTTGGAAGCAGTCCAGAGTGGCTGGGGAAACTAAGCCAGATGGTTGGGGTAGAAATAATATATTATTATTATTATTATTATTATTATTATTATTATTATTAGCAGGGAAGTGGGTGCTTTATTTGCAAAATGGGTCACTGCATAAACAGACCCAACATTTTTGGAGGTGTGGCGTTCTAGAAGTTCTCTCGTTGTGTGCAGTCCAGGTGTATGGCTCTCCCCACCTTCCCATCAGCTATTCTCTGCAGGACCTCTGAGTTTGCTGAGCATTGTCTGAGTTCTCCACCTAGGTGTGGAGCTTATTGATTGTTAAACAAATTGGGTGTGGCCAAAGTCACCGCCAGCAACTTGGTTATTTGCTACTGGCAATGAGCTCCACATATAGGTGAACTGTCAAAGCATGAGGTTATATAATCCTGCGAGCCATCAAGCTGAGTCCCTTGCCTGGACTCTGATATTGCATTTTATTGAAGTTACTGCTAACCTTTGGATAGGAAATGGACTCATTGGTGTGCACCCATGCACGGATGTGCTGCAGCTTATCCCACTAATCCTGGTCTTGTCAGGACCACGTTGCCAGTGGTACTATTTTAGTCAGCGCTTACACTCGCCAGTATTACAGCTCCACCATCCTTCAGAAACAAACAAACAGGAATGCAGAGAGAGAGAGAGAGAGAGAGAGAGAGAGGGCTGTGGTAGGTAAAGTGGGGCAAAGTCACATTGGCTTTGGAATGAATGGTCAAAAGAGGAGCAGAGCCCAGAGCTACCAGCAGACAGTCCCATGTCTCAACCACAAGACCTATCATCGCATGAGTGCAAGGCTTGATCACTGGAGTCGAGAGCTGACAGAGAAAAAGAGAACCCTTTGCCAGCTTTTCATTTTGGATCACATGAGAGCAAAGCATTCTAGCAGGACAAAGGAGAAGGAGCTGCCCAGATTATAGGCAAGGAGAGGTAGGATGGAGATGACCACCGAGAAAAGGCGTTTGCAAATTCCAGAGGTGACTCTGCTTCTGCATGTGGGTGCAGCTGCCCATGCAACTTAAGTTTTTCAGCTTTGGCTCTACTCTGAGTCAAGCTAATGTGGTTGCCATTTATCTCAGGAGTCCCATATTAGAGTAGGACAGTGTGAATGTGCAGCAATCCACACAGCCCATGGTCGTTTTAAGTATGCTTGTGCAGGAGAACTTCCTAAGGAATTGTGAGGATGCTTTGAGGCCACCCTGAATATTTTCCCTGCCTGCTGTTCCAGCAGACTCACCGCTATGAAAGGACTTGAGCTCTGGGGTTTTCCTCACCCACCCAATGATTGTCCATTCCTCAGGCCAGAAGGCCGATAGCACAGTGCAGATCCTGCAAAGAGCATATATTTTATCTCCCTCCCATTCTTCTTCCAAACTGACTGCTTGCTCCACAAATCAACTTACGATGTTCCTCCAGTGATGGTCATGATAAACGTAATACTCGTGGTTCTCAACCTCCAAGAAGAAGTAGGTCTGAAGTGTGTGGGAAGAATGACTTGACCCATTCTCCAAATAGCTCTCCTTATCAGTAAGAAGTCTCTGGCCATTTGATTGTCCTTTGAAGGAATATGGTCCAACAATTAGTCCCTATGGCATCTTTCTTCAATCTAGTTCCCTCCAGATGTTGTGGACTACAACTTCCCTTTCCCCTAGCCGCTAAACCCTGAAGATTGACAATGATAGCAGCTCACACTAACAATGATTTTCCAGGGACGTGGAACTGAAAATGAGACGCTCACTGGTAAATAGCGACCATCGGAATTGTGTAATAAATTGGTTCCTTTATGCTCACTGCTGTTTTGAGCACCGACCAGAAGGCTCGGGAGAGGAGGTGTCTGCTATCACAACTATTACTCTTAAAAGGTGAATTGACATTGAAATAAATAAAGGTCTTATGTATATAATAAAGGTTCATAAATGTACCAGGCAAACACATACATAGATATATAAGCCACTTGTCTGAAGCTGCACAGGAGAGCAGCCATGGAGCCATTTTGACTCCCAGGCTGACCAGGTGTTTTCTCTGCAAGGTCAAATGGAAAAGCCTCCCCATTGTCTTTTCCTTCACAAATCCTGTCTTAAGGGTACGTCTGTGTTTGAATAGGGTGTGAGCCCACGAACTAAGTATTTATCATTACAATATCCGCCCTCCCTTCCCCACAGGTGGGCAGGGTTTGCGGCACCAAGCGAGGCTAACCTGGGCGGGTGCCACCCACCTGCCTGAGCTGGCCTTTGACCCGCCCCCGGACAGGGAGGACAATGGACAGTCGGCCGGGGGTGGGCCTAAGGCCAAAGGAAAAGAGGCTGACTCCTGGGCTCAAGCCTCTTTTGCTGCTCTTCCTTCTGGAATCTAAGTATTCATCACTACAAAAGTCTGGCCAGGCTCCCCAGGCAATCCAGTCAAGTAACCTGCCAGACAGGAGATAAACAACGACAGGAGAAAACAACATTCAAATTTCTGTTTTAGACCGCCTTTTCTGTGATGTAGGTATGATGTATCTGAAAGGTGCTCTTAGGTTAGTTACACCCCTTCTGTGGTGTATGTATGATGTTTCTGGGGGTGGTCTTGATCTACAGGGTGGCAATTTCAAAATGTCTATATACGGCTTTCCATGCTGTTGTTCTGGGTTCCTCCTCCTTTCCTGCAGGTGAGGGGAGCACCCTGTTGCAACAGATCAATAAAGATCAAACTTACTAGCTGCTTTGCTTCTCAATATACTCTGGTTGGCCTCTGATTTTTTTTCTCCAACTGATGGAGAACCTACAAAGGACTCTATGAGGGCTCTTGTGTTCCCCATAAGGAAACAAGGGCAGATTTTTGTTTACAACAACTAGAAAGTTGAAACAGTTATCCAGGTGCCATGGCCGCTAGAGAATTTTCAATAGGTAGACGAGACAGGGGTGGAACCTGAGACTGGGAATTAACAAAGGGCAGGGCAGGGAAAGCGAAAGAGAGTTCACCTACCTTTAGCCCTAGTCAGAGGGAAGGAAGCTGTACTTATGTTCCAGTGAATGCATGGGCCAATGAGAAGCAGCTGGGCTGTACTTTTTCCTTCCGCCGCATTTAATCACTCTCTTCGAAAGTAATTTGAGAAGTGGCCCCAGAGGCCTGAAAAGTTGGAGACAGAAGCTGGGAATCTGCCGTGCCATAGGATGAACCTCAAGACCTGCTAACCAGCTGTTTCTCCCTGTCAGAGGGCATGATCTCCTTGGCTTTAATGAGGCTCATAAATCCTGCCGGTGTCACAGGCACACGGCTACACCTCACGCAAAGACAAACACAGCCTGCCACCTTTAACCCTGCTCGTGGGAGGAAGAATTGCTGCCTGTATATTTGCACCGCGACACCACAGAGACACCTAGTTATTGGGCAACAAGAAGAGTGTGGTGCCACACTCATGCCACATTTACAGGATTATTGTGTGTGTGTGTGTGTGTGTGTGTGTATATAATTTATATTCATTTAAAATTTATGTTTCCACCATTTTGGCTTCCTCAATGTGGCATGTGATAGCATAAATCCTGGACTATGGTCTGCAGATAGCTGATCTGATGAAGCTAAGCAGGTCTGAGTCAAGGCCCAGCACCAATCGCTTATGTAGGGATGTGCATAGATGCTAGAATATGATATATTTATTAGATATTGTCCTTCCTCCCTCATGTTTGTGAGTTCAGCTGAGTGCCATCCCTTTGCAGCTTAAAAGGAAAGCTTAGATAGGCTAGTTTTATACCTTTTGGTGTCAGTAATCCAGGATACTTTTAAGACAGACTGGATTCATCTGGTATTTCCCCTTTTCTCCTCCCTTAAAGCAGTGGTCGCACAAATAGCCTTGTAAAAGGTAAAAATGACATCTACTCATTCAGAATACTTGTTGAAGATTAACAGGTACAGCAGCTTTGTTCAGGCAGGCTTAAAATGGTAATTCCGTTACAAACACATGAGCTGTGGCTCAGACTTAGCATATGTTCTACATTGCTGGAATGGGGTGAAAGACCAGGTGAGAAGATTATATATGGCTATGCCCTCCCCCCGTCAGGGAGGAGTGTGAGTGTTTCTCAGAGTTCTCTCTAGCAAACTTGCAGGGAAACTCTTTGAGCTTCAGCTCAGATCATGTGCCTTTCTAGCAAACATGCATTGTTGGTTTTTCTGCATTGTAAATATCCCACAAGCTGGACAGGTCAGGCACTTGGGATAGACACAGGACACTGTAAGAAACAACAAAAAGTATTGCAGCATCTTATAAGGCTAACCAGTTTGTGGGATCAGTTTTTGTGGGCTGGAATCTACTTCATCTGATGCATGGAAGGTTGTCTCAATTATTTTATTCAGGTCATACATTTAGAAGAGTTTGGATTTGATATCCCGCTTTATCACTACCCTAGGGAGTCTCAAAGCGGCTAACAATCTCCTTTCCCTTCCTCCCCCACAGCAAACACTCTGTGAGGTGTGTGGGGCTGAGAGACTTCAGAGAAGTGTGACTAGCCCAAGGTCACCCAGCAGCTGCATGTGGAGGAGCGGAGACGCGAACACGGTTCACCAGATTATGAGTTTATCGCTCTTCACCACTACATCACACTGGAGGAACCAGCCAGGTGACAAGATACTCAGGTTACCTCCATACCTCCTCCCTCAACCCCTCATTTTTGTGATGTAGTTGTGATGTAGTCTTAGGGGCGTAGTTTGGGGGATTAGTAACTAATAAAAGTTGGGGTCTTCTTTTGTTCTGGACTTCCATTTTGCTTCATCTTGTTGCGGGTGGGAGTCCTGTCACGACGGTATCCAATAAAGGCCAAGCCTACAGGCTGCTGTTTTGCTCCAGGTTATCCTGGTTGGTGTCTTTGTTTTTGTCCAAGGGAGCCCTGTTTCTTCATTAACAGTTTCTTTTTTTAAAAAAAATAATAATATTTATTAAAGTTTAAAAAAATTACAAAAATAAAGAAAAGAAAAAGAAAAACAGAAAATACAAAATACAAAAAATAGAAACCATTAAAAACAAATCCATCTTTCCATATCTTGTCTTTCATTTACTTGTTTCCTTGACCTCCTCACACCTCACTTTTTTGTATTCTAGTTCAATTGGTTATTTCTGCAAATCCTTTCCATCCTTGTTTTTATCTTACTAATTTATCTTATTATATTATAACTTTACATTCTGACCTGTTGACAATCCATTATTACTTAACCCTTTATAGCATTAATGCTAAAACCACATAACTTCATTCCAGGATCCTTCTAACATTCCTTAATTTTACAGTGTTTCTGTAGATAGTCTTTAAATTTCTTCCAGTCTTCTTCTACCGACTCTTCTCCCTGGTCTCGGATTCTGCCAGTCATTTCCGCCAGTTCCATCACCTTCATCTGCCATTCTTCCCGGGTGGGTAAATCTTGTGTCTTCCAATACTTCGCTATAAGTATTCTTGCTGCTGTTGTTGCATACCTCCATTAACAGTTTCTATACACATTCACTCGAACAGGCAAAGAATCCTCTTTAGAACCATAGCCATGGTTGGAGCTGACAGTGACATAGAGGCAGGGGTAACACTTGTGTTCTCGCTCCCTCTCCATGTTAATTTATAATTTACATTGGTACCTCGGGTTAAGTACTTAATTTGTTCCAGAGGTCCGTTCTGAACCTGTTCTTAACCTGAAGCACCACTTTAGCTAATGGGGCCTCCCGCTGCCGCCGTGCCACTGCTGCGCGATTTGTGTTCTCATCCTGAAGCAAAGTTCTTAACCTGAGGTACTATTTCTGGGTTAGCAGAGTCTGTAACCTGAAGCGTTTGTAACCTGAAGCGTATGTAACCCGAGGTACCACTGTAATTAGAAAAACAAAAGCAGCTCCACATTAGAAAGAAATAGCATTGTTTACAATGTATTCTTCTTTTCCAGTAACCAGCAGTTAACTCAAGAAAGGAGAACTCACAGGCCTGGGGACCAAATGCAGCCCCCTGAGACTATCCCCAGACCACACACCATCACCAGCCTTACTCTGCATCCTCCTTGAATGTTTTTGCCTAACTGGACTGTGTCCTTGAATTCTGACAATGCTTCTTATATGCCTGGATGGGGGATTGAGACAGCTGTTTGAATGTGCGATGAAACTTTCCATCCTACCATACAAAGGAATCACTTTTATTGCTCTGTCCAGTCCTACCGCTGGCTCCACTGGCATTTCGCCCTCAGGCTGAAAAAAAATCTCCTATCCCCTAAGTGAACTAGCACACCAGTCTGAAAATTTGTTTAGTCGTTTAGTTGTTCTGACTCTTCGTGACCCCCTGGACCAGAGCACACCAGGCACTCCTGTCTTCCACTGCCTCCCGCAGTTTGGTCAAACTCATGCTGGTAGCTATGAGAACACTGTCCAACCATCTCGTCCTCTGTCGTCCCCTTCTCCTTGTGCCCTCTATCTTTCCCAACATCAGGGTCTTTTCCAGGGAGTCTTCTCTTCTCATGAAGTGGCCAAAGTATTGGAGCCTCAGCTTCAGGATCTGTCCTTTTGGTGAGCACTCAGGGCTGATTTCCTTCAGAATGGATACGTTTGATCTTCTTGCAGTCCATGGGACTCTCAAGAGTCTCCTCCAGCACCATAATTCAAAAGCATCAATTCTTCGGCGATCAGCCTTCGTTTTGGTCCAGCTCTCACTTCCATACATCACTACTGGGAAAAGCATAGCTTTAACTATACGGACCTTTGTTGGCAAGGTGATGTCTCTGCTTTTTGAAAAGCAGAGTCTGAAAATGTATGCTGTTATTTCACCAGCCTGCCAGTTAAATGATTTACTTTCACTAATCAACATGGGCTTCTGTCAATTAATCAGCAATCCATGTGATTTTTATATCAGGGAAATGGTGTTTTTGTTTTTTAAACCCCTGCTCTGAAACATTGGAGAGCTGTTCTTAGGTAAATATGCAGATTCTGGGATATCCTAGCACAGATCTCCTGCATCTTATCTCAGTTGTTCCTAAAAATCACTGTTCTAGACATTTGGGTGTTGGCTATTTGCAGTTTAGTAGCGCTGCAGAGAGCTTGTTGAGGAGACCATGCATACAAGGAACTCAAAAATAAGTTTAACAAAGGTTTTAATAACAAAAACAAAAAAAACTCCTTATACACTAAATACATCAACAACAAACCAGACCCAACCACCAACCCATCCCCCAGGGTAATGGGAGAACTAGGTGCTGCTCCTTATATACTATGCCCAAATACTGACACAGCTTAATTAACACAACCTAGCAGCACCTGCTATGTTTCACAGCTGCAAGACTGGGTCTCGTTATTTGCCCTGGCCCTGGCCCTTCAAGACATACACAACTTGGGAAACAATAATGAACCTTCACATTTTAAAGTGACCATTCAACATTGGGCAGCAGGTAGGTAGGATTTCTTCCAGCTGGAATCTTCTTCCAAAATGGTACATCTCACAGAGAATCTTGGCTCAAAGCACTGAAGTAGTAAAATACTGCCCACTCTGCTACCATGTTCCAATCTGCTTGCCAACATGGGTCTACACAGCTTGTTGTCCTTGAGGGGCTCTCAATCTTTTTTTAAAAAAGTTTTTGTAATTAAAATTATTCAGCATTAATACACACATATTGCAAATATACAAGCATACAAACATACATGTCATACAATCCTTAAAAATGTTCAAACATACCTACACTCAATCCCACAGATAATTCCTTTACCCATCACCATCCACCACCCCTCACCCCACCTTTGTGTAAGACTTTCAATCTACTCAATTGCAATTTGAAGGATCTCAAAAGAGAATATAGACAGGGACTGGAGGGTGTTTAAAGGATACTTGCAAAACCATACTGAAAAATCAGAACTCCTATTAGAATAAACAAGTTCCGTTTTAAATACTGGAATACTAAATAAGATGGATAACAATGTATAATAGAAAAAGGAGCATGAAATTAGGTGAAAGGTGTGTGAAAGAAAGTACCGTATTTTTTGCTCTATAGGACGCACCAGACCACAAGACGCACCTAGTTTTTTGGAGGAGGAAAACAAGGGGGGGGGGGAATTCTGAATCCCAGAAGCCAGAACAGCAAGAGGGATCACTGTGCAGTGAAAGCAGCAATCCCTCTTGCTGTTCTGGCTTCTGGGATAGCTGCGCAGCCTGCATTCGCTCCATAAGACGCACACACATTTCCCCTTACTTTTTAGGAGGGAAAAAGTGAGTCTTATAGAGCAAAAAATACGGTAATAGAAGTGGAGGGGCTGTCGATCTTGAGGGTATGTGGCAGTATTCTGCCTCACCCGCACATTGTAACTATGAGACCATGTCTAGTGACATTTGCAACACTTTCCAAAGATTTTTGCCTCTTACGTAATTGCTCCCGTCAACTTCTTTATCTCTCTAGATTTGCAGCTAGATCTCCCATCTCCTCCTCCTTTGCCTTTCTTAAGCCTGATATGTGCGTAAGTGTGGGTTCGAATGTGTGTTGCATGATTCTGCAATATCTACTCGCTGTTATACTTTGAGGAACCTTCCTAGCTGTTTCCCTTTCTGGGCAAGTCTAGTAGGAACTACGCTCAGAGCAACACCACCCACCCACCGCTGTAAATAACAGAGTATTTTGAAATCGGGGGGAAAATATGCCCTTCCCCTGGTGTGACCTTTCATTCCAGCATCTGTACCAATGATGGCCAAGTCAGCCAAATTTATCAGCAAGTTCCAAAGAATAAGGCCTGTTCTGCATACGCAGCAGAATGAGGTGGTAGAACAATCCGTAGGTGGTAAAATGGACAGCGCCACTTTAGGCTGCAGGCAGAGGAATGGCATTTTTTAATGTTCAAGTATCTCTTGGGACGTGGGTGGCGCTGTGGGTTAAACCACAGAGCCTAGACTTGCTGAGCAGAAGGTTGGCGGTTCGAATCCCCACAACGGGGTGAGCTCCCGTTGCTTGGTCCCTGCCATAGCTGTCAAGTGTCCCTTATTTGGCGGGACAGTCCCCTATCCCAGCGCCATGTCCCGCTGCTGTCCCTTATTGATGATCATAGAATAGAATCATAGAGTTGGAAGAGACCACAAGGGCCATCGAGTCCAACCCCCTGCCAAGCAGGAAACACCATCAGAGCACTCCTGACATATGGTTGTCAAGCCTCTGCTTAAAGACCTCCAAAGAAGGAGACTCCACCACACTCCTTGGCAGCAAATTCCACTGTCGAACAGCTCTTACTGTCAGGAAGTTCTTCCTAATGTTTAGGTGGAATCTTCTTTCTTTTGGTTTGGATCCATTGCTCCGTGTAATGATGTCCCTTAAATAAGTTACTGAAGGTAATGGGGCACTTTCTATGTCCAGCTGTCCTTTGTCAACAACAAATTGTTGCTGTTTTTTGTGTTGAATATATGCTACATGGTAATTTATGGACCTAATAGGTATCTAAAGACATTTGCACACAACAAAACATGCATTTTATCAAAGTAATTGTTGATCCCTTATTTTGACTGCTGATCCCTTATTTTTGAGGCTGCTGGTCCCTTATTTTCAAATCTGTAAGTTGACAGCTATAGTCCCTGCTACTGCCAACCTAGCAGTTCGAAAGCACATCAAAGTGCAAGCTGATAAATAGGTACCGCTCCGGCGGGAAGGTAACGGCATTTCCGTGTGCTGACCGGCTTCGACCGATTCCAACCTTCTTGGACCTGTTTTAACTGGGCTGGGTGGCTTTAAGACTGGTTTGAACTTGTCCAAGCCGGTTGGAACCGGTCTAGGCCGGTTGGAACTAGACTGCGATTTAGAGGACAACGTCATACGGACAACGCAGAATTGATGGCAGTACAGTTAGCTTACTAGCCACATTAAACAACGGTATGGATGAGCCCCATAATGCTTTCAAGGCTGCTGTCTCTTTGACCTGCTGTCGCTGTCCAAGGTCTTAAACGCCGCAAATGCCTTTCCTGCCACCTGTTACCCGACCCTTTTAAACTGGAGATACCAGGGACTGGATTTAGGATGTTGTATGTTCAGAGTTTGTATTCTGATACTGAGCTGTGGTGGTAGCAGAAATTGAGCACTTTGCACAGTCTGAGTGCCCAGCTTTTGTGCCCTTTCCTGCACACTGCAGCCTTAGGCAAAAAAAGCCTTTCTGGGGGGGTTGAGGGGACCCCCCCCAAAAAAACAGTGTGGACTGTGGCTAAGGGAGGGTACAGTATAAATTGGAAGCAGAATCTTCTTTGTGCTACGTCTTCCAGCAATTCCACATACAGCGTCGACTTAAATCTTTCATCTGGCAAGGAAAGGACTCATGCTTTTCTCTATACGAAAAGGGTGGGCTACATGTCGGCCTGGCTCTGAGCCATCGGCCGCCTGCAGAAATCGCATCGTTTCACTCTTCCCTTGCATTTAGAGCGCTGAGAGAGGGGGAGGCATTGCCAGGTCAGGTTAGAACAATGAGTGCATAGGCGCCGACTTCATGGGGCCTGAGGGGGCCCGAGCCCCCTCAAAAATTTGTTTGGGGGGGCTCCGCCCCCCCAATAATTTAAGAAAATTATTAGTTATATTATGCTTTGTAAAATCGCAAAATTATGTTGGTATTTTTTATTTTCCTTGTTTGACGATAGTTACCTTTTAAAATACATTCAGTAATGAGTTAAAACAAAGCCACTCCCGATCTAGAGAGGGGGTGGGGTTGCGGGCTCTCGACCCATCAACAATCTCGCGGCGCGAGAAGCGGGGATTCCCCCTAGCTCATTAATATT
This sequence comes from Podarcis gaigeae, assembly GCF_964106915.1. Taxonomy (NCBI): domain Eukaryota; kingdom Metazoa; phylum Chordata; class Lepidosauria; order Squamata; family Lacertidae; genus Podarcis; species Podarcis gaigeae. Next base: position 17,320,415 of record NC_139679.1, on the reverse strand, counting down.
CACCACCCATGGCGGCAGCCAATCGGCTACCGCAAAGGGCGGGCCCTCACAGGTTCACTTAAGGTCGGGGCAGCCCGGGGCTCGCCCCTTTCGTTCCCCCAGCAGCAGCGGTTTGGAGGTCTTGGGCCCCCCCAATATTTTTTATAAGTCGGTATGGGCCCCCCCAGTATTTTTTATAAGTCGGCGCCCCTGGATGAGTGCAACCATTTCTTTTAGTGCCACTGTATTCTGCTCTGGTCAGACCTCACCTGGAGTACTGTGTCCAGTTCTGGGCACCACAGTTCAAGAAAGACACTGACAAACTGGAACGTGTCCAGAGGAGGGCAACAAAATGGTCAAAGGCCTGGAAACGATGCCTTATGAGGAACGGCTAAGGGAGCTGGGCATGTTTAGCCTGGAGAAGGGGAGGTTAAGGGGTGATATGATAGCCATGTTCAAATATATAAAAGGATGTCACATAGAGGAGGGAGAAAGGTTGTTTTCTGCTGCTCCAGAGAAGCGGACACGGAGCAATGGATCCAAACTACAAGAAAGAAGATTCCACCTAAACATTAGGAAGAACTTCCTGACAGTAAGAGCTGTTTGACAGTGGAATTTGCTGCCAAGGAGTGTGGTGGAGTCTCCTCCTTTGGAGGTCTTTAAGCAGAGGCTTGACAACCATATGTCAGGAGTGCTCTGATGGTGTTTCCTGCTTGGCAGGGGGTTGGATTCGATGGCCCTTGTGGTCTCTTCCAACTCTATGATTCTATGATTCTTCTTTATAGCTCTCAAACATTGATAGCTTCCAAAAGGAAATCTGCCAGAATGCTACTGTGAATCAGATTGCTAAATCCAATTCAAGACTTTGGGAGGTCATTTCATATGTGATGATGGAAACCTGTCTTGGCTGCAGTTTCTTAGCATTAGAAACCCAAAACAGAGCACCAGTGTCTGTCTGTCTACAGCAGCCTTTGCCAACCCGGAATCCTCTCAGATGTTTTGGACCACAATATCTATCAGCCAGCAGAGCCTTGCAAGGACAAACCTAGACAGCATCTTAAAAAGCAGAGACATCACCTTGCCAACAAAGGTTCATATAGTTAAAGCTATGGTTTTCCTAGTAGTGATGTATGGAAGTGAGAGCTGGACCATAAAGAAGGCTGATAGCCGAAGGATTGATGCTTTTGAATTCTGGTGCTGGAGGAGACTCTTGAGAGTCCCATGGACTGCAAGAATATCAAACCGATCCATTCTGAAGGAAATCAGCCCTGAGTGCTCACTGGAAGGACAGATCCTGAAGCTGAGGCTCCAATACTTTGGCCACCTCAGGAGAAGAGAAGTTTCCCTAGAAAAGACCCTGATGCTGGGAAAGATGGAGGGCACAAGGAGAAGGGGACGGCAGAGGACGAGATGGCTGGACAGTGTTCTCGAAGCTACCAGCATGAGTTTGACCAAACTGCAGGAGGAAGTGGAAGACAGAAGTGCCTGGCATGCTCTGGTCCATGGGGTCACGAAGAGTTGGACACGACTAAACAACTAAACAACAACAACAGCAGAGCCTTGAATCTATGTGCGATGGACTTCAGGGGCCTGGTGTCTTTGAGGTGACTCTTGTGTTTTTTGTAGTTGAAAGTTTTTAGATCATTTTAAGGTTGTATTTTTAAATTGTTGCAACCTGCCATGGGAGCTTAGGGTGAAGGATGGGGAATAAATTCAAATAGAATAATGATTATGTGCTTATATTTAAGCAGCGTGTTCAGTGCTTATTGCCCGGCTTTTTCTCAGGAGCAGAACACACCTATTTGTGCTATGAATAATGTGGATAATCTGTACAAGGTGGTAGTGGTTTAGTGGTGAACTGTGAAGTGTGGGAGCTCTTTGTAATAGCCCTGTTAACTATGACCCCCAAGGAGGGTCTCCAAAAATGCTGGTTTATTATTCTTTTGTACAGTGGTACCTCCGGTTCAGAACCTAATTCGTTCTGGAGGTCCGTTCTTAACCTGAAATTGTTCTTAACCTGAGGTACCACTCTAGCTAATGGGGCCTCCCGCTGCTGCCAGCAGGCAATTTCTGTTCTCATCCTGAAGCAAAATTCTTAACCTGAGGTACTATTTCTGGGTTAGCGGAATCTGTAACCTGAAGCATCTGTAACCCGAGGTACCACTGTATATACAACACATGCACACTCATCCAAGAGCTTCAGTATACAGTGGTACCTTGGGGTTAAGTACTTAATTCATTCTGGAGGTCCGTACTTAACCTGAAACTGTTCTTAACCTGAAGGACCACTTTAGCTAATGGGGCCTCCCGTCACAGGGTTTCTGTTCTCATCCTGAAGCAAAGTTCTTAACCTGAAGCACTATTTCTTCAGTGCTTCAGCCAGTTTGAACCGGTCCAGACTGTATTGAACCGGTCCAAACCAGTTTGAACCGGTCCAAACCAGTTTGAACTGGTTCAAGGTGGTTTGAATTGGTTCAGACCGGTTGGAACCTGTCAAAGCCGGTTGGAACTGGTCCAGACCAGTTTGAACCGGTGGAAGCTGGTTGGAACTGCTCCAGACCAGTTTGAACTGGTGGAAGCCGTTTGGAACTGGTCTAGACCAGTTTGAACCGGTCCAGACCGGTTGGAACCGGTTCAGACCGGTTGGAACCAGTCGAACTTGGTTGGAACCTGTCTAGACAGGTCGGTACTGGTCCAGAACTGTTTGAAGTGGTTGAAGCTGGTTTGAACCCGTTAAAGCCGGTAGGAACTGGTTCAAACTGGTAGGAACTGGTCCATGCCAGTTTGAACCAGTCAAAGCTGGTTGGAACTGGTTCAGATTGGTTTGAACCGGTTGAAGCTGGTTGGAAGCTGTCTAGACCGGTCAGTACTGGTCCAGACCGGTTTGAACTGGTTGAAGCCGGTTGGAACTGGTTGAAGCAGGTTGGAACTGGTTCAGAATGGTAGGAAGCACTCGAAGCTGGTTTGAACCGGTCCAAGCAGGTTGGAACCATTCTAGACCGGTTGGAACTGGCTCAAACTGGTTTGAACCAGTTGTAGCCAGTTGGAACTGGTTCAGACGTCTACGAACCGGTCCAAGCCAGTTTGAACCGGTTCAAGGTGGTTGGAACTGGTTCAAGGCAGTTGGAACCGATTCAGACCGGTTGGAACCAGTCAAAGCTGGTTGGAACTGGCTCAAACCGGTTTGAACCGGTCGAACCTGGTTGGAACCGGTCTAGACTGGTTGGAACTCGCTCAAACTGGTTGGAAGCGGTCCAAGCCAGTTTGAACTGGTCCATACTGGTTTGAACCGGTCGAAGCTGGTTGGAACCTGTCTAGACCTGTTTGAACTGGTTGAAGCCGGTTACAACCGGTCGAAGCAGGTTGGAACTGGTTCAGACTGGTAGGAACCGATCCAAGCCAGTTTGAACAGGTTCAGACAGGTTTGAACCGGTTGAAGCCGGTTAGAACCGGTCTAGACCAGTTGGAACTGGCTCAAACCGGTTGGAACCAGTCCAAGCCAGTTTGAACCGGTCCAGACCGGTTCGAACCAGTACAATGTGGTTGGAACCGGTTCAGACCGGTTGGAACTGGTTCAGACTGGTTTGAACCGGTCCAAGCTGTTTGGAACCTGTCTAGACGGGTCGGTACTGGTCCAGACCGGTTTGAACTGGTTGAAGCCGGTTGGAACCAGTCGAAGCAGGTTGGAACTGGTTCAGACTGGTAGGAAGCAGTCCAAGCTGGTTTGAACCGGTCCAAGCAGGTTGGAACTGGACTAGACCAGTTGGAACTGGCTCAAACCGGTTTGAACCAGTTGAATCCAGTTGTAACTGGTTCTGACTGGTAGGAACCGGTCCAAGCCAGTTTGAACTGGTCCAGACCGCATTGAACCGGTTCAAGGCGGTTGGTACTGGTTCAGACTGGTTTGAACCGGTCAAAGCCGGTTGGAACTGGTACAGACTGGTTTGAACCGGTCGAAGCTGAGTGGAACCCGTCTAGATTGGTTGGAACTGGTCCTGACCGGCTGGAACTGGCTCAAACCAGTTGGAACCGGTCCAACCCAGTTTGAACCGGTCCAGACCGGTTTGAACCGCTTCAAGCAGGTTGGAACCGGTCTAGACTGGTTGGAACTGGCTCAAACCAGTTTGAACCGGGTGAATCCAGTTGGAACTTGTTCAGACTATTAGGAACCGGTCCAAGCTAGTTTGAACCGGTCCAGACTGCATTGAACCTGTCCAAGCCAGTTTGAACCGGTCCAGACCGGTTTGAACCGGTTCAAACCGGATTGAACCAGTCAAAGCCGGTTGGAACCTGTCTAGACTGGTCGGTACTGGTCCAGACCGGTTTGAACTGGTTGAAGCCGGTTGGAACCGGCTGAAGCAGGTTGGAACTGGATCAGACTGGTAGGAAGCAGTGCAAGCCGGTTTGAACCGGTCCAAGCAGGTTGGAACTGGTCTCGACCAGTTGGAACTGGCTCAAACAGGTTTGAACCGGTTGAATCCAGTTGGAACTGGTTCAGACTGATAGGAACCGGTCCAAGCCAGTTTGAACTGGTACAGACCGGTTTGAACCGGTTAAAGCCGGTTGGAACTGGTCTAGACCGGTTGGAACTGGCTCAAACCGGTTGTAACCGGTCCAAGCCAGTTTGAACCGTTCCAGACCGGTTTGAACTGGTTCAAACCGGTTGGAACCAGTCAAAGCTGGTTGGAACCTGTCTAGACCGGTCGGTACTGGTCCAGACCGGTTTGAACTGGTTGAAGCTGGTTGAAACTGGTCTAGACTGGTTGGAACTGGTTCAGACTGGTAGGAAGCAGTCCAAGCCGGTTTGAACCGGTCCAAGCAGGTTGGAACTGGTCTAGACCAGTTGGAACTGGCTCAAACCGATTTGAACCGGTTGAATCCAGTTAGAACTGGTTCAGACTGGTAGGAACCGGTCCAAGCCATTTTGAACTGGTCCAGACCGCATTGAACTGGTTCAGGGCGGTTGGTACCAGTTCAGACTGGTTTCAACCGGTCAAAGCCAGTTGGAACTGGTTCAGACCAGTTTGAACTGGTCAAAGCTGGGTGGAACCTGTCTAGAGCGGTTGGAACTGGTCCAGACCAGTTTGAACCGGTCAAAGCCGGTTGGAACTGGTCTAGACCGTTTGGAACTGGCTCTAACCGGTTGAAACCGGTCCAACCCAGTTTGAACCGGTCCAGACCTGTTGGAACTGGTCTAGACCAGTTGGAACTGGCTCAAACCGGTTTGAACCGGTTGAATCCAGTTGGAACTGGTTCAGACTATTAGGAACCGGTCCAAGCCAGTTTGAACCGGTCCAGACCGGTTTGAACCGGTTCAAGGTGGTTTGAACTGGTTCAGATCGGTTGGAACCTGTCAAAGCTGGTTGGAACTGGTCCAGACCAGTTTGAGCCGGTGAAAGCCGGTTGGAACTGGTCTAGACCGGTTGGAACTGGCTCAAACCGGTTGGAACCGGTCCAAGCCAGTTTTAACTGGTCCAGACCGGTTTGAACCGGTTCAAGGTGGTTGGAACCGGTTCAGACCGGTTGGAACTGGTTCAAGGCAGTTGGAACTGGTTCAGACCGGTTGGAACCAGTCCAAGCCGGTTTGAACCGGTTCAAACCAGTTGGAACCGGTCCAAGCCAGTTGGAACCGGTCCAGACCAGTTGGAACTGGTTCAAGGCAGTTTGAACCGGTATAGACCGGTTTGAACCGCTTCCAACCGGTTTGAACCAGTCAAAGCTGGTTGGAACCTGTCTAGACCGGTCTGTGCTGGTCCAGATCGGTTTGAACTGGTTGAAGCCGGTTGGAACCAGTCAAGGCAGGTTGGAACCGGTTCAGACTGGTAGGAAGCACTCCAAGCCGGTTTGAACTGGTCCAAGCAGGTTAGAACCGGTCTAGACCGGTTTGAACTGGCTCAAACCGGTTTGAACCGGTTGAATCCGGTTGGATCTGGTTCAGACTGGTAGGAACCGGTCCAAGCCAATTTGAACCGGCCCAGACTGATTGAAACCAGTTCAGACCGGGTTTAGCACCATCGGTAATGGCGGACTCCCTCTGATTCTGAGGGACCCGCTCCCCGGAAATCGGGTCAAACTGCTACGGCGAAGCGGAGACCCTTCTAAAATCACAGGCAGGGTGAAGCCTGTGAACGTGGGACTTGGCGGGCACACTTTGCGCCCCCCCCTCAATTCACGTAATAACTTGAAGCATATGTAACCTGAGGTACCACTGTATAGCATAATATCTAATTTATTAGGATGAGCATGACTTCAGTCTTACGCATGGTTGCAGCACAGTGGTTCTTACTTTCAACTGCAAAGGCTGAACTTGTAAAACACAGTGGACTTTCACAAAAGATCTTCAGCCAGCTGAAATGGCAACCTTCGGCTTTTATTTAGAAATGCAAACATCTGGCAAGGAAGTGCTATCATTTAAAAGGCTACCGTGAAGCAAGAATAAAAGGAGAGGAGGAACTAGAGGCTGCTTATTTTCTGACTTCATAATCTGGCACAAACAAATCTGATTTTAAGTGAACCTGCCACAAACAAACACGATCACCTCTTTCACTGGCTAGAGCAAGGAGAATCCTTTGATCATTGGCATTCCAATAGGTGACACCATTCCTCTCTTCTGAAAAAGGTCCCAGAGCTGCACTCTGTTGCATTTCACCTCCACTTCACCACTGTTTGTACATCAAATGAACAGAGTTTAACATAATCTGTGCCACAGATTAGTTAAAGGGACCCCTGACCGTTAAGTCTAGTCAAAGGTGACTATGGGGTTGCTGCGTTCATCTCGCTTTCAGGCCGAGGGGGCTGGCGTTTGTCCACAGAAAGCTTTCCGGGTCATGTGGCCAGCAGGACTAAACCGCTTGTGGCACAACAGAACACCGTGATGGAAGCCAGAGAGCACGGAAACACTGTTTACCTTCCTGCCACAGTGGTACCTATTTATCTACTTGCACTGGTATGCTTTGGAACTGCTAGATTGGCAGTTACCTTTATTATTAATAATAGCCAACCTTTTACCTGATCTATTATGGCCATTCATTTTGCCCATAGGGCAACATTTGTGGCCCTATGAGTTTCTCATGGTAGGGGAGAAGCACCAATGTAGAGTTCAGGCCAGTAATAATCATCACTCCTTCTTATCCAATGTAGTGATAACAATTTTCAGAGCAGCGATGGCAAGAGCAATCCTATATACACATTTTGCTCGGACCACAGATAGGCCACGGCTGTGCAGGTGGAACAGCTGCCATATCCAATGCATGTTCCCTATGAGAGCATAAACATGATGGGAAAACAACAGACATATCCACAGTGGGCTCTTTATTGTGCACTCATTTATTGTGCACTCATCCTGATTTGAATCAATTAATCCTGATTTTCCCAAAGCTTACGTGAAGGATATATTATATCCAGTCTTTACTGAGCATTTGTTCTGATTTGTTTGTGGGGAAGTTATACAACTTCTGTCCTGATCTGCCTTAGTGGTGGTTAATCAGTCATTTATCCCCTGCTTTTTATTGCATTTCCCTGTCACTTTCCTAGCTGCAAAAAGTGGCATTTTTTTTGTAAAGTGAATTTGTTGTGGCTTTAATTCACTTTGATAGCTCAAACCTAAATTTCTCGCAAGCTGTTGGCAGTCTGGAGGTGTCCAGAAACCCTGGAAGTACAACCAATCTGAGACTTTGCTGGAGAACAGACCCTCTTAAGAATATTAAAGGGAAGTGGGCAGGGGAAAGACTAGACCCTGTGAAAAATGAACATAGTACTTTAGCTGCAGTTCATTCATTTTCAGTTTCGTATTCTTGTTATTAAAAAAGTGTGCCTGGAGATTCTTCTCTCGCCAGGCCATACCTTCACTGGTTTAGCTCCAAACCCACCTCAAGTGTTTTTGCCTGACTGGAATATGTCCTTGAACTCTGAGAATGCCTCCTGCTTCCTGGTCTGAGTGATTTGTGTGTGTGCACATAGAAACCTCCAACTTTTGTGAAGCTGCAATAAGTTGACTGTATAAAAGACTCACAGTGGTGGTTGCCCCACCCACTTTTGCCAGAGTATAGCTCCTCAGTGGGCCCCCAGTATAGAATTGCACTTACACCGCAGAATATATTTCCAGAAAGTAGCATTCTCTTCTAATTATTTGTTTAAAACAAATAAGTTTATTTTACATTTTCTTGGACAATGAGCCCCCTCAGCAAGCAACTTCCTCCAGAAAGCACTCCTGCCTCAAACCCAAACACTTATTTTTGAAACTGAAGGCAGCAAGGATTGGAGTTTATCCAAGGTACACATTTTGCCTTTGCAGAAGATGTGGACAAACACCATAGACAGGGCTGCTCACTATAGACAGGGCTGCTCAGATATGACCAGGCAAGTGCAGGAATTAGGATGCCATCTTCCATCACCACATTTATATAGTTTATATAGACTTGTCTTCCGTGAGTACAGAAGCTGGAAACTTTATGGAGCTGGTGGGGCTTAAGACCACATCAATGTGCATAAGAAGGATTTTAAGATAATGCAGAACAGCAAAGAAACTAAATACAAGCATTCCTATACCTCTAAATGGAAAAGGACTGAAGCTTACTGGTCAAGCATCTCTTCTGCATGTAGAAGGTCTCAGGCTCAACAACAACAACATATACCCTGCCCATCTGGCTGGGTTTCCCCAGCCACTCTGGGTGGCTCCCAACAAAATAAAATAATAATAATAATAATAATAATAATAATAATAATAATAATAATAAAGCAATCAAACTCATGTTGGTAGCTTCGAGAACATTGTCCACCCATCTCGTCCTCTGTTGTCCCCTTCTCCTTGTGCCTTCCATCTTTCCCAACATCAGGGTCTTTTCCAGGGAGTCTTCTCTTCTCACGAGGTGGCCAAAGTATTGGAGTCTCAGCTTCACGATCTGTCCTTCCAGTGAGCACTCAGGGCTGATTTCCTTCAGAATGGATAGGTTGGATCTTCTTACAGTCCATGGGACTCTCAAGAGTCTCCTCCAGCACCATAATTCAAAAGCATCAATTCTTCGGCGATCAGCCTTCTTTATGGTCCAGCTCTCACTTCCATACATCACTACTGGGAAAACCATAGCTTTAACAATACGGACCTTTGTCGGCAAGGTGATGTCTATGGGATAATTTAGGTAAAACAGACTTTGAATTTAATAACGTTTTGAACAATAATATAGCAAGTTAAATTTCATTAAGCAAGCTGGTTGAAAACAGTTTGATCTCTATTTGTTGTTTAGTCATTTAGTCGTGTCCGACTCTTCGTGACCCCATGGACCAGAGCACGCCAGGCACTCCTGTCTATAACTCTAACTATAAGGGCACCTTTGTAAGGGCTGTGGCACATCCCAGATAGCACCAGGCCTCGGCCGCCTGCCCCCTACCCCATGCAGTAGCCGCAGCTCTTGTTTTCTCTGCGTAGGGAGGGAGGGTGGGGAAATCATTCTGTGGTTTAGGCAGTAGGATGCCGAAGTTGCGGTTTCAGGGGCCTCCTCTGCCAGAGACCGCCTGTGCAACTGAAGCAAGTCTTCTTTCCTTCTCACTTGCCATCCCACCCTCAGCACTTTTGCTGCTGCTCTGCTTTGATGAATAACTTTTGGGGGCTTTCCCCATCGCTTGAGCGAGGGTGGAGGAAGTAAAGTGAGAGAGGGAGTAAACATTCAGAGTCTGCCCCCTTTAGCATTTTCTCCCGGGTGTCAATAAACTGTCAGCTGAGAGAGGCAGGGGAAATCCTGCTAGACCACAGGCGGAGGCGGGCCTCCAAATCTGTGCTCTCTTTTGTTGTAAACAAAATCTGCCCTTTTTCCCTTATGGGGTATCCAAGAGCCCGTATAGAGTCCTTACGTAGGTTCCCTATTGGTAGGAGAAAATAATAGGCCAACCAGAGAATATTGAGAAGCAAAGCAGCTAGTAAGCCTGATCTTTATTGATCTGTTACAACAGGGTGCTCCCCTCACACGCAGAAAAGGAGGAGGAACCCAGAACAATGGTGTGCAAGGCCTTATTTTGAAATTGCCACCCTGTAGATCAAGACCACCCCCAAATACATCATACCTACATCACAGAAAAGGCGGTCTAAAACAGAAATTTGAATGTTGTTTTTCTCCTGTCGTTGTTTATCTCCTGTCTGGCAGGTTACTTGATTGGATACCCTGCTTACTTGATTGGATACCCTAGGGAGCCTGGCCAGTCTTTTGTAATGATAAGTACTTAGTAATGAGACATACTTACTTCTTGAGTCAGGTCACAGGCTCACCCTGTTCAAACACAGACATACCCTTAAGACAGCATTTGTGAAGGAAAAGACAATGGGGAGGCCTTTCCATTTTCCTTGACCTTGCAGAGAAAACATTTGGTCAGTTTGGGAATCAAAAATGGTTCCAGGTCGGTCTTCCTGTGCTGATCTATGTACGTGCTTGGTTGGTACACTTATGAACATTTAACATATATCTAAGACCTCAAAATTCCTATCACACTTTCTACAGCAGAAGAGCCCCAGGCACAATAAACAGGCAGAGGAGTGATGCAGACCAGTGTGTCAGGATTCCCTGTCACTAGGTTGGTTACGTGGTGCCCTACATTACCAAGGACAGTCCTCTCTTTGAGGGGGCTGCTGTCAGGGGACATGTCGTCCTCTATTGGAAGGTGCCGTTTCTTGGAAGGGCTGGCTGGTCCAAGCCCACTTTAGAGGTAAAGACCCCTGAGATGGGAGATACAAGGAGGAGACCTTGATGTTACCCATCAGCAGTTAGCAGCTCCTGGTCCGGCTGAGCGAGAAATCTAAGGATGGGGAGAGAGATTTGATTCAGTTTGCATTTAAAGGCAAGCCTACTCAATGTGCACTTCCTGTAACAATGCAACATGCAAAATACGGCCACTGCTCAAAAACTGATACTTTTCTGAATTATGCAATCAAGTTCTCCAACCAAATGATGGTGTATGAAAACACATATTCTAGGCATAGCTGTCAACGTTTCCCTTTTTTTAAAGGGAAATTCCCTTATTCCGAATAGGATTCCTCGCAAGAAAAGGGAAAAGTTGACAGCTATGATTTTAGGGCAGGGTTTTTCCAAACCTGGGTCTCCAGATGTTGCTGGACTACAACTCCCTTCATCTGGGACAACCACTGGTCCTGCTAGCTAGGGATGATGGGAGTTGTAATCCAACAACAGACTGGAGAACCAAATTTGGGGAACCCTGTACTAGGGAAAGGTGTGTGTATAAATGCATTTATATTGTTTAATGCTCCTGAAATGGGAGAATTCCCATCGATGTCCCCACAAACATTATATTTTGGTGCCTGGCCCAAACTAAAACCAAAACAAACGTCTGTAATTCCCCCCCAGCCCCTCCAAATGTCAATGTGTATTAGATGACGCATGTGAAGTTTTGTTTTGGTATTTGCTGTGTGTCGCAATACTTTCCAGCAGTTCTTTGACACTAACAGTCCAAGTCCATACATGCCTAACCAGAAGCAAGTCCTCTTGAGTTCAATGGGAATTTATCCCAAGTAGGTGTGTGTAGGATTGCAATGTGAGCGCTCCTTATCAAAAAGATGTTATCATTGTTTCAACTACTGTCAAATCTCTGAGGGCCAAAGCAAGGTGAGACACACGAGATCCATGATAAGTTCTCCCGACATTTCAATTTTTTACTTAAAAGCTGGTTCATAGTTTTCTGGATTTTACTGGAGCGGCAGCACTGGGGAGGGAGCAGCAATTGACCCTTTCCCACATGTTATTTTCCTGATATAATCCCCTTCCTTTCCCCACAACAGTTACTATTAGTCTCACTGTATTGGGTGGGGGGAGTGAGTACAGTGGTACCTCAGGTTACAGACGCTTCAGGTTACAGACTCCGCTAACCCAGAAATAGTGCTTCAGGTTAAGAACTTTGCTTCAGGATGAGAACAGAAATCGTGCTTCGGCGGCGCGGCGGCAGCTGGAGGCCCCATTAGCTAAAGTGGTGCTTCAGGTTAAGAACAGTTTCAGGTTAAGAACGGACCTCCAGAACGAATTAAGTGGTACCACTATACAAGCATAATGCAAGTACATGTGTGTTTTCCTCTTTCCTTTTGTTTCACCCTACTTTTCAACTTTTTAAAATACTAGATTTTTGTTTTTGTTCGGAATAAATTGCATGATTCATTTCTGCCAGTTCCTTAATTGAAATTCCACTAGCCATCTTGGTCAGAAAAAAGAAAGTTGAGCTGTAGTAAAATCATGTTTTGTTTGTTCTTGGTTTGGTCACTCAGTTTTCCATAAAAGAGGAAAATATCTTTTGACTTCTGCCAAGGTTTCAGAGTTATTGACTGTGCAAGTGCCATCTTCACTTATTTTCAAAGGGATTTTAAAGTTATTATTATTTCTCGTATTTGGCATGCCAGTATTTTATCACCATGCTTAACTGTTTTCAAGTGTTTTAACTTCATGATATTTATGTTCTTATAAATCTCTTTTGATTTTGAATAATACATTTGTATTTAATTATTTCTGCTTACTCTTCTACTCAATGAGTGTTTCGTTTCTGTTTTAATTCCTTTGCTGTCTTTCTTTCTTTCTTTCTTTCTTTCTTTCTTTCTTTCTTTCTTTCTTTCTTTCTTTCTTTCCTTCCTTCCTTCCTTCCTTCCTTCCTTCCTTCCTTCCTTCCTTTCTGGAAAACCCCAAAAGATATGATCTGCACTCTTAAGTATACTTTGCTGGCTTCCCACAGTTTTGCCATATATATTTCCTGTATATTACCATTTCTGAAAAGGAGTTGTAGTTTTTGTTCATAACTGCGTTGGAGTTCTTTGTCTTGTAACAGAGTCTCATTCCCTTGCCAAGTTTTCTCCCTGACGAAATCGAACTCCCACAGAAAAGATTACAAATTATAGTTGGCATATATCATGCGTTTTGTGCCACAAACCTTAATTTTTTCAACAATACTATCAGAAACCATACATATTTGGGTGGGTGGGGTGGAGAGAAGGTATCATTTCTGCCACTGGGATGCTGAGATCTCCAAATTCATTGTTGGCAATAATAATATTTGCTTAATTTTTCTATAGGCTTATAAAGTGTTCAAAATGTTTTCTAATTGTCTAGCCCCACCAAGGAAGTCTAGTGTTATCTAGCCTCAGCCAAGGATGATGGGAGTTGTAGTCCAGCCAGGCGACTGGAGGACTACAGATTTCCCACCCCTCATATAACATACGACTACAAAAGTTGAGGCTGCTGAACAGACTCTTGGGCTGGGGTGTTTTGTTGGGGGAGGTTGTTGCTGGGTTTGTTTGTTAGTATCTTGGTGTGTTGTTGTTTTTTGTATCTTTATTTTAGATCTTGTTGTGATTTATTTGGAAATTGTTCAGTTTGGTTGTGCATTTTTTAACATTTTATTTATTATTTATGACTACTTTTGCTATGTTGTAGCTGTGGTTTTTTTCCATGTTGTAAGCCACTTTGGGGACACGGGTGGCGCTGTGGGTTAAATCACAGAGCCTAGGACTTGCCGATCAGAAGGTCGGCGGTTCGAATCCCTGCAACGGGGTGAGCTCCCGTTGCTTGGTCCCTGCTCCTGCCAACCTAGCAGTTCGAAAGCACCTCAAAGTGCAAGTAGATAAATAGGTGCCGCTCCAGTGGGAAGGTAAACGGCGTTCCCGTGTGCTGCTGTGGTTCGCCAGAAGCGGCTTAGTCATGCTGGCCACATGACCCAGAAGCTGTACGCCGGATCCCTCGGCTAGTAAAGCGAGATGCGCGCCATAACCCCAGAGTCATCTGCAACTGGACCTAACAGCATAGTTGTCAACTTACAGATTTGAAAATAAGGGACCAGCAGCCTCGAAAATAAGGGATCAGCAGCCAAAATAAGGGATTTTCCAAGCACAGGTATGTTCAACTTTTGAGCAACTCTGAGCCAAAGGCAGAAAGCCCAGCCAGCAGCCAAACGAAGCCTCAAGCGGTGGTTCCCACAGCGCAGCAACCCTGGCCGGCAGGGAGGGAGGGAGAGGAGCTGCTTCCTTTGAAACCCGGGAAATTTAAGGGACATCATCAATAAGGGACAGCAGCGGGACACGGCGCTGGGATAAGGGAGTTTCCCCCCAAATAAGAGACGGTTGACAGCTATGCCTAACAGTCAGGGGTCCCTTTACCTTTACATTTACCCTTCATATTACATCTATATGATTTTCTCACCAAACTTCAATGCATGCAATTTACGAATAGTCATAAGAGAAATGTTGCAAATAGCCTTGGCTTTCCTGTGTTAATATTTACGATTTTGAATGCAGCCAGGATGTCTGTGTCCACCCAGATGCTGATCTTTCTCATTTGGGCTTCCTCTTATCGCACCTTTACCCCATCAGGGAGGAAGCAGCAGCAGTAAGCAGGGTGGGGTGGTGGAATCTAGATCAGGACTGTCTAGGGTGAAGGATGACAGCTTCCCTTCATCTACTCCATGGTCCAGGCCCAGACCCCGCCTATAGGGTTCCTATTTAGGGAACTAAAATCAAGAATGCAAGAGGTCAGTCACATGCTTAAATGCCACATCTAGTTTCTGCACCATACAAATCCAACACACTTTTAAACCACCGCATGGCTGCACTTCTCAGGAATCTTGGGGGACGTCATGTGCATTGAACATGCTCTAAATGTATGTTGTGGTTCTGCCCTAAGTGAATCCTGTTGTGCTTTCGGAGCAGACTTGTGCAAACTGTGAACCCACCAAGCGGAATGTAAGCAAATCAGTCTCTTAAGCTTAAGCCAAGAAATAGTATTCTCTATGAAATTGAATATCAATATACGCATCAAGGTTTTGAGATTAGACCACTGAAGAAGCCCGGAAAACTACCTTGGGAGTGTGCTATCTGCAAGCCCCAGTAAAAGGGCCCCATCGGGGGCGAACAGCGGCCTCTTGATTTATTGGACTGCCAGGGCGAAACAGGTGCAAAATGCTGGCACCCTGTCTACAACTTCATTAACATCCAGCTACAACGTCACTAACATCTCTCAGTATTGTGAACAACATCAAACTGTCAGTCAGTCAGTCAGTCAGTCAGTCAGTCAGTCAGTTTTATTGCACATAGCCAAAGGCTGCCGCAATGTACACAGAATCATTCAACAATTAAAACAAAATATATTGGATCAATACAAAAGACTTAAAACATTTACCGGTATATTATCAAAACATTACGTACTCTAAACAGAGCTATAAAAGTACCCCAATATACAAATCAAGACATTAAACAATAAAATCCATAAGCTAAAATCATCACATGGCCACTAATATATCAAAAAACACCCTGTCTACAACTTCATTAACATCCATCTACAACGTCACTAGCATCCCTCGGTATTGTGAACAACATCGAACTTTCCTTTTGTTGGTATCTTCATTAACTTACCTAAAAAGATAAAGAAAACAAAAGACTGAGTTAAGCACTTGCAAAATCCATTGAAATCAGACATTTCTGATCATCTTAGGTTGGGTAGTTTGCAAGTCTCTGTGGCTTTGCATAAGTTTGTGTATTTTTTTCTCAGAAGATTGATAAAGAATGCATTATCATTTTGGCAATTATTGTGTGTATATTAGTCGCCAACGTGTTGCACTAGCTATTTATGGCATCCCACCCAGGCCTTGCTAAACTGGAGCTGAGTGGGGAATCTCAGGCCCAGGGACCAAATGTGGCTATCCAGAACTCTCTGTTTGGCCCTCATGACTCTTTGCCCCAACCCCCAGCCCTGACCGCAGTACCTTTGCCTAGCCAGAATGTGCCCTTAAAGTGAAATAATACTGGGGAGAGAGAGAGAGAGAGAGAGAGAGAGAGAGAGAGAGAGAGAGGTGTCCCTAGAAACTGTTGACTTCTGCATGGATGGAACAGAATGCTGTTCTATCACATTGTTCATTGTAAACCCTCAAAGTGTCCCTATTTTCCAGGGACAGTCCCAGATTTGCAGAAGCCATCCCTGATCCTGGAATGTCCTGCTTTTCTCCTCTTTTCATCGGATAAATGTTGCAGGGTATGATGTTATGTGACCCCCAAGCCAAGGAGATAACTATAAAACCTTTAGAAGACACCTGAAGGTAGCCCTGTATAAGGAAGTTTTTAAATATTTAATGATTTGTTATGTGTTTATATATGTTGGAAGCTGCCCAGAGTTAAATGGGTGGGGGTATAAATAATAAAATTTTGATGAAGACGATGGAATAGGATGTCCCTGTTTTCATCGGAGAAATGTTGGAGGGTATGCCATTGCCCTGCTCATTTTGGCATCTGACTGTACCCACCTGAAATATACTCAGAGTGGATTTCATGCTCTTTATTCAGCTCATAGTGGTGAGGAGGAATGGAAGTTCCCCCAGAATGTCTGCTTTATATACATTATTTACACAATGGGCCCCACGGGATTGGCTAATTCCGGGATTCTCCTGTAGGCCAATCAGGTTGCGGATTCACTTCCACCTGGAGCTGGATTGGGTGGCTCCTGTGGACCAATCAGACTGCTGCATTCTGGACCCTATTGTTCTAGGACCAATCAGACTGCTGCATTCTGGACCCTATTGTTCTAGGACCAATCAGACTGCTGCATTCTGAATCCTATTGTTCTAGGACCAATCAGACTGCTCCATTCTGGACCCTATTGTTCTAGGACCAATCAGACTGCTGCATTCTGAATCCTTTTGTTCTAGGACCAATCAGACTGCTGCATTTTGGATCCTATTCAACTCAGTACATAACACCACCCTTGCTAAATTGCTTGTGTTTTTGCTTCCTGCCTGGGACTGCCAAAAGCATGAGGATTGTCAAGCATGTCCATTGGGCATGGAGCATGCAAGCCAAGGTGGCAGAAGTTGCCGCCGCTGGTTTTAAATTTCCACCTCCGGTGTTTATATGTGTGTCATTTAGTGGCAGTGAGAGTAACCAAATTCATTGCGTTCCCAGGCCTGAATAAACCTCCTACACTTGCCACTTCCTCTTGTCTTATGCCAGCCTGCCGTAAGTCAGAGGCTGAGAGCACTCTAGGAATGACGGTGACAGGCTCAAAGAGGTGGGTGGACTCTTCAGGGTGGGTCATAGTGAAAGTCTCAGTTTGACGCAGGTGGTGGCTTCCAGCAAGCAGCCTGGCAGAGCCTGTTAGGAGATCAGTCTGAAAGAGAGGGGAATGCCAAAGTGATGAAAATAGGCATGGCTTTGGTTTAAATCAAAACTGGCAATCCAAATGAAGAGCTGCATTTTATCCAAGTTATTTAATACTTTTTAAAATAATAATTTTAATTAAACTATTAAATGTCTTCACCACCCACCTTTGGCATCAATTTCCACCATTTCCTTCCTTTCACAGCCTCAGCTGTGTTACCTCCGGCGACCTCTCCACCATTATTATTTTTTTGACAAGCTGGTTTTCCTTTTGACTTTTTATTTCTTAGGGTCACTTATTCTTTGAATTCCATCCCCACCCTCGGAGATCTTGTAAGTGCAAATCTACACAGCTGTATAGCTACACACAACAGCACATACTGGTTTGTAGTCACTTTTCTAATTCCATTAAAAAAATTTCAATATCTAGTGCAATTTACCATGGAATCACTGCCACACGGCAAGCTATGATGTGGCACCACCTTCAGAAGGTGGAATGGGGAAATTATTACTTATTAAATTTGTATACCGCCCAATAGGTAGGTAAAGGTAAAGGACCCCTGGATGGTTTAGTCCAGTCAAAGACGACTATGGGGTTGTGATGCTCATCTCGTTTTCAGGCCGAGGGAGCTGGCATTTATTCGCAGACAGCTTTCCAGGTCATGTGGCCAGCATGGCTAAACCACTTCTGGCACAACAGAACACTGTGATGGAAGCCAGAGCGCACGGAAACACCGTTTACCTTCCCGCCACAGCAGTACCTATTTATCTACTTGCACTGGTCTGCTTTCAAACTGCTAGGTTGGCAGGAGCTGGGACAGAACAACAGGAGCTCACCCTATCGTCGGGATTTGAACCGCTGACCTTCTGATCGGCAAGCCCAATGCCCGCAAACGGCTCCATATGTCACCACTGATTCCGCTATATACCAAACTGCTCCATTCCTCCCACTGCAAAATAATGTACTGTACAGGAAGCAAACCAAGGAGATGCACATGTGTCAAGCAAAATGTCAAGGGTGTCTCTGAGAGAAAGCCCTTGTGACATCATCACTTACACTTTCCACGTTGCTATGTGCCAGCGACGTTGCCATGTGACTCAGAATTGTGTGCTGTTTGTTTGAAATGCAGCATAGTGTTGAGAGACATGTGGAAAATACGAAACGGGGGAGAGCATTGCCTCTGCAGTGCAAGGAACCTGCGTGCATCTCCCCTAAGTCATATTATGCATTATTCTTTGGCTATAGTGAATTTTGCTTCAACAGAGGAAAGCAAGTTTCTAGATCTCATGGTTTCGTATGAAAGTTTGAACATGCGCAAGCACTCGTGTCAGCTGGCATCTGGCCTGGTACGCTGTTTTTGATGATGGAGAGCAGTTCTGGCCAATTTTCCGGCGCAAAGACTATTGAAATGCATTGAGCATGCAAGAGGGGCAGTTGCACATTTCAAAGGGGCATTTGCAGCAGAAGGTACCCAGCATGGAGGGCACCTCATGTTCTTTGTTCTTAAGAATCAGACGAGGTAGAAATGGGGCCAGCTGCTTAGTTTTCCTCCGGGTTGATGTTTCTCATCGACCTAAATTCAAGTGTGGTTGCGGTGAAGAGGTTTGACAACACAGCTTGTGTGATTCAGCAGACCACTGCCCCACCCACTCTGAGGTTGTTTGCAGTTGCATGCTGAAATCTCAGTTTGTCATGTGAATTTTCTGCTTGTGAGAAGGAAATCAGTCATGTTGAGTGGTTATTAAACTGCTGATACTGCTCATGTGAACATAGTGCAAGTCAATGCACAAACATAAAGAGGAAAAGGGACCCCTGACCATTAGGTCCAGTCGTGACCGACTCTGGGGTTGCGGCACTCATCTCGCTTTATTGGCCAAGGGAGCCGGCGTACAGCTTCCGGGTCATGTGGCCAGCATGACTAAGCCGCTTCTGGCGAACCAGAGCAGCGCACGGAAACGCCGTTTACCTTCCTGCCGGAGCAGTACCTATTTATCTACTTGCACTTTGACGTGCTTTCGAACTGCTAGGTGGGTAGGAGCAGGGACCGAGCAACGGGAGCTCACCCCGTCACAGGGATTTGAACCGCCGACCTTCTGATCAGCAAGTCCTAGG
Organism: Podarcis gaigeae; assembly: GCF_964106915.1. NCBI lineage: Eukaryota > Metazoa > Chordata > Lepidosauria > Squamata > Lacertidae > Podarcis > Podarcis gaigeae. The sequence continues at coordinate 17,301,207 of NC_139679.1, read as the reverse complement.
CTCTGTGGTTTAACCCACAGCGCCACCTGTGTCCCTCTACGCACAAACATACACCACCATTAAATCTGACACATAGTGTGCGTTTTGAAGTGAAGAATGCCCATCATCACTGCTACGTATACTTGTTGCCATCCTGCTTATTGTCCTAATGGCGATTTGATTTACCTGTCCTTCTGTTCACCTTCAATCCCTGGTGTGTTTGTCTTGTTACGCCAGTCTTTCATCCTCTATGGTCCAGGCTTCTGCAGAGCAGCAAAACTGAGAGGTGAACTTTTGCTGGACTTCACCATTTCAATATGCATTTGGTGCTGCTGAGCTACGGTATTTCTAGCCACTCCCTGACAGCTACCTCCTCAACAGATCCCCCAAGTCTTTGCAGCAGCAAAGATCAGGGCATTAGGCTTCCACTCTTAGTTTTTCTTATATATGTACAATTAATCTGGATTCTTCTATAGTATTTTTATTGCAAGGGTTTCCTATGGGTTGTTTGTGGATTGCCCTCCACAATTTTTCAAGATGAGAAGGCTTGGTGAGGTCTACTGAAATGCTGTTGTTTGTTCTGAATTGAATTAATTAATTATTACCTTGGAAATGCGGCCTTTATATATTTGCATGCTTTTATATCTTACTATTACAAGGGACATGGGTAGCGCTGTGGGTTAAACCACAGAGCCTAGGACTTGCCGATTGGAAGATTGGCGGTTCGAATCCCCGTGATGGGGTGAGCTCCCATTGTTCGGTCCCTGCTCCTGCCAACCTAGCAGTTCAAAAGCACGTCAAAGTGCAAGTAGATCAATAGGTACCACTCTGGCGGGAAGGTAAACGGCGTTTCCGTGCGCTCCTCTGGTTTGCTGTATGCCGGCTCCCTTGGCTAGTAAAGCGAGATGAGCGCTGCAACCTCAGAGTCAGCCACAACTGGACCTAATGGTCAGGGGTCCCTTTACCTTACTATATCTTACTATTGTACTTTACTGTAAGCTATTTAGGCCAGGATGACATGGAAAGTTTACATACAAATAAACGTGATGGTGTTCGCCTCTACATAATTCCATCCTTATTTCAGACATAGTGATATATAAATATATCACAATGCTGAAAACCAGATATCGCCCAGCCCTAATTATGATAATGATGGTTGGCTGCAGCTTTCCTTGAAGTGTTTGAAGGAACAAGCGGTGTTGCTGAGGGCAGGGGGAACAGGGTTGCCACCTTATTTTATCGCTCCTGCTCCTGCGCCTTTAACAGCAGCCTGTGGTGTAAACGTTTAAGTAAGAGAAGCATTTTCTGGCCCTGAGCTAGAGCAGCTAGGAAAGCCTCGTTTGCTTAATTTATGCCTGCTGGGTTGTTAAAAAGTCAGTTTTACATAATTAAATAAACAGTTTGCATCAGTGGCGTAGCGTGGGTTGTCAGCACCCGGGGCAAGGCAAGTAATTTGCGCCCCCTAACCCGTGGATTTGCGCCCCCTAACCCGTGGATTTGCCCTAACCCCAGATGTTGCGCCCGGTGCGGCCGGCCCCCCCTGCACCCCCCACGCTACGCCACTGGTTTGCATTCTGAGTGGGAGGGAAAGCGACAAAAACATAGTTGTTTGGGAAAAGTTAGCCTATCCTTTGATCTTCAGCTGTTTAGCTCACTGCTAGAAAACTGATGAGTGGCAGCAGAGGATCAGGAATCTTGAGGCGCTGTTGGGCCATATGTGTGTACCTTTCCTCTAGTTTACTGTACTTATTTCTTATAAGCTGGGCATAAATCCTGGCTCTTATCAGCACTTTTCTTCACATGCAAGTCAGTGAGATCCATCTCCCTTATAAAGACTCGGTCGAGAGAGGTTTTCAAACTTTCTATCCACTGAGGAACTGAGGTCACTGCAGAGGCTTCTGGGTACTTTATTCTCCAGCCCATAAGTTATATACCATATATTCTCCATCCTCATTGTTCTACCTGGACACTGAGGTCCAGCGCCGAGGGCCTTCTTGGCAGTGGCACCTGCCCTGTGGAATGCCCTCCCACCAGATGTCAAAGAGAACAACAACTACCAGACTTTTAGAAGACATCTGAAGGCAGTCCTGTTCACTGCTGTTGTTGTTTAGTCGTTTAGTCGTGTCCGACTCTTTGTGACCCCATGGACCAGAGCACGCCAGGCACCCCTGTCTTCCACTGCCTCCCACAGTTTGGTCAAACTCATGCTGGTAGTTTCCAGAACACTGTCCAACCATCTCATCCTCTGTCGCTCCCTTCTCCTTGTGCCCTCCATCTTTCCCAACATCAGGGTCTTTTCCAGGGAGTCTTCTCTTCTCAGGAGGTGCCCAAAGTATTGGAGCCTCAGCTTCAGGATCTGTCCTTCCAGTGAGCACTCAGGGCTGATTTCCTTCAGAATGGATAGGTTGGATCTTCTTGCAGTCCATGGGACTCTCAAGAATCTCCAACACCATAATTCAAAAGCATCAATTCTTCGGCGATCAGCCTTCTTTATGGTCCAGCTCTCACTTCCATACATCACTACTGGGAAAACCATAGCTTTAACGATACGGACCTTTGTTGGCAAAGTGATGTCTCTGCTTTTTAAGATGCTGTCTAGATTTGTCATTGCTTTGCAGTACTGTTTAGGGAAGCTTTTAATGTTTGATGCGTTACTGTATTTTAATATTTTGTTGGAATCCGCCCAGAGTGGCTGGGGAAGCCCAGCCAGATGGGCGGGGTATAAATAATTTAAAAGTTGTTGTTGTTGTTATTATTATTATTATTATTATTATTATTATTATTATTATTATTCCCAGAAACCTGGGACCTGCAGTTTGTGAAGAGTGCTGGCAGGGGCACCTCTGTGAACAACAGTTCTGGTGGCCGGGTGCTTTAAATGCACAGAAAGCCATCCGGGGGGGAATGTTTTGCAAGGATCTGTGGACAAGGCTGGCCTGTGTCGACGATGCTGGCAATGGCATCAAGCGTGTGGGTTGCTGACTCTCAGCAAAGGGGTGGAACAGTTATTCTGTCTTCTCCCCCCGCCCCCCGCCCTGCCGTCCCAATCAATCAGTGAAGCCCCATGCAAGCCCTGACAACTACTCCTTGGGAGGTCTGAGCTCACCCTTTGAAACTGCATCTGGCTGCGGCTGTGTGAGCAGCTGCATGGGGTGTGGCCGGCAGGGAATGCGTTTGTTCTTGGCAGTCAGGGGAGTTGGGGCTTGTTTTATAACATTTTTTAACGCCCCCCGCAAGGCAAGTTCCAGGTGAGACTGCAAAGATCCCTATAGAGGGAAAGTGGAACAGAGGGGGATGAAGTGGGGTGGGCCGGGGGAAGAGAGAGAGTCTGCTGCTTGCCGTGTGTGTGTGTGTGTGTGTGTGTGTGTGTGTGTGTAAGAAGGAGTAGCAGCAAAAGGTGTACAGTGGTACCTCAGGTTAAGAACTTAATTCGTTCCGGTAGTCCGTTTCTTAACCTGAAACTGTTCCTAACCTGAAGCTAATGGGGGCCTCCTGCTGCCGCCACGCCACCGGAGCCCAATTTCTGTTCTCATCCTGAAGCAAAGTTCTTAACCCGAAGTACTATTTCTGGGTTAGCGGACTCTGTAACCTGAAGCGTCTGTAACCTGAAGCGTCTGTAACCTGAGGTACCACTGTACAGTGGTACCCGGGTTAAGTACTTAATTCGTTCCGGTGGTCCGTTCTTAACCTGAAACTGTTCTTAACCTGAAGCACTACTTTAGCTAATGGGGCTTCTTGCTGCTGCCACACCGCCGGAGCGCGATTTCTGTTCTCATCCTGAAGCAAAATTCTTAACCTGAAGCACTATTTCTGGGTTAGCGGAGTCTGTAACCTGAAGCGTATGTAACCTGAGGTACCACTGTATTAGAAAGAGCTGAGTGGTATTGGTGGTGGTGAACATCTGAGGACAAAGGCTTTCCTGTTATTTTTGTTAGTTATTTTTGTTTGTTTCCTTTATATGCCACATTTGTCTTCCGAGGAGCTCAAAGTACTATACATAGAATCATAGAATCAAAGAATTGTAGAGTTGGAAGGGACATCAAGGGTCATCTAGTCCTGCACTGCAGGAAACTCAGCTAAAGTATCCATGATAGATGGCCATCCAACCTCTGCTTAAAAACCCCCAAGGAAGGAGAGCCCACAACCTCCAGAGGGAGACCGTACCACTGTCAAACAGCTCTCACTGTCCGTCAGTTTTCCCTGATGTTTAATCGGAATCTCCTTTCTTGTAACTTGAAGCCATTGTTTCGAGCCCTACCCTTCAGAGCAGGAGAAAACAAGCTTGCTCCTCCTCCTCTTCATCCCCATTTCACCCTCACAACAACCCTGTGAAATAGATTAGGATCACCTAGTGAGCTTCATGGCTGAGTTGGGGATTCGAACCCTGGTCTCCTAGGTCACAGTCCAGCACTCTAACCATGATGGCTCCCAGTATGTTTCCGAGCACAATTCAAAGTGTTGGTGCTGACCTTTAAAGCCCTAAACAGCCTCGGTCCAGTATACCTGAAGGAGCGTCTCCACCCCCATCATTCTGCCCGGATGCTGAGGTCCAGCGTCGAGGGCCTTCTGGTGGTTCCCTCATTGCGAGAAGCAAAGCTACAGGGAACCAGGCAGAGGGCCTTCTCGGTAGTGGCGCTCACCCTGTGGAACGCCCTTCCAGCAGATGTCAAAGCGATAAACAACTACCTGACATTCAGAAGACATCTTAAGGCAGCCCTGTTCAGGGAAGTTTTTAACGTGTGATATTTTACTGTATTTTTGGTTTTTATGGAAGCCGCCCAGAGTGGCTGGGGAGGCCCAGCCAGATGGGCGGGGTATAAATAATAATATTATTATTATTATTATTATTATTATTATTATTATTATTATGCCACAAAGCCTAAGAATGCAATCTAGCAATTTGCCAGCAAGGAGAGGCTGTTTCACATACTTCAGCTCTTTGCGTGTGTTTGTAGGTATAAATTTGCTTACAAGCAGGGGGCAGGCCGCACTGTGGTGACAGCAGGGTCCTTGCTCAGCCTGTGTGCGTTTGGTAGGGAGTCCCCAACTCTACTACAACTGTCTGCATGGGATCAGGAGCACTATCCTTTGATCAGGGTTCCTGAGCTTATGCAGAGACTTCTGAACATACAGTTGCACACATGGGAGCATCCCTACAGATGTTCAGATTCAGGGATGGTGAACCTGTCTCCCTCCAGGTGTTGTTGGACAAGCATCAGCCCCAGACAACATGGTTAATGGTCAGGGAGATGATGGGGGCTGTAGTCCGCAACAGGTAGAGGCACACAGGTGAGCCACCTAGTGGCTTGGCCTTCGGAGCCTTTTATTTGGCACACTCACACTTCATATCTAGATGCACACTTAAAATATTTTGCTGCGCTGCATGTAGCAAATGTAATGTATTAAATGGCTTAAAAAAGGTAAAGGGACCCCTGACCATTAGGTACAGTCGCGAATGACTCTGGGGTTGCGGCGCTCATCTCGCTTTACTGGCCGAGGGAGCCGGCGTACAGCTTCTGGGTCATGTGGCCAGCATGACTAAGCTGCTTCTGGCGAACCAGAGCAGCACATTGAAATGCCGTTTACCTTCCCCCCGGAGTGGTACCTATTTATCTACTTGCACTTCGTGTTTTGAAACTGCTACGTTGGCAGGAGCAGGGACCGAGCAATGGGAGCTCACCCCATCATGGAGATTTGAACCGCCAACCTTCTGATCTGGCTCTGTGGTTTAACCCACAGCGCCACCCGGAACCCTATTAAATGGCTTACCTATGTGTTTTTGTACCATATAGAGATGGTGCTTGAACTGCACCAACAAGGTACACAGCCTGTTAATAGGCCTAACTGATGCTACAATCCCATCAACACTTACTAGGCAGTATGTCTCATTGACTTCAGTGGGATTTATCTCTGAGTAACCAAGGACGTGGGTGGCGCTGTGGTCTAAACAACTGAGCCTAGGGCTTGCCGATCAGAAGGTCAGCGGTTCGAATCCCCGTGACACGGTGAGCTCCCGTTGCTTGGTCCCAGCTCCTGCCCACCTAGCAGTTCGAAAGCACATCAAGTGCAAGTAGATAAATAGGTACCACTCCAGTGGGAAGGTAAACAGTGTTTCCGTGCGCTGCTGTGGTTCGCCAGAAGCAGCTCAGTCATGCTGACCACATGACCCGGAAGCTGTACGCCAGCTCCCTCAGCCAGTAAAGCGAGATGAGCGCCGCAACCCCAGAGTCATTTGCGACTGGACCTAACGGTCAGGGGTCCCTTTACCTTTAACCATGCATAGGGTTGCACTATTACCCTTCTGACAGATGACATCTGCTTAACCTCTGTGACTCAGAGGCCCATGCCTCTTTCTGTGGTACTCTAGATTCGGCAAAATTATTTACGGTTTTATTCTATTTGTTTTGTGACAACTTGGTTATTCATCTCCCCATTTTACAGATGAGGAACTAGAACTGACAAGTAATGATTTTTTTGCTCAGACAGTCATGCCTATGCAAAGATTCAAGCAAGGGTGAGTGAGGCAGTCTACCCTTTAGATTCCCTTAATTCCCAGCATTCAGCATTTTCTTTACATTCTGACTAGATCCTTTTTCAGACATTCCAATGTGTGCACAATTAACACATATGTTGGTCAGGGTGGGGCCTGCCGCCTCCCCAACTTTTATTCATTGCACATGTATTAAAAACATCTGAAAAGAACCAATCCTTTGCTGGTTTTGAAGTTTGGTTTGCAGTTCCTGTACCAGGTCACAACCAGCCTGTTCATTTAAAGCAAATTTAAAGTGCATGGCTTCTTTCCAAAGAATCCCAGGAACTGTAGTTTACCTCTCACAGAGCTACAATTCCCAGCACCCTTAACAAGATCTCCAAGATCGCAATCACCACTTCATTGACTGGGGCATGCGCAGGGGGAGAAAGGCATGGATAATACCCAGCTCTACCTCTCTTTCAAATCAGAACCAGTGGAGGCGTGAAGTTCCTGTGTGAGTGTCGGGAGGCAGTTGGAGGATGGATGGCAGCTAACAGATTGAGGCTGAATCCTGACAAGACAGAAGTACTGTTCTTGGGAGAACAGGGCAGGTGTGGAGGACTCCCTGGTCCTGAATGGGGTAAGTGTGCCCCTGAAGGACCAGGTGCGTAGCCTGGGAGTCATTTTGGACTCACAACTGTCCATGGAGGCGCAGGTTAATTCTGTGTCCAGGGTTGCTGTCTCCCAGCTCCATCTGGTATGCAGGCTGAGATTCTATCTGCCCATGGACTGTCTCACCAGTGTAGTGCATGCTTTAGTTATCCCCCGCTTGTACTACTGCAATGTGCTCTACGTGGGGCTACCTTTGAAGGTGACCCGGAAACTACAACTAATCCAGAATGCGGCAGCTAGACTGGTGACTGGGGGCGGCCGCCGAGACCACATAACATTGGCTCTCAGTACGCTTCCGAGCACAATTCAAAGTGTTGGTGCTGACATTTAAAGCCCTCAACGGCCTCAGCCCAGTATACCTGAAGGAGCATCTCCACCCCCATCGTTCTGCCCGGACGCTGAGGTCCAGTGCCAAGGTCCTTCTGGCAGTTCCCTCACTGCAAGAAGCAAAGCTACAGGGAACCAGACAGCGGACCTTCTCGGTAGTGGCGCCCACCCTGTGGAACGCCCTTCCAGCAGATGTCAAAGCGATAAACAACTACCTGACATTCAGAAGACATCTTAAGGCAGCAATGTTCTGGGAAGTTTTTAATGTGTGACATTTTGATGTATTTTTAATCTTTGTTGGAAGCCGCCCAAAGTGGAAACCATTATTATTATTATTATTATTACTATTATTATTACTATTATTATTATTACTATTATTATTATTATTATTATTATTATTACCACCATTATTATTATTACCATTATTATTATTATTACCATTATTATTATTATTATTATTATTATTATTATTATTATTACCACCATTATTATTATTACCATTATTATTATTATTACCATTATTATTATTATTATTATCCTGGTGCCTTCCAGGTGTTGGATTCCAACTCCCATCAGCTCCACTCATCACGGCCAGCGGTCAAGGGATGAACATCAGGAGGGCACCAAGTTGGGAAAGACCAGGCCCAGGTAAAACAGCTTTGGGAGGGAGCATTTAGAAGAGGAGATGCAGCAGTGGGGAGGAGGTGCTTAGCCCTTCCTCCACCTACTGCTTTTCCCCAGCTGCTTTCCCTTGCCCTCCCGAAGTGTTTGCAAGGGAAGTGTGTATCTGGAACACTTCAGGAGGGGAAACAGCTAGTGGAGAGCTGCTGTGTTGAGCAGGGGGGAAGGTGGTGGTGGAGGAAGGGTAAAGCACGCCTTGCCCCTGCTACTTCTGCACATCATCCGTTCCATCTGCCCTCCCCACATCACCAAGCCTGAGCCAATTACTGTATTTTTCGCTCCATAAGACGCACTTTTTCCCTCCTAAAAAGCAAGGGGAAATGTCTGTGCGTCTTATGGAGCGAATGTGTGGTCGATCGCTGGCTCCCTTTCTGGCCCCGCCCCCTTGCCCAGGCCTCCATTGTTGAATGTTCTGCAGACGGAGGCTGTTTGTTTCCCCAGCGACATGTGACTGGCTGATTAGATTACAGTCATACCTCGGGTTGAGGTAGCTGCAGGTAAAGCATTTTCGGGTTGCGCTCTGCGACGACCTAGAAGTAACGGAACGTGTTACTTCCGGGTTTTGCCGCTCGCGCAGGCGCAGACGCTCAAAATGATGTCACATGCATGTGCGGCAGCGCTGAATCGCAACCTGTGGGTGCGCAGACGTGGGTTGTGTTCACTTCAGGATGCAAATGGAGCTCTGGAACGGATCCCGTTCGTATCTGGAGGTAACACTGTATCTGTCTGGAAACTGTAGAAACGGCTTCCTTTCCTTTCCTAAAGAAGCTGCAGAACTGTGGGTTGAACCCCATAAAAACAGGATTTTTTCCCTTTGCAAAGTAAGCTCAACAACTTTGAGCTGATCCTCAAAAAACTGGGGCTTTTCCCCTTTGCAAAAGAAGCTGCACAACTGTGAGCTGATCCTCAAAAAACCAGGGCTTTCCCCCTTTCATCCTCTAAAAACTAGGTTCATCTTATGGTCAGGTGCGTCTTATGGAACAAAAAATACGGTATTTGGAGGGGATCAGGGAAACTTGCTACACAGTGCTGTCATTATCATTTCTTTGACCAACCAGATGTTACAGTAAGAGAAAGGAGAATTATATGGGCGGCAGATGTTTCCAGCAGTAAACACGGATTTACTTGAGCATTTAGCCCCGAGCCCCAAAACTGGAATATTCTCTTCTGAAAGTGAAACTCTGCCTACAGATCAGTCGCAACTCCCCTGTAGACAGAACATGGCATGCCTATTCTGCAGAGAAAGCTGTGTAACCATGGCTTCTTCTTTCTTTTGAGATGCTTTCTGTTTATCTTTCTATGCCCAGCAAATCCACAGCTGGGCAACAGGCCTCTGATTTCTTCCTGGAGATTAGAAATATAACCCTCCGTGATTCCTAGAAACAAAACAATGTGATGGTGTGCTGATTCCCCACCCCAATTCTGCTAGAGTTGCAATCAGCAGATTTTCCTGAAATCAGAGACGACTTGCTTATTACCTCTGCTGCTGCCTTTCAGTCTTAAGCCAGCGCACAGTTCCGCACTTCCAAAGCCGTGTGTTCCGCAATACGAATAAATTAGTGAAATGTCTGGCAAATGGCAGAAACATGTATGCAGTAGCTGTGGTCAGGAGGCTGTAGTATTTGCTTTGCTTCCTGTTAAGTCTTTCAGTCATTGGCTTTTTCCTTAATATGAGGTTAGTTGGTTGGTTGGTTGGTTTGAGATAAAGGCGGGAGACTGGTGTAATAATAGCTGCTGATGTCACAAAGGCACTAGATAAGGTCTCCTTAAAGCAGGGGAAAACTGTTGTGCTGTTTCCACAGTGAGTATTTACTCTGGTGCATCATTTTGGGGCCATAATTAACACCAACCCTGCACGAGCTGCCCTGGCTATCAACATGCTGTTGTTGTTGTTTAATTGTTTAGTCATGTCCGACTCTTCGTGACCCCATGGACCAGAGCACACCAGGCACTCCTGTCTTCCACTGCCTCCCGCAGTTTGGTCAAACTCATGTTTGTAGCCTCGAGAACACTGTCCAACCATCTCATCCTCTGTCAGCCCCTTCTTCTTGTGCCCTCCATCTTTCCCAACATCGGGGTCTTTTCCAGGGAGTCTTCTCTTCTCATCAGGTGGCCAAAGTATTGGAGCCTCAGCTTCAGGATCTGTCCTTCCAGTGAGCACTCAGGGCTGATTTCCTTCAGAATGGAGAGGTTTGATCTTCTTGCAGTCCATGGGTCTCCTCCAGCACCATAATTCAAAAGCATCAATTCTTCAGCTATCAGCCTTCTTTATGGTCCAGCTCTCACTTCCTTACATCACTACTGGGAAAACCATAGCTTTGACATCAACATGCTACTGAGCCCAATTCAAGATTTTGCCGCTAATTTATAAAGCCCTAAAATTAGGTCCCACATTTATTTATTTATGAAAATGTTGATATACTCCTATAGCTTTTACAAAAAATGCACAGCAGTTTACAATAATAAAAATATAGAGTATATAAACACAATAAGAAACACATAAAATTAAAACTCAGAGACGGTCAACTAACCGTTATGGCAGGGGTGAACAAACCTACCTTGCCTCGGGCCGGTGTCTCCAGCGCCGATTGTGCAGCGGGCCGGAGGGCGGGGGAGCGTGCGCCCACATGCATGCGCACACGCTATTTCCGGTGCATTTCCAGGTCTCCTCCTACCCGGATGTGCACCGGAAACAATGCTTGCACATGAGCAAATAACGCTTGTGCATGTGCACAAGCTATTTACGGTGCTCCTCTGACCCAGAAGTGGGAAGCCACGCAGTGCAGTACCAGTAAGAGCAGGCAGTGGCGGTGGGCAGCGGGCGTCATTGCGGGCCGGATAAATGAGTCCCGCAGGCCTTATCCGTCCCGCATGCCTTAGTTTGGGAACCCCTGTATTATGGAAAGATGTAAATACTTGGGATAGTGGGTAAAGACCTGCCAAAGAAATAAAAAAATATATTTTTATGTATGCGACAACAGCGGCAAGAGTCTTAATAGCACAAGGATGGAAGAATGAGGAAATCCTGACAAAAGAACTGTGGCAAGAAAAACTGATGGATTATGCGGAATTGGCAAAACCGACACACAAACTACGGTACATGATAAGGATAACTGTGAGTTCAAAGACGAATGGGAACCTTTTATGAAATATTTGAAGAAGCAACAAAATGAACTGGACTCTTTGGCAGGTTTTGAATGAACATTCACAAACTGTTTATTGTAATATATAGATAGACAACTTGAGGATTTTTACAATTTTATAACATGCAGGTAGAAATATGTGTTGAGAAACCAGAGAAAGGAGCTGAGGGAAGTCCGGGGGTGGGGTGGGAGGTTGGGTTTTTTGTTTGGGGAGGGAATGGAGGGGGGAAATACGGTAATAATAATGTGGATGATGTATTTTTGATAAAACCATTTTGTTGAAATTTCCAATAAAAAAATTAAAAACGGAAAAAAGAAAGATGTAAATACTTGAAGGTGTGCCTCTCCTATTTTGTGCCAGCCCTTGCCTTCAGTATGGCCAGCTCTACTATTAGGTAGCAGGAGGCAGCTGCTTCAACTAGATGATGAGCAGGGCAATGAGCAAACAGAGCAGTGTGTGTGTCACACACAGCCATTCCGCCTCACCTGCATCCCTTCAACTAGTCTGCTGCCCTCAGGTGCAGTGGAAGATTGTTCAGCCAAGCCTTATGAGGAACGGTTAAGAGAGCTGGGCATGTTGAGTTTGGGAAAGAGGAGACTGAGAGGAGTTATGATAGCCAAATATCTAAAGGGCTGTCAGATGGAAGATGGAGGAAACTTGTTTTCTTCTGCTTCGGAGGACTAATGGCTTCAAGTTACAAGAAAGGAGATTCTGACTAAACATCAGGAAGAACTTTCTGACAGTAAGAGCTGTTTGACAGCGGAACGGACTCCCTCGAAAGGTGGTGGAGTATTTAAAGCAAGAAGTAGGATGGATGGCCATCTGTCATGGATGCTTCAGCTGAGTTTCTTGCTTTGCAGGGGATTGGCCTAGATGATTGGCCTAGATGATCCTTGATGTCCCTTCCAGCCCTACAATTCTGTGATTCTAAAATTCAGCTTCCAGTCTGGCCAACCTGGTATGGGAGGTGGGGGAGGAGCACAATCATCCTTAGTTTCAGGCAGCACGTCTGGGGCTAACCCTGGACTTAAGATCTGAGGAGGCACTGGCGGAGGAAGAGGAGGGGGGAACGCACCACCCCTGGCAGCACAATCCCGGTGGGGTGCCATCGTTGCTGCCATGCCCCCGCAGGCGGCGTGCCACATGCCCAGGGCATGCGCCAGCCCTGCCCCCGCCTGCTCTCCACCCCCCTGGTGCCAGAGCATGAAGCTCCACCACTGTGAGGAGGCCTTCTTTGTGAGCCCATCACTGAGTGAAGTACAAGTGGTACCTCGGGTTAAGAACTTAATTCGTTCTGGAGGTCTGTTCTTAACCTGAAACTGTTCTTAACCTGAAGCACCACTTTAGCTAATGGGGCCTCCCGCTGCCGTCTTAACCCGAGGTACTATTTCTGGGTTAGCGGAGTCTGTAACCTGAAGCGTATGTAACCTGAAGCGTCTGTAACCCGAGGTATATGTAAAGGGAAAGGGACCCTGACCATTAGATCCAGTCGCAGATGACTCTGGGGTTGCGGCGCTCATCTCGCTTTATTGGCCGAGGGAGCCGGCGTACAGCTTCCAGGTCATGTGGCCAGCATGACTAAGCCGCTTCTGCCGAACCAGAGCAGCACACAGAAATGCCGTTTACCTTCCCGCCGGAGCGGTACCTATTTATCTACTTGCACTTTGACGTGCTTTGGAACTGCTAGGTGGGCAGGAGCAGGGACCAAGCAACGGGAGCTCACCCCGTCACGGGGATTCGAACCGCCAACCTTCTGATGGGCAAGTCCTAGGCTCTGTGGTTTAACCCACAGTGCCACCCGCGTCCCTTGTAACCCAAGGTACAACTGTATATATTACGGTGACATAGGGAAATATCAGTGCTATTCTTCTAGAAAAAAAGGTGACATTGTCCATGTTTTCTGGGGCTGATGAAGGTCCACAGGGGCCCAATTCCTGTTAAAGAAGGTTACACATGTTTGTACACAATTACGAGATCCTGCTAATCCATTCCACATGCAAACTCTGATTTGGGAATTTTGTTTGACATTCCCATACATACTAGATGACAGTCTCCTTCATAGGCATGACGTCTGCCTTCTGTCTGCCTAATTCTGTTTGTGCAGTGGCACAAACCGAGGCTTACGCCACAGCAGCTAAGAAAACATTCCCTGAAAGGCCAGTGGAGGTAGACCCACCCTGTTATCATGCTGCCTACACAAATGTGTCCCAGGGCCTTTGTGACACCAGCCTTAGGGACTTTCCAGCAGATGGTTTTTAGCGTTATACATATAAAGACAGATCTTGACAGTTTTTGACGGAAATCCAAAAAAACATTCCTCTAGGAGCCTGAATGTACCTTGGTTTCATGTGGATTGTGAATAGGACTGGCCGATATATCAATATGTCATCCAAAACTGGTTTGAAGTCCATATTGTGATAATCGGTTTTATGGTTTTTGACCTGACAATATATCGCAAATCATGAGGTGCTTTAGGACTGGACGATGTATTGTCCAAAACCCATTTCAACTCCATATCATGAAATTGGTTTCATAATTTTTGACCTTTAAATATATCGAAAATCACGGTGTGTGTGTGTGCTAGCCAAAAATCACAATGTGGAAAAAACCATGAAGCCAGCCAACGCCTCTACATAGATCCATCCTTATTTCAGATATTGTGATATATCGGTACTGTTTATCCCAATGTTTAGCTGGTGATATATCACGATGTTGAAAACCAGATATTGCCCAGCCTTAATTGTGAACCAGTTGCCCCTCCTTTAATTCCCCCTCATCCATGTGCTGTTCTCCTCTGACTACTGCCGCCACACATTTCCCCCCACTCCTGATACACCGCATTATGGGTGGCATGTTTAGGACTGCCATGTGGCATGCGCAGGCAGCCCTGTGAGGTGTGCTGGACTTGTGGCTGCTGCTGGTAGTTAAGGGTGGCAGGACTAGGTGTAGCGGGATTTTTGGATATGTCAGAGGTGGCATTTGACTTGCGTAAAGATTGCACATTAAAATAATAAATGAATAATCCATTTGGAAACTGCTTTGCAGGGCTGTATTGGATAAGCCTTTAGGCCATGGCTGTGGAACCAGTGCATAACTCCATTTTAATGATTGCCTTTTCTATATCTTTAGTTTGTTTTGTTTTATCTTTGTAAGCCACCTTCATTCCCTGACTGGAGGAAAGGCAGGGTAATAGTAGTAGTAGTAGTAAATATTGATAAATAATACATACCACCCAGCATTTTTCTGATAAAAATAGGGATGCCCTATAGCGCTGTGAGTTAAACCACAGAGCCTAGGACTTGCTGATCAGAAGGTCGGCTGTTCGAATCCCCCGACAGGGTGAGCTCCCATCGTTCGGTCCCTGCTCCTGCCAACCTAGCAGTTCGAAAGCACGTCAAAGTGCAAGTAGATAAATAGATACCGCTCCAGCAGGAAGGTAAACGGCTTTTCCATGTACTGCTCTGGTTCGCCAGAAGTGGCTTAGTCATGCTGGCCACATGATCCGGAAGCTGTACGCTGGCTCCCTCGGCCAATAAAGCGAGATGAGTGCCGCAACCCCAGAGTCGGTCACAACTATACCTAATGGTCAGGGGTCCCTTTACCTATTTAATAATAATAATAATAATAATAATAATAATAATAATAATAATAATATTTCTACCCCACCCACCTGACTGGGTTGCCCCAGCCACTCTGGATAGCTTTCAACATAAATAAATCATAATAAAACATTAAACATTTAAAAACTTCCCTTTTCAGGACTGCCTTCAGATGTCTTCTAAAGGTTTGGCCCCTTGGTTCGGAGGTCGCATAACGCCATACCCTCCCAACATTTCTCCGATTAAAATAGGGACGTCCTAAGGAAAAGCAGGACAGCTTCTGTAAATCTGGGACTGTCCCTAGAAAATAGGGTCTGAACTAAAACTAGCTGGGATGCCATATCATACATTCACTTGCTATGGCTGCGCCTTGAGCAAGTTTGCTGGTATAAATAAGGGCCCTTCAGAATTTAACCTCCTTCCGTCAGGCCTGTATGACAGAGCTATTCCGCCTGGCCTTTAACCTGAATTCAGCCTGATCTTTTATTTCCCTTCTCTTCCCTCCCCCTCCCTTTTTATGAAGAGCACCCGCTCTGAGACCCCACAGCTAATTCTCCCCTGGCCAAGTAGGACCAATTCAGCCAGCTAGCCCTGGGGATTACAGTGGTGCCTCGCAAGACGAAATGAATCCGTTCCGCGATTCTCTTTGTCTAGCGGTTTTTTCGTCTTGCGAAGCAAGCCCATTGACAGCTTAGCGGATTAGCGCTACAGCGGTCTAGCGGCTTCTAGCGATCAGCTGTTAAGCGGCTTATCAGCGATTCAGCTGTTAAGCGGCTTAGCGGCTTAGGAAAAGGGGGGGAAAGCGGGGGGAAACCGCGGGGACTCGCAAGATTTTTTTCGTCTTGCGAAGCAACCCCATAGGGAAATTCGTTTTGCGAAGCGCCTCCAAAACGGAAAACCCTTTCGTCTAGCGGGTTTTCCGTCTTGCGAGGCGTTCGTCTTGCGGGGCACCACTGTATCTAATTGATTTTTAATTTTTATTGTTATTCATGTTTTTATACCATATTTTATGCTGCTTTTATAATTAAGTGTTTTAAAGTGTTTTAAATTTGTCGTTAGCAGCCCTGAGCCCGGTTTCTGAACCGGGAAGGGCGGGGTATAAATATTTATTATTATTATTATTATTAAAGAAGGCCGAAGAATTGATGCTTTTGAATTATGGTGCTGGAGGAGACTTATGGTGCTGGAGGAGACCCATGGACTGCAAGAAGATCAAACCTATCCATTCTGAAGGAAATCAGCCCTGAGTGCTCACCGGAAGGACAGATCTTGAAGCTGAGGCTCCAATACTTTGGGCACCTCACGAGAAGAGAAGACTCCCTGGAAAAGACCCTGATGTTGGGAAAGATGGAGGGCACAAGGAGAAGGGGACGACAGAGGACGAGATGGTTGGATAGCGTTCTGGAAGCTACCAGCATGAGTTTGACCAAACTGCGGGAGGCAGTGGAAGACAGGAGTGCCTGGCGTGCTCTGGTCCATGGGGTCATGAAGAGTCGGACACGACTAAACGACTAAACAACAACAACAACAATTATTCAATAATCTTTATAGAGTTGTACGTGTATCGAAAGGATGGGGATTTCAGGGAGGCAAAATCTGTAATGAATCACAAAAAGTGTGTCTGTGTGTGTGTGTGTGTGTGTGTGAGAGAGAGAGAGAGAGAGAGAGAGAGAGAGAGAGAGAGAGGAGGGGGGGGATTTGCATGCAAAGATACACCACCCTAATGGGTAAGGAATTGCTTCACTGCATTTGAAAGTTTCCACAGGTCAAGCCCAATGGAACCCCAAGCCCCGTGGAAACGGCTTGCTCACGCCGCTTGCACCTCATCGCCCCACTGTGAGGAGCTATTCTCTCAGTCAATTCTAAACACAAGGGCACCTATTTTCATCTGACACATGCTGGAGGGTGTGGCTTTGTTTTTGCAGGAATTGGCATTTTTTGGCAGGGCCCAGCGTGGGGGTGGAGTAGGCATGTACGTGGGTCATTCGGGTGGGGCAGTGCATTTGATCGGCACGGGGAGGGGGGGGGGAAGGTTCGTGATCACAGCAAGGAACAAGCTGAGAAGCATGCAAAACATCCCATGTTGCGATAGAAGCCATAGCTTGTTCCCACCCCCACCCCTTTCCCCTTTTGATTTCTAAGGCTTTCAGTAGACAGTGTCCGCATTTTTCAAAGCTTCATCATGTGTTGCTATCTTGAGGGGATAAAGCTGAGAAGAGGAGCTATTCTGGGGCTGTGTATGAATCTCCACCCAGCTGATCTGAATTTGGACCAAATGCTGCGCGAGCCTATGCATGCTTAATTGGGGGTTAAGCCCCAATAAACCGAACAGGATGTGCTTCTTCTGAGTACGTGTGCCCAGGCTCAGCCCAGAAAACTGCCATTCTTGTAGTGTTCCTGAAATATACTCAGAGTCGAGAGTGGATTTCATGCTCTTTATTCAGCTCATAGTGGTGAGGAGGAATGGAAGTTCCCCCAGAATGTCTGCTTTATATACATTATTTACACAATGGGCCCCACCGGATTGGCTAATTCCAGGATTCTCCTGTAGGCCAATCAGGTTGCGGATTCACTTCCACCTGGAGCTGGATTGGGTGGCTCCTGTGGACCAATCTGACTGCTGCATTCTGGATCCTATTGTTCTAGGACCAATCAGACTGCTGCATTCTGGATCCTATTGTTTTAGGACCAATCAGACTGCTGCATTCTGGATCCTATTGTTCTAGGACCAATCAAACTGCTGCATTTTGGATCCTATTCTACTCAGTACATAACAGTTCCATTGCAAAGATGATAGGGACATTCTTTTGAGTCAATAAAGAAACTTGGGAAGCTTCCTTATAACAATTGAATGGGGGGGCATGTGGTAAGATTGCAAGGGGATGGACCTTACAATTCTATAATTCTAGGATCCCTAGCATTTCCAGGGAGGACTGGGAAAGATTCATTTATGAAAACTGGCAAGGCTGCTTCTCTCTCTCTCTCTCTCTCTCTCTCTATATATATACATTTTTACTAGTTTTTAACATATTAATTAACATTCATGCACCAGAACTTCACATATTATACAATATTTTTTGGACTTCCGTCAACGCCTCTGATGATTTTCCATTCTTATCACTTATTATGCATTTCTTAATTTCATATTACCTTTAATTACCTTTAACTAATAATTCTCCTCATTGTCTTTTTTGCAATATTTCAAATAATTCACCTTACAAAACTTCTTGCAAACCTACTAGCGTAATCTGTCCATCACAATTACTTTTCAAATAATCCGTAAGTTTACTCCAGTCTTCTGAGAATCTCTGGTTGGTCCTGCAGATTTCGAATCCTTTCTGTTGGTTTGTCCAGTTCTGCATAGTCCATCAATTTCATTCTCCACTCTTCTTTCGTCGGTAATTCTTCTTGCTTCCAATTTTGTGCCAATAATATTCTTGCTGCCGTCACTGCATATAAAAATAACTTACCGGTACAATCCTTCTGGCAAGCTGCTTCCAGTCAGTGTAAACCAGGGGGCAGCAGGGTTTACCTCGCCTGTGCCAGTTCACTCCAGTGGAGATCCCTCCGTGGGCCAGATCGTGTGACCCGCCCCCCCCCCCCTGCGATTTTTGGTGTCTGCACGGATGTGATTTCCGGTGCTGGGTGAGCGGCGCGGCTCGGGGGCCAGTTAAACGACCCCTGTGGGCCACTTAAACCCCTGGTGTAAACTGTTCTGAGCTAGATGGACATAGCCCCTATGTGGGGCTACCTTTGAAGGTAGCCCAGAAACTACAACTAATCCAGAATGTGGCAGCCAGACTGGTGACTGGGAGCAGCCGCCGAGACCATATAACATTGGTCTTGAAAGATCTACACTGGCTCCTAGTACGTTTCCGAGCACAATTCAAAGTGTTGGTGCTGACCTTTAAAGCCCTTTAAAGCTTCAGTCCAGTATACCTGAAGGAGCGTCTCCACCTACATCGTTCTGCGCGGACACTGAGGTCCAGCGCCGAGGGCCTTCTGGCAGTTCCCTCACTGCAAGAAGCCAAGTTATGGGGAACCAGTCAGAGGGCCTTCTCAGTAGTGGCACCCGTCCAGTGAAATGCCCTCCACCAGATGTCAAAGAGAAAAATAACTACCAAACTTTTAGAAGACATCTGAAGGCAGCCCTGTTTAGGGAAGATTTTAATGTTTAATAGGTTATTGTATTTTAGTGTTCTGTTGGAAGCTGCCCAGAGTGGCTTGGGAAACCCAGCCAGATGGCCGGGGTATAAATAATAAATTATTATTATTATTATGTCCATGGAGTTTTCTTGGCAGCGATACTGGAGTGGCTTGCCGGTTCCTGTTCCAGGTGGATCACGTTTGGTCAAAACTCTCCACTATGACCTGTCCATCTTGGGTGGCCCTGCATGGCATAGCTCATAGCTTCTCTGAGTTATTCAAGCCCCTTTGCCACGGCAAGGCAGTGATCCATGAAGGGTATAGTTAAAGCCATGGTTTTCCCAGTAGTGATGTATGGAAGTGAGAGCTGGACCATAAAGAAGGCTGATGGCTGAGGAATTGATGCTTTTGAATTATGGTGCTGGAGGAGACTCTTGAGAGTCCCATGGACTGCAAGAAGATCAAACCTATCCATTCTGAAGGAAATCAGCCCTGAGTGCTCACTGGAAGGACAGATCGTGAAGCTGAGGCTCCAGTACTTTGGCCACCTCATGAAAAGAGAAGACTCCCTGGAAAAGACCCTGATGTTGGGAAAGATGGAGGGCACAAGAAGAAGGGGACAACAGAGGACGAGATGGTTGGACAGTGTTCTCGTGTCAAATGATCAGTGTTGCACGGCATGTTATGAAAGATAGTGCTAAGCAGGCAGCTGACAACCTGATCCTATGCTCTGTTCTGCAGCAGAAGGGAAAAAAAGGACATAAGTAGGCAAATTAAGGCCTGGGGGACCGGATCCGGCCCAATTGCCTTCTAAACCCGGCACAGGGGCAGTCCGGGAATCAGCGTGTTTATACATGAGTAGAAAGACATTCAAGGGAATGTCTTTGGGAATTACTGGTTTAGGGGGCGAAGAGCTACTATGGGCCAGTTATCTGACCCCCGAACCATCTGAAGTCAATCCTGTATAGGGAAGGTTTTTTAAAAAAAATGTTTGTTGTTTTATTATGTTTTTATATATGTTGGAAGCTGCCCCGAGTGGCTGGGGCAACCCAGTCAGATGTGTGGGGTAAAGATAGTAAAATTATCATTATGGAATGGGATGTCCCTATTTTCATCAGAGAAATGTTGGAGGGTATGTCATGTTCACCCAAACCGTTACTTCAGTGTAACAAGTGCTGAACACCTTGCAGCTTCTGTTTTACAAAAGTTTGTGTATTACAGAGGAGTAAAAGTCAAGACATTGTGGCGTACTGTTTTTGCCCCCTCTTAGGCCTCACTTTATCTGTTCTTGGGGTCCCTCTTCCCTAGAGCATTACGGATGGTGGTAGGGAAAGCAAGATGGCGCTAGGCCTTGCGTAGCCCTGCATCCTCGCCCACATTCCTCCTGCTCATTTGCTTGCCTTGTCCTTCTGGGTTGAATCTGCATCACCACCAAGAGATGAGGACGGGGTGCCAGATTTCAAAGAGGGCCAGATTTGATGAAGTGAACATGCATGAGGGCTGACCAAAGTTGTTGAGTTTTTTTTATAGGATTGAAGTTGTTGGGCTTTAGTATAAACAGAAGAATGTGACATTTGATGTAACAAACCAGAAATGGAAGTTGGGGGAAGTCAACAGGGAGGGGGGGAAGTAGAAAATGGATGTTAAATGATGATATTGAATAATTGTTAGGAGAAAAGAAAATCAATAAAAATTATTTTTTTTAAAAAAAGAAGAAGTTGCTGAGCTTTTTGAAGGATTTTACCCCAGGACATACACAGTGGTACCTCGGGTTAAGAACTTAATTCGTTCTGGAGGTCTGTTCTTAACCTGAAACTGTTCTTAACCTGAAGCACCACTTTAGCTAATGGGGCCTCCTGCTGCTGCCGTGCCGCCAGAGCACGATTTCTGCTCTCATCCTGAAGCAAAGTTCTTAACCTGAGGTAATATTTCTGGGTTAGCGGAGTCTGTAACCTGAAGCATATGTAACTTGAAGCATATGTAACCCGAGGTACAACTGTACTGCCATGGGGGCCGGATTAAATTGACCAGTGAGCTGGTTTAGGCCCCCAAGATGGACTTTGTACATGCCTGGATTAGGACAAGGTTTGCAGAAGGTGTTTTACTGCTTCTGCCACCAACTGGAGAGGCCACATGAACTCACAGTGGCATCTAGGAGTGCCATTGGCATCAGCTGGTTCAGGGATTTGACCGTGAGCCCTCTGCACATGATTCCTGCTTCTGGCGCCAGCCCTAGGGCCACTGCTCTTGAAAGCTCAGCAGAGAACTCCTTGGTGACTTTCACGCGTCTTCCTTGAATTTGATTCCCCCCTGTGCAGAGAGCACAGTGAATATATCATTGGGTACAAAGTGTGTTTCAGCTGTACGAGACGAATGGACGCGTCTCTGAAATTGCCACCTAATGCTGTTTGCCTCCATCATTCATGTGAATGCAATCATCTTGCTTCACAATCCAACTGCTGTTAAGTTCTAGCGGAAGGTGCAAGGCCCCAGCCTACGTATTGGTTTGCCTGCAGACACCTTGGCAGTTCTGGGCCTCGAGTAGGTGATACGTAGGTTTGCCCAGCTGCCCCCGGCTGCCCCCGCCCCCTTGCAATATTTTCGGCGCTCCTCCATCCCTGCAAGCTTTTCCAGTCTGCTGTGCCATGTCTGGAGCTCTGATCTGCAAAATGCATTGCCAGTCACACACTCTTAATATAGCGGTTTCACAATAAACCATTCAGCCTGGATTCAGATGGGGCTTTGAAGCCAACCTCCTCTCTCCTCCAACCCCCCCCCCCCACTTTCTCCTGCTACTGCTACCCTTGTCCTGCCAAAATCCAGGCTTTGGCGCAGATTTATTTTTTAAAAAACCACATTCCCGTACAATTTACTTGTGGAAATTCTCCCCCTGGGAAACCCAGTGCCAAGTTTTTAATAAGTATGTATGTATGTATGTGTGTGTGTGTGTGTGTGTGTGTGTATACATTTCCCCTTAGAACTGAAGTTACAAAAAGTCAAGACAAGAGAGACTTTGATACTCAACTTCCAAGACTATGATGCATTCCCTTCCCTTCCCAGCCCCCCTACCACCACCACCCTTTTCTTGCTTCTATGCTCACTTGCAATTTCATCCTCTCTCTCTCTCTCTCTCTCTCTCTCTTTTTGGGTAAATGTTT
This sequence comes from Podarcis gaigeae, assembly GCF_964106915.1. Lineage (NCBI taxonomy): Eukaryota > Metazoa > Chordata > Lepidosauria > Squamata > Lacertidae > Podarcis > Podarcis gaigeae. The sequence goes on along the minus strand of NC_139679.1, from coordinate 17,279,029 downwards.
TATTGTACAGTGTTGTTCCTCCCAGCCACACCCTGGGCTGTGCTGAGTTAGCTCTTGCCAGTTAAACCTGTTTATAATTAGCAGCCTCTCCCAACAGTTTACCAGCCAGAGCAAAACTGCCTTCTGAAAACTGGAGAGAGCGAATGAAAAGCTCCCCCCGTCCGCTCTCTTTCCACCGCCACCCCCGCCAAGCCAGAAAAGGGACTGATTTAGATGTTAAGAGCAGGCTTTTGCAAATGGGTTCGACATTGAATAATAAGGACATCAAGCCCCTTTGTGCATGGATTAATCTCAGTAGTTTTGTGCTTTCTTGTGCTTTCTTCGGGTCACAGGGACATGTATTACTCCTGCAAGCTGCATGGGCTGCAGCACCTGTGTTCAAGATGCACAAATCCCTTTGCTTGTCTGCACAGCAGATGTGTGTGCGGATGCAGCAAGCCAGCATTCCCCTTGTAACTGGCGGATTCAGAGGCCTCCAACCTGAATGGCGGGGAGCATGCGATGGGGAGAGATTATTTTAGCATGCAGCAATCCAGACATGTTAAATTGCTCATGCAGGCAGGCGCATGTTTAAACAGGCTGGAAGGCAGAACGCGCCGTTTAGTACTGTAACAAATATTCTCTGTATAATACGTGTTTTATTGTTTTCATGTGAAACGAATACTACTACAAGAAATAACACTCAAAGTCCAATCAAAGTCCAGGACGAAAGTATCATTTGTTATAAAAGATTTGTTAACCCAGAGTGATCTGTGTGGTAATTAATGTTCCTTCATTACAGCATATGTTATAAAGCGATAGCAATCCACATCATACTGTAAAAAATATTCTCCAGTGCACATGTTTGGTATGAATTGTGAGATTTGTATGTGTCTCTTCCCCCAGCCCAAAACATGTTTCCAGACCTCTCCTTGACTGCAGCCGCAGTGCCATTTCTTCCCCTCTTATCTCTCTCTTTGTGTCCCTGGAACTATGATCGTATCCAATCAGGGATCACGTTGTGAACATGAGGATGCCAGAATGCTGCATAGCCAATCCGATTTGTTGATATCCGCAAATCCTCTTGGCTAACGTGCCAGGACCATTTCTCCCCCCTTTCTTCTTGTTCCTGGGACCCCATCCAATCAGGGATCACATTGCTGGGAATATGATCATGCCACACAGCCAATCAGTTATCTTTTTATTTTCTTTTAAAAAAAACTACACTACATTTGTAGCTGACCATTGTTTCTGTTGTCATCTGCACTGCCTTGTTAATTGGCGCTGTAAATATTTATGTTAATTGCCACTTGTATCTTAGCACGTTATTTGCCTCTGAGCTTACTCTTCTACTTTCCCCCCCATGCATATACCATAAGCGATTAACTAATTCCAGATTGCACTTCAAGCATCTATTGAAGTGTAGAGTGGTCCATGAAAGCTTATGCCAGCTTTTAAGGTGCTGCAAGACTCTTCGTTGTTTAGCTTCACTAATGTTGCAGCAGCTGGTGTTTCTGGAGTTTTAAGAAGAGCCTGTGGGATCATTGCCAGTGGCCCATCTAATCCATCATTCTGCTTCCACAGTGGCCAACCTCAAGGAAGCTCGCAAGCGGAACTAGGAGACAACAGTTCTTTCCCACTGTTATACCTTTAAAAGCACAGAAGTATGGGCAACCATCAGGGAAAACCTGTCCTGTTTTGCTGCCTGAGGCAAAACAAGAAGCTGCCCCCTCCAAAGCCTCCCTTACCTGGGTTACGAGTGATGTCACATGCATGCGACAAGCCCCTCCCCAATGTCACTTGGAACTCGGTGCCTCTGATAGGTAGGCTGACCCTGGCAATCATGCTCTTTATTTGTACCACATGATCTTATTGGGTTCGCCAAGTTGCAAGTGGGGAGGCATACGCTATACAGCGGTACCTCGGCATGCGAACGGGATCCGTTCTGGAGCCCGTTCACATCCTGAATAGAACGTAAGACACAACAGCGCGTCTGCACGTGCGCGGGGCACATTTTGCTGCTTCCGCACATGTGTGTGACGTCATTTTGAGCATCTGTGCGTGCGTGAGCGACGAAACAAGAAGTAACACGCTCCGTTACTTCCGGGTTGCCACGGAGCGCAACCTGAAAGCGCTCAACCTGAAGCACATTCAACCCGAGTACAGTGGTGCCTCAGGTTACAGACGCTTCAGGTTACAGACACTTCAGGTTACAGACTCTGCTAATCCAGAAATAGTACCTTGGTTTAAGAACTTTGCTTCAGGATGAGAACAGAAATTGTGTGGCGGCAGCGGGAGGCCCCATTAGCTAAAGTGGTACCTCAGGTTAAGAACAGTTTCAGGTTAAGAACGAATTAAGTTCTTAACTCGAGGTACCACTGTACATTGAAGCTCCTCTATTTAGTGGGAGACTTGGTAACCTCACTCCTCCCTCATTTTGTCTCTTCCCTTCCATGCCATCTGTGTGGTGAAGGAGTACTTAGTAAAACAGACAACTGAGGGACTAGAGGATAAGTTGTGTGCCATCTTTTCTTCGCAACTTCTCCTGCACACTCTTGCTTCCCCCTTTCGAAATTCAACCCCCCCACCCCAACGGTTCTAAAATATAGCAATATTTCAGAGACAGCGCTAGCAAAGGATGTATCTTGACTGTCAACATTTTACAGGAAGGATTCGAGTGCATAGTGGGAGATTTTAGTTTGCATAATTAAAGTGGATTGAAAGTGTGCTCTGCCACTGAAAGCACATTCCTCTCCCCCAATGAATCCTGGGAACTGTTTGTGGAGGCCTCTGGGAATTGTAGTCCTGTAATGGTAAACTACAGTTCCCAGTATTCTTTCGGGGTGGGTGGGATGTGCTTTAAATGCATGGATATGGATGCATGGGGTGGAGGTGTACAGGGTTGCCCTAGTGCAAGATAATAATAATAAAATCCCCTTTTAAGAAGGAACACACTTTTTGCAGTAAGGAATGTGACAGGGGAATGCATTGAAAGGTATGGATGAATAGATGGCTAATGGGAAGATGTATAAACACCCTGCAAACAAATTAGGGTGAGTGCTCATTGTCAGTGCCGTATAACCCCCGTGCAAGCCAATCAGAATGAATGTTCAATAAAGACTGGGTCCAATCGAAAGATTTGTCCAAGCAAATCAGAATGAATGCTGCATAAACAGATCGTCCGGAGGAGCTCAAAGTGGAGTCAGACATCAGGCATGAGAGTGAAACACGCCACCCTCCCCTCTCCTCTATGGGGACAGGAGAGTTGCAGAATATTTTGGCGCTTGCTGCCAGGCAATGAAATAATCTGTCCTCATCAGGAAACTATGTCCTTTTACAAATGCGTCTGCCTCTGCCCACCCAGCTACTTGCCATTTAGCAGGGGAGAAGAAGGGACTGCTGCTGGGAACAAGGCATTCCACATAGGATCATCCCCCCCCCCCTATTTCAGAAGCAGCGGCAGCAGATTCCCTCTGAGAGCTAGCCTCACGTTAGCTCAGATCTTGCGGCGATCGCATCACATATGTGTAATGGAAAAGGGAGTCTTACTGCGGCAGCGAGGCTGAGTAAAAAGCCTATTTGCTGCTTTTTATTTTATTTTTGAAGAATCTGCACTCCCAACACTGGAAGGACGGGACGTGATGTGGCCCTTTGGTGAAAAAGACATACATATCAGGAAGACAATTTTCTGAAAGCGCAGAACAGGACTGTGGAAAAGAGGAGGAGAGTGCTCTTGTGCTTGGGTCCTGTTTGTGGTTTCCCACAGGCGACTGGTTTGCCATTGTGAGGAGATGCTGGAATAGAAACGCCATAACAACAACAACAACAACAACAACAACAACAACAACAACTTATTATTTATACCCCGCCCATCTGACTGGGCTTCCCCAGCCACTCTGGGCGGCTTCCAACTAAATATTAAAATACAGTAATGCATCAAACATTAAAAACTTCCCTGAACAGGGCTGCCTTCAGATGTTTTCTAAATGTCAGGTAGTTGTTTATCTCTTTGACATCTGATGGGAGGGCGTCCCACAGGGCAGGCGCCACTGGGAACCTCTGCCTGGTTCCCTGTAGCTATGCTTCTCGCAGTGAGGGAACCATCAGAAGGCCCTCAGTGCTGGACCTCAGTGTCTGGGCAGAATGATGGAGGTGGAGACACTCCTTCAGGTATGCTAGGTCGCGGCCGTTTAGGGCTTTAAAGGTCAGCACCAACACTTTGAATTGTGCTCGGAAAGGTACTGGGAGCCAATGTAGGCCTTTCAAGACCGGTGTTATATGGTCTTGGCGGCCGCTCCCAGTCACCAGTCTAGCTGCCGCATTCTGGATTCGTTGTGGTTTCCAAGTCACCTTCAAAGGTAGCCCCATGTAGAGCACATTGCAGTAGTCCAAGCGGGAGATAAGCAGAGCATGTACCACTCTGGCGAGACAGTCTGCGGGCAGATAAAGTCTCAGCCTGCATACTAGATGGAGTTGGTAAACAGCTGCCCTGGACACAGAATTGACCTGTGCCTCCATAGACAGCTGTGAGGCCAAAATGACTCCCAGGCTGTGCACCTGGTCCTTCAGGGGCACAATTACCCCATTCAGGACCAGGGAGTCCTCCACATCTGCCCGCCTCCTGTCCCCCCAAAATGGTACTTCTGTCTTGTCAGGATTCAACCTCAATCCATTAGCCACCATCCATCCTCCAACTGCCTCCCGACACTCACACAGAACCTTCACCGCCTTCACTGGTTCTGATTTGAAAGAGAGGTAGAGCTGGGTATCATCTGAATATTGATGGACACCCAGCCCAAACTCCCTGATGATCTCTCCCAGCAGCTGCATGTAGATGTTGAAAAGCATGGGGGAGAGGACAGAACCCTGAGGCACCCCACAAGTGAGGGCCCAGGGGCCTGAACAATTATGTGATATGTGTGGTGGATTTTTAAAAATGGTTTTAACGAACAGAACTTGGCCAAACCTGAAAAATCAGTTCCTCATCTGTAGGATGGCCACTGGTGCTCTTACCACTGCATGCTGGGGAGGTGATAGGTTCAACCTCTTACGAAAGAAAACCAGATGGGTGCCCTTGTATGGCTGGGATGAGGAAGAAACCCATGAGGAAGATGGTATGTATGGCCAATTCTGCAGAACTACAGATAAACCTCTGGGTGTTGTAATTCAGGTTTCTTCTTCCTAATAATTTCTCCTTTTTTGGGTGCATTGGAGCAAATAGAAGCCCCCCTGGGTTGTGAAGAAATGTGTGGGCAATGTCTGGTGAAACATCTCAGAATCTAGATCAAATCTCTGAAGGTTTCCAACTGTCAAAAGTTTAGCCCTTCGGTGGCCTGTCATCTGTAGCTTTTTGCTCCTTGGCAGAAGAATAAGGCGGCGATCCTAAAAGCCCCGTTGAAGTCAGTGGGACTTACTTTGAGTAGACACATGCATAGGATTTCAATGTAAATCATGCGAAAAAGCAGCTATGTTCAGATTTATCTGCAATATATACAGGCCCCAGAATGTACCGTATTTTTCGCTCTATAAGACACACTTTTTCCCTCCTAAAAAGTAAGGGGAAATGTGTTTGCATCGTATGGAGCGAATGCAGGCTTCGTGGCTATCCCAGAAGCCAGAACAGCTATCCCAGAAGCAGTGCTCCCTCTTGCTGTTCTAGCTTCTGGCTTAGCCACGTGAAGCCTCTTCAGGGCATGGGAAGCCTTCATCTCAGATGACAGAGGGCAGCCCCTCACTCCCTTCCCCCACCTCCCAGAAAAGCCCGCAAGAGCCGCGCTTCCTTTAAAGAGCCGCGCAGAGCATGTATGCGGGTGGCTCTTGGGCACCTTTCCCCAAGGAGTTTGCACACACGCAAGTGTCACACACACGCTCCTCGCGGCTCGTGAAAGGGAGCGCTGAGCAGAGCCTGGGATGCATAGAGGCTCTCCTCGGCGCTCCCTTTAAATAATATTTTTTTTCTTGCATTCCCCCTCTAAAAACTAGGTGCATCTTATGGTCAGGTGCGTCTTATAGAGCAAAAAATATGGTGGCTGTTCTTGTCGCAGAATTTGGCTTACTGGGTTGCATTGTTTGGTGTTTTTGTTAGTCCATATCAGAGATAACCCCTAAACCACACACCACTCCTACCAAAGGCAAATCTGTCACAAAGGTCTCCACTCGTAAAACTACAGTGGTACCTCGTTTTACAGACACTTCAGGTTACATACGCTTCAGGTTACAGACTCCGCTAACCCAGAAATATTACCTCAGGTTAAGAACTTTGCTTCAGGATTAGAACAGATATCGTGCGGCGGCAGCAGGAGGCCCCATTAGCTAAAGTAGTGCTTCAGGTTAAGAACAGTTTCAGGTTAAGAACAGACCTCTGGAACGAATTAAGTTCTTAACCCGAGGTACCACTGTATCTAGCTGCTCAGAGGGAATTAAGTTTATTGTCCCATGACTCTCATTTGGAAATTATTCCAGAACTTCGTCCCCTGGTTAGAATCCCACTTCTCATTTTCAGTCTGAATTTATTCAGAGCCCATGTTTAATGTGTATCGATGCAGAACAGTAAACCAGAACTTGACGGTTTCATGCGGGGCCTGTCACAAGATCATTTAATGCGAGGTATCCCTTTATATGCTGCTGCATAACCATCCTTTTGCCATCAGTTATTTGAATTTTGGGGGAAGGGTTTTCTCTCTCTTCTTTTGTGTCTTGTTTACCAAAGTAGTGGGATGGGACAGTATAAGCTTTATTTAGGACTGACAAAACACTTTACGTGATCAGTGACGGGAAGGACACAGTAGCCCTTGTGGTCCTGTGGTAAGCCTTTAATAAGACTCGTGGCACATTTGCACCATACATTTAAAACCCCACGATACCACTTCAAACAGTCACGGCGTCCCACAAAGAATCCTGGGAGCTATGGTTTGTTAAAGCTGCTGAGAGTTGTTAGGAGGCAGAGTCACAATTCTCAGAGTGGTGAAACAATCAGTCTCTCTTTGCAGGGAACTCTGGGAATTGTAGCTCTGGGAGGGTGTTATGTACTGAGTTGCAGCAGTCTGATTGGTCCTAGAACAATAGGATCCAGAATGCAGCAGTCTGATTGGTCCACAGGAGCCACCCATTCCAGCTCCAGGTGGAAGTGAATCCCCAACCCGATTGGCCTACAGGTGAATCCCAGAATTAGCCAATCACGTGGGGCCCATTGTGTAAATAATGTATTTAAAGCAGACATTCTGAGCGAACTTTCATTTCCTCCTCACCGCTATGAGCTGAATAAAGAGCATGAAATCCACTTTCGACTCTGAGTATATTTCAGAGGGGAAGTGACCCATTCGCCCTAATGGACCACCCGCCCCGGGAGAGGGTTTCCCCAGCGCGTAAAAATAGCAAGGGGTCAGAATGGCCAGTTTCCTCCCTCAGCCCTTCCTCTGCCCCCCATGCCCACCAGCATTGCATACATTTCCGTCTCTCGAGCAACCAGGGATCCTAGGAAGCAGAGGGCAGTGACCAAGATCCTGCTGGTGTATTGAACGGGGTCTAATGCCTACCTTCTCTGCTCAAATGTTCAGTGGTGAGTGAAACTCTTCCATATCTCTTTGCTGCCAAATCCTCCTCCCACAGTTGATTAGTTGCCAAGAGCAATAAAGGGTTCTCCCCATCTTCTGCTACCATATGGGTAAAAAGGTAAAGGGACCCCTGACCATTAGGTCCAGTCGTGGCTGACTCTGGGGTTGCGGCGCTCATCTCGCTTTATTGGCCGAGGGAGCTGGCATACAGCTTCCGGGTCACGTGGCCAGCATGACTAAGCCGCTTCTGGCAAACCAGAGCAGCACACGGAAACACCGTTTACCTTCCCGCCGGAGTGGTACCTATTTATCTACTTGCACTTTGACGTGCTTTCGAACTGCTAGGTTGGCAGGAGCAGGGACCGAGCAACGGGAGCTCACCCCATCGAGGGGATTCGAACCGCTGACCTTCTGATCAGCAAGTCCATGTGGGTAGAGAAGGGCAAACTTCTCTTGGCTTCTCCACCTTCCAACCTTAAATTTGGTTCTCCACATTTCCACATCAGCTGATGATGATGATTTTAAAACCTGAACATTCATTTTAGTGCAAATTTCTAATAATGTCCACATTTTGCAGGCCATTTTGCCTAATATACATATTTCAGCAGAGGAATCTTCCCACGTTTAATGTCTTTTTGCGTGTTCATTTCACTAATGAAATGCACATTTTACTTTACCCATGTACTTTTGTTGGTACACAGTATGCAGCTGAAGAACTGCATTGCAAAATTCAGAGATGTGCAAATTTCTAAAGACGGCTGCCTGCTTGTTCGCGTATTGTTTCGAAAAGTGTGAATTAGGCACGTTTGCCTTTAGGTGCAAACTGAATCAAGTTTTTCTCCCCCCATCCCTCCTTGTGGATCCCCCCCTCCCCGTGGCCCCCCCCCCCGGTTTCCATCCACCGGAATCAGCCAGCTGCCATGCACAGTACAGATCAGTCTCTTGACTTGCTGGATCGATGGGGCTCATTTGGCCTTGCCACTTATGCCCTTAATCTCCCAGTCTTTTTTGTGGCCCTTCCCTGAACTCCTTCCAGTATTTCCTCATTTTTCTTGAAAAGTAGCTGGAATGCCTGGCTCATTTCACCTCTCGCATTTGTATCCCAACCTTCCTCCCCGGGAGCTAAGTGACAGCCATGGCTTAATCTTGCAACAGCAGCCCTTGTGGGGCTGGCAAGGGGGAGAGGGAGAGTTGCTTGCCATATGCGCTGAAGTTTGGATTCCCACATTCAAGCCTGACCCTCTGATGTTTGGGGGGGGGGTAGGATGCACAGGGCGGACTTTGTCTGCATAGAATTGTGATAAACTGCTTTATACAAAGTTAGACCTTTGGTTTTTCTTCCTCAGCATAGTCTCCATGTTGGCAGGCAGTGGCTTTCCAGGGTTTTAGACCAGGGTTTTAGACCAAGGGACACGGTTGGCGCTGTGGGTTAAACCACAGAGCCTAAGACTTGCCAATCAGAAGGTCGGTGGTTCGAATCCCTGTGATGGGGTGAGCTCCCGTTGCTCGGTCCCTGCTCCTTCAAGTAGATAAATAGGTACCATTCCGGCAGGAAGGTAAACGGCGTTTCCGTGCGCTGCTCTGGTTCGGCAGAAGCGGCTTAGTCATGCTGGCCACATGACCCGGAAGCTGTACGCCGGCCCCCTCGGCAAATAAAACGAGATGAGCGCCGCATCCCCAGAGTCGGCCACGACTGGACCTAATGGTCAGGGGTCCCTTTACCTTTACCTAGGCAACCTAAGGCCCGGGGGCCCAATTGCCTTCTCAATCCAGCCCGTGGACCTTGAGGTATGAGACTCTCTGTAGTTAGTGATGAAGGAAACACACTTTGCATCTGCTTAGGTGCATTCTCACGAGTTCATCCTTTTAGGGGCAGCGCCCTGCCAGTAAGATGTTACAGGTGGCTACTAGGGGAGAGCCTTTTTGGTGGTGGCACCTCAGCCCTGTTATTCCCTCCTCAGAGAGACTCGCTTGGTGCCTACTTGTGGGCTATTTTAAATCTGGTTTAAATCTGGTTTTGAACCACGACTCCCTTAATCCCTGAACACTGGTTAGGCTGCGGAGAGTTGTAGTCAAAAACATCTGGAAGGTGCCAGGTTGGGAAAGGTGGATTTAAGGAAAGGTGGATTTAAGGACTTCAATTTTAGTCTATTGAAACTGTTAAGCTGCCCAAATAACGTTGCTGTCTAGTGCACATACACGAGGTCAGTAAATTAAAAAACGTGCAGCTGTGCTAAGGCCTGGCATTCCAAGCAGTTCTTGGGGCTGCATGCATGCAAGCCCTGGCAAAAATGCAAGCTTTGCCACCTAGTAAAGGAAGCATTCTAGCTCAGGGATGAAACCAGGGGCAGGCAACCTAAGGCCCGGGGGCCGGATGCAGCCCAATCCCCTTCTCAATCCGGCCATTGGACGGTCTGGGAACCAGCGTGTTTTTACATGAGTGGAATGTGTGCTTTTATTTAAAATGCATCTCTGGGTTATTTGTGGGGCCTGTCTGGTGTTTATACATGAGTAGAATGTGTGCTTTTATTTAAAATGCATCTCTGGATTATTTGTGGGGCAATCAAGCTTTCAGTGTTGTTTGTACCTGCAGTTTTGGAGTGAGCATACCGCTTCCTTTCCAATCCGTGCATGTTCCGTAACTTCCTGTTGGAATCCTGTTGTTTTTTACACCACAAGTGTTTGGGGGGTTTTTTGTGTGTGCAAGAGTGCCCCACATTTGGCAATAATGCGGTAACATTGGGTAAGCATCATAGGACTACAAATAATGTGGAATGCTGCAGTATAACCCCCCCCCCCCGTGCCACCACTTTTATTGCACAAACAACATGTTGCAGAATATGCCTCTGAAAGAACAACAGCATGCAGACCCAGGCTGGATGAGGGATTTGATCCGTACACCATAGGTAAAAGTAAACGGACCCCTGACCATTAGGTCCAGTCGCAGATGACTCGGGGTTGCGGCGCTCATCTCACTTTGCTGGCCAAGGGAGCCAGAGTACAGCTTCTGGGTCATGTGGCCAGCATGACTAAGCCACTTCTGGCGAACCAGAGCAGCGCATGGAAATGCCGTTTACCTTCCCGCTGGAGCGGTACCTATTTATCTACTTGCACTTTGACATGCTTTTGAACTGCTAGGTTGGCAGGAGCAGGGACCCAGCAACGGGAGCTCACCCCGTCGCTGGGATTCAAACCGCCGACCTTTTGATCGGCAAGCCCTAGGCTCTGTGGTTTAGACCACAGCGCCACCTGCGTCCCTCCCTACACCATAGTGGTGTAGTTAATAAACTTCAGTGGGACAACCTGGGTTCAATCTCCACACAATTCTTAATCTCACCATATGATTTTCTGACGGCTGCATCTTAGCCTAGGCTATGTCATAGGATGGTTGTGAGGAATATATGGTGCAAATTGCTGTATTGGACACACTGAGCTCCTGGGAAAGACCTCCTGCTGTAGCAGGGCTGGGATGGGCTGCCTTAAGGCCTGTGGGCTGCCTCTGCTCCTTGAACGCTTTGTTTTGTGGCCTGAAAGTGCTTGTTAAAATCCCGGCGTTCGTTTTAGTGCGGATAAAAAAAGGAACTTTCTTGCCCCTCATGGGAACCAAAGGAGATGAAAAACAAGCTAAAGAGTTAGAAACGAAAAGGATAATATTATACAATTCTGCAGCGCAAATTTGGCATGTGGTGTCGGCTGCAGAATTTGGCATTCCAAATGCTCATATGATTAGAAAGCAAAGGGTACCTCCGCACTGGACTTTAGTGTGCATCAGGGGCTATTTGTGCCTCAGGTTTTTTGCTGGTATCCACATGACCTCCTCCACATCCCAATGAAAGCCTGTACTTTCCCTCCCAATGAATTTGGAGTTTCCACATTAGCAGATAAACCAATAAGGGGAAATAATATGACATAAAAGGGCTCCGATTCTGACTGTGGTTATATTGAACTGTACACTCCACCTGGGGTAGATGGACATTGTTGAAGTGTGCAACGACATGGCATTCTTGCCACACACCCTGTTTCTATTTTTGCTTCATCCCCTGTTTTCCAGCAGGGACCATGCCTAATTCCACCAATTTATGAAGGTAGCTGCTTTGGTTATAATACAGAACAGCTGCACCGAAAAATGATAGGGTAGTATTCAACAATATTTTCCTCAGAGTAGACCTATTGCAATTAAGGAACATGAGAAAGGTCCTTTAATTTCAATGCGTCTACTCTTAGTTGAATAAGGTAAAGTCCCCTTGGATGGTTAAGTCCAAAGGCGACTATGGGGTTGCAGCACTCACCTCGCTTTCAGGCCGAGGGAGCCAGTGTTTGTCCACAGACAGCTTTCTGGGTCATCACCAAACCGCTTCTGGTGCAAAGGAACACCATGATGGAAACCAGAGCACATGGAAATGCTATTTACCTTCCCGTCGCAGCAGTACCTATTCTGCTTGCACTTTGACGTGCTTTCGAACTGCTAGGTTGGCAGGAGCAGGGACCACTCTACACTTCAAGAGGAGCAGGGACCGAGCAACGGGAGCTCATCCTGTCGTGGGGATTCGAACCGCCGACCTTCTGATCGGCAAGCCCCAGGCTCTGTGGTTTAGACCACAGCACCACCCGTGTCCCCAGGGTCTAGTGGACCAGGGCTCAAATCCACACAAAGCCAAGTGGGCCAATCACAGTCTCTCTGCCTAACCTACCTCACAAGATTGTTGTGAGGATAAAATGGGAAGGAGAAGAACCAGGTACAGTACCCTGACCCGTTGAGGAAAGGTGGGCTATTACATATAATGATAAATAAATAAATAAATGGCAGGTGAGGTATGATGCATGAAGAAAGGGCCTGTATATTACAGAGATTGTGTGGGTGCTTTGTTCATAGGTAAAAGTAAAGGTAAAAGACCCCTGGATGTTTAGGTCCAGTCCAAGGCAACTATGGGGTTGTGGCGCTCATCTCACTTTCAGGCCAAGGGAGCTCGCGTTTGTCCACAGACAGCTTTCCGGGTCATGTGGCCAGCATGGCTAAACTGCTTCTGGTGCAACAAAACACCATGATGGAAGTCAGAGCGCACGGAAATGCCGTTTACCTTCCCACTGCAGCAGTACCTATTTATCTACTTGCATTGGCATGCTTTCGAACTGCTAGGTTGCCAGGAGCTGGGAGAGAGCAACAGGCGCTCGCCCTGTCACAGGGATTTGAACCGCCGACCTTCTGATCGGCAAGCCCAAGAGGCCCAGTGGTTTAGACCACAGTGCCACCCTTGTCCCTATGTGGATACACATAGGTAGAGACTAAGGCAGAGATGCAATTTAGAGAGGTCAAGGGTGCTCATGTCCTGCCTACGTAAATCTGTTCTGGGGTCCATGAATTAGAATTATACAGCCATGGGCATTGGAAGGATCACCTTCTGCAGGTCAGGAGAGCTTGGGGTGAGTAGTGTGTGGGATCAGACTTGGCCAGGAGCCTGGCAGGCCTCCTGCTGTCAGGCGGATGATTTACATCATGAATGCCCTTTTTGTTCCGGCGGCATTTCCCCTCGGGTGCGGCGCTGAGTCCTGGAGAAGAAGCCCATATTGACGATAGCTTGTCTTGATGGGGCTCATGTGGGCTCCCATTGTATAGCTGTCTCTTGCCCTTAACCCTTTGCTCAGAAGAAAGAGTGGCCAATTAAGAAAGGGGAGGGGAGGGAGGGAAGCAGGCTTTGTGTGCAGGGTATAAGTCAGGAACAAGCATACCCCGCCACCCACAGATTTGTCTTTCATAGTACGTAGCAGGCCTGTAACCAAAACACAGCAAGGGAACAGAACCAAGGGGACTCGCCGTTTGCATGCCACGCAGTCATAGATCCCGACACTGAGCCTCATCTTGCTAGAACAGGAATTACCACAGATCAACCTGGAAGGTGCTTTGTACACCTTGTGTGACCAAATGCAGTTGGTTATTCCAAGGTCTGTGTGATGAGGAAAAGCAAAGGAGGGAAACACCAAATATGCTGCAGAAAATCTGTCGCATTCCCTCCAACATTTATCTGATGAAAATAGGGATATCCTATTCAATAATAATGGGTGGCGTTGTGGGTTAAACCACAGAGCCTAGGACTTGCCTGAAGGTCGGCGGTTCGAATCCCCGCAACGGGGTCAGCTCCCGTTGCTCGGTCCCTGCTCCTGCCAACCTAGCAGTTCGAAAGCACGTCAAAGTGCAAGTAGATAAATAGGTACCACTCCGGCAGGAAGGTAAACGGCGTTTCCATGCGCTGCTCTGGTTCACCAGAAGTGGCTTAGTCATGCTGGCCACATGACCTGGAAGCTGTACGCCGGCTCCCTCGGTCAATAAAGCGAGATGAGTGCCGCAACCCCAGAGTCAGTCACGACGGGACCTAATGGTCAGGGGTCCCTTTACCTTTACGTATTTAATAATAATAATAATTTTATTATTTCTACCTCAGCCAACTAACTGAGTGCTTCCAACATATATAAAAACACGACAAAATATTTAGCATTAAAAAAAAAAACACCCTTCCCTATGCAGAGCTGCCTACAAATGTCTTCTAAAGGTTGTATAGTTTCTCCCCTTCTTGGCTTGGGGGTCACATACCTCCAGACCCTCCAACATTTTTCTGATTTAAATAGGGACATCTTAAGGAAAAGCGGGACATTCTGGGACCAAATCGGAAACCGGGACGGTTTTTGTAAATCTGGGACTGTCCTCGGAAAAGAGGAACACTTGAAGGGTCTGTTGTTGTTATCAGTGCTATTTTTTCTAGAAAAAGAGGTGCCGTTTTTCTTCTTGTTTGCGAGCTCTGCGCTGCTAATGAGCTGTCTATGGCCCTTACTGGCTCTCCACGCTCCTCTTGAACTACTTTCTCCCAAGCAACAACTGCATACACTGTGACTAATGGCACTTACTTGAGAGGTGCTGGAACTGAGTTCAGGGGAGCGGGGAGCCAGGATGATGATGATTAGGTTTACTCCATGTATTTTGAGATTCTTGTCCTTTATCGATGGGATTTATTTTTAGTGGTCCTTTCCTAAGAAACAGATTATTTCCTGGGGTGGGTGGGTGTCTGCTTTTTTTGTCCTGTACAAATTAGGCCTCTTTAATCATATATCTATATCTGCTTCTACTATACCAGTGGTTTTTATCCTTTTTGGAGTTCATGGACCTTTGGGAGAATCTGTTGAAAATTATGGACCCTGCCTCAGAAAAATGCACATACATACAACTTTTTGCATGGCATTTATTTTATTGTATGAGGGGGGGGGTGCATGCACCCTGTTCACATACTCCCCGAAGCTCACATGGGCCACATGTTAACAACCCCTGTTCTATACACATGCTTATATAATATGTACACAAACATACCATTCACATACAGGCCAGGAGTTGGGTTGCAGTCTGCACATTCTCAGATGACTCTTCCTAACCATATCGCATTTTCTAGGCCCAGTCCCTGACTGAGGTTAACCCTTGTTTCCCATCCTACAGATCCTGGTACCCTCCAGGTGTTTATTTACTTAACTTCTGTGTGGTGTTACCAAGCATCCTGCCCCATAAGGCAGAGAGCCACTGTTATGTACTGAGTTGAATAGGATCCAAAAGGCAGCAGTCTGATTGGTCCTAGAACAATAGGATTCAGAATGCAGCAGTCTGATTGGTCTTAGGACAATAGGATCCAGAATGCAGCAGTCTGACTGGTCCACAGGAGCCACCCAATCCAGCTCCAGGTGGAAGTGAATCCGCAACCTGATTGGCCTACAGGTGAATCCCGGAATTAGCCAATCACGTGGGGCCCATTGTGTAAATAATGTATATAAAGCAGACATTCTGGGGGAACTTCCATTCTTCCTCACCACTATGAGCTGAATAAAAAGCATGAAATCCACTCTCGACTCCGAGTATATTTCAGCTGGCTGGGGATAATGGGAGTTGGAGGCCAGTAGTATCTCGTAAAGCAACAGGTTCCCCAGCGCTGGCCTAGAAGGAGAGGTGAAGTGAAATAATTCTCCAATGACACATACTTTAGAACAAAAGCAGGCCTTCTTGGAGCTACGGTTTGCCTGCAACAAGTGATCCCTCAACCACAGTGGTTTCTTTTTGTGTGTGTGGTGGTGGTGGTGATCAATAATTTCAAAGAGTGTGCTCAGGCAAGCCAAACCCCAATTGCATGGGCTGTGTGGTTGCTTGTAGGTGAGGAAAATGCACTCTGTATGTTCTCAGAGATAACGTTCCATTTGCATCTTTGATCTGACTCGAGAAACAGATTCTGTCACTCAGCCTTGGCTCAAGTTAGGCTGAAAGAAGACCCCACCCCCCAATTCTATTCCTCTCCCGCTTGAGGACTGGGGTACCCTTTGCCAGTGGGAAACCTGCCTGTGAAAACCAAGAAATCACAGAATAATTGAAGGAAGGGGAAGAATAGAAGCTTGGCATACATATTATTCTACCAAGCGGAGCAGGGTGTGTAAGCGCATGGAACGAGGGGCTCTCTGTGTGCGTTCGGGGAAAGAGTGTTTGGGTACACAGCATGCCGGAAGGCGTGTGCCGCAAATCTGACACAAAGGCCTGTGTGCATACGCGGAGGAGAACAACTGTGTGTAAAATCGGCATATTTAAACAGGTCTCACTGTGCAAAACGCTTTGCCCGCCTTCAGCATGTTGGTGGTTGTGGGCACCCCTGTGGAGCAGGTCGCTATCATCATACTCTTGTGGAGATGGGGTGTGTGGAGGTTGGCAGATGGGTCCGACGCTTACCAGTGGTTCCTCAGTGAGATCATGGCTGAACTGAGATATATGAAGCCAGGCCCAAGTTGTGTGTGTTTTCTTTAGTGCCATAACTAGTCACATTTATGTGTTTGGCAGGTTATGTTTCAGCACTCCCTGCTCCTCTTAAAACCTGCAAGTTGAGAAGGATTGTGAACCTTTGCATAACCTCCGACATTTCTCTGATGAAAATAGAGACGTCCTAAGGAAATGCAGAGGGACGTGGGTGGCTCTGTGGGTTAAACCACAGAGCCTAGGACTTGCCGATCAGAAGGTTGGCGGTTCGAATCCCCGCGACGGGGTCAGCTCCCGTTGCTCAGTCCCTGCTCCTGCCAACCTAGCAGTTCGAAAGCATGTCAAAAGTGCAAGTAGATAAATAGGTGCCACTCCGGCGGGAAGGTAAACGCCGTTTCAATGCGCTACTCTGGCTTGCCAGAAGCGGCTTAGTCATGCTGGCCACATGACCCGGAAGCTGTACGCCGGATCCCTCGGCCAGTAAAGTGAGATGAGCGCCGCAACCCCAGAGTCGGCCACGACTGGACCTAATGGTCTGGGGTCCCTTTACCTTTAAGGAAATGCAGAACATTCTTGGATCAAGTCTGAAACCGGGATGGCTTCTGTAAATCTGGGGCTGTCCCTGGAAAATAGGGGAACTTGGAGGGTCTGTTAGGGGTCCTGCTACTGAAATGTCCATTGCTCAGTTTTTACTTGTGTAAAAAACAACTCCATTCTGTTTCTGTCCATTGTGATGCGCCCCTGCTTTTCTCCTTCCCCATCAGCTGATTTCAGCCCCTGAATGTGCTTCGCTGTGTTAGGCTGCATGAATAGGGCCAGTGGAAATGCCTAGCTTGCAGGCCTCAGTGAGCCTCTTGGCAAGAAAATGCAATTCAACATTATTTTTATAGTTGCCTGGGATATTTTTATAATTTTTATTTCGTAAAATGTACACACCACTCGGTTGTTTTTGTTTTTAATATATATAAAAAACCCTCAAAGAAGGTAAAACAATAAAATTATCAATTAGAAGACTTGAAAACAATAATTTAAGACTTTTGAAAAGTTAAAATAACAATAAACAGATTAAAACACACATCAGTTTTTGAAATACCTGGGTAGGCTTGCCTTGTTGTAGGATAAATGATTACTGTTTTGCGTTCAAGGCAAGTGATCCTACCACCCCACCCTAGTTGTTCTAGAAATCAGATCTTCCTATATGCATGTTTCTCCCTTCTCTTTTAAGTTAAGCAAGTAAGAGGCATCCTCACAATTCAGATGGGTGTAGCCTAGAAAAAGGGGTGTGGCCTGGGAAGGTGGTGTGGTCTGGAGAAAGTACCACAGACCAGATTTGAAGGTCTGGAGGGCCACATCTGGCTCCCCAAGTCTGTGATTCTCCACTCCTGTGTTACAGATTCTTCTTCTTCTTCTTCTTCTTCTTCTTCATCTTCATCTTCATCTTCTATTATATTGTGCTCCCAAAGGGCATGGCACACATCACAAAGGTCAAAAGGACAGTTCCTTGCCCCGAGGAGCTTACAATCAAAAATGCCCCCCCCCAAGGGAGATTACAGATGTTAAAGGGCGAATGATGAACACAGTGGCTAAACTGCTAAATAGTATGTGTCTGAGTTGCCTACACCAAAGTGTGTTTATGTGGACTAAGTGGTTGCTCCAAAGGTTATGTGGCAAAGGTAGTTTTTTGAGGTGGAACTTAATAGAGGTGAAAGAAGTTTCATCCCACAGGCATTCTTGGAGGCAGCTGCAAACAGAAGGGACGCTCAGAGAGTTGTCTGAAGAGGTAGGAGGCTTTCTGGCAACTGAGGGAAAGGGTGCTAGAGGAGCAAAGGTTGCGCCCAGAGTTTTTGGTCACATCCAGGAAGTGTAAGTGGGTTCTTTAGACCAAAAGGTGACCTTGGGTCTGGATAGCCTGAGTTCAGGTTCTGCCTCTTCTGTGTACAGTCACTCTCTTTTACAAGGAGGGTTTGTGAGATCAGGAAGATCACCCCACTTATCTCCGGTGTCATCAAGAGCATTCGGATTACGCAGAGTGTAAGCTGCTGAAATATCTCTCACCTCTTAGCTTCCTTTCTGGAAAGGTTTAGCATAGAAAACTTTAGTGCAGGGCTGTTGTGAAATGCACAGGAGCTGGGCCAGGAAACCTTAGGGACTGGTGCCTTTGTATATATGTGCACTTACCGTATTTTTCGCTCTATAAGATGCACTTTCCCCCTCCTAAAAAGGGGAAATGTGTGTGCATCTTATGGAGCGAACGCAGGTGGGAGGCTCTGCTCAGCACTCCCTTTAAAGAGCTGTATGGAGCGTGTGTGCAGCCCTTGGGGGCTTTTCCCCGAGTAGGGAGAGGGGCTGCCCTCCTCCCTCCTTGGGGAAAAGTCCCCAAGAGCCTCACACACTCTCTGCACGCTCTTTAAAGGGAGCACGGCTCTTGGGGGAGCCTTAGCTGTGCACAGCCTCTCCCGGGCAGTGGGATGAAGGCTCCCCTTTGCCCAGGAAAGGCTGCACGCGGCTATCCCATAAGCCAGGACAGCAAGCGGGATCACTGCGCAGCGATCCCGTTTGCTGTCCGGGCTTCTGGGATTCAGAATATTTTTTTTCTTGTTTTCCTCTTCCAAAAACTAGGTGCATCTTATGGTCTGGTGCATCTTATAGAGCGAAAAGTACGATACTTACAATGTTTATATCCTGTCTTCCAAGGCGTGCACAGCAGCGAAGAAAATAGTTCTCTCCCTCATTTTATCCCCACGACCCTGTGACGTAGGTTAGGCTAGGAAACAGAAGGGAGAGCTTCATTGACTGAACAGGGATTTGAACCCGGGTCTCCCAGGCACTCTAAGCACCACACCACACTGATGGTCAGTGTGGCTGTCTCCTTTGGGTTGAGGAAGCCTCCGACCAGAAAAAAAACCATAAAGAGAGCTATTTGTGTGTGTTGGGCTTGTTTTGCGGGGTTGTGTTTGTACGCCTGGGCTTCCTGTGTGTAATGGTGTACCACGCATGTGCTTTGTGCGTGTGTATGTGTGTTGTTGGGTGTGACTCTCTGAGCAAACGGCATGTACTGCTTGTGTGCTGTGCCTCCCCATCTTGAATGGATTAGGCATCAGTGACGCCAGCTGAGCCCAACCCGGCCCCACACTTCCCTTGGCTGGCTGGAGTGGGAGGGGGGAGGAGAGGGAAGGAGGAGGGGAGGTGGAAATCAGGGGTGCAGTGCCTGAAGATTTTGCTGGCAGCCTTCCACTGTAAAAACATCAGCTGCTCCAGCCTCTCGCCTCCATGTCCCACACCAACCCATCCCTTTTTTTTTTTGCCAAAGAACAGTGCCCAGTTCTGCAAAGGCAGGGCCTGGAGCTGAGTGAAGCAGCGCCGCCTCTCCCTGCCTTCTCTCTGTGGTTTCTCCACTTCTTTAAGATTCTGGAATTAAGAGCCAGCAAAAAGGCACAAGCCTCTCTCCCCCCCCCCCCCGCCACACTCCCAAGAGAGGCTTCTGCAGATGGAAGGCAGCATTCTTCGGAGTTGCCAATTTAACTGGTTTTAAGCAGGGTGTTCTGTAGGTATATACAGTGGTACCTCGGGTTACAGATGCTTCAGGTTACAGACGCTTCAGGTTACAGACTCCGCTAACGCAGAAATAGTACCTCGGGTTAAGAACTTTGCTTCAGGATGAGAACAGAAATCGTGCGGCGGCAGCTACCCGGATACAGTAAACGGATAATCTGCAGGTTTTTAACACAGACATAAGCACGTTTTTAATATACCGTGGTACCTCAGGTTAAGAACAGTTTCAGGTTAAGAAGCGCCCTCCAGAACCAATTAGGTTCTTAACCCGAGGTACCACATTAAAAACATGCTTGTATGTGTGTTAAAAACCTGCAGATTATCCATTTACTGTACAGTGATGCCTCGGGTTACAGACGCTTCAGGTTACAGATGCTTCAGGTTACAGACTCCGCTAACCCAGAAATAGTACCTCGGGTTAAGAACTTTGCTTCAGGATGAGAACAGGAATCGTGCGGCGGCAGCTACTCGGATACAGTAAATGGATAATCTGCAGGTTTTTAACACACACACAAGCACGTTTTTAATATACCGTGGTACCTCAGGTTAAGAACAGTTTCAGGTTAAGAACCGACCTCCAGAACCAATTAGGTTCTTAACTCCAGGTACTACTGCATATTAAAAACGTGCTTATGTGTGTGTTAAAAACCTGCAGATTATCCATTTACTGTATCTGGGTAGAGCCTTCAAGGTCATTCCCCGGAGACCCGAGGTTGAACTCCCTGCCTGGTGCCACTGGGCCAGGAAGATGCTCCTGTTCCTGGACCATGAGAAGTAAAATGAGATGCTGGTAACAGCCACTGAAAGAGTTGTGTGCTCTCTGTTGTTGGTTCACCATGATAAATCAGAAGGCCCAGCCCTCCCCCTTTCCGCTCTTAAAAACTCTCGGTTGCAATCCAATCATGAGAACTTTTTCTTCTTCTGGAAAATCAAAATGCTTTCCTTCCCCCTTCTTGCAAGGAGACATGATTCAAATGCTTTACTCTTTGTCAGAAGAATACATTCTCCTTGATGTTGGCACTTTGCAGGACAGCGTAACAAACATGATAGGTCCCTGCCCTGAGGAGCCAGCAGCTCAAATGTTGGCAAACAGAGAAGCAGCAGCAAAAGGGAAAAAAAGGGACTCAGGAGCAGCGGGGGATTAGTTAAGGGTCACCCGACTGCAATGCAAAGGCTGAGCATATTGTTCAATGGTCAAGCGCTCCCAAAATGCTCATTATTTCAGGCAGAAGAATGAGCAGGAGCAGACCCAGACTGGGGCAAGAACGCTCCTTCTCCGGTTTACAGTCTGGCAACCTGTTGTAAGCTCAATCTACATGTTACAGTGAACATGTTTTTCTTCCTCCCCTCCCCAAACTCTGGCAATGCTCAAAGGCACATGACATGATGTCATTTTCACTTGCCAGTTCCCTGCCCCCCTCTCCAAGTGGCAGCCAGAGAAGTGGGGTAGGGGAAGGGGGAAAATCGACATCACGTCACACATCTTTAAGTATTATGAGGGAGTTGTGGGCTGGTTCTTTGCAATGCGTGGCTTGGACCCCAGGCTTCACTTCCAGTTGAAATGACGCCTAAGGGATGGAGCAGAGGGAGAGCGGCAAGGAGAACCCATGATAGCTGTTGTGTGGGGCAGAGAGGACCCCAGAGCATTCAAGTCCTCCCCAGCTTTCTCCTCATGTACTAGTCAGTGGACATCAAAACTTTGCACACTAGTTTTAATTCTGCTGTTTAATCATGTGGGTGGCTGCACTGTAGATAATTCTCCCTGTGTTTGTGTGTCCAATTCGACTTGACCAACTCCTGGTCCCTTGTAGTCCTGTGAGTCTATGGAACGTACATTGAATTCATTCTTTCCTCCTTTTTTCCTGGGCGAGACATCACTCCATCTCTCCTCCCCTTCCTTCCCAGGATCAGGAGACATACTTTAGGAGCCTAATCTCTGTGCTAAAGCAATAGCAACATGGAGATGGACTCTGTGGCATCCTGTTCAGTGACTAATTTTGACCTTGGAATCCTGTGCAGGCTATTTTCTATAGGTGCAATGCATTTCTATAGGTGCAACACAGTTCTAAGACAACTTGGCATGGGCGTCCCGTTTCAGTGTGTGAGGGTTGGGCATGGACATGGGGGACCAAATTCATATCCCTGCTCGGCTGTGAAACTTTGAGGGTGACCTTAAGCAGCTCTCTATCAGTCAGCCCATTCCCCCCCCCCCAAAAAAAGGGGAGTTGTGAGACAAAATTTGGATGCTTCTCTGAGCAACTTGTTGAAAGGC
Organism: Podarcis gaigeae; assembly: GCF_964106915.1. NCBI lineage: Eukaryota > Metazoa > Chordata > Lepidosauria > Squamata > Lacertidae > Podarcis > Podarcis gaigeae. The sequence continues at coordinate 17,256,906 of NC_139679.1, read as the reverse complement.
TGGGATAAAATAAATGTGGCATGTATACCAAAGAAGAAATGGTGCTTGCACATTTTCCAGGGTTTTCCTGTGGATTGAAGAGGTCTAGAAGCTTGCTGTTTTGTTTTTAAAACAGTAGCCCAGATTTTGCTGAAGTTGGTGAGTTCTTTTTAAAAAAAATACATGATGCTTCGCGCTGAGTAGGGTGGCTGAGGCCCTGCAAACTGCCAGAGCTCCTGATTCAAAGTAAGGGGATGGTCCCTAGTCATTGTCCTCTGCTCCAAATTGGGCTAGTGGCCAATTTAATTGCTGACATAACAACAAACTGGTTGCTGACATACAACAAGTCTACGGTCACCACATACACCCAGTGCCATTGATGTGCACACATGGCAAGGAGATGCAAAAAGATGCAGGTTGTACCCAGTGACCCAGAGCATTGCACAGAAGTGCGCCCAGTACAACCTGCTTGCAACAAAAAATGTACCTGCAGTGGCTGTGCAAAGAGAGTAATGCTCTTGCACACATAATCTAGCACAGATATATTAACACTAAGCAATTCACTGGACTGCAGTGCATGCTATTGTGTGTGCCTGTACTGAAAAGGATCAAATGCTTTTGCATTTGTCTCCCCTCACCCCGCAAACAACCCCTTTGAAGACTTTCGTGTTGTACCTGCCTTGCATACTTGCATTTCTGCTTGCATGGAGATGTTGCGCTAGTACACTTCAGGCTGGCTTTAGAAGGCGAAGGAATTGTGAGACATGGGGCTTCTCCTCACATTTCCCCTGCTTTTTACAGGCATGGAATGCTCTTTAAAGCTCTAAGTACCCCCCCTTTTTTTGCTCTGGAGTTTCCCCCATAAAACCCTGCTCTTTAAAGTTGAATCAGAACAAATGGCAATCCACAGAAAACCCTTTTGCTCCATTTGAGCGCCAAAGAGCAGGTTTTCATGGGGAAAGCTCCGGGAGGCATGGGAATGCTTGGACGTGGAGCTTTAAAGTGTAGACCGATGCCTGGAGTAAGCAGAAGAAAGGGTTGTGTGGATAAGCTCACAGTCCGGCTCTTCTTCAACCCTTCACAGAGCTGGTGATAAGCAATCTGAGGCATAATGTAGCTCTTCTGGCAGCTATAGATGGTTGGGAGATGGCCCGATGGAACGTTCGTGGGTTGAGAGGGAGTGTCTCCCACAGAAATGAGGAAACCAGGAAGCTCTCCCTGCAGTCCAGCCTCTAGGCTTGGGAAGGGACCCGAAGTTCTGTAACATCAGATTACTTGAGCATCCCACAGAGAAAAGACAAGCTCTGCTGCCTGCTCAAACTAGAGCATATTTTTGTTTTCACAGTAAATTGGCCTGAACTTCACGGTTCTGTCACGGCCTGGGACTGAAACATTTCATGTGCCTCTTATGGTCATGGTTTGGTCTCTTTAATCCTGCTGTGTTGGAGTCATATGGGGACAAAGAGGCAGGCAGGGTGGGCATGCTGGACTCCCACCTTGGAGACATTCAGCAGCAACCAGAACTTCTCCCTGCCTCCCTTTCTTCTTGGACTGTTTTTTTATCCACCATGACATTCCGGGGGCCATTTTGAGATTCGAGAAGTGGCCGGCGGGCACAGTACCACAAGTTCTTCCCTCTGGGCTCCAGTTCACACGATTGGACTAACACAGAAAATGTGGTTTGAATGGGCCTACCACAGAGCATAGGACTTGCCGATCAGAAGATCGGTGGTTTGAATCCCCACGACGGGGTGAGCTCCCATTGCTCAGTCCCTGCTCCTGCCAGCCTAGCAGTTCGAAAGCACGTTAAAGTGGCGGGAAGGTAAATGGCGTTTCCGTGCGCTGCTCTGGTTCGCCAGAAGTGGCTTAGTCCTGCTGGCCACATGACCTGGAAGCTGTATGCCGACTCCCTCAGCCAATAAAGCGAGATGAGTGCCGCAACCCCAGAGTCAGTCACGACTGGACCTAATGGTCAGGGGTCCCTTTACCTTTACATTGTGCTGAAGCATATGCTGAAGTACTTGTGGGATTGCTTCAGTGCGACAATCTGCCCAAACTTCTCCTGTTTGCAGAATGAGAGTAGCAGAAACCTAGCATGAGCAGGCTTGATAGGATGAAAGCCAGGAAGAATATCATGGCCAGACTGGTAGCACAGCAACCAAGGCCAGCTGCTTTGCAGAGGGTCGAAGTCAGGCAGTCATTGAGAGCAACAAAGAGATCAAAAAGGGGTGAACCAGTAGCCCAGCTAAAATCCAAGAGCTAGATTGGAATCTTTGGGAAGTAAACAGCGGAGAGCTTAGGAAATCGAGCAGCAATGCACAAAGAACAGACTGGTGACAGGAGAGTCTTCTTGTTGGAACAGGCACTCTCTCTAGCTGATAAGCGATTTGGGGGTGGGGGAGAGGCAACCAGTTCAGCCAGGATTGCTCAAGTCCATCAGATCAAGTTGGAGGCTGCCTCCGTTCTCACATCCTGCCATCAGCTGAAGGCAGCTGCGCCCTCTACTCTTCCCATGTCATGGGTGGGGAGCCTCAGACCCTCAGGGCCCAAACAACTCCTTTTTTATGGCCCTTCGGGACTCTTTCCAGGCCACAGCACATTCCCTTCTGCACCCTCCTTGAGTGCCTTTGCCCAGGTGGAATTTGTCATTGAACTCTGGTGATGCCTTTTGCTTGCCTGTGCGGAGAAGAGAGAGAGAGACAACAACATTTGTTGCTCCGCCCACTTTTGCTTCTGGCTCCGCCCACCACAGGCATGTGCCCCATGACAGTTGCCCAGAAGAGAATATGGCCCTTGGGTTTAAATAGGCCCTACATTGAACCTGGGGTTGAGCAACACTGAGTCTGAAAGTTCAAGTCCAGAACCCCCTGGACCCCAAGCTCACAGGGTTGTGGCTCGTGCTTTGTGTTTTGGGTAAAATAGGGTAGAAAAAATTGCAAAGTAATTTAAAAAAACGTTGTAAGTAAGTAGCAGTGGCACACTTACTTTTCTTCCTGCAGGTTGATTTCTTAGGGTGTGTATGTATTACCATTTACTCTGGCCCCATGGCTGGCTTTGAATCTGTGTACATGTGGTGTTACCCACAATGCAGAGCTATCCTGCTGTTTCTTGAGAAGTACTACTGTCAAACCAGCTTCCATTCGAGAGGGAAATTTCATCCACATTCCCATCACAGTTAAGCTGAGGTGTGCACATTCGAGATGGCCATTGCACATGCTTGGATGACAGCACATGCACAGCTGACATCTTTGCAAATAGGAGTTTGGGGGAGGTTGCGGGGTGAGAACACCAGACATGCAAAGCACATTGGGTGAGGACATCCCTGTCCCCTCTTTGGTGTGCACAACAACTGGAAAATCTGACTTGAAAAACAGCGGGTGAGGCCGAAAGAGTCACCGGTGCTTATGAGCTGGTGAGAATATAGGGCACTACCCCCCCCCCCCCCGCAACTGTAGTCTCTCATATCATATCCAGTCATGATTGGAGGCTGTGTTGTTCACAAAGAGAAGAGGCTTGCACGCTCCCTTGCCAAGACCAGTAGATGGCTACTTAAACCATGGGTAGGCAAACTAAGGCCCGGGGGCCGGATCCGGCCCAATCGCCTTCTAAATCCAGCCCGCGGACAGTCTGGGAATCAGCGTGTTTTTACATGAGTAGAATGTGTCCTTTTATTTAAAATGCATCTCTGGGTTATTTGTGGGGCATAGGAATTCAGTCTGGCCTCCCACAAGGTCTGTGGGACAGTGGACCGGCCCCCTGCTGCAAAAGTTTGCTGACCCCTGACTTAAACTCTTTATCTATCATGGTCAGAATTTAGCATGTTTCTCCTGCCCCAAAAGTTGGTGCGAGTTTAGCACAGAGGCAAAGGTGGTGAGGAGCGGTGGCTTTGTGGCATTGGTGATTCCTGGCAAATTGCACCGTGCAACTGGTGGGTGACATAAATAATAGCCATCCTGGCAAACATAATGTCGGGTTGCTTGGCCTTCAACTTGATGTACAGTTGATGTGGCACAGTAGTTTCAAAACTTTCTACCTTGAGGGAAGGGCTTGAACAGCTAGTAAAAGGATAGCTCAGTTGGCTAGAGCATGGTGCCGATAACACCTAGGTTGCAGCTTCGATCCCCATATGGGACAGCTGCACATTCCTGCATTGCAGGGGCACTAGATCAGTGTTTCCCAACCTTGTGCCTCCAGCTGTTTTTGAACTACAACTCCCATCATCCCTGACTAGCAAGACCAGTGGCAAGGGATGATGGGAATTGTAGTCCAAAAACAGCTGGAGGCACAAGGTTGGGAAACACTGCACTAGATGGTCCTCAGGGTCTCTTCCAACTCTACGATTCTGTGATATCTATGGTCCCAAGTTCCCTGGTCTGGAATGTGGGAGAGCCCCGGCCGTTGAGCTAAATAGGATGGGAGCAGCGGCGTAGCGTGGGTTGTCAGCACCCGGGGCAAGGCAAGTAATTTGCGCCCCCTAACCCCTAACCTGCCGCTGCTGCCAGCTTCTTCTTGCTGCTGCCTGGTCTGGTGTGGTTCTCTCCCGCGCTCAGCGCTGTGCTGGGCAGCCGCTGCACTGTCCCTCCCCCAGATAGTCCCTCGCTCTCTCTCCGCACCGCACGCCTGGCACCCACCCCTCCACAGTAGGCGGCGACCCGGCGGCTCGGATCGGATTCACACAGCCAGCACTGCAGTGAGAGAGAGTGAGTGAGCCAGGTAGGGGCAGAGAGCTGCGAGTGCGAGCACGCCCCCCCCCCGATGTTGCGCCCGGTGCAGCCGGTCCCCCCCCTGCACCCCCCACGCTACGCCACTGTATGGGAGCCACAATCTGCAAGGCAGCTTCCTATATTCTAACCATTTCCACATTGGCTTGCAAACTAAGGAAGCCCTGAGAGGCTGCCAGGGATTGCAGAGTCTTCTGGGATACGTTCTACAGCACACACCCATTTCACCCAGGTCACCGACTAGACCTCTTCCGACTTGCTGGGAATCACAGGTGGGAAGAGTGTTTTTGAGCTCAGGTTCTTCCTGCAGGCTTTCCATGGACATCCAGATTGGTCACTGCCGGAGCAAGTTGCTTATGTTCTTATACTTTACCATCAACCCATGCAAAGTGACATTGCATTATAAAGCAGTCTTCCCGGGACAGACAGCACTGCTAGCTACTAGGACTCTGGGCACAGATCCATGTGCATATACTAATTTATATGTATGTATAGATGCCTCAGGATGGGACACAGGTGGCGCTGTGGGTTAAAGCCTCAGCGCCTAGGACTTGCCGATCGAAAGGTCGGCGGTTCGAATCCCTGCGGCGGGGTGCGCTCCCGCTGCTCGGTCCCAGCGCCTGCCAACCTAGCAGTTCGAAAGCACCTCCGGGTGCAAGTAGATAAATAGGGACCGCTTACCAGCGGGAAGGTAAACGGCGTTTCCGTGTGCGGCTCTGGCTCGCCAGAGCAGCGATGTCACGCTGGCCACGTGACCCGGAAGTGTCTCCGGACAGCGCTGGCCCCTGGCCTCTTAAGTGAGATGGGCGCACAACCCCAGAGTCTGTCAAGACTGGCCCGTACGGGCAGGGGTACCTTTACCTTTACCTTTATAGATGCCTCACCATCACTGTTGTGGGCCCAGCTTCCCTGTAAGCAAGTCTTTTTGAAAAGGGAGGGAAAGGGGCAGGAGAACCTGGACCTGGGCTGCTTACAAACAGCACATCTGAGTGAGATAGGGGGAATGAGAGAGTGAGAGAAGGTGATTCTCAACTCTTGGGAACCACAGTTTAAGGTGCTGGGAATCTTAGCTCTGTTGGGGATAAGATACAGTTCCCAGGCTTATTTGGGGTGTGTGTGAAATGTGCTTTCAGTGTATGGTGTGTACACAGCCCTTGTGCGAAAGACCTGGGGCTCAGGTCCCCTGGACCGCACTCAGACCCTTGACATTCCTCCATGGGTAGGCAAACTAAGGCCCAGGGGCCAGATCCAACCCAATCGCCTTCTAAACCCGGCCAGCGGACGGTCCAGGAATCAGCATGTTTTTACATGAGTAGAATGTGCCCTTTTATTTAAAATGCATCTCTGGGTTATTTGTGGGGCCTGCCTGGTGTTTTTACATGAGTAGAATGTGTGCTTTTATTTAAAAGGCATCTCTGGGTTATTTGCGGGGCATAGGAATTCGTTCATTCCCCCCCCAAATATAGTCTGGCCCCCCACAAGGTCTGAGGGACAGTGGACCGGCCCCCTGATGAAAAGATTTGCTGACCCCTCTCAGTAGATGCACATATAGGTTTGCAAGACAGACACAGAGAGAGATCACTAGCAGGCAGCAAGCACTCGTTTCTGATTTTCTCAGAGAAACTTCTGCTAAACTTCAGAGGGACGTCATCTTTCCCTGCCACACAGTTTAAAAACTGCACCTGGTAAGGTTCATGCCTTGGAGACTCTGAAATGGCCCCAAACTCTCTCCTAAACGCAGAGCACTAGTTTATGGTTGTGGCAGCAGAAGTGCTAATCCAGAGTTGGTGGATTGGTCTCTCCTTCCTGGTTTTTTTTATATTAAAAAAAAATCACAAGGAAAACAAGTGTGTCTGTCTGTCTGTCCCTCTGTAGGTGAGGTCCAGACTCAGGATGCATCCTTTCCTCCCTCTCTTGATGGAGGAAAGCGCTCCGCTCTGTGCCACCGACACAGTCCTGATGTCAAGTCCTTTTGACAAGCTGACAGACGCCTGGGCGCAGGGGGGAGCGGCAGCAGCAGCAGCAGCAGCAGCGAGAGGAGGAGGAGAGAGAAAATATTTTCCGTGTCTTCGCCTGAAGTCATTCTGTGGTTTTTGAAAAAATGTGCTGTATATTTTCAGGGCTGTGTCACATGATCTGCTGGGGTTATGAATAGCCGAGTATAATGATTTCTTAGTGAACGTTAAAAAAAAAAGAAGAGAGAGAGAGAGAGTGATTCTCAGCGAGAGGGAGGCTCACACTCGCTCAGGAACAGCGGGGAGAGAGAGACGAGACGTGGAAAGTTTCCCCGGCTCCAGGTGTTGTCTCTGCGTGTCGAGCCCACTCAGACGACCAGGTGAGTGGGCAGCACGCGGGGCCTGGACAGAAGGCGTGAGAGGTCAGATGGCGAGTTCTGCATCTGGATTTACTTTCCTCGCCACTGCGCCGGCTTTTTTGTGGCGCGCGGGGGGCGGGGGCAGTGGGGTGGTGGACACGTATCTGCTGACTTTTTCTTTTTGACTTCCCGAGGCCTTGAAGTCTGCTGTTTGAAAAGAACTTTTCGCGTGGCGCTGCGGGTGGGGGGATCGGGCTGTTGGAGCGCGCGCACGTGTGTATGGAGGGAGGGAGAGGAGAGCGGGTGTCTCTTGAGCCGACAGACCTTGGCGACTGCTCGGCGGCCCCACGTGCGAGGCGAGCGCCTGCCGAGCGCCCGAATGGAGTGGAGTGTGGCATTGGGGCCGGTGCACGTGTGAGCGGGGCGGAGTGCGTGCAAGGGCATCTCTGCGCGCGTGAGCCGGCTGCACTTGGTGGCCTTCAGTGGTCGCTCTCCTGTGATCCCGCTTAGGGCTTCGAGGGATGTCTTCTCCCGGGGTGTTGTGCTCCTGACCTCTGATCGTGAGAAGGCGCCCTCAGCCACGGACACAGCTGTGTCAAGAGGGCGCAGGGTGGGCAAACCCCGGGCTGGGTTTTTGCGCGCGCCGACGGAGAGGCGCCGTTGCTCTTTTGAACCTGCCTCCTTCCTGCTCCCCTGCTCCTTGAGCATCTCTGCTGCTGCTCGAACCCGCGTCGTCTGAAGCTGGCCGGCATATGGCGCAGGGAGGGAGGCGGAAGCGGGGGGGGCGCCGAGCCGCCTTGCCTTCGGCTGCCCACGGCGCTCCTGAGGGAGAGCTGCTTCAATCCCAGCAAGGAGGGCATGAGGTTCTTCTGAGGGAAGAAGGTTCCAGCTCTGTTTTGGCGGGGAAAGCCGGGCAGTGGGTGGAGCGGAAGGGCGATGGGTCTCCAGACGTCTGAGCCATCAGAGGAAGACGGGGCTGATCGAAGGCTGCCTTCTGGAGACTCCTTGTGAAGTTCCGGGGTGCTTTGGATAATACCCCCCTCCCTCCAAAAAATAACAATAGCCACATGACTTACCAGTGCTCAGTTCTGTGTTGGGTGTGTGGCCTTCCCAGGTAAGCAATGCCGCCATCTTGGCACCCACTGCCATTCAATTAATTCATTAATTATTGCCGGGGTGGTGGTGGTTCAAATCCCACCATAGCTGTCAACTTTCAGATTTGGAAATAAGGGATCAGCAGCCTCACCTGTCCCAGGGACAGTCTACGGGATATCGAACAATCCAGGATAGCAGCGGGAAGCAGCTGGAAACGACGCTGGAATAAGGGAATTTCCTGCAAAAAAAGGGGGAGGTTGACAGCTATGGATCCCACAGTTGTTCCTTGACCGATTCCTGGTTTATGCCAGGAACAGAGCAAGGAAGCCTTCTTTCGACATCCATAAATCCATCCTGTAGCTGCCATATCACAAAACGTCCTGTCCATTCATTTCCTTTTCGATTCCCAAATTTTCCTCCCGTACAGAGACCTCTGTTGACATCCACACATCCATCCATCTGTAGCTGTTGCCCTAAACCACAGTCTCTCCCTCACTTTTGTTCGGTGTACAACAACTTGTTGTGTGTTCAAAGAGCCCACCTCGTGTTGCCTGTTGGCTTGGGCTGGACTGGCGATGGCCATGACTAACATGTCTCTGTCCCCGTTCTTGGTCTATTGAGCAGGCAAGGACTCTTGTTACCTTGGTGAGCATCTCTAGGTGCCAGCATAGCAATGGAGCTCATTCTAAGGCCCAGATGTGAGACCCTCAGTCAAGTACATGGTGACCTTATAGGATTCCAAAAATAGGCGTCAGGTTATCTGTATGTTACCCCACACAGACCTTGAAATCTCTCCCACTCTCTCTCTCTTGGGCTGTTCTTGTAGATTTACATATGAACCTATGTATGTGAAGCTTTTAGTGGGAAAATGGAACCCAGGTACAGTTTGGCTCTTTTAAGTGAGCACCCCCTAAAGGAAAATTTGGGGATTGCTCCATCACTCAACTTCAATTCCCATTGTATCTCTCCTCTTCTTCCTCCCAAGCTTGCAATGCACCTGGGCACCTTCCCCTGATTGTGGCATGGTGGGACTATTCTCCCTACTGTAAACATGGAGGAGGAAAGGCTGACAGGTATGCAGCTAAATTGACATATTGTTCAAGAAGAGCAAGGTCTCGATTCTCCAGGTTGTGCAGATGGAAATACTGTAGGGAAAGGAAAACTGATTCCCCTTCCCATCAGGTGTCTCCTTGGTCATAAAATGAGACTACTGTCTCCCTACTTATTAGCTTGGGCAAAAATGGGCAAGAATTCACCTTGGACTGGAGATGGGCTAGCAGTGTCTTCCCATCTCTAAGGAACTGGATTTGGGTTCACTTCCAAGACCCAGCAATGAGACATCTTAGCAATGATGGACTCTTCTTGAATCCCGACTGCGGTTGCTTTTGGTTCTGTGGAATGGAACACTTCCTTGACCTTAGTCATTAGCCAGAACATTTGTCCAAAAATAAACGGTTAAAGAGGTGCAATTAAATTCAGGTTTGTAAATAGCTTCTTGACTGGTTGCCTGTGGTGAGTAGCAAACTGTGTCTAGGCGATCCATGCAGGGAAGCAGTACAGGTGTTGGGTTTGTCTTGTCTTGTTTGTGCTGTAAAGGACCCTCTGGCTGGGTGGGCTAGTAACTTCTGAGGACTTCATTTGCAAGGTTGATCTGACTGCAGATCTTGTTCTGTTCACGATGTGCCTATTACTCTGTGGCCTGCCATGGGAACAACTCACATAACAGAGCAATTTTTCCTACCTTTATGACATCACTTAGCTCAGGGCAGCATATTTGGTGCATTCCTGGCCATGTTATCCTCACAGCAGCCTAGATTAGGCTGAGGGATACTGAAGGTAGTCAAATGAGCTTCATGGCTGAGTGCATGTTGGAACCCAAGGTTTCTGTCTGGGTCTTTTGCCTGATCTGGCTCCTTTCTAGTCACTTCAGCTTAGCTGTAGGTGTGTCAGTACTGCTTTTCTTTTAAAGGGATTGATCACATGATGTGAAAACAGTGAGCAGGGGCTGCATATTGCCCCAACACACTTTTGTGTGGTTCTCATTAGAGTTTATTTTATTTAAAAGATGTTTCAAGTCCTCATGACCATGCTGATCTTATCTTCCCCCACTCCTGACACTCCTTTTCCAAGCCTTACTTCTCCCTCCTCCCCCTGCTCTAGTTCTGTCGCTCTGATTCAGGGGTTTGCAACCTGTGGCCCTCCAACCCTATCCACCACTGGTCACGATCACGGAGTATGAGAATTGTAGTTCAGCGACATGTGGAAGGCCACCAGGTTCCCCACCATTCTGCTAAGGGTTGATAGCTACCATTTGCTTTCTTACGGTGGCTGTTGTTGTTGTTTTTCCCTGTGTTCCCGGATACTCCTTTCCCTTGTCATCTGAATCATTTGCTGTGAGCAGAAGCTGCAATTTTGTTCAATCTGCTCTTAGGTGTCCAGAGTTTTAGTGTCAACTCTGAGTGAAGACAGTGTTCCTTCACTTTGTGTGTGTGTGTGTTCTGTGCAACATGCAGCAGGCTGCAGGCATGCTAAATAGTAGTAATCATTGTGGCAGTCGTAGTTGTAGAAATAAGTTACCAGAATTTATTGAGAATGTCTGATAAACAGCCAGAATTCAAAACTTAAACAGAATGCAGAGGATTCTGGTAAATGTTGTAAGGCAAGGATGGCTAACCTTGCCAATAGTCAGGGGTAGTAGGATTTTGACGTCCACCAATGTTTGATGAGCCACAGGTTCCTCATCTCAGTTCTAGAGCATTGGAATTGAGACACACTGCTGCGTCTTGAGCAGATATGAAATGAGGCATGAGCAGCGCTGCCACCACACCAATAAGAAATAAGAAATAAAATTAAGGAATGTGTCCCAAAATGCTGTGGCTCCCAGGTTTGAAAGCACTGGAAACCAGTTTCCCCCCTCCATTTTGGGGTTGGTTTGTTTTTTGCCTTTTATTACAAAACAGAGAACACAGCACAAAGCAACACACACACTACAACAGCAACAGTTCCAAAGCAGCTCAGAAAAACCATCCACAATGTGAAAAAAAACAACCCTATTTTTGTTTTCTCATGTTTTGGTCAACACCTTGTGGCTGAAGACCATGTTTGAAAACATGTACTGGAGCAGGGCCAGGCAACCTGCAGCTCTCCAGATGTTGCAGGACTACAGCGCCCATCATCTCTGACCACTGGCCATGCTGGCTGGGGCTGATGGGAGTTGGAGTCCAACAGCATCTGGAGGGCTGGAGGGCTGCGTATGATCCCCGTTCATACAGGGCATCATTCAGGTCTCTTTTGCTTTGCTGTAGCCCCATATGAGCCCCAGAACACAGTTCTCCCCCTGCACATTCCAGGAGGAGATTGGTAACGGTGGGTGAGCTGCCATTCACGGACCCTTCTGTGCCAACGCTGACCTTCTTCTTGAGAAACGTCTGGTGCACTTCCAAAGAACTGCAGGGTTTTCTGGAGCACGTTTTGAAATCAACTCCTCTTGAAATAAGTGTCTAACAGCTGTAGCTTTGTCATGTGAAAAAAAATGAGATGATGAAAAGAATGTGGAATGGAAATAATGCTTCTTTAATTGTGACTCTTGGCTTGTAAAATCCTGATGAGGCCCTCTGCACTAATAAAGTGCCCATACCCTGGCCAAAGGGCTCGATAGCAGGAGGTAGCGAGCCTTTCTTACCAGGGTGTGAACTCCCCTCCTTGGAAGTGTCTGTGAGCAGCAGGACTTCTTTTCTTTCTCCACGGGTCAGCAGAACGCTGGCTAAGGATTGCATTTCCAGAGGCTAGGTAAGGAATCAGGATTTCTGGATTTTGTCCAGCCTCCTGCCTCCCCATGTGAGTCATGTGGGCCTCTTGTTTCTGCACTTGCCCTATGGGGATAGCACTGACCTACTTCGCAAAACTGGGTGTGATGCTTTGTCTTGGAGGTACAGTGGTACCTCGGCTTACATACGCTTCAGGTTACAGACTCCGCTAACCCAGAAATAGTATCTTGGGTTAAGAACTTTGCTTCAGGATGAGAACAGAAATCGCGCTCCGGCGGTGCGGCAGCAGCAGACCCCATTAGCTAAAGTGGTGCTTCAGGTTAAGAACAGTTTCAGGTTAAGGACGGACCTCCAGAACGAATTAAGTTCTTAACCTGAGGTACCACTGTATGTTGAGATGTCTCTATTAAAGACTATATAGAAGAGTAGCCATGGGGTGGCTACCAGCTGGAGGCTGCCTGCACACCATGCATTTTGAAGTACAGGGTGTGTCCCCCCCCCAAAGAATCCTGGGAACTCTAGTTTGTAAAGGGTGTTTGGAACTGTGAGTGGTAAACTGCAGCTCCCATAATGATGTGTGTTGGGGGGTGTTGCTTTAAATTGACTGTAAGCGTTTGTAGACCCAGGCTATGGCAAATCATGGCTCTCATGGGAAATAAATACCTTCTTCCAAAGGCTCATCACTTTTTAAAAAAAAATCTTACTGGGTACCATCACACTAAAGGGACGCGGGTGGCGCTGCGGGTTAAACCACAGAGCCTAGGACTTGCCAATCAGAAGATCGGCGGTTCGAATCCTTGTGACGGGGTGAGCTCCCGTTGCTCGGTCCCTGCTCCTGCCAACCTAGCAGTTCAAAAGCACGTCAAAGTACAAGTAGATAAATAGGTACCACTCCGGGAGGAAGGCAAACGGCGTTTCTGTGCCCTGCTCTGGTTCTCCAGAAACGGCTTAGTCATGCTGGCCACATGACCCAGAAGCTGCACGCTGGCTCCCTCGGCCAATAAAGTGAGATGAGCGCCGCAACCCGAGAGTCGGTCACGACTGGACGTAATGATCAGGGGTCCCTTTACCTTTACCATCACATTAGCATTGTGTGTATGCAGTGTGTCAAAAAGCTTGCTGTGTTTGCAAAGAATTGGACATTCCATGGAATACAGATATAGATACTAGCTTTGATTCAGAAAGAAAGATTTATATACCATTTGATTGTAATAAAAAGCCTTGAAGTGATATCTATATACACACAAATTTCTAGCCTTTGAGATTATAGAGAGTGGAAATGTGTGAGCATCATCCAAGGAAGGTGCAAAGTAGAGGAGCGATGGTGGTCCAAAAGTAGGGCATTGTTGCTCCCTACAGTCCTCTCCCTCCCATACTTTACTGCTCCCTCTCCTGGGCTTCTATTTGGACTCCATGCAAAGTAAGCAATGCATGCAGATGTACTTAATTTGAATAATTCTGCTTGCTGAATTCGGGTTTACTTAGCTCAGGCAGCTCTGCCTATTCCCTATCCATTCCCTGGCCCCCTTTCCCTTGCTGTTCTTTTGGCTTTAAAAAATATATCTTAACAGCTTCTCATGCTGGCCCGAAAGGGGAGGAAAACAGCTAGTTAAAAAAAAAGGTTGCTGGCCAAAATAAGGTTGATTGAGATCTTCCCTTCCCAAGGTGCTGAATGGGGTAGCAAGCAGAATCTGTTTTCTTTTCATAGCAGCATTCTAAGGGTGTTCACACCTTGGCTAGAGACTAATTAGGAAAGGCTTAAGGACTCCCACTGGTGTGAGGCTGGTTTGAGAAACAACACACCAAACACTAGTATCTTATAACACACTACAGGACACGCATGTATTTTGGATAATGCTGTGTGAATTCAGATTAAAAACTCAGCACTGGGAATGCAGTTAAGTGCCCAGCAAACAGGAGTGTGGACACAACCTAACTTCAGGTTCCCTCTTTTTTCAGTAGAGGTGGCACATTAGAAGGATGAGTCAGGATATTTGGTCTGGTCTCTTAGGTCCCTTTGCTCATAGATATCCAGTGTGCCACCTGTTGGTGTGCATGTGCCCACAGAGACCTTCCCTATCACCCATAATAGGGTCCGGTTGCCCCTTGTTGAAATTAGGCTTGAAAGAGACCTTCCACTGGCTTCAAGAGGAGGGTGGTCTTCCTGGAGCTTGCAGCTGTGGAGGGAAGGTTATCTCTTGCCTTCTGACTTGTGCTCCCCATAAAGATCAAAACCCTCCCGCCAATAACTTGAGAAAAAGTAAAAAAAAACCCAACCCCTTTTCCAAGACTAATTCCTGGTGGAAGGGAGAGCATGTGCATCGTTGCTGCATGGTGCCCTCCACAGTTTCCCCTATCTGCAAATGAGTTGGCACGCCCTGCCCCACTGATTGAGAAGTTGTATTAGAAAGATGTCACCTTTTTAGTGTTGGAGAGCCTGAAAGCAGTGAGATTCATGTGGATCTTCCCAGAAGCATGATTTGCTTCCTAGAAAACAATGCAGCGAAGTGGTTTTTGTATATCCACCCTGCCCTTTTTATGAACAAAAGCAGGGGCAGGTGGTGTCAGTAGGAACCAGGGCAGAATATCATTGTCCTGGCACAAACGATTCACCATCCCTCTGTTGCTTCATAAATCCATTGTCTCTCTTGCACCATTGACAAAGGAACCGAGGACTAATGGAAGAAGCAGGAGTGTGCTGTCCAAAGGATTAACATGTTCTTGCTATACTCCTCAAGGCTGTGGTGGGTTTGAGTTGACCACTAAGTGACATACTCAGTGTCTGCCTGCTTAGGTTTGAGTAATGGAAGTACCTGCCTTGCTAGGTTGGGATATAATCCTGAGATATGGAACCTGCTACCAACTTGTGTTAGGGCATAGCAGAAGTTAGACCCTAGAGACGCCCTGCTGAATGTTGAGAATAGTTCTGGTAAGCAAGGAAGTTATTAAATGGTGTGTTATACTACCCACAGTCCTTATCCCAGGGGTCATTATTAAATCTGATCCACACCAACAATGTCTAGTCTTAACCTTGAAGGACAACTAGGCTGTGAGCTCATGAGCTGCAGATCAGAAACAGAGAGAAAGGAAATGTTGGCTCAACCCTTGAACACCCATCCAAAAAGATAAAAAAAAACCATGTGGACAATGGACTTTGGAAAATAAAGTTGTGCTCATGTCCATAGCGCTGGAGTTCCCTGTTGTTTGCATGCATGTGTGTATGTAGCATTCATCTGCTGCAGCCCTAGGCTTAAGAAGCTGTAAGGGCACAGCTACCATGCACAGACACAGTACAGCCCCTGTGTACATGAATCGTTTTGGCGGGCCGTGGGGAGAAATGGCCATAGTTTGTGTGGTACAGCCAAGGACATACTTCGGGTAGGTGGTGGGCAACGGCTTGGTGCAGAGAGAGGAAAAACTCTGTCATGTGGTATGTTGCAAGTTTGGACAAGCTGCAGATACTTGGGCTACTTTGTCAAGGGGAGGGTGGGATATATAAAATATATAAAAGGATGTCACATAGAGGAGGGAGAAAGGTTGTTTTCTGCTGCTCCAGAGAAGCGGACACGGAGCAATGGATCCAAACTACAAGAAAGAAGATTCCACCTAAACATTAGGAAGAACTTCCTGACAGTAAGAGCTGTTCGACAGTGGAGTTTGCTGCCAAGGAGTGTGGTGGAGTCTCCTTCTTTGGAGGTCTTTAAGCAGAGGCTTGACAACCATATGTCAGGAGTGCTCTGATGGTGTTTCCTGCTTGGCAGGGGGTTGGACTCGATGGCCCTTGTGGTCTCTTCCAACTCTATGATTCTATGATTCTATGGGATAAATGGAAAGCTCGAAAGCAAAACAGGAGGCATGAGATCCAACATTTGTCAGGGAAGCGGACAGAGAAACAGAGCAGTTTTTCATCTCGGATTTAGGACCATAATACAGGCAGTTCTTTCTTTTTCAGTGAATGAGCTGACATCTTCTGTGTGTTTCATGAATGGGTCAAGCTTCTGTAAAGCAGTGAGACACACAGCGCACCTTGAAAAATAACCAAAGAGTGAACTGGTGCTCCTAGCTAGCTGCATCCACATGGGACATGTGTCTTGTGGACAACTCAGCATATACAAATCTACCAGATGAAAAATCAAGTTGCGTAGCTTGTTGCGGGAACCTAATGTTCCTAAAAGTGCTTCCCGGTGCAGGAGTGTGCGAGGTGTTGTCAGGTATGCTGAATCTGCACACCTGATATCCTCAAGGAGCAGAGGGGGCTGTGCTGACACCTATTCTGAATACAGCTAATCCAAACAGACTAGGAAGATCAGCACAGGTGGCACAGTTCAAATAGGTGACTGTAGCATTAAACCCCTGTATTAAAAGGTATCTCTTCCTAGAGAGAGCGCTGCCTTTTTTTACATAGCCTAAGGGCACTTCCACATGGGACTTGAGTATATTTATTGGATCGCAAGCTACAGCTTGTGCTGATAGGATGAATTAAGGGCTGAGCAGTCCACGTGGGGGACAGAGAAATGGGGATGCAACCCCTTTCTTTTTCCTGATACCATGTTCCATTATTGTAGTTTAAAGCATGAAAAATTCTGAGGTGGGGACATTTTTCATTCTAGGTCAGGCATAGGCAAACTCAGCCCTCCAGATATTTTGGAACTACAACTCCCATCATCCCTGGCCACTGGTCCTGTTAGCTAGGGATGATGGGAGTTGTAGTTCCAAAACATCTGGAGGGCCGAGTTTGCCTATGCCTGTTCTAGGTGCACCCCGAAGCATCAAAACAATCAGTGCTCTGAATCCTAACTTCTGCAGGTCATCCTTTTGGCTGTGTCAGTCCATTATTATCATCATAGGTTCCTGTTCTGCTGCCAGGTGCCTGCAGGGATGTTGTCCTAAGGAACTTGCAGACTACGCAGCCAAGAAGACCAGAAAAAGAAGCGGTGGGGGGGGGGAGCCAGATCTCAATTGGCAGAAACCAACTTCTGATTTTGGGTTATATTTCTCTCCAGAGCTGAACCCTGAAAATGGAATGGTTCTCCAAGTTTGAAACAGCAGCTGGCTGCACGCAGTGTTGATATGATGTTACCAAAAACCCTTGGAGCAGCTTTGCACTGAAAAAAAGAAAGAAATCTTTTTAAAATGTCATTGTGGGGAGAGAAGTTTGAACAGAAATATATGAATCCTCATGCAACACTTTAAAAATAAATAAACAGTATGCTTGAAGGATGGGTGGAGGGGAAAGATGACTGGCTGAGCCGGCATTCAGTTTTCTGAATAGCACGTTAGTCATTTTGGTTACAAAGCCAATGAGGAAGGTGGCTTCACTCTGCACCTGAGCACTGGGTTGTGAGTTATATACGGTACATATGTGTTATATCTGTCTTCATCCTCCCTGCGCTGGCTTTTTGTTGTTGCCGTCCCGCCTGAGTTACTTCTGCCGGTAAGTCTGTGCTAGCAGTGATCTGTGCTGGGATCATCGCAGTTGCTGTTGGGCCTGTGGATATCTGGCATGGCAGGGATCGGGGTCTGTGCTACAAGTTTAGACAGCTTTGAAAGTGATGCAATCGTCGTAGTCTGGCCCCAAAGAATTGCGGTTAGTGTCATTGTGTGAGGGTGCTAAGAAGTCTTTGCTTGAGATTCCTAGCGCTTTCTGCAAGAACTGCCGCTGTCGAGTTTCCTCGGCTGGGAGGCAGATTGGTCAAACGGGGATGGAAGTGGTTTAAAGCTATTGTGCAGACACACCTCCAAAGCATCACGATCTCTGGTAGAAGCTGTTCTTTGAAAGCGTATTATTTCAGGCAGTTCTGCCGGTTCCTGTGTAAGGGAGTTTCTGCATGTGCACCCAATGGCGGTCAAGAGAATGGTTGCGGAGACAGTTCTTCACAGGCTTCACCACCAGGGCTGATGATAAGATGGCTGTAGCAGTTGCCCCGGTTTATGATGTTTGTGCCTTGGTAGTGATGTATGGAAGTGAGAGCTGAATCATAAAGAAGGTTGATCGCCGAAGAATTGATGCTTTTGAATTCTGGTGCTGGAGGAGACTCTTGAGAGTCCCATGGACTGCAAGAAGATCAAACCTCTCCATTCTGAAGGAAATCAGCCCTGAGTGCTCACTGGAAGGACAGATCCTGAAGCTGAGGCTCCAATACTTTGGCCACCTCATGAGAAGAGAAGACTCCCTGGAAAAGACCCTGATGTTGGGAAAGATGGAGGGCACAAGGAGAAGGGGACGACAAAGGACAAGATGGTTGGACAGTGTTCTTGAAGCTACCAGCATGAGTTTGACCAAACTGCGGGAGGCAGTGGAAGACAGGAGTGCCTGGCGTGCTCTGGTCCATGGGGTCACGAATAGTCGGACACGACTAAACAACTAATCAACAACAACAACATCGCGACCACCTCTGGTTATTGAAACACTCCTGCTCTACTGCTTGGTTGCATGAACTGAGCACCACAGTGTTATAGCCGGGGGCGCGGGCGCAGAACAGTCATGTACATGAGGAAACCAAACATTGTGCCAAAGTGAGAGAGTGCACAGAGTTTGAGAAGTTAGCTGTTGCCCTGAGATATGTACATATGCGTGTATTTGTGAGAGAGGGCCGTGTGTGTGTGTGGGAGAGAGAGAGAGGGGATGTGCCCTGATTTGTACCTCTGGCAAGCACGCAGCATGTCTCAGTCTCCCCACCGCCACCTAAATAAAGCGGTTGGGTTCTTTCCCTCCTCCATGTAGGCGATGGTTGTTCTAGAATCCAGCTGCGGCCCCACCTCTCTCCCCCTTGCGGCCCACACCCTCGCACAGTCTTGCCTGGTTTCCCACGCCAACTCTCACTCTTCTCTCCTTGGTGTCCTGGCCCTGACTCACCTCTCCACAACACCCCCAGGGCCCAAAAGCACAACACCTCTTGACAGGAGGATGTGAATGCTGCATTGTCAGTCTGTCCTAAAAGCAGCGGGGTGGGGTGTGTGTGTGTGTGTGAGCGGGTTGGATTGGGTGTGGGCTTTGACATTTCTGGTTCGAATCCAGCCAAACAGGAGGTGGTGGTGGCAGGGGGTTTTGTGTGTTGGGTGGTTCCAAGGATGTGTGAGAGAGGGAGAGACGGGGGAGTTCCAAGATGGAGGGACTTCGAAAGTGGGCTGGCCAGCGCGGAGTCCCCTCTGCCAGGATAACATTTCAGGGAAGTGAGGGCAGGAGGCCGGCGGATGCAACCTAACCCTCTGAAGCGGTGCCATGCAAAACCTGACTTGGGGAATAATCAGCAAAACAGCCTCGCCTCCCTTCAAGGCGTCGGGCACCACCCTCCTGGCTGCCGAAGCCACCGGACTGGCACCTCCTGTTTCCGTGCCTGCTCTTGGACACACGCCTGAGGGAGGAGGAACGGCACTAACCCACCCATACCAGGTGAGCCAGTTCGTATCCCTGCTGGCCCTACCCGCCCTGTGAAATCCCTTATTTGACCCCAGCGCGGGGATGGAGCTTGCCACACCTGCGCACACCACAGCGTTCTGGGCTCGCGCCTGGTGTGAAAGAGGAGCTGGTGTGGAAGCACAAGCTGAACTTCTGTCTTTCCGGTGACTTTAGCGCTTCAGGTTAAGAACTTTGCTTCAGGATGAGAACAGAAATCGGGCTCTGGCGGGGCGGCGGCAGCAGGAGATCCCATTAGCTAAAGTGGTCATCAGGTTAAGAACAGTTTCAGGTTAAGAACAGACCTCCAGAATGAATTAAGTTCTTAACCCGAGGTACCAGACCTCCAGAACAAATTAAGTACTTAACCCGAGGTACCACTGTGTGTGTGTGTGTGTGTGTGTGTGTGTGTGTGTATGTATGTATGTATTTTTTCCCAACAAGCGCTTGGTGTATCTAATCCTTATACAGTGGTACCTTGGGTTAAGTATTTAATTCGTTCCGGAGGCCCGTTCTTAACCCGAAACTGTTCTTAACCTGAAGCACCACCTTAGCTAATGGGGCCTCCCGCTGCCGCCACGCCGCCAGAGCACAATTTCTGTTCTCATCCTGAAGCAAAGTTCTTAACCCGAGGTACTATTTCTGGGTTAGCGGAGTCTGTAACCGGAAGCGTATGTAACCTGAGGTACCACTGTACGGCTAAAGGGTGACCTTCCCCAGTGCCAGTTACAGATAGGTAGCCGTGTTGGTCTGCCATAGTCAAAACAAAAAAAATTCCTTCCAGTAGCACCTTAAAGACCAACTAAGTTAGTTCTTGGTATGAGCTTTCGTGTGCATGCAGAAGGTATCTGAAGAAGTGTGCATGCGCACGAAAGCTCATACCAAGAACTAACTTAGTTGGTCTTTAAGGTGCTACTGGAAGGAATTTTTTTTTGTTCTTCCCCAGTGCCATTCGTCATGATGTGGTTCCAGTTTGTAGGTGGGGAGTCCTTGCAGAAGGGCTTTCCTTTTCACCCAAGTATCCACATGGTATAAAACAGGGATAGGCAACCTAAGGCCCGTGGGCCGGATGCGGCCCAATCGCCTTCTCAATTCTGCCTGCGGATGGTCCAGGAATCAGCGTGTTTTTACTTGAGTAGAATGTGTCTTTTTATTTAAACTGCATCTCTGGGTTATTTGTGGGGCATAGGAATTTATTCATTCCCGCCCCCCCCAAAAAATATAGTCCGGCCCACCACATGGTCTGAGGGACGGTGGACCGGCCCATGGCTCAAAAAGGTTGCTGACCCCTGGTATAAGATAACAAGGAACGAAGCCCACAGGGATCCACACATTTCCCCTAACTACTGGGCAAGGGCTAGTTTGTGCAGTGGTGGCTGGCCACGGAGGGCAAAGGCCGAGAAGCACCCTCAGCAGAATTGGTGCCAGGATGGGGGCATGGGCATGCAGTGGAGGCAAGGAGAAGGCGCTTCCTGCCCTGCGCCACTTGTCAAACAAAGGCTGCTTTCCCTCACTTGGGCAGCATCCCTGAGCTAGGGAAGGCCAGTCTGTTTGTTTATTTATTTATTTCACTGCAACCCGCATAAACGTGGTTGTGTGCAAGTGAGATGTGCATAAGTGTGTGGTGTGTGTGCCTGTATAAGGGGAGCAATTTAGACTAGGGGAAGTCTAACTTTTAACTTTAAAAAGAGAAGACTCTCCCAAAGTCATGTCTGGCCCTCACTGCTCCTGACTGTTTAAGGGCCAGAATTTTGAATGCAGCAGCAGCAGCAGAAGCAGAGAAAGGAGTTTCTCTGTGTCTCTGTCTGTGGCTGCTGCAGGGACTTGAGGAAGGGGCAGGCGCTGAACTAAGCAGCACAGCAGCAAGATGAAGCGGTATGAGAGCAGTTTTAATCTGATCCCTTGTGCCTGATCAGCCCCTGAACATGTAGTACGAAAGGGCCCCTGAACATGCACAGAGTGCATTATCCCAACTGCCAGGTTTCTTGAGCCCAAAATGTGGGGTCAACGGGTGTGACATGAAGGTGGGCATGAACTGCAAGACCTCTTGCTTTGAGAAATCAAACCTCAATGTAGGTCTGGACATTGCCAGGTGCAAGAGTCTTGGTAGACATGTGACATGAATGAAAGGCTGAGCTAGCAATTTAAGCTTGGGTGCTGGAAGGGAAGAGAGCTGCTGATGGCTTATCTAGCCAATGAATCTCTTGAGATGGACGGGGAAGAAATGCCAGGCTGAAGAGCTCCAGAATCTGCTGCAGGGTAGGCTTGGGGCATTTTAATGGTTTTGCCAGGATTTTCACTAGTGGCCCCCAAGTCCCTGAATGCTGCTGAATCCCATTGTGTTCCTATATTATTCCATGTGCTGCAAGTCCAAGGGCTTTCTTTCCCAGCTTGTCACTCATCCATCCTGTTCCCTTTCCTTGCCTTCCTGTACAAAAACGGGTTCATTGGAACTGTGTGTGTGTGTGTGTGTGTGTGTGTGTGAAGCCAGATGCCTGTGCAGCAATTTCCCCTCCCCTCCCAATGCTAAGGGGATGAGGGGGTGCGAAGTGGGGGGGGGGGAAATGCAGGGCTTGCTCAGACTTTCCTGCTCTGCCGTCTGCGAGACAGGCCTCAGCTTGCTAGCCATAAAAAAAAAGTGAGCTAATTCGGTCATGGAAAAAGGTTTGGGATTTTTTTCTGTCTCTCTCTTTTCTGGTGGAAATACCTTAAACATAAGTGTGATATTCAGGCAGTAAATGGGGGCTTTGTTCGCAAGCTGGAGCCAGGAGGCCAAGGGGAAGGAGTGCTGGAGCTAAATTCCCCCCACCTCACCTCACTCCTCATTCCCCCCCCCCCTTCTCAAATAAAGTATCTGAAATGGTAAAGTTTGATTTTAAAAAAAGAGAGAGAGAGAGAGAGGCCTGGAAGGCTGCAGATGAAGGGGGCTGGGTGGGAACAACAAAGAAACATTTAAAACAAATCAAAATCCAAAGTTTCTTCCTCCTCCTTGACTCCAAGCCATGCCTATGAGGGTTAGTTCTGGTCCTGTGGGCAAGTGCCCTATTTTACAGAGGAAGGTCCTTTATTCGAAGATGCCCTGTGGTCCAGGTCCTGTGTAAAGATCTGAGAGCAAGGGAGGGACCTTTCAGGTGGCCCATCAGCAGTTAATTAGCACCTTTGCAGCAGACTGAAGAGGCAGACAGGTTACCACTATGAAATGCACTATGAGATGCATTTCTATTTAAATTATAGCCATGACTTACTCCTCTGCGCCAATGCATATAAATCAACATTGCAATGCAAATTGGAGTCCTGTTGTTTCCGTTGCATTTCCTGTAAGTGGATGCCCTATAGATGATGATGATGGTGATTATGATATATCATCTTTCATTTCGAGAAGACATACAGAGGCCCTGTAGTTCTGGAACCTATTGCCCAACCCAAGGGCTTGCAGGACAGAGAAGTCTGAACTGTCACCCAACTTTGAGGTGGGGAGGTAGTATACGCCTTACCCTGGGCCCCACTATTTTCCAACTTTCCAGTGAAAGAAAGGGCTGCTGTCCTTGTTGGCTTTTTAGACTATGGGAGTAGTTGTGTTGCTACTACCCATGTTTAGGGATGCGGGTGGCGCTGTGGGTTAAACCACAGAGCCTAGGACTTGCTGATCAGAAGGTTGGCAGTTCGAATCCCCACAATGGGGTGAGCTCCTGTTGCTCGGTCCCTGCTCCTGCCAACCTAGCAGTTCGAAAGCATGTCAAAGTGCAAGTAGATAAATAGGTACCGCTCCAGGGGGAAGGTAAACGGCATTTCCGTGTGCTGCTCTGGTTCGCCAGAAGCAGCTTAGTCATGCTCCCTTGGCCAATAAAGCGAGATGAGCGCCGCAACCCCAGAGTCAACCACGACTGGACCTAATGGTCAGGGGTCCCTTTACCTTTACCTTTTCCCCCATGTTTAAGCATTTTTCCAAGGCTGCATTTCCCAGAGTTCCCTGGAAGCATGTAAGGGGTTCCTGAATGAGAAGGTGAGTGAGGGTGAACAAAATTGCTGAATTAAGTTAAGTAATTCATAAAATAAAAAGTGAACAAATGCACCCCTTGTATTCTAGCTTCATAGGAGAGTTTCAAATATTCCTTGTTGCTGTAACACATCAAAATTGTGGCTTTGAAGAGAAACAAGTTCAGGACTTACCGGCATTATGAAGTACCAAGGTTTTAAAAAGCAAGTGCATTTTGGAACACCAGTGGATGTCAGGTGTTGTGATTATTATTTTGGTAACCTTAGTACAGTCGTTTCATCAGGACGAGCAAGTTGGCTACCAACTTGAGATTATAAGAAAAAGCAAATTATAAAAACAAATTATAAGAAAAAGCCATGGTCACATTTATTGGTTTGCCAGTGTGGGGTTGGGCATTTCGGGAGTGCAAAGGTTTATGATTCTATGATTCTATTTGTGGTCAGGCCTGTCGATTAACTGACACAGTGGTGATGCTAATGAACAGTAATCTGCCATTGTATTCAGCGATTGTGACCTGCTATTGAGGCAGGCAATGTGGTGCCCTCCAGATTTTGCTGGATTTCCAGTTCCCATTGGGCCCCAGACAGCATGGACAGTGGTCAGGTACGATTGGATTTGCTGTCCAGTAACATCGCATTGGCTACGCTCTACAGTATTAGTTAGCTGTTGATCTGTTAACACTTGCAGCTCTTGGAACAAGTTTGCTTGCATTGTATAAACCCGGAATAGTGCAGCCATGGGTTGGTGCTGTACTGATGCCACTGCCAAAATTCTGTAGATGTGGGATAGCAGTTGCATCAGCAGTAGCATTGCTGGGAAGATCCCAGCTGGGCTTGTTTGTTTGTTGTATATATATACCGCCCTTCTTCATAAGATGTCAGAGCTGTTCACAGAATAAAAATACAGGATAAAAATAAGTAAATAAGTGAAACAAAGCAGCAGAACAGACCCCTCCCCCCGTCTCATAAAAAGGTAAAGGACCCCTGCCAGTTAAGTCCAGTCGCAGACGATTCTGGAGTTGCGGCACTCATCTCGCTTTACTGGCCAAGGGAGCTGACGTTTGTCCACCATTATTGTTGTTGTTTAGTCGTTTAGTCGTGTCTGACTCTTCGTGACCCCATGGACCAGAGCACGCCAGGCACTCCTGTCTTCCACTGCCTCCCATAGTTTGGTCAAACTCATGCTGGTAGCTTCGAGAACACTGTCCAACCATCTCGTCCTCTGTCGTCCCCTTCTCCTTGTGCCCTCCATCTTTCCCAACATCATGGATTTTTCCAGGGACTCTTCTCTTCTCATGAGGTGGCCAAAGTATTGGAGCCTCAGCTCCAGGATCTGTCCTTCCAGTGAGCACTCCGGGCTGATTTCCTTAAGAATGGAGAGGTTTGATCTTCTTGCAGTCCATGGGACTCTCAAGAGTCTCCTCCAGCACCGTAATTCAAAAGCATCAATCCTTCGGCTATCAGCCTTCTTTATGGTCCAGCTCTCACTTCCATACATCACTACTGGGAAAACCATAGCTTTAACGATACGGACCTTTGTTGGCAAGGTGATGTCTCTGCTTTTTAAGATGCTGTCTAGACACATTTAAAAGGCTGTAGAATATCCATCAGCCCAAGGCCTGCTTGAAGAGGAACATTTTCGCCTGGCACCTAAAATATATATAGTGAAGGCAGTAGGCCAACTTTCTTGGGGAGAGCATTATACAAATGGGGGGCCACTACAGAGAAGGCCTGTGTTGCCACCCTCCAGACCTCACATGGAGGAGGCAAACGAAGAAGGGCCTCAGATGATGAATGCAGAGTCAGAGGTGGTTTATATGGGGGAGATGCAGTCCTTCAGGTATTTGTGGTCCTGAGCAGTTTAAGGCTCTGTAGGTCAAAACCATCACTTTAAATTGGGCTTGGAAACTAATTGGCAGACAGTGCATTCAGGCCAGAATCAGTGTGGTATGCTCAGTGAGCAACCTGGCTGCTGAATTCTGCACTGGCTGAAGCTTCCAAACCATCTTCAGAGGCAGCCCTGCGTATAACGTGTTGCAGTAATCCAAGCTAGAGGCTACCAGAGCATAGACAACAGAGGTTAGGCTGTCACTCTCCAGACAGGGGCATAACTGGGCCACTAGCCGAAGGTGATGGGAGGCATTCCAAGCCACTGAGGCCACCTGAACCTTAAGCGACAGCAGATCTCTGCTTCTCTGCTGGGCCACACACACACACAACCATTGCAGCACACTGGGCAGAGTTCGGGCTTTGGAGAAAGCATGCATAAAACCAGATAATGTACACCCCACAACCCATTCTGGCTTCTGGGTGACTTGCTTTGTAACCCTGTGTGAAGGAGAGGAAGAGGCAAAATGGTGTTGTGCGTTGGGGGTAGAACTATGTCGCAGGGCAGGGTAGGTGTAGAGGAAGCAGCTCTCATACAAACAGAGTTGTTTGTTCCCCGTCCTCAGATGCCCCCGGGGCATCTTGCAGACTTCAGCACATAAACCGGGCATTTTGATGTGGCGTTCCAGGCGCCAAATATGACTCAGGGCGGTCTTCTACTGCACAAAGCCCTGGGCAGCTTCCAATATATCTCAGTCCCTACCACAGGGCTGGCTGGAGTTATTTTTGCTACCCTAGGCAAAAAAAATTATTTCACTGTCCCCCTCATCTTGTTGCACGAAGTCCTATGTGTTTGGAGGCATAAGTACCGTATGTTCTGTTATTTATGGGTTTCCCCCCCTGATTACTGTCCCTTGCTCCAGAAGCGAATGGAGGCCATTTGGGAAACCTGTGAAGTTGGGACATACCCTTTGTCCCAAACATCAGGTTGACGGGGGCAGTAACTGTATTCCTCAATCCATTTCCTTATTACCTCTTGAAATCTGCTGCCCCAGGAAGCTGCCTGCATTGCCCTAACGGCTACTGCCAGCCCTGCTCCATCTCAATAAGTTAATTGGGTAAACTAAAACCACAGTTGGGCAAGTGTGTACATCGCATAGCTGTTTCTGTAATACCACTAATTATCTGGGGTGAGGTTAGGGTGACCCGATTTAATCAGAGGTGGGGCTCCCTTGGATCTTCTGTACTCCTCTAGATGTGAGAATTCCTTCAGGTGCGCCTCGGGTTGGTGTGGGAAAAGAGGCATCAATGAAAACGAGTCTCTTTCCATAAAGGTGCACACGCCCGACCCACGCTTGCAACAGGTAACCTCACAGTTGAGGATGCCATTCCATCCCACATGTTTGGGAGGCGATGTTGGGAAAGTGCCTAGACCAAGCGGTTACCTAATTCGAAGCTCGCTTTTTGGAGCCTGATTTCAAAATGAAAGTCTAGCCCGATTGGAAGGGATCTCATGCTAGATCCAGATATCAGCTTCACCTAGTGATGCCGTCACTGAACAGAAAATTGGAAGGGAAGGGAAGAGGGACAGAGGCCGGTGTTGACCATGGCACCTGTGCTGGCCCCGTGGGTTTCCGTGAAGCGAGGTCCAAGTCCAGGCCGAGGTCAAGGGAGCAGTATTGAGGCCGTCCGTCAAAGCTGAAGCTGGGTCCAAGGCAGGGAGTCGGGTGAGGTCAGGAGATCCGGCAGGGCAGGGTGCCGGCAGGAACAGGCTACCAACAACGTTGCTCCCGCAACTTGGGACTGGCTGGCTTTTATCTGCCCCAAGGCATAGGGCGGCCCCAGTCCACAGGTGACTCGCCTCTCCTGGCCTGGAGGCGAGCACTCCTCCTGCGGGAACTTAGTTCCCACCGTCTCTCTGCCCTGAGCCTCTGCAGCGCAGGAGAGGCTGGAGGGTTACTGGACCTCAGCCTCCCCTGACGGGGCTGAGAGTGGAGCACCTGCAGGCAACGGGTCCTCCATCACCTCAGGAGCCAGAGCAGACTCAGCTGGTGCCTGCACCTGAGGATCCAGCGCAGGTGAGGACCCTTGAGGCTCAAGCCCCAGCCACGGCTCAGCTGCTTCTGGAGGCGGGGACTCCTGTGCAGGCTGGGATTCCTAAGGTTCAGCCTCCAAGTCTGAATCCCAGGCCATCACAGCACCCCTGATCACCATTCAAGGCACCCCAGGGTACCACAGCACACTGGTTGAAAACCAGTGATTTCAGTCTGTAGTTGTGCCCTTAGTGAGTAAAAACAGGGCACAGTGCGAGGTGTGTTTGTCTCTCTGTGCTGCCTTTGCTGCTCTTGTGCTGGAGATGCTATGAAACCCACTTCTACCCTGCTGGTATGATGGTTTGGAATGGCAGCAATCAGGGAGGACTGGCACGGTCTTACTGGTGGTCTAAACAGAGCAACCAATAGCAAACAGCAATAAAAGGGGTTGTGGCCACCCACAAAAATGAGCTCTTGGAAGTGAGTTACTTAAGGAACTCTTACTGAGACTTCCTTTGTTTTCTTCTGCTATGTTTTACGCCACAAAAAGAAATTGGGGCGGCGGCAGCGGAGCTTCCCATCCTCCTGCTGTAGCACACAACTAGTTGAGCAGGAAGCATCCCAGCCAAAGGCGCGCACTTATGTGAGAGCTGGTGTAGAAGCTTAGAGCATTGTTGTTGTAAACAAAATCTGGTCTTGTTCCCTTATGGGGTACACATGAGCCCTTACAGAGTCCTTTGTAGGTTCTCCATTGGTAGGAGAAAATAACAGAGGCCAACCAGAGAATATTGAGAAGCAAAGCAGCTAGTAAGCCTGATCTTTATTAACGCTGTTGCAACAGGGTGCTCCCTTCACACGCAGGAGAGTGGAGGAGGACTCTGAACAAAGGTGTGCCTCCCCTTATACAGTGGTACCTCGGGTTAAGTACTTAATTTGTTCCAGAGGTCCGTTCTTAACCTGAAACTGTTCTTAACCTGAAGCACCACTTTAGCTAATGGGGCCTCCTGCTGCCACTGTGCCGCCAGAGCACGATTTCTGTTCTCTTCCTGAAGCAAAGTTCTTAACCCAAGGTACTATTTCTGGGTTAGCGGAGTCTGTAACCTGAAGCGTATGCAACCTGAAGTGCATGTAACCCGAGGTACCACTGTATAGACATTTTGAAATTCCCTGCCCTGGAGCTCAAGACCACCCCCAGAAACCTCATGCATACATCACAGAAGGGGTGTAGTCCAAAGACCACCCCCCTAGATACATTATGCCTACATCATAGAAAAGGTGGTGTACAACAGAAATCTGAGTGAAATTCTTATAACAGCGTCAGCCAGGAAATCCTCAATTCAAACATCATTTCGACTATGAACATACTGGATGCGGCCTCAGCCAAGCATATCTTCCCCCCTCCACGCCATTTGCAAACCAGCAATGACACTACCTACCTATAGGGATTACAAAGGCCATAGAGAGCTTTTTCCTCCTTGAATTTGTCTAAACCTCTTTTAAGTCCATCGCTGCCTCCTGGGGGAGCTAATTCTGTATTTTTAACTATATGCACAGTGTGAAGAAATGCTTCTTTTCCTCCGTCCTTAGCCTCCCACTGTTCACACCGCATTAGCTCTAGCTTTCCATGCTACTTCTTGCCCCTTCTCTTCTTAAAATCTGCTTAGGCATGTGCTACTGCAGAGCAACCCTGTCAAAGCAGAGAACAACTCACTTCCCAAGACGAACTAAAGAACTGAAACTGAAAAGGAACACCCACAAGCCAACAGGGTTTCGAAACTTCTTTGGGAGAGGCAATGCAACAACAAGCAAGAACCGCAAAACATATCCTATAGATGTCTTTGACACTCGTACACTTGCATTCCATGCAGCAATCTCAATAGCAGTGAATGCAATATTCACTGAGAAAAGCACTCTTGTTTCCCCAGATTTATAATACTGAGCTTGCGAGAGCTTAAGAAGCGTGGTATTTCAGCAGTAAAGTGTAACAGTCAGGGAAGATGTGTAGATGCTGTACAGCGGCAGACAGGAAACATGCACAGATTCGTAGCACCAAAGAAACAACCGCCCTATGTTTGCACCCACTTTAATTGTTGCATGGTTCGCACTGTTCACAGTACAATTCTGCCAGTGTTCCTGTAGTGCTGTGCATTCTCTGTTCCTGCACCCTTTGGGTTATAGATGCCAGTGTATCTGAGCTGTACCATTAGATGTTTCAGGAATCTGCCGGGGATGGCCCTTGGGTTCCCCTCCAACTCTACAATTCTATGATTTACGAACAGATATATTAATTACCCTGCTAGATGAACTTTGAAGAAGTCTACTTTCGCAACTGCTTCCAGCCAAATACCGTTCTTGAATGGTGTAATCATGCAACATGTTATTTTCTTCAGAGATCATCCCTGCCCTATCCCAAGGGCTTACGGCAGGTTACACTGTATCCATATCTAATTTTATCTTGACAAAGGTCCCTGGGTGTAGGTGAGCTTGGCAGTGAACTTGCCCAAGGGCACCCTGTGAACTTCACGGCTCAGTTGCGATTTAGGCTTGGAATTCCTGCAAACTTATACAACACTTTCTGCAAGCAATAAAACATAACAAAATTGCAATCAGGCAAGAAAGAGGGATGCAGTGGATATGCATGGCTCTCTCTGCTTCTGGGAGCCAACCTGGGTGTGATGTGTCTCACAGTGCTTATTTCACTTTAATGCAGCCATTGGAGGGGTGTCTTGAAATTGATCGGAGCAGTAGCAGTACGCAGGGAGTACTTAACCCTTTCCCTGTTGGGAAATAATCACCCTTCCCAGCTGCTTTTGTCCACGCGGGGAAAGACCTGTGGATCTTGTATCTTTCCCCCCATGAGTGAGAAGTCTACACATAATGATCTTGATGGGGGGGGGAATTAGTACCATGCATGGAAAGAGGTAAAGCAGTAACCGCCCACCCCCCAATGCTGCTTCAATCAAATTTGCAGTACAGTGGTACCTCGGGTTACAGACGCTTCGGGTTACATACACTTCAGGTTACAGACTCTGCTAACCCAGAAATAGTACCTTGGGTTAAGAACTTTGCTTCAGGATAAGAACAGAAATCGTGCTCCAGCGGTGTAGCGGCAGAGGGAGGCTCCATTACCTAAAGTGGTGCTTCAGGTTAAGAACAGTTTCAGGTTAAGAATGGACCTCTGGAACGAATTAAGTACTTAACTCGAGGTACCACTGTATGTGTCTATATTGAATTTGGGAAGTGGCTCGCTTACCTCTCATATCATGTGCAGAGTGGCACCGGTTTCCCCATTTTAGGTGCTAGCTCTGCTGTTCCGCTGAAAAAAACCAAGAACATGTGCCAGATACTCTTTTCTTACCTATGTGAATGTTAATTATGCTCCCTCACCTTAAAATAAAAATCTGTGGCTATAAAGTGACTTAGTGTGATCTCAGGAGTGCCTGAGGGCAAAAGCATTCTGACTAGATGGGGCAGTATTGGTTTGTTAAGGTATTTTCCCCACCCTTTTCTCTTTATTATTATTATTTTCCTAAGGGGAAAAAGCTGGGGAACAGGGACAGAGTTGTAGGGAATGTGATGACTTGCCCTTCTTTGAAAGCTTAGGACAGGAGTCAGCAAACTTTTTCAGCAGGGGGCCAATCCACTGTCCCTTGTGTGGGGCCGGACTGTATTTTGAAAAAATGATTCAAGAGCCCCACGAGCCCCAGTGGCTGCTTGCCTGTGTCTTGCGAGCCGCAGGGGCTGGCGGTGGCAGCAAAGGGACGATGAGCAGCGCACAAAAGGGCTCCAGAGAGGGGCTGCTTAAAATGGCGGCCGCTCGAGCGCTGCTGCTGCTGCTGGCATCAACAAAGCCCCTCCCCCTTCCTCCTCTAGGCAGGGCAGGGAGAAGCCAGGAGGAGGGAGGGAGGGAGGAAGCGCTGCCGCCGCCATGTAAGGGAGAGGGAAAGAACACGCATGCTGGCGATCCATGCGGTGATTCCTGGACCGTCCGCAGGCTGGATCCAGAAGGCAATTGGGCCTGATCCGGCCTGTGGGCCTTAGTTTGCCTACCCATGGCTTAGGATATGGCCTCCTCCTCTCTGGATTAGACCAACTCACTTAACCTCATCTCAGGGGATGTTTGAAAGTCAAATATGATAAAAATTGGAGGGTCACGTTCAAGTAACTGGGTGTTTTCTGGCAGGATACTGCTATTATTTATTATTATTATTATTATTATTATTATTATTATTATTATTATTATTATTATTATTATTTCTATACTGCTTTATATTTTTAAGGGAGGGGGGAATTTCAAAGCGATTTACAACCTACATTAAAGCATCAGATAAAACAACCCAGAACAGAACATTACTGAAGAAAGTTAAATACAAAGTATGCATTCAAAGCAGCCTAATTAACAGGAAACTAAAATATTATCGTCAAGATTTCCAAAATAAAACATTACAACCACAGAAGGCACATTTAACACAGCAAAGTTAACAACAGCAGCAACAACAAAAATCTTAAAACATTTCAAAAGAACACGTCGCTAATGGAAGTCAGATATAAAAATGCACATTTAAAACAGCATAATTAGCAAGAGAATGAAATTTATAAGCATAGGACATATCTGCTGCTGTTGCTGTGAAAGTTCAGGCTCGGTGACCTGGGTTTGCACTAAGAGACAGCCAATATTGTCGTTGTGCAATTATTGGTTCATCATGGTGTTCAGGTCTGTAAGAGAGCCCTGAGCTCTGGCTAAGATTTTGCAGTCTATGGATTGGGTATATATGCTCTTCTGTGGATTCACTCAAGTATAACTAGGTACCGTATTTTTCTCCCTATAGGACGCACCGGCCCATAGGACACACCTAGTTTTTTGGGGGGGAAATAAAGGGGAAAAAATTTATCCCCCCCCCCCAGCTGCGGATATCTGCTTCAGTGCGCCCCACGCTCCGGGCAGCAGGCTGCTATCCGCAGCCTAGGGAGCCCTGCGGGAACTCCCGCAGGCTCCCCAGGCTTGCTGATAGCTTCCTGAAGCCTGGAGAGCAAGAGGGGTCGGTGCGCACCGACCCCTCTCGCTCTCCAGGCTTCAGCGAAAGCCTGCATTCGCCCCTTAGGACACCACAGATGTCCCCTTCCTTTTTGGAGGGGAAAAAGTGCGTCCTATAGGGCGAAAAATACGGTATGTGTTCATGCCATTCAGACCTGTTGGAGCACTTTCGTAGCATAGCACAGTTAAAGGTATTTTAAAAAAAACCAACAAACATAGAATCGTAGAATTGCAGAGTTGGAAATGATTCCGAGGGCCATCATCCAACCTCCTGCAATGCAGGAATCCCAACTAAAGCATCCATGACAGGTGGCCATCCAACCTCTCCTTAAAAACCTCCAATGAATGAGAGTTCACAACCTGCTGAGGGAGACCGTTTAGAAAGCATTTATGCCTATAGCAGTGTTTCCCAACCTTGTGCCTCCAGTTGTTTTTGGACTACAATTCCCATCATCCCTTGCCACTGGTCTTGCTAGTCAGGGATGATGGGAGTTGTAGTTCAAAAACAGCTGGAGGCACAAGGTTGGGAAACACTGGCCTATAGGCATGGTAGAGGCACCTGGGAGTGAATTAGACAGGTTTCGAAGGCTAACCTTTAAGCACTATCATGTTCAGCTGTAGCTTGCAGCTGGTAGTGTTGCAATTAGTGGGTTTTCCACCCACACCCATTTTTTTGTGGCATTAGGGCATGTTGGCGGGGTATTTTTCCAAGATGCATCCTTGAAAAATGCTGGTGGACCAAATCCTAGCTGGAGTGGGCATCTGCCTAAAGAGGAACTATCGTTTCCTAGAGTGCTCTCTGAATAGATAATGTGTGGCACTTGGATGAATTCGCCAACTGGGAATAGCCAGGTTTCCAAAATACACTCCTAAGTTGAAGGGTAGAAGTTTCCCATCTTGAATACTGCACTTTTTTTTTTAAGCATGGTTAAACTCTGGGTGGGGACGCAGGTGGCGCTGTGGGTTAAAGCCTCAGCGCCTAGGACTTGCCGATCGAAAGGTCGGCGGTTCGAATCCCTGCGGCGGGGTGCGCTCCCGCTGCTCGGTCCCAGCGCCTGCCAACCTAGCAGTTCGAAAGCACCTCCGGGTGCAAGTAGATAAATAGGGACCGCTTACCAGCGGGAAGGTAAACGGCGTTTCCGTGTGCGGCTCTGGCTCGCCAGAGCAGCGATGTCACGCTGGCCACGTGACCCGGAAGTGTCTCCGGACAGCGCTGGCCCCTGGCCTCTTGAGTGAGATGGGCGCACAACCCCAGAGTCTGTCAAGACTGGCCCGTACGGGCAGGGGTACCTTTACCTTTACTAAACTCTGGGTGCTTTTACACCTGATGCCAGGACCACCTTTCTATCTCTATTGTGACTTAATTTGAATATGGTTGATGAGCTGTGTAACATGGCAAGCAGCCATTCTGAAACGTGAAAAGAGATGTCAATGAGTTAACTATATAAATTTTCATATAAATTTTCAAATTTTCCCAAAGCAGCCTTGTTTTGGGAAGCTTTTAATGTTTGCTTTCTGTTTTGCTTTGTTTTATTTTTTTGTTGGAAGCCACCCAGAGTGACTGGGGCAACCCTGTCAGATGGGTGAGGAATAAGAGATTAATTATAATAATAATTATAACTTATTAACGTTGCCCCTAGAAATGTGACTAATTCTAAAGTCTCAAGTGGCATTTCCTGCACTAGAAAAAAGTGGGAGTGGTTGGGTTTTTTTAATCGACCTGCCAAGGTCTTAATGTAGATCACTGTTACTCTTGTCATATGATTTGAAAAAAATGCAACATTCAGTATAAGTAATGGTTTTGAAAGTGTTCTGTGTCCACACAGATTTTGCTTTATTTTTAGCAGAAGGAATGCGCTTTTGAACTGTGTGAAAAGCTCATCAAACTGGTACTCTGGTGCAAGAGAACAGCACAGAAAGAACCAGCAATTAGGTTCCTATGACTTAAATAGGTGAGATGTTGACCTAGACCTCAAATCTTTTCCAGCCTTTGGGAAGGGAGTTGGGTTTTGGATTTTCCAGCCCAAAAAAGTAGTTGGAGTGTGTATATATGTGTGTGTGTGTCTGTGTGTGTGTGTGTGTGTATGGTAACAGGGAGTGGACTTTGGTAACATGGCACCCTGAGCGAGCACAAAATTCGGTGTCCCCCCTATATTTCTTATTTTCACAATAATTCTTATTATTTGGAGTCCATTGCAGGGCAACTGCCCACACCGCCCAAATCCGGCATTGACTGTAGGGCAATTTACATAGAACATCCTCAGCTGGGTTGGTGGATTTGCTTTGGTGTCGTCTGCTGACGCAGCTCAGGCAGAAGAACAAAAGCAGCATTGTCTCGTTGTCCCTGTGACATGTTTTGCCAATCACTGAGAAGCACCTGGGGCAAGCATGTTGCAAGAGAGCCCTATCTGGATGGTTCCACGGCAAGAGGTGCGTTGTATTTCAGCCCTTGGACCTGAGCCAGAGGAGCACATCTCTGAAAGTGCTCTTAGGATTAAATTGAATTGTGCCTTTTCAAACACTTGTAATTATTCTGAGAATCTTCCGTCGCAATTCCCCGCTTCCAATAAGGCATATGTATACCTGGGGCGGAGAGTGGGCAGTACAGTGGTACCTCGGGATGCGAACGGGATCCGTTCCGGAGCCCCGTTCACATCCTGACCAGACATAAGGTGCGACAGCGCATGTGCGGGTCATGTTTCACCACTTCCGCACATGCGCATGATGTCATTTTAACCGTCTGCGCATGTGCGAGCGGCGAAACCCGGAAGTAACGCACTCCGTTACTTCTGGGTCGCCGCGGAGCGCAAGCCAAAAATACTTATCCTGAAACGTATTTTCCCTGAGGTATGACTGTAGTGATCTAGAAGGACCAATAGCTTGACAAAGTACAGTGGTACTTCGGGTTACAGACGCTTCAGGTTACAGACGCTTCAGGTTACAGACTCCGCTAACCCAGAAATAGTACCTCGGGTTAAGAACTTTGCTTCAGGATGAGAACAGAAATCGTGCGGCGGCAGCGGGAGGCCCCATTAGCTAAAGTGGTACCTCAGGTTAAGAACAGTTTCAGGTTAAGAATGGACCTCCAGAATGAATTAAGTTCTTAACCTGAGGTACCACTGTATCAAAGAGTTTCATTTGTTAAAACGGATTTTTGTTCAATACTGTTTTTTTCCGGGCGGGGGGGGTGTATGTTGATTTTCTTCCTCAGGTGTCTTAAATTGGCTTTAAGCTGGTTTTGACCTAGAAAGCGGCCGCTCCTCTTGGCGCTTGATAACTCTCTCAGTGCCCTAATCCTGGCTGCTGTGTTTTCTAAAGCTGGTGCATACAATACGTAGGGTTGTGTACATGGCAAATGAGTGCCTGGCTTTTGATTTCATGATATGGCTATATATTTATCTAAACTTTGGGCTATTTTTACCGACTCATAGAATTTTGGTTTGGGGGTAGGGGTGTGATTCCCATGACTGCCTCAGCCGTTCACACCTACATTGTGTGGGGGGGGACCCCAACTTTTGCTGATTTGTAACTGAGGAAAGCTTCAATAAGATGGTTGTAAAGCTTCCAGTGGGGTGGGGCTTTCACCCTGACCTCAACTTTTGAAACTACAAATCCTCACCGAGGGAGGTTTACAGCAACATGCCAGGGCTGAGCTCTCCATGTGCCACCAGCATGCGAGTGGGTGCGTGTACGACTGCTTTGCGGTTACATTTCAGAAACTGCAAGGCAGCAAAACACAACAGAAAAAAAGCTTGAATAACCTGTTGCAATACATTCTTAATAGTTAGATGGCCGTAGCCTTTCCGATTCGGACATATTTCCAGCAGATGAACAAATTAATCCAACCCCTGGGATACTAGAAATAAAAGAATTTCTGGCTATTCAGACTGAATAACCTAACACCCATGGCCTTGCCATGGAGAATACTTGAAACCTTTACCTCTGCTTCTAATTATTTTTAAAACCTCCATTGCATTTATTTAGCAAATGTCTCCTTCCTGAGATTTTCTCCATCATTTGCATTCTAAGAGCCTGGTGTGAAATCGAACTATGGAACTGACTTGTGCGATAGCGGAAAGTTTTAAACAATTTTAAGCTGATCTCTGTTTTATCAGTCACTTATTTCTGTGCATCTGTTTTTGTACATATGCCCCACCCCCCACCACTGATATCCTTCTTATTCATGATGATTTGTGCTCATCTGAGATAGTTATATGCAATCACACTTTCAATACTGTTTGCACCTGCGGACATTTCGAGGCAGACGTACTGCTTTGTTTCCAATCAGTGCATGTCCCATAACGTATTCCTGCTGCTGGAATCCTATAATTTTCTTATGCCACAAATGTTTGCAAGGGCCGATAAGGACTTCACAAATTTATAAACACCACTCCATATCTGGAGGTCCTTCCCTATAATCCTTGAGGTATGAGACTCTCTGTAGTTAGTGATGAAGGAAACACACTTTGCACCTGCTTAGGGGCATTCTCACAAGTTCATCCTTCTAGGGGCAGGGCCCTGCCAGTGAGATGTTACAGGTGGCTACTGGGGGAGAGCCTTTTTGGTGGTGGCACCTCAGCTCTGTTATTCCCTCCTCAGAGAGACTCGCTTGGTGCCTACTTGTGGGCTGTTTTAAATCTGGTTTTCAACCACGACTCCCTTAATCCCTGAACACTGGTTAGGCTGCGGAGAGTTGTAGTCAAAAACATCTGGAAGGTGCCATGTTGGGAAAGGTGGATTTAAGGATTTAAATTCTAGTTAAATCTGCGACTTCAATATTATTCTATTGAAACTGTTAAGCTGCCCAAATAACGTTGCTGTCTAGTGCACATACACATGAGATCAGTAAATTTTAAAACGTGCAGATGTGCTAAGGCCTGGCATTCAAAGCAGTTCCTGAGGCTGAATGCATGCAAGCCCTGGCAAAAATGCAAGCTTTGCCACCTAGTAAAGGAAGCATTCTAGCTCAGGGGTGAAACCAGGGGCAGGCAACCTAAGGCCCGGGGGGCTGGATGCGGCCCAATCGCCTTCTCAATCCAGCTCACGGATGGTCCGGGAATCAGCGTGTTTTACATGAGTGGAATGTGTCCTTTTATTTAAAATGCATCTCTGGGTTATTTGTGGGGCATAGGAATTTGTTCCTTTCCCCCCAAAAAATATAATCCGTCCCACCACATGGTCTGAGGGAAGGTGGACCGGCCCACGGCTGAAAAAGGTTGCTGACCCCTGGGTAAAAGTCATGTAGGGAGAAGGTCCAGCTGGAGGCCCTGCTTTAGTTCAAAGGATTTCAAGTAGAAGCCTGAGAGAAGCCTGAGACCTTGGAGAACTGCTGCCATTCAGGGCAGTCTCTCCTGAGCTAGATGGAATCAGTTGCCCAATTTAGTAGAAGGTATTTTCATAACCTTGCTTCGTGTCTGAGTTGGCACCTGGTTCATCT
Organism: Podarcis gaigeae; assembly: GCF_964106915.1. Taxonomy (NCBI): domain Eukaryota; kingdom Metazoa; phylum Chordata; class Lepidosauria; order Squamata; family Lacertidae; genus Podarcis; species Podarcis gaigeae. Next base: position 17,219,306 of record NC_139679.1, on the reverse strand, counting down.
CAGCCTGGGCATAGAACTCCACAGCCTTTGCAAGCTGCTTTCTTGGCACAAACATTGACCCTGGGGGGGGGGGGACAGCAGTCAAACCTCAGAAACCTTTTGCCGTGGCCCCTTGGTGCCTGTAGCAGAAAATTGGGGATTGTGGGCTTCTAATTCCAAACCAGCCCCACCCTTCTCTCCTCCACCCAGTGCTGCATATGGGATCAGTAATGGGAGAGAGCGATGCCGGCGTGGAAAGGGTTAGTGGCTGGGTGCTGGCGGGCTCAGGAATGTGGTGCTGCCAGTCAAGGGAAGGGCCTTGCTCCCAGGTGCTCAGCCCAAGAACCTCTTTGGAGATTGTTTTGTTTTTATTGCTCAAGCTTGTAGGCTTGTTCCCATATGGGACGGGTCGGGGAGGTAGTTCCTGTGTTTCACTCTCTGTGGGTTCTGAACCAGCCACGCCCGCAGCGAGCTACTTCCAGAAATCAACTGTGAACTGGGAAGTTGAAAACAAGGGTGTGTATCTATATAGACGCACACACATCCACAGTGTGTGTGTGTGCATATTCTCTCACACAAACATACAAGTGCATGCCTGGATGTGCACACTGATACACAGCTATATTCATGGACCTCTTCTCCATGAAAAACCCTAGCTACACACAGTGCTGTAGAGAGTTTGCATTCGCATGGACCCATCACATTGTGTCACTTCGGTATGGATGACTCAAGGGCAAATGTTCACAGACTCCATCCGAGGATCTTCTGAAATGGAGATCCACGAAGTGGTTAGCTCAGTTGGTGGAGCAGGAGACCCTAAATCTCAGAGCCGTGGATTCAAGCAAAAGATTCCTGAATTACAGGAAGTTGTCCTAGATGACCTTTGTGATCCCTTCCAACTCTGCATACGACTCTTTGAAGTCATACATGCATTTGCCACAGTTCTCTTCTGTTTTCTTCCAGCAATTCCCTGTGATCCTTGCTGATGGCACCTTCTCCATACACCACCAGTAGTTACCATAGGATCGCTTCCTAGTTAGGAAGCGGAAGCCCTCTCTAGGGTACACCGAAACACCCTGGGGCGGGGTGTAGGAGTCCTGCTGCATCCATGCATGTAGGGACAAAGCAGTTTAAGCGTTGGGTGTGTGCTCAAGGCTTAATGTTGAGCCAAAGCTTAGCTTGCAGTGTTGTTGCACGAGCCCTGGAATCAGAGGCAGAGCTAGCTGCTCGGGCACCCAGAGCGGCGCACCCAGTGGCAGGGCGAACTGCCCGTGAGGGCGCGGCGAGCATCCTTGGGGGGCGCTGCGAGCAGCGAGTGTCCCAGGGGGGCAGGGCAGTGATGTCACCCCCCCTCAGGGATGACACCCAGGGCGGACGCACCCACCGTGCACCCCCCTTCCTCCATCAGTGCCTGGAATAAGCCCAGTAAGGCAGGGTTTGTTAACGGAAATGACAGTGAGAACAGGTCCAGAGGCAAAGGTGGGAAAGCCTCTGCCCAGCAGTCTTATTTATTTCTCCCTGTTTGGCCCACTGTGCCATTTGGGTGTAGGGCCCTATGATGCCAGGTGTACTGTGGGACAGGTAAAGGTATGGCTGGGCCCGGGGCGAAGCACACCAGTCCATTCACCCACATGCAGTGGCATCCCCAGCACATTGTTAAGCCAAGGCAGAAACTTTCTCGCCAGCATGCAGTCTCCATAGGAACCCTGGCAGGAGTGAGGCAGTTGCACAGTGAACAGGGCGAAGTGAAACTATGCAGCACTAGGCAAGACCGGCATGGAGTCTTGAAGCTGAGATTATATATGCACCCAGTGGTACTGCAAGCTGGTGAGCAACACATGCTGTTTCCTGCAAGTGTCACAAACAGCCACATTCTTGGAAGCCTGACTTGTTATTCTGACGTCTTGTTTTGTCACATCCTACCTCCAGATGGGTATGGAGCAACTGTGAACTCTGTTTCAAAAGCCTTTCGCTTGTCTTCTGTCTGCTTTGGTGAAATCGGTGGCACTCCCAGAGGTGATGCCAATGAGATACCTTAAATATGCTCCTGGCCCTATAATTGACTTGTCTCCTTGACAGCAACCTTGCCTTTAGCAGTAGATATGTGTCCTGTCTGGTGGGACTGAGTCTTAACTTTCATAGCCTTGTTGTTTATGTGGATAGCTCATTCCAGTAGTGCATTGCTAGCAATCACATCCTGTTGGTACTTAATATAATACTGTGGCAAGACACAAAGGTGCCTTATGACAAAACCTCCTCAACTGTCAAATGTCATCTACAGAAAACCCATGTTAAATAATCATGCAGCAGATAGATAAATAAAGACCACAGCTTTTGGATTGGAGCCAAGCTTAATGCTGTCACACTCACTCCACAATTTATTTTGTCAGTGTATTAAATTCCTTAGTGAGCATTCTCTCCCTGTTTTACTCTTCAGATACTAGTATCTGGATGCATATCCTTACACACACTGAAAAAGTGTGTACCCCAAGTCCACATTCAGTGAAACGTACACCTACAGATTATACAATTCACACCCTCACTTTTCTCAAAGATGCATAGTCCACACCCCAGTATGTTGATAAGTTGCATGCAACGATTTGCAGCCAGAATTTTGTACTTCTGCATGGACCTTGAGAAATGGTGCATGGTGTAAATTCTCTGTACCTCAACAGTGCATGCAGTAGCACTACTCATGCATTAGGAGTGCCTTTCTCAATTCATTTTCTTCGTTTATTTATTTTTTTAATTTCATGTGCACACTGTCTCAGGGCGCAGTGGGGAAGAGGAATTAGCCACGGATTAAGAGTGCTTACCACATTCCTAAGCAGTAGTTTGCCATTTGGCAGTTAAATCCCAATAAAATTGAATATTTGTTGCATGACCATTCTATTTTGTAACTGTGGATGTCCCTTGTGGCTAATTTTATCACTTGCTTTAAAGCAGGCATAGGCAAACTCCGGCCCTCCAGATATTTGGGACTACAATTCCCATCATCCCTGACCACTGGTCCTGTTAGGTAGGGATGATGGGAATTGTAGTCCCAAACATCTGGAGGGCCGCAGTTTGCCTATGCCTGCTTTAAAAAGCAAGCTTGTTAGCTACCCTAGGACCAGAAGGTGATTTGCTTAGAGGCAGGGTAATCTTGTGGATCAGAAACACTGCAAAGAATGAAGCAGGGAGCTTTGGGATGAGAGGCAACTGGCGGTCTTTGGATGACTCAGATGAATAATGAGGATAATAGAGGTCTGCTCCACTGGATTGTTATGTAGATAACAGGATGAAGACTCTAAAGTACTTTCCTTCTTTTTTACTCATTGAAAGTGCTCTATGAATAGACATTTGTAAGCTTTGATAAGCTTTACCTTTTGCAGAGCCAGCTAGATAACCACATCATTTCAGCAACTACTTGAGTGATTTAGTGGGTTTTCATGCTTTTTCATATTGCACTAGACTTTCTGACTTTAATCACAGTTACAATCTTTTCACTGTGTATTTTTAATGTCATGAAAACATGCTTCAACATGCACTTGGCAACATATGCCAAAGATATCGTGGTTCTACTTCACCCTGATGTTTTCTCCTGAAAAAGAATACCCTCCAACAGTGCTCTTTTTTTTCCTTTTAAAAAATGTTTAGGGGTACTCTCATTTTCCTACTTATATTGAAATACTGCCCCTCAATGAGGCCAAACTTAGATTCACAAAATGTTTAGTGGTATACGTCCCCCCCCCCGGGGAAAAAAACTGCCCTCCAACATACAATGGATTGCGTGCATCAAAGCTGTTGTCCTGTTGAGAACTAGATTGCTTAAATCCCACTGAGTGCTTATTGAACTAAGTTTTACTCAGAGTAGACCTTTTGAAATTAATGGGCCTAACTTAGCCATGTTCATTCATTTCAGTGGGTTTACTCTGAGTAAAACTTGGCTGAATACCACCCGTTGAATTTGGTGGGATATAAGCAACCTAATTGTGTGCAGGAATGCAGCCCAAATTTGCAGCAAATCTGAAAGACACCATAGAGCTTGTACCTCTTTTGTGGGCAGGCACCAGCTTTCGTGCTTTGGGGCAGTATATATTTGCTTAGTTTGCTGAGAAATATAAACTTTTATTCTTAATTTAAATCCTGCCTTTCCTCCAGTGAGTTCCAGGCAACATACATGGTTTTCTTGGTCCCCTCCTGCGTATTTTATTCTCACAACAACCCTGTCGGGTAGAAAGGGCTAAGAGAAATAGCAAGTGGCTGAAGATCACCCAGTGAGCTTTACAGATGAGTGAGAATTTGAGCATCTGCAGCCCTAATCAAGCACTCTAACCACTGCACCTCACCATGACATCTAATTAGTCAACCTCCAGCTTCAATTGATTGACGGGTGAGGGCTAATATTCACTGGCAACGCTACAAGTTGAGAATGCATGTGCTTTCTTTCTGAAGCTTGAGGTGTGTTAAACAGGAATGAAAAGATGGCCTGTTGTAGTTGCGTTCAGGTTTGACAGCAAACCATGGTTTGCCCTGACATGAAGAAGTTCTGGCTAGCCTCCTTGCCTTTCCCCTGCCTCCACTGAAAGAGAAGATTAGAAGTTTAATTTGCCATTTCATCCAAATACCGCAATGAATCCCAAGCCAGAATTAAGATTGCCAGAAGAAATATCAACCACCTCAGATATGCAGATGACACAACCTTGATGGCAGAAAGTGAGGAGGAGTTAAAGAACCTTTTAATGAGGGTGAAAGAGGAGAGTGCAAAATATGGTCTGAAGCTCAACATCCAAAAAACGAAGATCATGGCCACAGGGCCTATCACCTCCTGGCAAATAGAAGGGGAAGAAATGGAGGCAGTGAGAGATTTTACTTTCTTGGGCTCCATGATCACTGCAGATGGTGACAGCAGCCGCGAAATTAAAAGACGCCTGCTTCTTGGGAGAAGAGCAATGACAAACTTAGACAGCATCTTAAAAAGCAGAGACATCACTTTGCCAACAAAGGTCCTTATAGTTAAAGCTACAGTTTTCCCAGTAGTGATGTATGGAAGTGAGAGCTGGACCATAAAGAAGGCTGATCGCCGAAGAATTGATGCTTTTGAATTCTGGTGCTGGAGGAGACTCTTGAGAGTCCCATGGACTGCAAGAAGATCAAACCTATCCATTCTGAAGGAAATCAGCCCTGAGTGCTCACTGGAAGGACAGATCCTGAAGCTGAGGCTCCAATACTTTGGCAACCTCATGAGAAGAGAAGACTCCTTGGAAAAGACCCTGAGATAGAGGGCACAAGGAGAAGTGGACGACAGAGGACGAGATGTTCTCGAGGCTACCAGCATGAGTTTGACCAAACTGCGGGAGGCAGTGGAGGACAGGGGTGCCTGGCGTGCTCTGGTTCATGGGGCCACAAAGCGTCGGACTAAACGACTAAACAACAACAACAAGGGTTGAAAACCACAGCTCGACCCTGGCTTTTAGGTCTCCTGCAGTCAAACCATACTTTCCAAATGCCCCGTTTTAAGTGGGACACTCACGGTTTCTTTCAAGGTGCAGCAGGCTCTGCCTTTGCCTGGGGATGCCCAGATTTCGCATCGCCTGCAGATGGGGGCCAAGGAAGTAGCTCCTCCAGTGGCGGCAGCATTAGGAAGGAGTGCTTCCTGGGCTTTGGGAAGAAGGCGCAAGGCCCATCTCCCAATTTTTATCAGCAGAATGTTGGCACGTATGTTGAACACAGTGGCAAACTACGGCTTTCCGTTTAGCAGAACCTGAAGCTTCGAACCCTTCGTTTATAATGTCCTTTTAAGCAGCCTGTTGCACTTACAAGTGGTGCTGGTTAGTGACAGGGGATGATAAAACGTTGAAGCTTTTTCCAAAGCATGCATCTGGGTTCTGTGTGCATTCTAATGGGCATTTGCAGTGATAGAATCGGGCAAAGTTGTTCTAGATTAGTTTGCATGGAGTTCAAGGGGGTTTGGGACTGGAAGGCTTGGATTTGAGTCTCTAGCTATCTGTGGGCTTCCTGGCAGGCATTTTGGCCCAGTCACACTTTGTCTCACTTCTGTAAAACTGTGGTGAACTTTACAGGACAGTCGCGCTTGATAGCTGATCTTCCATTTCTAGCATCCCAGCCAGTGATAACTTCTTGCTGCAAAGTTAGAAAAATAATGCTCCCAGGCACGGCCTCTTTGTAACCCGAAGGCCCAGACATCATATTAAAAAGAGCTTCAGTTGTCCCAATATTATGATTTGGGGGTCCTGCCCCAACTTTTGTGGCTGGCAACTCTGTAGCTAAGCCTTTAATGGAAGCTAACAAACATCTCTGTGGTGTAGGCCAAATTCTTATTTTTCTTTCTTTCTTTCTAGTTTAGCTCTCCGTTTAGGTGCTTCGTGTTAAAACACACACACACACACACACACACACACACACACACACACAGGCTTTTCAAAAGGCTGTTGCTGTGTTCCTTCTTGAAATACTTTTGCAAAGTCTGTGTTAAAACGGGGGTGGAGTCTTTCTGTCTTTTTGGTGGGGGACAAGGGAGCAGAACTCAACAACAACTCGTTCCATTGTGGGCATTGAGGACTATGGAAAATGTACACCATGGCAGCTTAATTTCAGAGGATTTCAGTGCCTCTAACCATGAGCAATGACTCCCTTGATGCTCATGTTTGCATATTCCTTATAAACACCTTTTACCATAACCTTTGCCCGCTAAGTGCCAACTCAGCCTTTCGCACAATCCTGTCATTGTGTTGTCCCTTTTCTCCCCTGGACTTCTTTTTTTTAAGTAAAGTGGAAAATACATGTAGCTTTTTCCACCTTGGAATAAGCTTTTTTATTTTATTTTAAAGCCAACAAACCCAACTGAATGGCTTCTGTCCAAATTCAAATCCAGTCCCCCACCCCATACCTCAAATCTACACGAAACCAATTTCCCCCCTCCCCTCCCCTCCCACTGGCCCCGGACCACTCCAGACACGCTTGCAGACAGCAAAGGAAAGTTTAGGGGCTTTCTCTCTCTCTCTCTCTCTCTCTCTCTCTCTCTCTCTCTCTCTCTCTCTCTTTGATGAGGAGGTTAGGAATGTGGTGTGCTCCATGTTCCCTTAGTATTTGTGGCTGCCAGGGTGCTTGGGATAGGAGAGCAAATTGAAATTAGGGGTTATTATAGCTAAGGAAGGGGCTCATTTCTGCATGAAAGGAACCCCGCGTTCTCGAAACCATAAAGCGCCGCGATTAAAAAATTATGCGCGTTGGATGAACATGCAAAAGGGGCATTATTTTCCTAATGTATTCCAGTTATCAAATCTGGTGTAGTAGCATAAATCTTTTAGTAGGGCCAATTGGAGTGTGTGTGTGTGTGTGTGTGTGTGTGTGTGTGTGTGTGTGTAAGTGGGGAGTGGGAATGGAAAGAGAGAGAGAGGGGAGGGAGGGCAGCGTTTGTAACTTTTTTTTTGGCAGGGATTTTGGATTGTGCAGAAGACGGGAGTATTGGTAGACATGTGTAGGCAAAGCAGAGACAGGAGGAGGGGAAGCGAACTGCTCCATTTTAATCTGGAACAGATTGCTGTGACTCCTTGCCACTTAAGAGCGTCAGCTCAAGAGGGCTGCCTGGTCTAGTCAAAGGCGTGATTGGGCTTGGATCAGGAAAGGCTTTGGGTGCAAGTTCTCTGCTAAGCCGAGGTGGTAAAGCAAGCTTTTTACCTCCCTAACCTATGCCAGTGGTGGGAGGCTGGAGTTCTGTTGGAGAAAAGGACAGGAAAATGTGTGTAATGGGACATGGGTGGCGCTGTGGGCTCCACAGAGCCTAGGACTTGCCGATCAGAAGGTTGGCGGTTCGAATCCTCGTGACGGGGTGAGCTCCCGTTGCTCAGTCCCTGCTCCTGCCCACCTAGCAGTTCAAAAGCACGTCAAAGTGCAAGTAGATAAATAGGTACCGCTCCGGTGGGAAGGTAAACGGCGTTTCCGTGTGCTGCTTAGTCATGCTGGGTTGGCTCCCTCAGCCAATAAAGCGAGATGGATGCCGCAAGCCCAGAGTCGGCTACGACTGGACCTAATGGTCAGGGGTCCCTTTACCTTTACCTTATGGGTGTAATATTTATTTATTTATTTATTACACTTTTAAAATCCTGCTCTTTCTCTGAAGAGCTCAGGATGGCATGCATGGTCCCTCTCTCCTTTTAGCTTCACAACAAACCTGCATCATAGGCTAGGGTGAGAGAGTGACAGAGAGAAAGTGGCCCAGCATAAAGGCTGAGCCTGCATTTGACACAGGGGCTCCATGGTCTAATTCCAGTGCTCAAACTATATAGAATGCAAAGGGTGTGTGGCTCTTGGAAGGACCATAGGTTAATGGTGGAAATTCAATCCCTAACATAGAACCTTTCTTGAAATCCAGGATTGCTGCTGACAGTCACACACCATTCTACCATGGCAAGGCCGGCCCTACCACTAGTCAGAATGAGGCAACTGCCTCAGGCATCTTTTTGGGGGGTGTCGCGAAAAGGCAACACTTTTTTTATATAAAAAAAGTTGTTGCTGTATTTTTAATGCCAGGAATGGGGAGCGGCACTTGCGAGATTTTCTGCCTCAGGTGCCAAAATGAGGGGAGGGGGTTGCTGTCCCATCTCAGGTAGCAAAGTGTTTTGGGCTGGCTGCCTAGCCAACTATGCGCCACACCAGGGCTTCCCAAACTTGGGTCTCTAGCTGTTGTTGGACTACAATTCCCATCACCCCTAGCTAGCAGCACCAGTGGGTCAGGGATGATGGGAATTGTAGTCCAAAAACTGCTGGGGAAACCCTGTTCTACACCATGGCTGGTGAACCTGTGGTCCTGAAAATGTTGTTGAACGTCAGTTCCAATCATCCCTAACCGTGCTGGGCAGTTGGTGATGGGAATTAGAGTCCAACAGCATCTGGAAGTTCCCTGTCCCTGATCCATGCAATTCTCACTCTCACCTTCTGGTTTACAAAATTGCAGTGAGTGCTCTTCTGCAGAAAAACGAGACATCTTCAGTTTCTCCCGTCCCCCCACAAAAACCCCTCTCAGCAGAGGGTCCAGGCTTTCTTTGCAACCCTGTTCAATTGTTGCTTCTTCTTCTTTCCACATTCTGCCTTCTCCTCCTAGGATGTGGTTGATTATTTGGGGCTCCTGCAGAAACTTTGTGGGGGGAGAGCAGGAGGGAACCGGAAATTTGGTTCAGCTGAAGGAAGGACCAGAAAGGGGCAGGGTGGTGAGTGTGGGTTGGGGGAGGAATTTGGTACTCTACCAAAAATAAAGGCTAGACAGATGTGTTGGTGCAGGGTGTCATTTTGAGGTTAGTGTGAGAGGAGTGCCAAAGTTCAGTCTTCTACCTTGCTGGGGCCAAATCCGTTAATGGCCTCAGTTTCCCTTTTGCTTAAAAGTGTATGCTCTTCATGGGCAGAGACTTGTGTGTGTGTGTGTGTGTTTGAGCAAGCGAGAGAGAGAGAGAGAGAGAGAGCACAGTGACATAGAAAACACAGCGATCTAACAAAAAAGTCTTTGAAACGAGATGGCTCCAGGCTGCTGCGAGCTATCATGTTAGTTGTTCCAAAGAATTTATTTTTTTGTTTTATTTTTTAAAAAAATATATTTTAACAGCGCTGGTTGTTTCTTAGAAATGCGGCCCCTCCCCACACCACAGAAATATGGAGAGACATAAGCTCCTTTGCCCATAAGGGATAGGAACAATTAAAGGAGCCTGGGAGAACATATGGGTTTCAGTGTCTCCATCTTGGATGAATCCCAGAGAAGAAGGAGCCCCATTAGAGTGACCTCCCAGTGACCCCCACACTCCCATCCTCTAATGGGGCAATACAAGGTCCAGGATCCCTCTAATGGCGAGGGAATCGGATGCATGCCTGGAATTAAGTTGAACTCCGAATGGTGTTTTAGAGGGAGGCGGGAGCCTCGGCTGGGTTTTTATTGATGTTCCACCGTTTAAAAACATTCCCTTCTGTAAGCATCCCGCTCCCCCCTCCCCCACCCCCCCAAAAGGCACCCCTTCTTCTTCTTCCCCTCTCTCCTCCTTGAGGCAACTGTGCCCCAAGCCCGCTGGCAGGAGCCGGTGCTGTTTTCTTTCAGTGGGTTTCTTTCCCGGTTTCCGTGTGCTTGGACACCTCGGCCTGACGGCGCGTTTATTTTTGGAACACGAGCTTCAAGAGAGGCCCTCACATATGGAAAAGTTTACGGAAATGAAGCCTTTAAGTTAGCTGCTCGCTTGAAATCTCGTGGCTTTAGCTGTTCAGGGCACTTGGCAGAACCCACGGCAGTGGGGAAAAGGGGGTGGATGGGGGGAGGGAAGGGGGGCGAAGGCGGAGTGAGCCAAAGTCCTCGCCGTTTTAAAGGAGCCGAGCGCAAAGGGGTTGCCCCCCCACCCCATACCGGTGGGCAGATTTGGCTGGGGCAGACACCACAGAGGTGGTGCCTAGCATGGTTTTTCTTCTGTTTCCTTGCCACCGGCTGCCAGGGGGCACTGCCAGGGCGTGTGTGTGTGTGTGGCTAGGTAACCAACCACTGCTTCGAGGATGCCAAAGGATGTCTGTATTGTGCATGTCTGTGCCTCTCAGTTGTACGGTAAAGAGGTAAAGGGACCCCTGACCATTAGGTCCAGTCGTGACTGACTCTAGGGCTGCGGCGCTCATCTCACTTTACTGGCCGAGAGAGCCGGCGTACAGTTTCCGGGTCATGTGGCCAGCATGACTAAGCCTCTTCTGGCGAACCAGAGCAGCGCACGGAAACGCCGTTTTTACCTTCCCCCCGGAGCGGTACCTATTTATCTACTTGCACTTTGAAGTGCTTTCCAACTGCTAGGTTGGCAGGAGCAGGGACCGAGCAACGGGAGCTCACCCCGTCGCGGGAATTCGAACCGCCGACCTTCTGATCAGCAAGTCCTAGGCTCTGTGGTTTAACCCACAGCGCCACCCGCGTCCCTTCAGTTGTACGGTAGTGGGTCGTTTTTATTTTGCTCTCCCGCTTCCCCTTCTCTCCACACACCCCACGCATTGTTCCTTCTCGCCCTGCAGCTGGCGTTCTTTGTGGCAGCATCGCCGAGGCCGCCCATGCCTTGCCTGTGGTACGCCTGATGCATTAGCCGCCTCAAACTGGCCTCATACTGGGGTGGAACCACATCCCGGTGGGAGAAGAAAAATGAAAGAAAGGGAGTGGGGAGGGAGAGGCAAAAAACCTAAAGAGGGAGTAGGGGCAGGAGGCATGAAGCAGAGGCGAAAGTAAGAGTGTGCAGTGTGCAGTGTGTGTGTGTGCGCTCATTAAAGAAGCGAGGGTATAGGGAGCGGAGGTGAAGAGTGAGTGATGGGCTGGGGGTGGAATAGGGGGTAGCTCTGAGAGCCAGAGACACAGAGTCGGGAGGAAAAGGCGCTGCCTGGGCTGTTGTAAATTAGGCCTGTGGTGTTGGGTTCCATGTGGAAGATGTGAGCTCACATTCTACCCCCAGGGTGGTACAGCCCCAGCCAAGCGCTGGCAGCAAGAACATAAGCTCCATTTATCTGGGAACCTGAAATGACTCTTGATTTAAATCATATGGTAAAAAGTACCCAAAGAAGAAGGAGAAAAGAGGAAAAAAAGGAGGGGGGGAACTTGCCTGCTTTTGGAGATGGTTCAAAAGGGAAAATACGCACACGCCCTCGTGCAGAGAAAGGCTTAAAGGGACAGCGTCTCGGTTCCCAGTTTGCTAGGCAGGCTGGACCGTGTGTGTGTGTGTGTGTGTGTGTGTGTGTAAACTGAGGCTGAGCAGCAGCTCAGTTCCAAACCCTCCTCAATTGGATTTGGGGACTGGCGCTGGATCCGCCTTCGAAATTATGGAACTCAGCTTCAAATTGCCCTGGGAAGGAAGGGCTTTGTAAGAGCGTAAGAAGCAGTTTTTCATAGGGAAACAGACTGGGACAGAGGCTTCAGCTTGCAAGGGCGATTGGCCGGGAGGGGGGGGGCATGAGCATCACTCCTCCTTCCCTAAGGGATTTGCAATAACTCGTGCCTTCAGGGTAAAGACCTAATACAGTGGTACCTCAGGTTAAGTACTTAATTCGTTCCGGAGGTCCGTTCTTAACCTGAAATTGTTCTTAACCTGAAGCACCACTTTAGCTAAAGGGGCCTCCTCCTGCTGCCGCGCCGCTGGAGCATAATTTCTGTTCTCATCCTGAAGCAAAGTTCTTAACCTGAAGCACTATTTCTGGGTTAGCGGAGTCTGTAACCTGAAGCTTATGTAACTGGAGCGTATGTAACCTGAGGTACTACTGTACAGACATAAGACAGTCTGTAAATCTGTTCTCTGAGGGGACCTCCCTAGAGGGGGCCTCTTAACTGGCTTCCTACTGCTGTCGGGTGGGAAATCCCTCTCTTTCCCTTGGGGAAAGTGTCCCCTTTGTCCTTACAAATTGTGTGTGGTGCTGAAAAGGCCAAAGGCAAAAGAAAACCTTAAATATATAATTTTTAACTCTTGTGTTTTGAGGGCAACCTAGTATATAAACTGGGGTTTGTTTGTTTTTTGGTGATCAGCAGTTGAGGTCTTGTAGGGGGTGCTACCACTGGGTGTTGGCAGATGACATGGCCTTTTCAGTTGTGGTTCCCATGGGTGGAAGGCCGTCCCTGGTGAGGTGCATCAGCCTCCCTCATTTACTGACATCCAGGAGAAATTTGAAAACCTTCCTGCTAAGCTGGACATTTGATGGCTGGAGGGAGATGCTCTTAGCAACCGCTACATCATCACTGGCTGAGATAATGTTTGTAAATGCTTTTAAATCAATGTTTTATCATTGCTGTGTCTGCTGCCCTCTGCTCCTTCTGGAAGAAGGGCAGGATAGAAATCAAACAAACTAACAAATTAATAAACAAACAAACAAACAAACAAATAAATTGTTGTGGTTTGCCAGGTGTCTGGATTGGCCAGGAAAAGCCTTTAGTGGCTGTACTGGAGACTAGATAGATAGATAGATAGATAGATAGATAGATAGATAGATAGATGATAGATAGATAGATAGATAGATAGATAGATAGATAGATAGAGATAGATAGATAGATAGATAGATAGATAGATAGATAGATAGATAGATAGATAGATGATAGATAGATGATAGATAGATAGATAGATAGATAGATAGATAGATAGATAGAGATAGATGATAGATAGATAGATAGATAGATAGATAGATAGATAGATAGATAGATAGATAGATAGATGATATAAAGGTCTGGTTGCCAGACTGCTCTTGTTTGCCTCCTGGGCTACATCATTGTAGTCTGTTCTCTACCCCCTGAAACCACGACTCTTTCTGGTCCTACCCTCCAGGACTCAATCCTGATAACTTAGTTCAATGCCAGGCCTGGTTCCTGGAAATCGGAAGGTCATGGGTACCCTTGATTGTGTGGCAAGTGCATCTCATTTACCACCGAATAACCCCCCCCCCCAAAAAAAACCAATCCCACACACCTAGTATTTTGGGACAGGATTTCCAGCCTAAGATGACTGGTTTCTGGGCATGCTTCAGCATCAACAACTCTTATTTTGGAAATTTATGACCACCCACGTCCCTACCGCTTTTGCTAGTAGGTTTGTTGATGCTTTTTACCTGCACTGTGCCTGTACCCTTAAAAGCACTCTCACGTGCCGAAATTAAAAGAAATCAAGCTTTACCTTGTATGGAACTAAAAGTGGCACAAAAAGCTTTATCTGCTAATTTCGGTGTGTTCCAGGCTGTTGCAGGCACAGGAGGATAAATAAAAGGTTGACAATCTTATTCCCAGGTCCAGGTTTATTCTAAACCTGTCCACTCAGTTTCCCCTTCCTCAACTTCCTGCTTTCTCTCTATATGCATTGCTGTGGTCATTTTCCTGTAGTGGCCTCTTCACCTAATATGTGTGTTCAACAATTTTTTGGGGGGGGCGAAGACTCCTTTCAGAGCTTCAGGATTCCTGGAGGAGCTGCTCTCATCCTTACGGAAGGGAGAGGCCACATTTCATTTCTATGTACCCATTGAAGTCCATGACTCTGCCAACTTTCAGCTTCTTTTAGACAATGGGTATTCCTTCCCACGGTTTCTCTCTTATACTTTTTTTATGTACTGAGTTGAATAGGATCCAAAATGCAGCAGTCTGATTGGTCCTAGAACAATAGGATTTAGAATGCAGCAGTCTGATTGGTCTTAGAACAATGCAGCAGTATGATTGGTCCGCAGGAGCCACCCAATCCAGCTCCAGGTGGAAGTGAATCCACAACCTGATTGGCCTACAGGAGAATCCCGGAATTAGCCAATCACGTGGGGCCCATTGTGTAAATAATGTATATAAAGCAAATATTTCGGGGGAACATTCATTACTCCTCACCACTATGAGCTGAATAAAGAGCATGAAATTCACTCTCGACCCCGAGTATATTTCAACTTTCCTCACTTTGGGAAATCTTAGCGTAAGGCCAAAATCACGTGTGCATAGTTACTTTCTCCGCTTTGAGCAATGCCCACTATTTGTCCACCTAACCCATTACTGTCTACTCTAACTGGAAGCAGCTCTTTAGAGGAGAGGGGGGTGGCAGGGTTGTCAAATTTCATGTGCACCTTTGAAGTTCTCAGATGCGAGGCTGCCCACGACTGCATTGCAATGCCATTGAAATTGTGAATCAGATTGACCGTCAGTTGGCCAGATCTGCAAGCTGTCGGGTAGGAGGCTGCCCTGAACCTAAGGAGAGCTTTGCAGCTGAACATCTGACCTGATTTATGCTCTCAAAGGAGCTTCTCTTTTTACTTGTGTTTGGTCCTCAATTCATCCCTACTCCGTTTCCCCTTGGATCAATGGCCCATGGGAGGAACGTCCCCATCCCCCAAAACCTTTGTTTTTAGAATCTCTGGTAGAATCTGCCTACATCACCAGCTACTTGATGTTTTTAACTGGAGGTGGCAAGTATTAAACCTGGAGATTTATGTCCCGCATTTTTCGCTCTATTAGACGCACCGGACCATAAGATGCACCTAGTTTTTAGGGGAGGAAAACAAAAAATAAGAAAGCAACACAAAGCCTCCTGAGCTAAGAGGGAGCACTCCTCTCTCTTCGCTCAGGAGGCTTTGCGGGGCTATCCCTGAAGCGCACCGATCCGTCTTGCCCTCCTGGCTTCAGCGAAAACAAGCCTCCTGGCTTTCCCCCCACCTCCCGCAAAAGCTGTGCGCTCTTTAGAGGGAGCACGGATCTTGGGGGCTTTTCTGGGAGGTGGGGGAAGGGACAGAGCGCGCGGCTCTGTCCCTTCCCCCACCTCCTGCAAAAGCCAGGGATAGCTGCGCGAAACCTCTGCGGAGCAGCAGGATGAAGGCTCCCTGCTGCCCTGCGGAGGCTTTGCGCCGCTAAGGCAGAAGCTAGAACAGCGAGAGGGAGCACTGCGCAGCGCTCCCTCTCGCTGTTCTGGCTTCTGGCTTAGCTTTGCAGCCTTCATTCGCTCCATAAGACGCACACACATTTCCCCTTGCTTTTTAGGAGGGGGAAAGTGTGTCTTATAGACCAAAAAACACGGTATTTATTGCACGCCATCCCTGAGCTCTACTACTCAGCTATGCTCCCTTTAGCTAATGTGGGAGGGGGAAGCACTCTCCCATTTGTCTACATGGTTGGGGGACAGTCTGATAGTGTATAACCCAGAACTTTCCCCCTCTCTTTTGCATTACCTGTCTTACTGCCATTCCTTCCAACGTCCCCTATCTCTGGTGAAAAACTGGCAACGCTGAGCAAAGCTTTTGTTGAAATTATAGGAAGTATTATATGTGCACCAATGTTGGAACACATATCTGCTCTTTTAAAAGATGGGGGGAACCCAACACCTAGTGAAGCTGGGAAGGGTATGACCAACGTTATTAGCTTCCTCCACCACCCTTCAAGAGAACATGTATGTGCACACCAGCCCCGGTGTACATGCAAAATTTTAAATTTTTGTCGAGGAAAGGAGGGTGCAATATTTGTTGGATTGCGGGAGTCATCTCTCACCTGTACAAGAATGAGAGGTTGAAATATAAGAAGGGGCTGCCTCCCAAGCTGTTTGACTCTATGGGGAAATGGTGGGTGAAGAACTAAACGTTTAACTTCAAGTACAACACCCTCAAGTACAACATCCTGCCAACCTAGCAGTTCGAAAGCATGTCAAAGTGCAAGTAGATAAATAGGTACTGCTCCGGCGGGAAGGTAAACGGCATTTCTGTGTGCTGCTCTGGTTCCCAGAAGTGGCTTAGTCATGCTGGCCACATGACCTGGAAGCCGTACGCTGGCTCCCTCAGCCCATAAAGCGAGATGAGCGCCGCAACCCCAGAGTCGGCCATGACTGGACCTAATGGTCAGTGTTATGTACTGAAGTTCTCACCCTGGGCCAGCAGGGGGATACTGTGGATAGTTTTCACTCAGGCCCACATATGCAAATAAGGGATTGAAAGTGACGTTCAGTGATTGGATAGTTACAGAAAATGGTTACTGTTGCGTTCTAGTGGAGCTCTATATAAGCAGGCTGGCTGAACCCTTCAGTTCAGTTCTGTTCTGGCCTGTGAATAAACAAGAGCTGTTTGAAGAATCGCTGTGTCGTCTGATATGTTCACCCACAACTTAACAGTCAGGGGTCCCTTTACCTTTACCTTTACAACACCCTCAGCTAGAACATGACGGACATTAATGTGCTTCTGGTGTGCTTCTTCTCTCCCATGCAGGACAGCACAACAGGAAGAGGAAGAAGAGCAACAACACCTTCGCTGGGGGGCTGAGAACCTGCACAGACCACCACCATGGAACCACCTTCCCAGAGCAGTGACGGCACAACCCAGATCTTCTAAGGGGAATCTTGACTCTCTCTCTCAAGCCAGCTTCTCGTCTGCCCTCAGCCATGGCAGGAAACAAGGAGAGGGGCTGCTCTGGCGGAACCCCCCTGGCTCACGTGAACGGCTTCCCACCTGCGGTCTACCCTTTCCCTTTTCCCAACCCGCACTTTGAGGTGCTCACCAATGGAGGCTACTTCCGGAGCTACCCTAACGACCTGCCCAAGGAAATGGCATCACTGTGTGAGTTCCTTCGGCCGAAAGGGGTGATGCTGGCGGTGGGCGCTTGGGGCTTTGTTACCAGGGTGGTATGGAGGCCAGGCTGGCCTGACCACATAGAGATGCAGCTGCTGGGTGCTGAGTGTTGATTTCTGTTCTGGGCCCTGGAAAGATTTCCCCTGACACTGTTCCAGCCAAATGTAGAGCAGTGTTTTAGGTCTTCGGATTCACTGGCTGAAAGTTCATAAGCAGCACTGGCTTGGTACTGTATAGAGTCCCTGGTAGGAATCTCACTGGCAACCAGTCGATAAAAGAGTTTTGGGCCTCAGCATGGATTCTAAACCCCTTCTTTACAATGAGCTGCTTGCAGGGATGGGAGGAAAAGGGCTCAGTCCAGAGCAAAAGTGAGAAGGAGGTTATTGTTTTGTTTTGTATTTGTTCTTGTTCTTATTATTTATTTTGTGTGTGTGTTTTTGTCATGTACTTTTATGCTGCGAACCTCCCTGAGATCTATGGATGAAGGCCAGTATACAAATTTTAATAAGCATAAGTATAAGGAAAGCTATTGTAAGGCTGAAAGACACGACACCTGTAGATGCATTGCACCCTCAGGGTTTTACAGAAGTGTCTAGACAATAACTGAACCTGGTGGCAAAGGATTTGTGCGGGTGGACTCCTGTCTTGGGCTGCTTCTCCTGCATAATACTGTATTTAGGGTTAGGTGCTGTATAGATTAGCAGAACTCACAGGGTGGTTCTTCTTCACAGGTTCTACACAAGAGATAGGCATCCTTAGCCTAATTTTAAAAAGTATTCTGCAAGGAAGCAGTTCAAAGAGTGATCTTGACAAAGAGTGATCTGTCTGTCCCTTGGCTGCTGACCATAACTGTTAACTTTTCCCTTTTCTTGCAAGGAATCCAATTCGGAATAAGGGAATTAATAATAATAATAATAATAATAATAATAATAATAATAATAATAATTATTTATATCCCGCCCTCCCCAGCCGAAGCCAGGCTCAGAGCGTCTAACAACAGTAAAATAATACAGCATTCTAAAATCAATTCATTCTAAAATCAGTTCAAATCAAATTAATGGCAACCATTGGGCTAGAGTTCTGTGAGGATTGCCAAAGGAGGGGGTCAGGCTGAGCCCTGACCAAAGGCCTGGTGGAACTGCTCTGTCTTGCAGGCCCTGCGGAAAGATGTCAAGTCCCGCAGGGCCCTAGTCCCTTGTGACAGAGCGTTCCACCAGATTGGAGCCACAGCCGAAAAATTCCCCTTAAAAAAAAGGGAAACATTGACAGCTATGCTGCCGACAGGTAAAAGTGAGAAAAAGGGGGTGGCAGGATGAGAAAAGGGGGTGATCTTTCTCTTCTCAGTTGCCACCTCCTGCCCTGCTTTCTTCTGGCTTCGTCCCTGACTGACTAGGCCAGGCATTACATGGCCCTCTGGATAGATTACCCCCAAAGGAATGCAGCCCTCAAGAGAAAAAAGTTTGCCCACTTTGTGTCTGTACTCGAAAGGGCAATTCTTATGAGTTGACATTTGAACAGGTATTTCCACAGGGCAAATCAGTGCTGTGTGAGTGATCTGGCATGCGCTGAGATGGTGATCGGCCTCACCTTAAAAAATGTGGCTTGAGCAAGGTGGAGAGCCCACGATCTGAATCTGAACATGTTGGCTAAGCTGTTGACTAGCTCTTTGAATTGTGCCTGGAAACTAACTGGCGCAGGTATTATGTGGTCATGGCTGCCCACGTTGATAGAAGGAGCATTGCACCATTTTTTAAACTAGCGGGACAATCTTCAAGGGCAGTCCCATGCAAAGCATATTGTAGTACATTAGTCCAGAATTTACCAAACAGTGATGAGTTGCCAAGTTCCTGGTAAACTATCAGAAAGCACCATTTAAATATGACCAGGTCTTGCTTCCAGCATGGAAGCTCTGTCGATATAGGTGTGCATAGCAATATTGTTGTATACAAAATGGCAAAGCCACTTCAGAGTCCATTACAGCCTAGTAAGAAAATCATATCAGCCAAAAGATATGCAATTCTTATATGCCTTTTGGTGCGGTGCTGAGTGCAGCTAGCTAAGAACCAAGCCTTATATCTTGCCTGAATAGCGGCTGTCTGTCATTTGACATGCCTATCACACCATCACTGGGCACCCAAAGTTAGAGTGGATTTTAGGCATATGTAAAGTCAAAGACTCTGAGCTCAGAATTATCACCAGATTGGAGGGTGGGGATACTGAACCCTGAGCTTAGAACACATAGCAATTCACGCAGCCATTTTAAAAATGGAACTACTGCCACACAGTGGCTTTCACAAGGCCATTTGGTTATGTCGAAACAGAAAGCCACCCTCCCATGCTGTTTTGCCATGATGTAAAAAAACAAGCAGTTTCCAGGACGCAGTAATTTTATGAGTCCATGTGTGTGTGGAAAAGCATTCCACCTCGTGGATATTTGGGGAGGGAGAGAATTCACAGTGGGTGGAGCGACTTGGCCCACACAGCAATCTTGGCTAGGAGCTTGACTTTTCAGGGAGCTATTTTGGGACAGATCCCACCCTGGGGAGGGCATCTGGCCTCTACTTTTTAGGGGACCTTGCGTCACCCTTGAGGAGCTGCTTTCCCCCAGTCTCACTGGAGGGGGCTCCAGGGGAAAACCTTAACTGTGGAGGTGCTCAGAGAAACCCTTTTCTTTCTGTGTGTGCATGTCTCTTGTGTAAACTGTGCCTCAATTTCACCGGGGCTTTTTTTGAACAGGGGGGTTAGGGGTGTTGTGCCCAGGGCTTGCTGGGTGTGGGTCTTAACTGGCTCCTGCCGGGTTCTGTGCTTCTGCTCCCCATACTTTGGGGCATGTTCCGACCGCTCTGCCCTTTCCTGCCCCAGGGTGTGCCCGGGCTCCGTGCCAAACCTCCAGGCTCGGCTCCTCCCGCCTGCCAATGCAGAGATTGGAGCCCTACATGCTTTCTCGCGTGCGGGTTCCAGCACGCCAAAGCAGCGTCCCCACGCTGCAGGGCTGTCAGTCATTCATGCCTCCAGTTCACTGAATGCTTCTGTGCTTCAGAGCTGTGCGTATGTAAGCCTGCCTGTGCCTTTGTCTGAACAGCACTACTTTGGAGGAAGGGATGTGCCCAGGAAGCATGATGCCCTTGTCCTGGAC
The DNA here is from genome assembly GCF_964106915.1 of Podarcis gaigeae. Lineage (NCBI taxonomy): Eukaryota > Metazoa > Chordata > Lepidosauria > Squamata > Lacertidae > Podarcis > Podarcis gaigeae. The sequence continues at coordinate 17,199,145 of NC_139679.1, read as the reverse complement.
TCCGCTAAGCCCTTTCATTTTGACCTAGGCAGCCCCAGGTTATGCTCTTTGATTACTTGGCATCTTCTGTTGCTTTAGCTCTGCCAGCTGCAGCCCCCAAGCTCCTACTTCCAACCTGTCTGCATGTTGTTTGTCCACCAGGGGGCACCCTCTGCGTTCACGTGACTTGCGTCACATCTAATTCAATTGCACTTCACTGGGGTGCCGGGATGTCTTCTGAAATTGTGTTTTATTATCGGTGCCGATCGCATGGAGTTTTTCGCGGCGCCCAAGGCATACCTTGGCTTTGTTTTCAAATCTGCTCTTAGCTGGAATGCAAAAACCTAAACTGACTGAAGTGTGCATTTTAATTTCTCTTCCAAATTCCCTCCTTCATTAACAGCGTTCACATATCACATGCACACACATGTCACAGCCGGGGATCAAATGTGCTGTTCATTGTCAGCCTGGCACTGAATTCTTTCTTTCATCCTTTTAATTTCTAACCTGCCTTTCTGAAATCTAAGGCAGGGAAACTTACACAAAGCAATCCAATAAATTAAAAAGTGCCTGTGCCACTTAGCAACCTAAAACCAGCAGGAAGATCAACATTAGCATAGCTCTTCAGAAAAGGTGGTACATTCCTTTTTTTCAAGCCTATAGATTGCTTTAGTATTTAGCAGCACCTTTTGTGGAGGGAGTGCCACAGTTGTGCTAACAATTAGAAGGCACTGCATCTTCAACTTGTCAGCTTAACATCAGAAGGAGATGGCACAAAGCTGGCAGGGTCTCTCTTACCAATGCATAAAGGTAGGGAATAACATAGGGGAAGAAGGTGTTCCTTTAACATTGGCAAGGCCCAGGGACTTTAAGGGTTAAAGCTAGCATCTTGAATCGGGCTCAAGACAAATGAGAAATGAATGGAGATCTTTCACTGCTCTGGAATATTGTTTCGCCTGCAACTTGTTGTTGTTTAGTCGTGTCCGACTCTTCGTGACCCCATGGACCAGAGCACGCCAGGCACTCCTGTCTTCCACTGCCTCCCGCAGTTTGGTCAAACTCATGAGGTGGCCAAAGTATTGGAGCCTCAGCTTCATGATCTGTCCTTCCAGTGAGCACTCAGGGCTGATTTCCTTCAGAATGGATAGGTTTGATCTTCTTGCAGTCCATGGGACTCTCATGAGTCTCCTCCAGCACCATAATTCAAAAGCATCAATTCTGCAGCTAGCCTCAGATAATCAAGGCTGCATTCTGTGCCAATCTAAGGTGCTGGATCACCTTCAGGAGAAACCCCCTAAACAGACCAATACAGTGGCCTGAAAAATATAAGTTGTCAGGGAGAACTGAACTCTGGTAGAGTCAGCTTCCTTCCCTACTCCAAATCCCCAGGATGATGATACACTGCAGTTTGGTGGTGGTAATTAGTAACCGTGGTTCAGGTTCACTTTCACTCGTTTGATACCTGCTGGAGAAGTCCTCATGTAACAAAACTGTTGGTTCCCAATGAAGGTGGCAGACCTCTTCAGGCAAGTCTTTGCAAATACCTGTTTGCCTAAAAGCAGTGAAATACTTATCATTATAATAGATATGTGGTGGTGGTGGTGGCGGAGGCAGCAGCAGGGTAGAGGGGTTGTATTATAAGGACACACCTTACATTTGTGTTTGCTTTCTACGTGGTGAGGTTCAGAAAGCATCTGCATATAGGGTTGTTTTTCTGCTTTCTTGCGTGTGGATTCATGAGGGTGAGGGACTCTGAATCTCTCTCTCTTTCCCTGTGCCATAGTGAAACAGTGCATATATATCTGGAAGACCCAGAGCAGAGTTCAGACAGATCTCAGGAAAGTTCAAAGGAGCTGGTAGTCTATAGCAGGACTACTGCAATCCACTCTACGTGGGGCTACCTTTGAAGGTGACCCGGAAACTGCAATTAATCCAGAATGCGGCAGCTAGACTGGTGACTGGGAGTGCCCGCCGGGACCACATAACACCAGTCCTGAGAGATCTGCATTGGCTCCCAGTACGTTTCCAAGCACAATTCAAAGTGTTGGTGCTGACCTTTAAAGCCCTAAATGGCCTCAGTCCAGTATACCTGAAGGAGCGTCTCCACCCCATTGTTCAGCCTGGACACTGAGGTCCAGCGCCAAGGGCCTTCTGGCGGTTCCCTCATTGCGAGAAGTGAGGTTACAGGGAACCAGACAGAGGGCCTTCTCGGTAGTGGCGCCCACCCTGTGGAACACCCTCCCTTCAGATGTGAAGGAAATAAGCAGCTATCCTATCTTTAAAAGACATCTGAAGACAGCCCTGTTTAGGGAAGTTTTTAATATTTAATGCTGTATTGTTTTTAACACTCGATTGGGAGCCACCCAGAGTGGCTGGGGAAACTCAACCAGATGGGCCGGGTATAAATATATTATTATTATTATTATTATTATTATTATTATTATTATTATTATTATTATTGCAGGAGTGCTGGAATGTATGGCAATCCAAATGTTGCTGGGTTCCAGTTTCCATCAGCCTCAGCCAGCAAGGACAGTGGACAAGGAGAGTGGAAGAAACATTTGTTGTTGTTTAGTCATTTAGTTGTGTCCGACTCTTCGTGACCCCATGGACCAGAGCACGCCAGGCACTCATGTCTTCCACTGCCTCCCGCAGTTTGGTCAAACTCATGCTGGTAGCTTCGAGAACACTGTCCAACCATCTCGTCCTCTGTCGTCCCCTTCTCCTTGTGCCCTCCATCTTTCCCAACACCAGGCTCTTTTCCAGGGAGTCTTCTCTTCTCATGAGGTGGCCAAAGTATTGGAGCCTCAGCTTCAGGATCTGTCCTTCCAGTGATCACTCAGGGCTGATTTCCTTCAGAATACGTAGGTTTGATCTTCTTGCAGTCCATGGGACTCTCAAGAGTCGCCTCCAGCACCAGGGAGCAACATACGGAAGCCCAAAGTTTCCCCACCCCTTGCTGAAAGTGAGAAAAAGGATAATGGGGTTGTGGGAGTGGATGACATAGGCAGCTCGTGTTTTACAAGGATGCCGGTAAGAAGGCAGAACCCTTAAATGTCATTGCCTCTTCGGTCAGGGAAGTTCATGAATGAGTAACCATGATGGTTCCTCTTCCTCCTAATCAGGGAAGATCCATTCAGGACACAGGGATGCATTCCTAACTAACCATCAGAGCAGTTCGGCTGGGAAGGTTTTCCTTGAACTTGTTCTTGAAAAGCTCTGACAGGTTTTAGGCTGAGGTCTTAGGGTGGGGTCATTTAAACGGTTCGTGTGGGTTCTGCCAAAGCTATATACAGCGCACAGTGCTTTGCGCTGCGTTATAGCCATGTCCCTCTAGTGGATGCCTGTGGAACAACTTTGTTGCTTCTGCACTATCCAAAAGCTGTGATTCTGTCTGATGCAGTATCTCTCAGGTGACCCGAAGCAAAGGAGGATGTAACTTCAGCAGCGGTATAAAAGCAAACAAACATGGAGGGAGAGGAGCGGTGTTTTTCAAGCCTTCATGTCAGGCTGCACCTGCCAAAAATCCTTCTCTTGTGTACCCCTTTTAAGAGTCCCTGTTCATCTTTTACATCCAGGCACCCTGAGTGTACTGACCTGGTGGAAATGACCCAATGCAAGCATATTTGTGCAGCCTGCACAAAGTGCTCGTCTGTTTGGCTTTCTTTCCACCTGGCTCCTGAAAATCTTTGCATATAAAAATGTAATGGAACATTAAACATTTAAAAAACTTCCCTATACAGGGCTGCCTTCAGATGTCTTCTTGAGGGACGCAGGTGGCGCTGTGGGTTAAAGCCTCAGCGCCTAGGACTTGCCGATCGAAAGGTCGGCGGTTCGAATCCCTGCGGCGGGGTGCGCTCCCGCTGCTCGGTCCCAGCGCCTGCCAACCTAGCAGTTCGAAAGCACCTCCGGGTGCAAGTAGATAAATAGGGACCGCTTACCAGCGGGAAGGTAAACGGCGTTTCCGTGTGCAGCTCTGGCTCGCCAGAGCAGCGATGTCATGCTGGCCACGTGACCCGGAAGTGTCTCCGGACAGCGCTGGCCCCTGGCCTCTTGAGTGAGATGGGCGCACAACCCCAGAGTCTGTCAAGACTGGCCCGTACGGGCAGGGGTACCTTTACCTTTACTCAGATGTCTTCTAAAGGTTGCATAGTTACTTATCTCCTTGGCTCGTTTAACTTCGTGCCCGCCAACATTTCTCTGATGAAAGCAGGGGTGTCCTGCCATACCCTCCAACGTTTCTCTGATGAGGGACGTCCTAAGGAAAAGCGGGACATATCAAATCAGAAACTGGGATGGCTTCTGTAAATCTGGGACTTAGAGGGGCACTTAGACGGTCTGGGAATTGATTTGAAATGCAACTCTGCTTCCACCCTCAGGACTCATCCTAGTGCCTCTGAGCATATGGAAAGTGCCTCCCCACCGTCGCTGACTAATCACGGCCAGGCCTCGCATATCTGGAAGAGGAAGGGAATATTCCAGGGCGAGAGAGATTAAGGCCTTCCAGGCCAGTTTGAGCCCCAGTAAATTGGCTGCTAGGACCGAAGCACTGCACTCGCATCCCTGACTTCTCATCTAACAGCCGTCTGAGGCCCAGGACCGTGCTGGCTCCTCAAGCTGTTAAGCCCTTTTAGTGACCGGGCCCCCGTTATGAGTGTTGAGGCCTGCTTTGGCCTGCACTGCCTGAAATGAATTGGGACTCCCTCCTGGCCAGCTGAATGAGCTGGCAGGGCGGCTGGAAATAATTATTTCATCTGGAAAGAGAGCGAGAGCAAGCAAGGCCCAGGCAGAAGGGAGCAGTGCTGTCAGTTTCTCTCCCCACTCCGCTCCCTCCCATCTCTCTCTCTCTCTCTCTCTCTCTCTCTCTCTCTCTCTCTCACACACACACACACACACACACACCTCACACCTCTCACTCTTGGTTGGCTCCCCCCCCCCCCGCCCTCTGAAGGTCTGGAGATCCCGTCCCAAAACATCTTTGCTCCTCCCACGCTGCAGCCAGAAGTAGGGGAAGAGTGCTGGATTATAGGTCAGTTGAGATCAAAAAACGAGAACGGGAAGACTGTTGCTTTGTTTCCTGGACACAACGCACATCCTTTGCCATTTTCCTCCCTGCTGCAGAAGCCCAGACCTCCTACCCATTCGGGTCTGTTTTCCTCAAACAGAAGGATCTAGAGTTGCGGAGCCTAGCTCTCTCAACCTGCCTGTTCTTCAGGGTTTGCACAGATGTTCTGTTTGTCTGTTTTCCTTGGAGCAACGGGCGCAACATTCTCCTTATAGCCATACAACATGTTAGCCTGTCTTTCATTATTTTGTTGTTGTTTAGTCATTTAGTTGTGTCCGACTCTTTGTGACCCCCTGGACCAGAGCACGCCAGGCACTCCTGTCTTCCACTGCCTCCCGCAGTTTGGTCAAACTCATGTTTGTATCTTCGAGAACACTGTCCAACCATCTCGTCCTCTGTCACCCCCTTCTCCTTGTGCCCTCCATCTTTCCCAACACCAGGGTCTTTTCCAGGGAGTCTTCTCTTCTCATGAGGTGGCCAAAGAATTGGAGCCTCAGCTTCATGATCTGTCCTTCCAGTGAGCATTCAGGACTGATTTCCTTAAGAATGGAGAGGTTTGATCTTCTTGCAGTCCATGGGACTCTCAAGAGTCTCCTCCAGCACCATAATTCAAAAGCATCAATTCTTCGGCAATCAGGCTTCTTTATGGTCCAGCTCTCACTTCCATACATCACTACTCGGAAAACCGTAGCTTTTACTATATGGACCTTTGTTGGCAAGGTGATGTCTCTGCTTTTTAAGATGCTGTCTAGGTTTGTCATTGCTTTTCTCCCAAGAAGCAGGTGTCTTTTAATTTCGTGGCTGCTGTCACCATCTGCAGTGATCATGGAGCTCAAGAAAGTAAAATTTCTCACTGCCTCCATTTCTTCCCCTTCTATTTACAAAGCACCCTAAGGAGGGAGCTCTTTGCAGTGGAGCAGCAGTGTGTGTTTGTTGGTGGGGGGAGAGAAATTGGTGTTTTTCACCCTTCCCAACTTCCCCTTAGACCTGTGTTTGCAAGGTGAACATGGTTCTAGAACACTGGTCTGCTAAAAGCAGGGGAGGGGGATGACAAGTGTCATGATAAAAGTCACTGGCTGGGGAAAGGTTAAGTACCATTCCCCATGCCCATTCCCTTCTACAATGCATCTCTTCCCAAGAGTGCTTCGCAATGAGGAAGGGACTGTTGGGCTAAAGATGTGCTGTTCTACTTGGCCATTAGTATTATGCTGGTGTTTGTGTCCAATTCTACAGTTGAAGCCCAAAATCCCCATAAATGGAGGGGTGATGAAAACACCTGTTCACTTCCTTATAAATAAGAGAAGGTAAGGAATAGGTGTCTGTTGCAGTGCTGAAGTGGGATGCACACATTTAAATGATAAGCAAATTGCAAAGAAAAACGTTTTTGCAAGTGGCAGGAAATTCGTGCAAGAGAAGTCTAATTTCATGCTTAGTCTGGTTAATAAAGGTCTGTACTAGAGCTCATCTGGTAATGTAGGAACATGCTTGCTCTGGAAAGAACGGACACAAATTAAAAGCAAACTGGGTTACGGGGTGAGGACATGCATGTCTTGCCATTAATGATGACACAGGCACTAGCCAGTAGCTGCTTTCGTCAGTTATGCAGCCATCTGGCACATAGCAATCTCAGTGGCAGTGAAGGGGCTAGCTGTGTGAGGAAGAAGGCTCACATTTAATCAGCAGCCGTTTAATCAAATTTCCTTCTAAAATGCTAGAAGAATGAGACCTCGCCACAACAGAAGCATCACTCAGAGGGAAGATATCCTTATCTCTTGCAACAAAACGGTTCCAAATGTGGTACTGTTTCTCCAAAGGAAAAGCCTTTACAAAGTCTTATTAAGCTGTTTTTGCTGGGCTTCTTTGTACTGTACTGGATGATGCCAGCCGTGGTCTGTGTTGAACCTGCCTAGGTTCAGGTTTCAGGAAAGCAAAAGGAACATACACCAACATCTGTTATGGCAAGCCGTCAGTGGGGCATGGTGTCATCAATATGCCAATGACACCATAGTTCTCTTTCTCCAAAACATCTGAATCAGCAGAAGCAGTCTTGGTTCTAAACCAGCGCCTTAATGCAGCAGTTGGCAGGATGAGGGCCAACAAAGTGATATTTCATCCTGGTAAGATAGAGGCTTTGTAGGTGACCAGTTCCCAGGTCCAGGAGTTAAAGAATTCACCGGTTCTGAATGGGCTTTTCCTGCACTGCAGACAGTGCCTACGTAATGTTTGGTGCAGTACTTCCTTCCCCTGCTGTTGGGCAAACTTCACTGTGTTCCTTCCCCATTTCGTTATCCCCAGTCCACTAAGATGAGCAGACAACCTTATAGCAGCTGTCCATTGGAACTGGCCTTGACTCTCCTGGCTGGGAGACGCTCATGGGGGAGGCCAAGTTTACAGCAGCTTCTGAGAGTGCTGCATGCCCCTTATCTCCATCCCTGTTTAATATTGTTCCTCCTCCTCCGCACAAGGCAGCTACTGGTGCTAAAGAGATGGGGGAGTTGGCCAACTATACTCCTCTCCCCCACAGGGCAGCATCCTTTGGTGGACAAGCAGGAAACAAGAGCGAAGACAGGACTCTCCAGGGCGGCTCTGTTTGAAAAAGTTCTTTATTGTGTACCTAGTTTTGCTTAGGCTAATCCTCAATCCCTTTGCATCCATCCCTCCTAGCTTTCCCAGTATCATGAACCTTGCAGCTGCCAAAAGCTGAGCGGGTACAAGACAAAACTAGGGACTTTTTCCTGGATGGCTGGTTTGTAGGAGAAAAAGGAAAAGGACAGTTGTTGCTAATTTCTTGTGCAGGAGCCATATGTTTTCTTCCAAGGAAACCTCTCTGGGGTTTTGTGGGGTGGGGTGGAGAGTATGCATTTTCCCAGCAGTGTGGTTTGTGGCAAATGCTGGTCCTACTCAGAGTAGGCCTGTTGAAATCCATAGACATGATTCACTTGGCTCCATACATTTGGGTGGATCTGTTCTGCATAGAATTGGCACGGGATACTACTACCCAGTGGGCCAAGGTTAGGGGCTTGTTGTGGAACAGTGTCCTTTCCGGAGGGGGTAGTGTCCACTGATCCTGCATTTTGGCAGGAAGCCGGGTGGGCGAATGGGATCTAGAAAGCAAATTAGCTGTCACCCCGTCCCCCTGCTCTGTGCTTCCCCCTCATATTCTCGCTCTTGAATTCTGAATGTTTCAGTGTGTTTATGGCATCAATTTGGCTGGAATGCAGGAAGGTGCCTGAGGCTGTTCCCGTCTCCTCTGATGGCTCCAGAGAGAATCTGGCAATATGCTCCCCCCCTCCCGCCCCTCTGCCCCCCCCCAACACCTCCTTCCTCTCCTTCCTTTTGCACCCCCAGATTGTGTGAGCAGGGTTCAGAGCAACCCAGAAAGAGAAAAGCCTGCACTCTCAACACAGGAACCCAATGGGATCCATGTTTTTTTTAATACAGTTGGGAAAACCTGTGGACCTCCCAAAGTGGTTGGACTCTAACTCCCATCAGCCCCAGCCAGCATGGCCAATGGTAAAAGATGATGGGAGTTGTAGTCCGCCAACATCTGGAGGGCCCGAGCTTCCCCCGTCTCCGTTTTATTTCCCTCCACACCTTTAGTCATTCATTGGGTGCAGGAAGCCTGCTGTAAATCCATACCCTATACAGTGGTACCTCGGGTTACATACGCTTCAGGTTACATACGCCTCAGGTTACAGACTCTACTAACCCAGAAATAGTACCTTGGGTTAAGAACTTTGCTTCAGGATGAGAAAAGAAATCGTGCGGTGGCGGCAGCGGGAGGCCCCATTAGCTAAAGTGGTGCTTCAAGTTAAGAACGGACCTCCAGAACGAATTAAGTATTTAACCCGAGGTACCACTGTACTTTTCTGTGGAAGATGCGTAGCTGTAGGGAATAATTAATAAAGAGCAGGCATTCTGCACATGCATCTAGAGCCTAGGACTTGCTGATCAGAAGGTCAGCGGTTCAAATCCCCACGACGGGGTGAGCTCCCGTTGCTCAGTCCCTGCTCCTGCCAACCTAGCAGTTCAAAAGCACCTCAAAGTGCAAGTAGATAAATAGGTACCGCTCTGGCGGGAGGGTAAACAGCGTTTCCGTGTACTGCTCTGGTTCGCTAGAAGCGGCTTATTCATGCTGGCCACATGACCCGGAAGCTGTACGCTGGCTCCCTCGGCCAATAAAGCGAGATGAGCGCTGCAACCCCAGAGTTGGTCACAACTGGACCTAATGGTTAGGAGTCCCTTTACCTTTACCTTTACCTTTACCACTGTACTTTTCTGTGGAAGATGCGTAGCTGTGGGGAATAATTAATAAAGAGCAGGCATTCTGCACATGCATCTAGGACCTTCATTCTAGCTGCATTGAAAGACTGGCTAGTTCATGATGTGGGTTTAAGACCCAATGACAGCTATCAAAAGTGATTTGTGGGCCTGGGTGGTGAGCATTCACTCCTTCCTGAATAGAACAGGTGGGTCAGTTGGAGGCTAGCAAGGTAATGGTTTGACCAAAGGACTCTCTTGGTTCATTCCAGTTTCTGTATATGATTTGACAATGTTGAAGACTGCATTTTGTTCTGTTGTGGCAACAGGTGAAGAATAATAACTGGGAAGAGTGCGTAAGCAAAATGACCTGTTCTCTTCCTCCTCCTCTTGCTTCTCCTCCTGACTAGATGAGACCGTGCTTCCAAGTCTATCAAGTGACACTGAGTCTCAACAGATGTCTCACTTTCCAAAATTAATACCTGTATGTGAACCAGGTACATAAACCTAGCTTGAGGCAACCAGGCTCTCCTGGGTGGAAACCAACCTGGAGGACAGGTAGATAAGATGCCAGGAGGTATACCTGCTTGTAAAACAGGAGTGGCCTTGTCTGGAAGAAAATAATTCAAAGGATGAGACTGACCTTCTTCAGCAGGAGATGCCAGCGTACAAATTCATTTGTGTTGTTAGGACTGCAAGCTTTTGATCACTTTAATCAACTCCTGCTGATATCAGCAAGGCTTACTTCATCTATGGTTTCGGAAGAACACTGCTTCCAACCATGTAAGCAGAGCATACCCACCATGGTTAATAGCCACTGATAGTGTCTGCCTCCATGAAGTTGCCTAATCTTTCAAAGCCATCCAAGTCTGTCACCATTATTGCCTCCAGTGGGAATGAGTTCTATAGTTTAGCGATGTGCTGTGTGAACAAGTACTTTCTTTTTGTCTTTCCTGCACCCTCCGATGCTCAGCTTCATTGGATGTCCACGAGTTCTAGCATTATGCAGGAGAGAAAAAATTCTCTAACCACTTTGTGCATGCCATGACTTCTACTCTCTATTACTTCTGCCATGTCACCTCTTATTCATCTTTTGCTTCAGCAAAGTTACTGCACCAGCTGCTTCCAGGTCACAGCTGTGGCATGCTTTGGTTCATGAGAACAGATGATAGAGCCTGAGACTCTGAATCTCAGGGTTGTGGGTTTGAACCCCACGTTGGGCAGATATTTCCTTTATTGCAAGGGGTTGGATTAGATGACCCTCGGGTCCTCTATGATTCTATAAACTGAAAAGCCCCAAATGCTGTGACCTTTCCTCATAGGGGAGCTGCTCTATCCCCCTGACCACAAATGCAGAAATGAGTCTGCACGTGGTTATATGTGATGGTGAAAAAGTTTGGGAAGCAGATTAATAGAGACAAACATGGTGTGGCACGACATGGGAGACATATGTATGGGGTCTTCTGCTGTTTAAAAAAATGCTTATATCAGCTGTGTGAAGGGCAATTTGAACTGAGACCGTGGTTCTGGAAGAGAATGTTTAAGACTTGATAAACACATCCACACCATTTCCCCAATTAAAATTAATTGGCACCAATGGGAGCGTTCTTCCAAAAGCAAACAACAGGCACAGGACAGGGACCGTAATCATGTGTGGGAGGGTGAAGGGTTAACAGCCTTCTTACCCTCCATCAGGGTCCCAGTTTGGATCGGGGCCTCTGTACCTGCTCTGTACTCTTAATAGCATGTGGCTGGGTCACATCAAAAGCCCATGTAGCCAAGCATCCTGTTCTTACAGCTGCCAACTAGAAGCTTTTAAGCAGAACAGCACTCTCATCACTTGTGATTCCCAGTATTCAGTATTGTCTCTGACAGAGGAGGCAAAACATAGTGATCCTAGTGATCTAATCCTCCTTTAAAGCCATTCGCACAGACAACTGTAAATTCTTGCACACACACTTTCTTTTTTTAGTTTTCTGGTTTTGTGCAAATCTGAGAGACCAAAAGAAATGTGGATGCATGTGGGTGTTGTTATGAGAAATGAAAGTATTAATTTAAGGAAGTAGTGAGCATGGCAAGGGGAGTAGCAGAAAGTAGGTTGACCCACCCACTCTGAAAGAGTCTGTGATCCTGAGTGGAGTGGTCTGCAGCCCATTTCTCCTAATCAGGTTGTCCATGTGTTGAATAAACCCAAATTTGCAGGGGAAAAACATCAAGGTTGGTGTTCATAGAATCATAGAACTGTAGAGTTGGAATGGACCCCAAGGTCATCTAGTGTTTGAGGGTAATGCCATGTGGACTATGCAAATTAGATGTGAGCACAAACAACAAGATGTAAACAAGCCCTGAGTGGTACACCAGGCAGGGTTGGAAAAGGTAAGGTGTGGGTAGTTGACTGGAAACAGTCCGGTGATGCAAGCATTGCGTGTTTTTGTGGGGAGCTTTTGTGCACCAGCTTGCCCATGTAAAGTTTTCTGAATGCTGCTGTCCAGTGTAAATAATTGGGCCACCCCTAGTCTTGGTTGGTGGCGCTGTGGGTTAAACCACAGAGCCTAGGACTTGCTGATCAGAAGGTCGGCGGTTCGAATCCCCGCGATGGGGTGTACTCCCATCGCTCAGTCCCTGCTCCTGCCAACCTAGCAGTTCGAAAGCATGTCAAAGTGCAAGTAGATAAATAGGTACCGCTCCGGCGGGAAGGTAAACAGCGTTTCTGTGCGCTGCTCTGGTTCGCCAGAAGCAGCTTAGTCATGCTGGCCACATGACCCGGAAGCTGTACACTGGCTCCCTCGGCAAATAAAGCGAGATGAGCGCCGCAACCCCAGAGTCGGCCACGACTGGACCTGATGGTCAGGGGTCCCTTTACCTTTACCTTTTTTCCTCCACCAGGCACAGAGAGGAAAGCCAGAGAATAACTCCTTAAAGCCAGCAAGTGTGTCGACTGCCACCAGGTGTCGATGCCAGTGACTTTGCCATGCCCAAACCCATAGCCCCACAGCCCCAGCCAGCGGAGGAAGCTGTCAACATTGCTGCAACAGGAAACAGTCGTCAGCCTCTCCTCTGGTGGGAACTGAAGACTTGTTGTGCCCAGGATCAGTTCCCACAGCTGGAACTTCCTGGCGTCACTTAACGGGGTTCGCGCAATCTTTTTCGTTAGAAAGATGTGCCGGACCTAGGGTGGGACTAGAAGTTCTGAAAGATCGGAAGATCTTCTTCCAGTCTTCTCTCCCCCTCCACATCAACCCCAAGCATAATTTGTTCCTAGGCAAGGGAGAGAGGTGAATAGGCTCAATGATTTTACATTAACAGCCTAAAGCCTAAGAAAAACTATTTGCATTTCAAGGCTGCTGATTTCAATGGGATTAGGTGTGCTGAACTCTGCAGTGTGGGGGACTGTAAATGAGCAAACAGTTTGTGGAGACTCAGCTGCTTTTGTGGGTCAGATGGGATGACTCAGCAAATATATTTTGAAATACCAACTTCAAAAGAAATTGTCGTTTCTCTGGACTCCTGAAATTGTACTTCCATTCTCTCACACACGCATACAAACACACACACACTTAGCTTTTTGAGACTGTCAAAAGTTCACACCAAAAAAGTTTGAAGGTCTAATTCTCAAGGAAGGAAGGAAGGAAGGAAGGAAGGAAGGAAGGAAGGAAGGAAGGAGGGCAAGAAGGAGGGCAAGAAGGAAGGAGGGCAGTACTGTGCCAGCCATATGGATTCTCCTGGCTGTCAAACGTCAGTAGTTAGGTACAAATTCGATACTAATCTGTCCTGCCTTGGCACTGGAGGCCTGCAAGGGTGGGTTGAAACCTGTTGTGATCAGGCTCAAACTGAATAAATAGACAGAAGGAAACCAGCAACTGGATAACTGGAAAGAGAACTAATGAAGGGCAGCGATAGAAAGACAGTAACTCCAGTTTACATATAGTGCCAGGTTCGAACTGAGTCATCTCCAATAAAATCATAGGTGAGGAGCCTGTGGCCCTCCGGATATTGCTGGACCACAACTCCCATCATCCCTGATCATTGGCAATGCTGACTGAGGCTGATGGCAGCTGGAGACCAACAACACTTGGAGTGACAGGTTAGCTACCTCTGAGTTAAAGGATCTCAGGTAATAGGGCCACTTGGAGGCCTGGAATGACCTCTCTGTCCAAGGATAGGGAAAGCCACTACCTGAGTGGACAACACTGGACCCAATGGACCACTGACTTGACTCTGTTTAAGACAGCTCTTGCGTATTCACTTATAATGAAACAGGCTATTGCCGCAATAACCAAACTAATTTATCAGATGTCCCCACACTTTTTACAGCTGCAGACATGACACAGGTATTTTCCTGGAAGCTGGGGGTGTAATCTCCTGTTCCGGGGTCATTGGAACAAGATTGCTGTTAAGCTCCTTGGTGGTTCATGCATCCATATGTGTTGAAGTGCTGAATTTTTTGAGATGAAGTCACTGCTCGTATTTACAATCAACCTCTCCTTCCCATCCACCACTTTCTCTATAGCTGATAATAATTGACTTTTCGGTTCTGGCTGACGGGTTGTTCTTGTGCAGTAGGAAAGTTTGCACACACCTCCACTTTCATGGAAAAGATGTTGCTTCTTTTTCTGTTCTGTGATGCAGAGTTGGAGAAGTGCCCCCTCTCAGTATGGGCTTCTGTTGGGTGCTGGGCAAGAGGCCATGGGTGTAGCCGGGGGGGGGCAGGGGCCCCTAAATCAAATAAATACAAAACACTTAACTAAAAGTAGAAATTGTAGGAAGATTTTGACAGGTTTTTTTCTGAGCAGTTGGAGTCAAAAGAAAGTAATTTTAAACAACTGTTGTTGAGACATTTTGTTCCAAATCTGCTAGGCAGAAGATAGTGACAGGTGGGTGTCCTCCCCTCGACCCAACATAAATTCTGGCTACACCCATGCAAGAGATTGAACATGGCAAGAGGCTTATTCTGAAGACCAAGCAATGCCAAGGAAGATTTGGTCTTCTGGATGGGCTTGGACTTGCAGGCAAATTTTAAAAGAACAGAGAAACGTCTCTGAAAAAACGAGGAAGGACGCTGCAAGGTTGATGAGGACCGTGTATGTTGGGAACAAGAGAAAAATGCTCCCCTCTCTGACACACTCTTCTCTGCCCTCCTCATGTTAGCAGCAGGGCTGCCTGGCTGTGTGGGGACAATGGGGGAGAGCAAGTGAGGGAATGTCTGCGCACATGCTGCTCCTGCGCAGCACAGCCCCAGAGCCAGAGCCTGTGCAGAGATGCTTCTGGTTTGAATTAGCAGGCAGGCAGGTCAGGCTAATTGGGACCTTTCAGATCCCGCCAGTGCAAGTTAGAGGGATGCAGGAAAGAATCCCTTGTGGCCAGAGTCCCAGTCAGGCGAAGGAAAGCCACAAGGCAGGGGGGAAAGGGGGGAGGAGCTGCAGGGTAGAGTCATGTATCTGTACAGGCTTGGGGAGCTTTCGGGAAGAGCAGCAAGGGAGGGACAAGAAGCAGCCCCCACCTATAAAAGGCAGAAGCTATCTGTGTTTGCGTTCAGAAAGTGATTAGTTAGTACCGGTTTGCACCCTTTAACCATAAGCTACCAGCATAAGGGTGGCTGTACACAGTAGGTTTTTGTTTTTAAATCTAGGGTAGGCACTGGAAGCACAGGATCAGAAAAGGATTGGATTATTTAATCCAGGATAAAAAAGGAGCATTTGTGAATGCTGATTTGCAGCCTTGGTGAGAGGAGGGAGGGGGAGGGGGAACTGAACTGTAGGGCTGCTTGAAAAGAGAGGAGACTGTGGTTTAGGGTGATGGATTTATCTCAAGCCTAGAAGTTAGTTACAGAAATCCTATGGGGTAAGAAACAAGGAGTAAGACTGTCTTTCTCTCTCCCTGCCCCCCAAGCCTCCACTCAATCTGCGCCTGGCAGGGTAAGGGGCTAGACCATTGTTTTATGGGTGCCCATCCTTGGGCAAATCCAAGGGATTCTTTCACTGGCTTGTGGCACCGTGTGGTTTGCGAGTTAAATCCGCCTTTCCATTCTGCCAGAACTTTTGCTTTGAGGTTATTGTGGGGCTGCATTGATTCCTTCTCCCAACCCTCTGAGCTCTGGAAATCTTCTGTCTGTTGCCACCCCCACAAACTGGCACAGATCATCAAGGGGGTGGGTGGCAGTGGTGGCGGGATGGGGGGCGGGGTAAAATCTGCTTGTGGAAGAATTCTCTGGCCACTTAATACATTTAAACACATGCAGATCAGAAGCTGTTTGCTGATTCGGCAAAGTTTTAAAAGAAAACAGTTAAACAAAACAAAACAAAAAATCCTGTTTTTCGGTTAGGGTTAAAAAGCAGCATCAAAAATACCGGTTCAGAAGCGACTAGTTGCCCCCCTAGTGATGGGGAGATGGGGGTCTGTGGGGCTGAGGTGGTTGCTGTTTGCAATGCTTTTTTCTTTTCTTTTCTGGAAACTGGGGGGCACCGGGAGGCTGTGGAAAAACTGAGCAGAAGGAAGGAGAGGGAGCAAGGGCCTGGTTTGGCTGCTGTGCTGCAGGCAGCGGAGGGAAGGACTGCCATGGAGCTGGGTCATGCGGAGGTTACTGCACCCGAAGGGGGTTCTTGCAGAGTTCATGCCGCTGGCTCGCTTGACGCTCGCTCGGCCTTCGCGCTGGAAGGAAAGGGAGAGGCTTCAGGGGGTGGGGGAATGGAGAAGAGCGGGGTGGAACAGCCTGGCCTGGCCTGGCCAGCTACTGGCAAGGAGCCTAGCCCAACCAGTGGAGAGGGAGCCGGGCCTAGCTCACGAGGGGGAAGCCCGGTTTAACCAGCAAGAAAAGCTAATGTTGCTTTGCCCCCAGCAGGTGAGGGGGGCAGGAATTAAGTTTGGCTCAGCTGCTGGTGGGGCGGAGGGTCAGTTGGGGGGGGGGGGAGATAGGGATAGCTGAGCCAGGGCTAGAAAAAAAGGGGGGGGCAAAAAGTAGGCCATGTCCAACTCAGCTAGCAAGTGTGTTTGTGTTGGCTTGCATAGTGGAAGCTGGAGACAGGGCAGAGAGGAGGGGTTTTTTAAAAGCATATTTTGTGCGGTGTGCGAAAGAGAGAGGGAGAGAAAAGGACATCCCATCTGTTGGGGAGAAGCCAGGTACCATGCCGTTGTTGTTGTTATTATTATTTTACCACTATGTCATTTTTGGAGCATCTCAGCCATTGTCAGAGTGAAGAAGAAGTTTGCATAACTTCACCTGTTTTCGTTCTATTGAAAGACTGGCCAGCAATAATGATGATGATGATGATGTTGCTGTTGTTATTGCCATTTTTCATACAGAATGTTATTGGCACAAGCAGGTACAAAATGCAGTAAGAAATGAGAGTGTAACAAACAAAAATAAAATGAGAGGAGGGGGAAACCGGGAGACTACTGCGAGTGCAATGCCGCAACTATCGCATTAAGAAGAAAAAGGCATACCCTCCAACATTTCTCCAATGAAAATAGGGACACCACCACAACAACTTTATTATTTCTACCATGCCCATCTGACTGAGGTGCCCCAGCCACTCTAGGTGGCTTCCAACATATATAAAAACCTAAACTTTAAAAAACTTGTTTTTAAAACTTATCCTATACAGGGCTGCCTTCAGATGCCTTGCAAAGGTTATTTAGTTAGTTATCTCCTTAGCTTGGGGGTCGCATAACTCCAAGCCCTCCAACATTGCTCTAATGAAAATAAGGACGTCCTAAGCAAGATGAGCGCCGCAACCCCAGAGTCGTTGGCGACTGGACTTAACTGTCGGGGGTCCTTTACCTTTACCTTTAAGGAAAAGGAGGACATTCCAGGATCAAATCATAAACCAGAACAGCTTCTGTAAATCCGGGACTTTCCCTGGAAAATAGGGACACTTGGGGGGTCTGAAAAGTTGAGTCAATCTGGTTTTCAATAAAGCTTTTTCACATACTGGTATTTATCTGTAGAGCAGAGGATTTAGTGGGCTGTGCAGTCAAGCTAACATAGGAGAAAATCTTAACATGTTGTTGAGCAAAAGTGCTCTGTTTTTGATGAGCCCGTAAGGAATATCCATTTTTGAGTCAGGTGTTTCGACAGTGCAATGTCCCATCCTTTTGCTAACTGTTCCTCTCTGTAAGGAGGTGAGCTGGATTTCCAAAGAGAAGCCACTGACATTCTGGCTGTGCAGGCTGGCTGTTTGTTATCAGAGCATGTTATGAGCCATGGTCTCTGGCACTGCCATGAACGCAGCTGCTGGATAAAAAGAGGATTCTGCTCCTGGGCGGGGGGGAGTTCCACATAAGTCCTAATGACTGACTAAGACAGAAGACACCCACATTCTTGTTCCTTGAAAGAAATAAAAAATAGATTGGGGAGCGGGGACTTGTTCTGGCCTGAGGGAAGCATTCTCTTGTGGGCAGCCTTCCACATGCCAGTGGTGGGCAAACCCACAAATGTAAATTTTTCATTTGTACAGTGAGCTAGTTTCTGCACACTCTCAAATGCCCCTCTCTATCCTCCATCCATGGGGCGCGGGTGGCGCTGTGGGTTAAACCACAGAGCCTAGGACTTGCTGTTCCGAAGGTCAGCAGTTCGAATCCCCGCGACGGGGTGAGCTCCCGTTGCTCGGTCCCTGCTCCTGCCAACCTAGCAGTTCGAAAGCACCTCAAAGTGCAAGTAGATAAATAGGTACCACTCCGGCGGGAAGGTAAACGGCATTTCCGTGCACTGCTCTGGTTCGCCAGAAGTGGCTTAATCATGCTGGCCACATGACCCGGAAGCTGTACGCCGGCTCCCTCGGCCAATAAAGCGAGATGAGTGCCGCAACCCCAGAGTCGGCCACGACTGGACCTAATGGTCAAGGGTCCCTTTACCTTTACCTTATTCTCCATCCAGGCAAGGAAGTAGCTTCATCAGAGCAAAAACACCCCAAAGAGGGTGAAAACAAAGCCAGTGAAGGGTGTGGCCAATGAGGGGGCCTGGGGAAAGTTCCAGGGGCTGTCAGATACAGAGGGCTGAGGGGTTGCCTTTGGTTCCCAGGGTTGAGGTCCCCCACACTTAGTCTAGACCCATTTTCGGAGATGAGCTGCCTTGCCAAACACACGTGGTATGGCTCGCTACTTGTGCAAAATCATAGCTCAGTTGGTAGAGCACAAGACTCTTAATCTCAAGGTTGTGGGTTTGAGCCCCACATTGGCCAAAAGAGTCTTGCATTGCAGGGAGTTGGGCTTAGATGAACCTCATGGTCCCTTCCAACTCGTATGGTTAATATTCTATTAAAAGGCTTCATAGATGGATTGGATAGAGGAAACTCGAGCGGCAAAAATGACAAGGAGGCATGTAGCATCTTAAAGATGAACACGTCCTATTATGGCACAAGCTTTTGTGGAGCAGAGTCAACAGGTGGGGCTTTGCGGGACCCTTTTCTTGCACTGTTGCTACTCTGCTTTGAGGGCATTAGGAACAGGATCAGTTCCCCCACCCAACAAATGTGATAGTTGACTTAGGCCTGTCGACTCTGACCCGGTCCAACTGGTAGCCTGTGACGTGGGATTACCGTGGTTTCTCAGAATAATGTTCTGCATTCCTCATCCCTGTCACTGATTTGGCAGAACCTGGATTTTGGCTGGAAGAGCAATTTGCTTGCAAAGCAGATGGTCAGGGATGCATCCTCTGATGGCCGCAGTTGTGGTTTGGGGATTGAGGGATGTTGGTGAGGAGGCATTAAGATGAAGGTAGTGTGTGTGCGAGAGAGAGAATTTAAGTCAACACTTGTGAGAGAGGCATGCTCTGAAAAGGTGTTGGTTTCTTGTGCTTGTTTATATGATAAACCTATCAACGTCCATGTGAGACAGAGAGTAGAAGACTCTCAGAATATATTTAAAACTGAATTCAGTTTTTACTCCTGCTTTTTGGTCAGTGCTATTTGGTCAGTGGTCCATCCTGTCCAGCATCCAGTTCTCACAGTGGCTGAACATTTGCCTGTGGGAAACCCGCAAGCAGGATTTGAGCACAAGAGCGCTCTCCCCTCCTGTGGTTTCCAGCAAGTGGTATTCAGAAGTGTTGCTGCCTCAATCTGTACAGGAAGGGCAGAGCCATCAGAACTAGCAGTCACTGATAACCCTCTCATACATGAAATTGTCTAATCCTCTTTTAAAGCCATCTAAGTTGGTGGCAGGGACATGGGTGGTGCTGTGGGTTAAACCACAGAGCCTAGGACTTGCTGATCAGAAAGTCGGTGGTTCGAATCCCCGCGACGGGGTGAGCTCCCGTTGCTCAGTCCCTGCTCCTGCCAACCTAGCAGTTCAAAAGCACCTCAAAGTGCAAGTAGATAAATAGGTACCGCTCTGGCGGGAAGGTAAACGGTGTTTCTGTGCGCTGCTCTGGTTCGCCAGAAGCGGCTTAGTCATGCTGGCCACATGACCCAGAAGCTGTATGCCGGCTCCCTCGGCCAAAAAAGCGAGATGAGCGCCGCATCCCCAGAGTCGGTCACGACTAGACCTAATGGTCAGGGGTCCCTTTACCTTTTTAAGTTGGTGGCCATCACTGCTTCCTGTGCGAGCTTTTGCAACTTGCCTGGACCTTAAGGTCCATGTCCACACACTCTTTAAAGCTGAATCGGAGCAAACAGCAATCCGCAGAAAACCTGGATTGCCATTTGTTGCACATTAGCTTTAAAAAACAGGTTTTTGTGGGGAAAGCTCCAGAGTTCCAGATTTTATTTTATTTTAAAGCTCTTGGACATGGAGGTGGGTGCCAATACAACTCCTTGCCAAAGGTGCAAGGGTCCCTAGGTATGCCTGCGGTCCTAGTATAAAAATATTATTCTGTTGATTTGTTTCATTTTGCCTGGAGAAAGGCTTCTATAGTCAAGAACTGCCATGTCAATGGAAGCTTTTTCTCTAAGCCTAATTACCATGTATGATTTGGAGGGGGGTCACATTGTGTGGGGAGTAGAATGTTAACCCTTGCCTCCCTATCTGTGACACCCCCCCCCCCAATTCTCTCCTTCTCCACACATGGCAATTTGGCTTTTTTGGCAGGGAGAAGCTTCCATTGGTATCAATGAGAACCTCCACCCCCCCCCAAAAAAAGTAACCTTTATAGCTGTGGAGGGGGCAGAGTTGGCGAGGAGAGGAGAGGCTGTAGCCTGGATCCAAAGACACTGTGGGCTGGCTGTTCCTCATCCCTGCAATAAAATCTGGCTCAATAATACTCCCAAAGACAGCAGGATATTTTGTTTGAAGCCAGATTTGCCACCTGTGACAAGTAAGAGCAACCCCCAGGTAGCCAGTTAGGTCTCCAGCCTTTGAACAGCAGTAGTTTGATCTACAGTAATTAACAGGTGATAATGTTTATTTCCATGCTGTGAACTGGTTTTACCTGCTGATTTCTGCACATCCAACTCTGGCATCCTTGACATAACCAAACTAGTAGCAGGCCAGCCTCCTGGGCTGAGCAGATCTGGGGTGGGTTTTTACGTTGTGTTTAAAGCAGTTGTGCAGCTGCTTTGCTCACCACGTGCCCAGCTCACAGCTCTACCCAGATTTACTGCACCACGATGAAGTTGCTGAAATCAAGGTCTGAAAGTGTGGGGGAGAAAGAGAAAAAGTGAGAGACCATAGAACTGAGCACTGAAAGAGAAAGTTTGTACAGTCAAACCTCGCTTCTCAAATGGCTCCGTTGACAAATGTTTCGGCTCCCGAACACTGAAAACCCAGAAGAAAGTGCTCCTGTTTTTGAAGCCAAACATCTGACACAGCTTCCGCTTGAGTGCAAGAAGATCTTGCAACCAATCACAATCCGCGCCTTGGTTGTTGAACATTTTCAGAAGCCGAACGGGCTTCCGGAACGAATTGCGTTCGACAACCAAGGTTTGAATTTGTTCTGCAGTGTGAATATATATGCACAGGTCCCAGATATTTACTCTATGAACCCTCTAGTTTCCTTAATTAAATTCAGATTAACCACCATGTACTGATTTTGTACTCACTGATACAGATTAAAAATCATCAATAAAAATAAATGGGCGTTTACATCACTCCGTGGCCATGTTTGGGTGATCTTGCCTTTTAGGCGATAGTATCCACAAGCCTTTTGCCTGCACATGTGGGCCACAGTTAAACCAAGAAGTCTCTAATTATTTTCAGTTTCCCGTGTTGTCTGAACCGGAAAACTATGATTACTAGCTTCAGGATAAGCCAGGAAATTAAAACAGAGTTTAAAGTTAGTTTAACATCACGACTGGTTCTAAAACGGGTAACCAGCTTCATTGGTTTATAACATGGTAGCTTGTTTGCAGCTACTAACCATATTTTCCTAGTTAAGAGGAAATGGAAAGCTATGGTTAATTAGAGCCTTTCTGATTTAATTGCGGCTTGTGTGAAGGGGCTTCATGCCCATGCAGAAACACTGTGCAAACCCTTCGCTTACTAACCTGAGTCATGAACCAGCAGTTCTTTAAATATCCTGAATTGTACGCACACAAAATGCACACTAGGGTGGATTCTCAATATCTCACCCCTTGTCTTTGAATTCATTAGTACGAATTATCAACCATTGTTTGATGATGTAATTCCAAACCCAGTGCCCATTCCACCCATATATATAGACATGAGGCAGAGCAGGTAGGGAACAGAACACCTGTGCTCATTCATCATGGGAGACCATTCTTTGGGGGCCCCCTCTACTAGAAGTCCAGAGGGTAGCTACATGAAAACGGGCCTTTTCTGTGGTGGCTCCCTGTTGGTGGAATGCTTTTCTTGGGAGGCTCGCCTGGTGCCATCATTGTATATCTTGAGGCACCAGGCAAAACCAGGCCTTTGACTATCTGTGGCCATTTAGAAGTGGGAAAGGGATGTTTTAAATGTATTTCCTCTTGGTTTTAATATATCTATGTGGGGGTTATTGTCTGTTTAGTTGGAAGTCACTTTGGGTTGCCCTGGGCAAAGCGACTGACACATTTAATAAATAAAATAAATACTTTCCATTCTTTAACTCGACTATGGAGGAATTGATGTGATGGGGAAAACTGTAATAACTAATTAATATTAAAAGGCCTTGCATGGGCGTAGTCAGGATTTCTCTTAGGTGGGCAGGCTTTATGTGGTGGGGAGCCAGAACAGAGTTATCTGCAACTGGTCAGTTAAGTATTTTTATTTAGTTACTTGATGGGGGGGGGGAGATGCCCCCCAAGCACTCCTGGGTGTGCCCAGGAGACCTTGTGAGAACACATCCTGTGTTGACACCAGCTCACTTCAGTTGCATTAGCCGTTTTCGTAATACACCTTTTGAGGATCTTGCCATAGTCTTGAAAAAGTGGCAAAAACGATAATGGCAAAAAGTGGAAAAAGTGGCAAAAACGACCTCTCTTTTCAGTGTTGGCTTATACAGTGGTACCTCAGGTTAAGTACTTAATTCGTTCCAGAGGTCCGTTCTTAACCTGAAACTGTTCTTAACCTGAAGCACCACTTTAGCTAATGGGGCCTCCTGCTGCCGCTGTGCCGCTGCTGCACGATTTCTGTTCTCATCCTGAAGCAAAGTTCTTAACCTGAAGCACTATTTCTGGGTTAGCAGAGTCTGTAACCTGAAGCATATGTAACTTGAGGTACCACTGTATAGGTGAAATGAGGATTTCAACCAGCAATATCAAGGATGGTGGATATGGCTGTGTAGTTTTGCAAGAGTGAACCACACGCTTTAGGCAGAAGCTGCGCATTTCTCAGGAGAACAGACTTCCCAGTAAATATGAATAATCAGCTTGCCCCTTTGCGAAACTTTGAGAGCTTTTGGCAGTTGTTCCTCCCCCCCCCCCTTCTTCCTGTCATCGCGAGTGTGGCTTGGAAAAGAACCGTGCAAATGGATAGTCCTGTATGGACTGTGACCCTTATTATTTTCTTCTTGCGTGCCTGCCGAATCCGTGTTTGCGCGCGTTTCCTAGGTCTTCCTCGGAGCGTTGTTGCGTCCGTGTGGCTGCTGCGTATACTGTAGTCAGATTTTGTGTGTATGTGTGTGTGTCCCTCCCACATGGCCCACCCCTTTTCGGCTCCAAGCCCCACCCACGAGCTTGGGAGTCCTTAGCCGCTTTCGCCCCCAAGGTAATAGCCCTTGAAGCAAGGCAGCGAAACCGATCGCAGCGCCTGCGCTTCCCAGTGAGCAGCTTCGCTCGCGGCGTGCGCCCTGCGCGCGTGCAGCCGAGAAGCTTTGCATGTGGGGGCGCAGCCAAGCCAAGCCCCCTGCGCGTCTGCTGTGGGAGGCGCGGAACATCTCCAACTCTTCCAGGATCATCATAATCACAAGCGCACAGTCATCATCATCATCATCCCCACGACCATTCCTTGCCTGATCCGCCGCCCGCTTCCACGCCAAACGGATTGTTTCCGGAGATGTACGACTGCATGGAGGCGTTCGCCGTCACCCCGCGGCAACTCTACGATGTTACCAACCGGAGCCCGTGCATGCTGCGGAAGTCAAGCCCGTGTTTCGTGGGCTTGGATCCCTTCGGGTGGCCCCAGCCGGCCAGCTTGCAATGTAGGTGATCCGAGCTCGTGCTGGTGTTGGGGGTTTTGTTTTGGTCTGGGGTGGCTCCTTTGGGGAGGGTGCGTCCCTGGGGTGCCACGCGCATGCAAAAGAATGAATCGGGTTCCGCGTCCAGCGAGTGTTGACACGGGTTGGGGGCAGGGCTTTTTTGTTTTGTTTTGTTTCTTTTTAATAACCGCGCGTGGGCGTTGGGCGCGAGTGGATCCGGGTGGGCATCTTCCTAGAGGGCGCTGTTCGGCTTGCAGTCGGACCTGATTGGTTGCTTCGCGTTCCAATTTTCCAACTTTTTCTTTTCCTGCTTCGGAACTCTTGCGCCGCGAAAGAGGCGTGGGGGAGCAGAGAGCGGGTCGGGATCCGAAATTTTATGGATCTCCCCACTTCCTCTGCAAAAAAAGAGGGGGGGCTGCGTGACTTAAGCTCTGGGACGTTTGCAGCCCCCTCCTTCTGTAATCTGGGCAGCGATCTACTGTGTCTCGGTTACATGGAAACGGGGGGTCCCTCTCGTTCGTGGCTCTTTTGTCTTGATGTGGAAACGCGGATTATGAACACCAGATGAGGGGGGAACTTTGAAGTTTCTTGGCGACCTGGGTGTGGGTGGAGGGGATGTGGAGTAAATCAGGAACGGCGGAAAGGAAGACTTTCTTTTGGGAGACGATGCCTAGAAGGCGGGGGGGGGGGCGTTCATCCTTCACAAAGCCTGGCAGCGGGGGTTTAATATTTTACTTTTGTTATCTTTCCTCGATTTAAAGTAAAGGGGGGGGGAATTTGGCTGTAGTCTACCACGCCGTGCAAATAGAATCCTTTAGTTAGGCAATGTTGCGTCCTTATTTTGGTACACACACTAGACTGTAGACACTATTGGAATCTGGAAATCTGGAAGTAGAAGCGGAGGCTTTGGGGGGGGGGCTGTTTGCGAGATCTGTCAAACACCCAAGGGTGTCCCCAGCGGGTCCTGCGTTCCCTTTTCTCTTTGAGCAGCTGCCAAATCGCTTCCCTCCCTCCCTTCCTTCCCCGCTTTTTGGCACCCACCACCAGTGTTTACAACTTGCAGAAGAACAATCCTTTGATATTTTTACACACACACACACACACACACACACACACACGTTGTGGTGCAAAGACATCTCCTCATCACCTTTAAGGGCACCTGGGGAGGATGCAGGGTTAAGCTCCGCTCCCCTTTCTCCCGCCCGCCCCCCTCCTTACCCGAGGGGAGCTCGCTTTCAAAGCGGTTTCGTTTGGAGCGGCCCCACCCCAGCCTGGCTGCCAAAGCGCTCTCAAGAAATGTGGCACTTTAACTCTTTCGCCGGCGCCTGGAAATCAAAACGCGTCGCTTCCTGCCTAGGTCTATAATTGAACTGTGGGAGCGCTTGCAGAAGGTTGCAGAGGCACAACCAGAAGCAGCACCCTTCTTTGTGTGAGGACTGTAGAACACTGTGGAAATAAGGAATGCTTACTACTGTGCTGTTTAATAAAAACTCAACAATAGCCATTCCAAGGAAACGGAGGGATTTTTTATTACAGAGGGTGGATTCTGAAGCTGAATTCGAGTCAGGGCTCAGGTTTTAAGATCAAGCTTCAACTCAGAAACATGTTAAATGATAAAGGGAGAAGTTTCCCTGGGCAAGGCCAAAGTGCCTTTTCATCACCGTGAAGTAACCCATGCCATCTAGAATTTGGGATTCTGGACTATAGGCTATAGTTTTGAGATAAGCTTGACAAATATATTGGCACCACTCTCTTTATAGATGTAACTCTTTACAGGTTATAACAGCCCACAGGGCTTCATTTCCCACTTAGCAGATGGCTTGCAGTTCTAGTGACTACTGCTGCTTAAATAAGTGCTTAGTACCCATGGAGTGCCAGGAACTTTTGGGGGCTCTGGAACTGATCTGGTCTCTCCCTCCCTCCCTCTTTCTTTCTTTCTTTCTTTCTGGAGGGCTAAGAAGTGTACTTTTAGGAGGGCAGGAAGGGTCAGGAGCTGACAAAGGAAAGAGTGAAGAGGATACCTGGTGGTAATGCAGGAAAGGTAAGGATGGGCCAGTTTGTTTGTTTTGTTGGCTTAGTTGTTAGTAGTGCTTTTCATCTGCCCATCATCCCCTGATCCCAGGACAGGGCACAATACAGAGGAGCGTACAATGAAAACATCTCAACGCAATTAAAAGATCAGATAAAGCGTTATTGTACAGAGGGGGACATAACAAGCCCTCATCACAGGAGCACCCTAAGAGTCATCCTAATATCCAACAGAAGCCCAGAAAAAAGGGAAAGGCTTTGCTGATGTTTGACTTTTTGAGTGGCACCATGCCATCTTTTATTATTTGGGTACAGGGGATGCAGGGGAAGAGGCCATTTGCTGGTGTATGCTCGTGTCAACCAGCACTTTCCTCCTTATTGCGGACGTAGCTTCAAAACTGAGAGAGGGTTGAGGCATCCCCTCTGCACCAAGTTTTTAACTTTGCTTGATTTTTGCGGTGACACATCTCTGTTTTATGGTTTATCTGCCTTGGCATCAGTGATCCTCCACCATCTGGCACAAAAAAGTGTCTATCCAGAGGAAAGGGGCAACTGCTTCTGTGAGTGTTCGAAGCCACAGTTGGGCTTTACATGCATCTTCAGGTGTTGCTGGAACATGACTCCCATCACCCCTTGACCCATTGGCTATGCTGACTGGGGCTAGGAACATCTGGGGACCACAGGTTCCCCAGGCCTGATACATACAGTACATGTGACCATCCAGATGTTACTGGACTTCAGCACCTGTCAACTCCAGCCAGCATGGCCAATGATCAAAGATTTTAGTCCAGCAACATTTGAATGGCCACAGGTTTTCCAACCCTGTTCTGCGTTGATTTATTTATTCATTTATTTATTAGATTTCTATACCGCCCTTCATCATAAGATCTCAGGGCAGTTCGCCTTGATGTGCCGCAGATACCTAACAAAAGGTCTGTGTGTCAGACAAATTGGTAAAAATAAAATTGCGGACCAGTAACTTCGTTGAACTTTCTTGCAAGTCTTCCTCATGTCTCAGCACCTACAGGGATACGTTGCTACCCACAATAGTTGCTTTGAAAACTAGGCCTTGGTTGCGCAACTGTTATGGAAATATGACATAGGAGGACATGTGAGCTTCTGTATCTATGGAGTGGCCTCTCCTGAGTGAATACACAGTCGCAGTGCCACCAATGACATGCCATCCAGCCTTAGCCAGCTTAGCTCCCTATGAAATCTGAATCTCTAGATGACATAAAAGTTATGTAATACTGGTGAATGAAACTCTAGTCTGGCATTAGGGATAAAGGCCCTCACAACAGCAGCAAATTGTGTTATTTTTCATACATATATAACTTTACTAGAGTTTCATAGCAAGTCTTGCTTCTCTCCGCAATAGCACTTGAGTTGTAGGTTAGTCTGAAAGAAGAGCATGGCAGGCTCAAAACCACTCAGCAAACTTTGTGGCTGAGCAGAGGTTAGAACCTGGCCTTGTCACATCTACCCGGAGTCATGGCCTGATTTTTTTCTTTCTTTCTGGCAAGCAGTGGTGGAGATAGATAATAAGAAGGCTCATCCACCAAACTGATCTTGTGTGGGAGGTCTGGATCATGGGCCCACCGGCTATTAGACTAGTGACCCTGGACACCATATTCATTTTAGAGACCGTAAACATTGCTAGAAAAGTAGACACAGGACCTTGAATATTCTCCACAATTCTGGGCGCAAGCACAGACATTTCTAGTGGGTGAGGAATTCAGCAGCTTGAGAATCTCTGCTTTCATTGCAAAACGGAAGAAGCAAGCCAAGACTTTAGTAGTCCTGGATGCAAACGCTCACAAGAAGCTTAGAATTATTTAGGTTAAGTGTGATGTGTGTGTGGAAATGTGGCAGGATATGTGCATGCGCAGTGTATTTGAGTGTTATAGGCAAAATTGCAAGTGTTTGATCAGCACAATGTTTGTTTACATAACATGCGATGCCTTGAAAGTGCATTGGTATTGCCTGTGTGTGTACAAGTATGTAAGTGCGGTGACCATGATGGGCATCATGTTGGCAGGAGAGGCATGTGGCTATGATCAGTGTAGGATATGTGAGCACTCCGTGGGATGTGTGTATATTATGGTGTGTAAGAGGTATGGGACAAGCTCTCTGCCATCAGGAATGCTGCTGCTGAGACAAATGGCTTGTGTAGTGTCCCAGCTGCAAACAGTTTACGGCTGGTTATAAATGGCTTGTTTGAAGCTCCGGCAAGGCGAGGGCAGGAATTTCCTCAATTTCAGCAATTTAGGCTTTTAAAGCCCTCCAACAACCCTTACTCCTCGAGCCGGATTAAGCAGGGAGGGGGGCGAGGAAGGGCAGGAACAGCAGGGACCCTGAGTTGGCCAGTGTAGATGGACCACTGGCTTTGTGCAGGGGTTGGTCTGAGGGTTGGTGGCCTTCCTGGCTGATGAAACAAAAGAGGAGTGGTGGGGGATGGTGGTGGTGGTGAATGTCTCCCAGACTTGTGGAGCTAAAAGTGCTCTGCTGATGGCATCTGTAAGAGGCTGCTCCAGATTCTGTCCCGTCCCTTCGCTCGCTTCCTCGCTGGCTGCTTAGCGGTGAATTGATTTGTAAGAGATTCATCAACAGATAAAAGGACCCAGAACTGCTCAGAGCAACACTCAGGATTGCAAACTTGGCATGCTCTGCTTTAAAAAACATGAACCGTAAGGAGGGCCCCTGCTTTGGACTAAACCATGCTTACTTTGGCTTGTTCACCTGCATGCCGTGCAGGTCTTGTTCACCTGCATGCCGTGAAAGCTGCTTTAGGAAAGGACATCCATCCAGGCAGTCCATTAGCGTACATGTGTGTGTGGTTTGTTAGTGCCTGTGTCTGTATGCACAGAAAGCAGCTCTCCTTTTTTGAATCCCACCCAGGATAGGCATGCCTGTGTAAAAGCTGCCCTACCCTATGGACGAGTGCCCTGCGGGAGGAGAGTTTTGGACGAGGCTGCTATTGTTTCTTAACTCAGATTCTCTGGCATAGCCCTTCTTCAGCCTGGTGCTGTGCTGGTTGTGGTCTGATTTGAGTTGTCATCCCAAACATCTGGATGGCACCAGGTTGAGCAGATGTGGGCTTGCATTCTTTGCTGTGCCCCATATTGCTGTCTGTCCCTCTCACTATAACCTTCATTCCTAGGCCTCATGCGTGGGAGCAGCTATCAGTGGTGTTAACACAACTACACCAGCTATATCTCTAATTCTTTGGCCTCCATGCATGGAATAATAATTTCCAGAATAATAAATTTTGAGATTCCTCCCCACCAATTTCATGTTTAATAATATTTAGCCTGTGCCATCATAACAATATATATCATACAGTAATCTAAAACATTCTATTTTTTTCTTTTTAAAGAAATCCGATTTCAATATTCAAGTAAAATTCCAGAGCTTTAAAGGCTTAAACTCTGGTCGCTTCTTTTGGGCTTTTTCTTTTTTTAAAAGGAATCTTCTAGCGACGCATGGAAAACCTAAAAGAGAGAGTGTGTGTGGAAGCTGTGACCCTCCAGATGTGATTGGAGTCCCATCGCTCATCCACACCAGACAACACAGCCAACACAGTCAGTAATGATTGGACTTAGAAGCTGAACCACATTTGGAGGGACACAGGTTCCCTTACCAGAGCCTGGTTTAAAAGTCACCTGGTTTGGGTTCAAGGAAATATTGGGTCTAGTGATTGTGTGATTGGAGATTCACCACATTGTGCTATCCACAGAGCCCCTGGGTTAATTCTCGCTCTGTCCCTGCTCCTGAAGATTCACCTTCCTTCCTTCCTTCCTTCCTTCCTTCCTTCCTTCCTTCCTCTCTCTCTCTCTCCTTCTCTCTCTCTCTCTCTCTCTCTCTCTCTCTCTCTCTCTCTCTCTTCTCTACTCTGCTTCTCTGTCCCAGAAGAACAAAGCTTTCTTCGTTTCGTTTTTAAATTCTAGCTTTCATAGTTAGCTTAAAAGATCTAAACATGTGCAGTTCCAAAGCGTTGAAAGGAATCCAGCTGAAAAGCGAGTATTTTATGTGATGGTTTCTTCACAAAGCTCGGAGGAGTTCCAGCTTGTTTCAAGGCAAATGCCTCTTAACAGGGTTGGGGGTGGGGGAAATAAACTCCTTTGCAGAACCTGAACTTGAGCTCTGCTCAGCTCCCCATTCCTCACTTGTTCAGACCATTCCTCTCATTCTTCCAGCCGTCACAAGAAAGTACCAGCATTTATTATGCATTTACATTTTATTATGCAGTATATGTTTGTGAATATACAGGTGCCACTTTTGTAGTGTGACTTCAGCTGCTTTGTCCTATCCGGTAATACTATGAGGAACATCCTAATGGCCTTGTCTGATAGAATCTGAGCAATCCGTTTTTGGTTTTTGTATTGTATAAGCTGGTTGCACTTTTGTACAGTTTTCATTTCCATTTTTATATACACGAGTTGGATGAGAGTTTTTTATTTATACAGTCATGCATTTTTTTGCACCATGTATTCTGAGTAAATAATTGAAACCTCTGTTGTGCAGAGATCTTCATTTCCGTCCGAAAAGAGAGGCAGGGGAAGGAAACGCAGATTATGAGTCCACGAGTCTATTCGCCATCCTGGATCTGCATGCATCAGTCTAGTAGTGGAGATTGAGAGGGGGAAGCTTGGAGCTGAGAGGGGGAATCTGGCCCTAGTGAGTGATATTCCCCTTTGGGGATGGATAGTAGTCCCGTGAATCCTCTGCCAATAGAGATTCAGAAGCCGTCTCCTGTTTCAGTTTTCAAGCATCCACTGAAAACCACCAAACATATGCAGGCAGTTAAGAAAATATCTGTCTGTAATGGTTAAAGTAAAGGTAAAGGGACCCCTGACCATCAGGTCCAGTCGTGGCCGACTCTGGGGTTGCAGCGCTCATCTCTCTTTATTGGCCGAGGGAGCCGGCGTACAGCTTCCGGGTCATGTGGCCAGCATGACTAAGCCGCTTCTGGCGAACCAGAGCAGCGCACGGAAACGCCGTTTACCTTCCCACTGGAGTGATACCTATTTATCTACTTGCACTTTGACGTGCTTTCGAACTGCTAGGTTGGCAGGAGCAGGGACCGAGCAACGGGAGCTCACCCCGTCATGGGGATTCGAACCGCCGACCTTCTGATCAGCAAGTCCTAGGCTCTGTGGTTTAACCCACAGCGCCACTCGCGTCCCCCTCTGTAATGGTTAGTTGATCTCTAGTTTTAAGTTTTCAATTTTTAAAAAAAATTCTCTATATTTGTTGCAAACTGCTCTTTTTTAAAAAAGAAATGAATAGTGGTATTCAAAAATTTTTAACAAATAAATAGACTCACCCCCATTTCACGGAGGACAAGGCTACCACTATTCTACTAGCCACAGTAGCTAGGCATTTCCTCTGAATATCAGTAGCTGACAAACAACAGTGAGCAATGATTTCTGCTTGGGGCTTCCTTCTTGTTTTCTTCCCATAATAAGCCTCTGGTTAGCCACTGTGGGAACAGAATGCTGGACAAGACAGGCCTCTTGCCTGATCCATCAGGACTCTTGTGAGGTTAGTCATCAAACATTTCCTACCATTGCTCCTGACCTGTGCCTGGTTTCTGAGGGCACTCAAAGGCTGTGTCTAGTTGGCTGTCTCACTGTGGCCCGTTGCCTCTTGTAGTATGGGGAGGAGTTGGCACACCTTGCTGAGCTAGGCGGAAACAACCTGGGTTAGACAAGGGAGTGTATTGTGCATTTAGAAAACAAACCCAAACACATGTCAAAAACATTGCTGTAGCTACTCTAAAGCCACAACAGATTTGCAAAACTCCATGAATACTTTGCAAGTGAAGCACACAAGTGTCCATGTGAATGCCAGGAAGCAGGGCACAATGGTTACATTACAGAGTGCAGGAGGGTGATTTTGTTTACGTTGCACGGGAGGGCAGCCTGATGGGGGCAGTCGCAGCTTCTTCCTTCACATTGCTGCTTCTGTCCCCTGCAGATGCAGAGGCTCAGATATCTCCTATCCCCTTTGAATCTGGCTTGTCAGGTTCTGTATCTCTGCACACATCTCCCTTCTTTCACCATTTAGGCATCTGTGGGTAGCTGAGCCCTGCTGTGGATACTGGATGGTTTGTAAACACACCCGGAGACAGGCAGTCCTCTTCTTCCCCCCTCTTCCCCCCTTTGTGCGGCTCCAGGCAGTTATTTGGGTGTGTACAGAAGCTATTTAGAGAAGAATAAGTTGGGGCTAAAATGTGATGCTCTCCAGGAAATGACAGGCCTGATAACAGCTTGGCCTGACAAGAGCCTTGAAGGAGCCTTGTGTTAAAGTTTGCCAGTGGTTTCTGATGCTTAGAGTACAAACAGGGCATCACCTCTCTCTCCTCACCCTCCCCAGCTAGGGCTGAAGGCGCAGAATCTGGAACCTTGATTGGCAGAGTCATGCAAGAAGGATTCTAGAAAGACAAGGATGAGCTGAAGGGGACTTTTGGGAAGATCCAGTGCTTTGGGGATCTGAAGTCTGGGATGAAAATTAAGAGGGTCTGCCAGAAGAAGAGCAGTCAGCCACCGACAGAGATTAGCACAAGAGTCATCATCTGGAGATCTTTGTGTACCTGGAAGGGGGGATGTGACCTAGAACTCCTGGGTTCTATTTTTCCTGTAGGAATACAACCAGGATCTTGCTGGGTTACTTCCCAAGTGTGGGATGGGCTGCTGTAAACTATAGCCACTTGCTATAGGAGGCCTGCATTCTTCCTAGCTCTGATATTTTACTGGGTCAAAATGCTGAGCATTCCTCACCTCTGTTATTAAGTCATAGGGGACCCTTTCAAAGTCTGGCGGAAGAGTTCTTACTTTATTATTATTTCATTTTGTTTTGCTCTTTTCTTCTCTCATTGACCCTAAAGCACACTGTCTGCACACGGGCTTGAAGAACTTCCTATTTGATTTTTGATCTTGCTGTCAAGAACACGGTAGCATCACACACCAAAGGCCCTGCGGTCTCTTTCCACAGTGGACAACCAGATGGTTCCCACAAGCATGATAGGAGCACAATAGCTTTTTCTCCCCCCTTTCCTTTCCCATTCCCAAAAAAGGAATGGGATTGCTTCAAAACCTACCTGATAAAATATGGTTCCAAAAATAATACTTGGTTGTGCTTAGATTAATTTCACAGATATACAGGAAAACTGAGATTAATAAATGAATACAGAACACTTACTACTTAAGGAAAGTATTGAAACCGCAAAGATACAGTGGAAATCAACGAACATAGAAGGGGTTCAAAAAAATTTCCAGAACGGAAAGAAAGTGACTACAAAGGGAGAAAAAAAGAAAAGGAGTACAAATGTAGTTTCTTTCTGGGAACTTGGCGCATAGTATAAACAATCACTGTTTGTATCCTGTGAAAAATTTGGTGTACTTGGTGTAATTTCTTTTTTTGCTTTTTAATGTGCGAAGAAGTTACTTCATTTTGTCTGTCTGTCCTGAATCTGCCAGCATTCTCCTTTGTTTCCTTGTATCTCTGTCTACGTTATACACACACCTTGCTTAATTTTGCACACCTCTTTCATGCCCTATGAAACCAACTTGCCTTTTTGCTAAACTGAAAAGCCCCAAACGTTGTACAGTGGTACCTCGGGTTAAGAACTTAATTCATTCTAGAGGTCTGTTCTTAACCTGAAACCGTTCTTAACTTGAGGTACCACTTTAGCTAATGGGGCCTCCCACTGCCACTTTAGCTAATGGGGCCTCTCGCTCCTGCCGTGCCGCCACCACACGATTTCTGTTCTCATCCCGGAGCAAAGTTCTTAAACCAAGGTACTATTTCTGGGTTAGCGGAGTCTGTAACCTGAAGCGTCTGTAACCCGAGGTACCAGTGTACTGTACATCCTGGGAATTGTAGTTTCCCCCTCACGCAGAGATACAATTCCCAGCACCCTTAGCAAACTCCAGGAGGTCTTCCCCACCACCTGCTACCTGATCCTTTTGAATAGAGAGGCCAGGTTTTTAACTTGGGAGCCTTTTCTAATGTTGGACTGGATAGCTCAGCTCAGTTGGTTAGAGCGTGGTGCTGGTAATGCCAAGGCTGCAGGTTCAATCCCCATATGCTACAGCTACATATTCGTTCATTGCAGGGGGTTGGAGATCCCCAGGGTCCTTTCCAACTTTACAATTCGATGACTCTTAACTCACACCAGCCTCCAATGGCCTGGAACTGTACTTCAACAACACTGCCTGCCTCTGTTCTACATGCAAGGCATGTGTCCTAAAGCTGAGCTACGACCCCTCTCCTACAGAGAGTCAGGTCTGGATTAAACTCTTGCACCAAACAACCTGCAGTGGAGGCTCTGCTGTGTGCTAATTATCTGGATTCTAGAATCCAGAATTTATCAGTGTAAAAACCAGCCCCACACAGACCTTTCTAGGAAGTTAGCAAGCAGAGGATGACGACAAAACAGCCAACTCCTGTTGTCTGTCCCCAGCAATGTAGCACTATCATTATTCACACACACACACACACACTGTCATGTGAAAGATCTAAATTCTTCTCAACTCTTCCTAGTTTGAAAGCTGAAAAAACAGAGAAAAGTCTGAAAAGGGGGTGGGTGGGAAGTGTCTTTTCTGCCCCCTCTTCCCAAAAGCAACCTCCGCCTCCCACCCTGGAGCTTGCCAAAGCAACTCTCCTCAAGGTCCAGGGACCCTGCTGAACAGGGTGAGCTATTATGGCACAGAGGCTGGGAGCAGGAGGCTCCCAGAAGATGAACTGAAGGCATCTTCCATCAGCCAGAGTGCCTTCCTGCCAACTCTAATTTCAGTCCATCCAATAATAATGATAATAATAATAATAATAATTTATTATTTATACCCTGCCCATCTGGCTGGGCTTCCCCAGCCACTCTGGGCGGCCTCCAACAAAATATTAAAATACAGTAATGCATCAAACATTAAAAGCTTCCCTAAATAGGGCTGCCTTCAGATGTCTTCTAAAAGTCTGGTAGTTGTTGTTCTCTTTGAAATCTGGTAGGAGGGCATTCCACAGGGCAAGTGCCACTACCGAGAAGGCCCTGTGCCTGGTTTCCTGTAACTTGGCTTCTCGCAGTGAGGGAACTGCCAGAAGGCACCTCGGCACTGGACCTCAGTGTCCGGGCAGAATGATGGGGGTGGAGACACTCCTTCAGATATACTGGACCAAGGCTGTTCAGGGCTTTAAAGGTCAGCACCAAAGAATTGAGCTTGGAAACCCTATAAGTTACTGTGTTTTGGATCAAATTGAAGATTTGTACTATTTTGCATCAGTAACCTTTTACTGTTTCACCATAGCTGCTTTCCCTACAACTTATTCATTGATTCAAAGGCAGAGTGAAACCGAAAGCATCAACCCCAAATAGCTCTTGCTGGGTAGAGACTTCAGCAGAGTGTCTCCTGCTGGGATTCATTACAAAATGCAAGTTATCCTCTTCCTTTCTTCCCAGGGTGTGTGTGTGTGTTCTTTTATCAGCTCACTGATGGCCACAGTTTGCAGAGGAAGGGGTCTTGGTTACAGACAAGAATGAAGTTCTCTGGACACCAGTTTAGCAAGATTTGCCGCCAGGAGGAAAATCCCCCCAAAAGCAAGCACACCAGTCTATTTATTTATTTACAGGATTAAATGGGGGGGGGACCCTTTCCACACAGGCTCACAAGGCAATGTACACAATAATAAAGAAATCTAACTAAACAGATCAACAGATGTGCAGCTAATAAAAAAATACTAAAGGCAGCAATCAAACAATCTTCAGGTCTATAGCAGCTAAAAGACAAAAAGGACTTAAGGCACAGTGGAGATTTATAGGCCAGTTTCACACCTTACGTCTGCAACTCGACTGCTGCTCTCCCCACATGGCTGACTCCCCATATGGCACCAGTAAAGGTAAAGGGACCCCTGACCATTAGGTCCAGTCGTGGCAGACTCTGGGGTTGCAGCACTCATCTCGCTTTATTGGCCGAGGGAGCTGGTGTACAGCTTCCGGGTCATGTGGCCAGCATGACTAAGCCGCTTCTGGTGAACCAGAGCAGCACACGGAAACACCATTTACCTTCCCGCTGGAGTGGTAACTATTTATCTACTTTGACGTCTGCTAGGTTGGCAGGAGCAGGGACCGAGCAACGGGAGCTTACCTCGTCACAGGGATTCGAACCGCTGACCTTCTGATTGTCAAGTCCTAGGCTCTGATTTAACCCACAGCACCACCCACATCCCTTACGGCACCAGTACCATGTACAAATTTCACATCATGCATCATGCCCACAGCAGAATTTTTCCATGTTGGAAGCAGTGACCTGATGCAAATATGGTGCTGGGGTGGAAAGGAATAATGCAATCCACAGCTATTTAGATGTTACTCTCTTGGCAGGAGGGGAACGAGCAAGACTGGATTACTGCAATGTGCTCTATGTGGGCCTTCCCTCGCACCTGATCCGGAAGCTGCAGTTAGCCGTGCAAAACGCTGCCACACGACTGCTGACGGGAGTGTGGCCTTGTCAGAATATAACACCTGTGCTGAGAGATCTGCCGTGGTTGCCAATTTGCTACCGGGTCAAGTTCAAAGTGTAATGAACTATGCGGCAAAGAATTCATTCCAAATGTGTCACATCTGATAATTAATGTACAGCTCACCCAAGTTGGCATTTTTGAAACAGGGAAATTGAAACCCAGGGACGTCACATGCCCATGATCACACAGGACAATGGAAGGCGAGCTTGGGTGACAGGTAGGTGTGTGTGTGTGTGTGTGTGTGTGTGTGTGTGTGTTTCTGACTCACTTCAATCTGCTACAGCTCTTTGTTTAACAACTTTGCCCTACAGTTGTTGGGTTAATAAGGAAGTGTGAAGGGATGCACATGGAAGCAAGACAGCCCGTCTTCACACTTTTGCTGACGGGAGCCTTGAGCTGTCAGAGAACAGCCTGGGGTTGCTCCATAAAAGCATTGACCCACTGTGCAGTTGCTGTGAAAAAGGTGAGCTCCATGTTATGGAATATTAGGAAACAGATCAAAAATAAAGGTGCCAGTTATTGTCATGCCTTTATACAAATCTTTTGATATACTATGGACAGTTCTGCTCAAAGAGGAGCTGGAAATGGTACAAGACAGGGCAATCAAAATGGACCTGGAACAGGTATAGTGGTACCTCAGGTTACAGACGCTTCAGGTTACAGACTCCGCTAACCCAGAAATAGTACCTTGGTTTAAGAACTTTGCTTCAGGATGAGAACAGAAATCGTGTGGTGGCGGCGCGGCAGGAGCGAGAGGCCCCATTAGCTAAAGTGGTACCTCAGGTTAAGAACAGTTTCAGGTTAAGAATGGACCTCCAGAACAAATTAAGTTCTTAACCCGAGGTAGCACAGTCTACCTCGGGTTACAGACGCTTCAGGTTGTGCATTTTTGAGTTGCGCACCGCACCGAACCCAGAGGTACCGGAACGGGTTACTTTCGGGTTTTGGCATTTGCGCATGTGCAGAAGCATTAAATTGTGCTCTGCGCATGCACAGAAGTGCCAAATCGCGACCTGCGCATGCAGGTTGCGAACGTGCCCACACGGATCACATATGCAACCCGAGCGGTGTGGCTATATCCAGTCCCCTCTAGAATATGGTAACTGTCTCTTTCTAATCCCTCAGCTTCAGAGCAGATGGTCCATCTCATGTTTTCATGCCCAGTCCATATTACAGTACAAGAATATGCATGTGATTTCATAAGAGAACACAGAACAGATAAACCATGGGTTTTTTATTAAGTATGTTTGAAATTGTAATCGGGACTCCTTGCCTGTAAAATGTGATTTTTATTACTGACTTCAAAGGGTTGTGAAGATGAATGGAGCGTGGAACTGACCCACATATTATAAAGAACAAGGTGGCAGAATTCTGGACTGTGCCACTTAAGACTGCCAGTTCCTGCCAAAGGGATGGTAATAGTTTTTAACATCCGCCCCCCCCTAGAAGAAATCCCCTTCATAGGGGTATGCTAAATGTTTTTTTGCCCCTGATGTGCTAGTTGACTGTATGGTTGGAGGTTGTGTGTATGTCTCTCTGTGTTTTAAATGAGTAATGTTTTAAAAAAACATGGCTGCTCCTGCAGTGATACGACCCAAAATTCTACCACCTGATTATGAAGAACCAAAGAATGATTCTAGCTTTGAGAGGCATTTTGTGTAATCAGCTGACTATGGAAGTATTTGAAATCTTGATTAATATGCTGCCTCTTGTATTCCTGCTGGGCTGCGTATTAGGATTTCCTGCTCTCATTTGTTCCCCAGAGGACAAGGACTGGACACAGATGTCCACTCCCATGGGCCAGCCACCATATTTCATGCTGCTTGTTCCGCCTCCGTGAAGGTGCATTGGCCTTCTGCCCTCTGGGAATGTGTTTGGGTTCGTCCCCTCTGTTGGAGCATCAGATTCCTGTCAGCACGGGGGTGATTTATGGCCAGGCCTGCTCTCCCCCCCCCCCCCCGTTCATGGAGGCGGGAGAGCCCTGTCCTGCTGCAGAATTTATTTCCTGCCCTCTGCTCCCACCTGTTGCAGAACACACTCTTTATCTCGCTTAATGATGCCTCAAAAAGCCCGACAGCTTGGCTTCCGGCGGCCATGCAGGGAGCTCTGGGTGGCCTTGGCTGTGGTCCCTTTGCCACCCTGGGCTCCTTCACGCTGTGTGACTCCGGGCAAACAAGGCGGGAGCTGTCAAATGCAATTGGGGAATCCAGGGAAACAAGTCTGTACTCTGGCTCTGAAACATCCTCTGCAAAACTGCACAGGGAAGGGACTTTTTTTTGCTCCTTCCCAGTTCTGATGGTGTGGGGGCAGTGGGAGGCCATTTCCAAAGCTTGTTTCTCTGGTCCACAGAAGCAAACGCCTGGGGTTCCTTGAATGCTTCTCTAGAGCTTCGTTCATGACAAGATTGGTGACAGCAGGCAAGCTTCTGTGAAAGCCAAGTTTGCTCACAGTGATCAGTCTTCTCCACACGCCTTATTATACCACCTCAGAACAGGTTGTCCTTCTAACCCATCAATCTCCTTTGCCTAGCAGTGGGTCCCTGGGTTCTAGGTTGGGTAGATGCAAGACAGGGCAGGGCTCTCTTGCACCTTTAGTAACTGTGCAGACAGAGTACTGTAATGTACTGTACACGAGGGACGCGGGTGGCGCTGTGGTCTAAACCACTGAGCCTAGAGCTTGCTGATCGGAAGGTCGGTAGTTCGAATCCCCGCAACGGGGTGAGCTCCCGTTGTTCGGTCCCAGCTCCTGCCCACCTAGCAGTTCGAAAGCATGTCAAAGTGCAAGTAGATAAATAGGAACCACTCCGGTGGAAAGGTAAACGGTGTTTCCGTGTGCTGCTCTGGTTTCTCCAGAAGCAGCTTATTCATGCTGGCCACATGACCCAGAAAAACTGTCTGTGGACAAACGTCGGCTCCCTTGGCCAGTAAAGCGAGATGAGAGCCGCAACCCCAGAGTCCTTTGCGATTGGACTTAACTGTCAGGGGTCCTTTACCTTTTTAAATGTACTGTACACATGGTTCAGAAGCTGCAGCTATTGAAAAATGACCAGCTGAGTGTCACTTGGTGACAGTGTAGAAGTGGGCATTCTCGATTATAGCAGCTATCCTCTGAATATGGGGTGAAAGCAATAATAACCTTCCAATGCATTAAAAAAAGCATTTACTGTATAACCAAGTTTCCTGGACTCTGCCACTTGAATTGTTTGTTTGTTTGTTTGTTTTTTTGCGCTGCTCTGTTTTATTTGTGATAAACAGTTGTGTATTTATCTTCTTTTCATCCAGTTTTTAAGGAAACTTTAACTGATTTTTTTTTTTTTGCATTTTCCCTATTGTGTCTTTTTATTGTAAGTCACTTAGAAGTTTTTATTATGTTAAATAGTATATTTAAGAAATAAATAAATGAGTTACGGAGACAGCCTATCAAGTTAAATTTATTTTGAATAATATTTTAGTTTAATTTTCCCCCCTTTGAACATGTGTGCTTGAAGAAGAGGTCTCTGAAACCCCACAGCTTGCTTTGACTGTTAGTTGCTTTGGAACAGAATCACTTCACTTTATGGTTGCCAAGTCATTTATTGGTCCCTCCAGTAGGAGATGGATTTGCAGACTTTAGCATGAGTTAATATTTATCTCTGCAAAGTAGAAGTTTCTATCTTTTGATTTAGTTTAAGGTATATTAGCAGGGGCCAGCAAAATGTTGGCAACTGTATTTCACTTACAGAACTAGTGCTACAGTTCTAGATTCAGGTAGGTAGCCGTGTTGGTCTGACACAGTCAAAATGTGTAGAAAAATAAAAAAAATGTCCAGTAGCACTTAGAGACCAACTAAGTTTGTTCTTGGTATAAGCTATCTGAAGAAGTGTGCATGCACATGAAAGCATGCACACTTCTTCAGATACTTCTTCAGATACACTGCATGCACACGAAAGCTGATGCCAATAACAAACTTAGTTGGTCTCTAAGGTGCTACTGGAAGAAATTTTTATTTTATTTTTTTCCGACTACGGCAGACCAACACAGCTACCTACTCGTAACTAGAACTCTGTCTTTCCAGTCTTATACCCACCACCACATTGTATCTTCCTGATATAATAAAGATTGCTCTGATGTAGTTCATGGAATTCCAGGAGTTTGGGCTTGCAAAAACTTATAGATTCTGAGCTTTGCAATTAAAAGCTGTGATGGCACATCTCCACATTACTCTGTGTGTGTTTATCTCTTTGTGTTACCTGGCATTCTTTCTCTCTTATCCATCTCCCTTAATTCTCACCAGCTTTTCAGACACAACCCTCTGTGTTTATGGGCTGTTTTCAGGTAAATAAAGGCCTTCCAGTGAGATCTAATCACCTGGCAGAGCCTCCTTTTGTCTGCCTCTATCTCCTGGCCCTAGGGAGCCAGTCATGCACTGTTGGAGCCAAGGGAACAGCCTCCAAAGGCCTATTGTCTTATCTGAAAGAAGAGGATAATGCAGAGAGTTAAAATTCATGAGCTTCTAATTGTCCCTTCTTCTCTGATGCTGACGAAGACTCCACTGGAGAGGTTTGCAAGGACAGGAAAAGAGGCTATGGCAGAATGGGTAAACAGGAATTGGTGAACCTTAAATGTTTCCGTCCCTTCTCATGGTTAAAAAAGTTTTTTTTTTTTTCTGGTGGTAGTAATGGTGGGTGATAGTCAAATTTATATCAAGACCAGGAGAAGAGCCATAGCAGGAAGCTCCTCTAGCTTGCAGTGCTTCCAACATCTCTTTAATGCCTGATCCATCTTCACAAGAACCCTGTGAGTTTGGCCAGTTGCTTCTATTTTACAAACAGAGAACATTTGCCGCTGAGAATGTGCCAGGCCAGGGATTGGAAATGGAATCCAAGAATGAAGGTGTATGGCCCTGCTATTTGTGTCTTGAACCTCTGGTGCTTTGCCATTGATGCTCCATCATTTCATCTATGGCCAGTCCAGCAGACTTGGCTCCATGCATTGAGGTTGCCATCTAGTATTAAGTACCAAGACTGTCTCAAAAGCCGGTCGGCTGATCCTCAAGGGCCAGTCCTCACAAACCAAGCTCTATAAAGCTC
This sequence comes from Podarcis gaigeae, assembly GCF_964106915.1. NCBI lineage: Eukaryota > Metazoa > Chordata > Lepidosauria > Squamata > Lacertidae > Podarcis > Podarcis gaigeae. The sequence goes on along the minus strand of NC_139679.1, from coordinate 17,157,724 downwards.
CAGCCTTAGAGAGACTCCTGAGTCTTGAGACTCATGCTGCTCTTCTGAGGCTGCTGAATTCTACTCCTTTTCTTATTGCTGGCGACTGCTGAGGATCATGTTGCATACCTGACTTTGACCTTGCATCTGTTTCTGGCCTTTTTATCCAGCCCTCTCTGTCCACCTCAGATCTTGACCCCTGTCTGATTCTGACCATGCCTCTGCCTGAAGGAGACATCTTTATTCCTCTTGACTGATGGATGTTGAAGGTGTGAATCTGCTCTTTGCCTTTTAGTCATGCAGTGTAGGAATAACATAAGAATTCAGTCTGCTAAACCTGGAAGGTAGCCCATCCAGGAGAAGGAAAACTCTAGTCCTAAAGCTCCACTGCCTTGCATGACATCTTTGGGAGAAGAAAAGACTTTAGGAGGATTCCTTTGCACAAATCCAGAGTGGAGTTCCTAATACAGTTGGGTGTCTCCTTGTATGCCTCCATTCCGCAACTCTTGCAGCCCAGCTGGTGACAAACATATTGCTCTGCTTTACAGTGAGGTTCTTTAGGTGCCGCTAACACAGTGGTTTGACTTCACTCCTGGAGGTGCACTCCATTGACTCTTGAAACAGACAGATGCCAACAACACCAAAAGAGCCTATGAGCGAAGCAGTGTAAGGTTCGTGCTCCCAGGAGTGACTCATAGGCTCTGGCAGAAGCCACGGACAGAAACCAGGCCCTGGTGCTGGAATAAATTAAGAACTCCCGGAGATCTCTTCCCATGTGTGTCAGGATCACCTTCTACCTAGCTCCAGAGAACAGTGAGCCTTGCTTAATGGTGAGGGGCATCTCTGTCTTTTGGAAAGTGAACATTCCCTACAGACCCTGTCCAGGTGAGAAAGGGCAGAGTAGTTAAAACTCTCAGTTCTGAAATGAGTTGCTTGCATCATACATCTTTTAGACCATCTTCAGACCCCTCAATCTGTTCGGTGGGATTTCTTGCTTTCGACTCACCGGTTTTAAATCTGTACCTTGTTGCCTTGGATGGGGGAACCCATGACCTTCCGGATTGTGTTAGACTCCAGCTCCCATCAGCCCCAGTCCCCAGCCACCATTGATGATGGTCAGGGATGATGGGAGATGTAGTCCAGCAACACCTGGAGAGCCGCAAGTTCCCCAGCCCTGTAGCTCAGGAGCAGCTGCTGCTATCATGAGATTTGCCTTCCCAAGGGCAAGGAATGAGTCTGTGGGTCACGAACCCAGCATTGTCAGACCCAAGTACAATCTGCAATTGTACTTCAGCTCTTACCCAAGAGATCCCTTAAGAGGCATCGCTTAGAAACAGTTGCCTAGCGAACATCCTTACCTAAGCAGTCCCTGAATCACTGAAAAGGAGAAACAAACAGTGCTTCCTAAGGCAATACCTGTGGGGACCAGTGAATAAAATGTTGAGACCTGTCTCTCTGCCTCCATTCTCCATTAACAGAACAAGAACAAGAGCGATCAGCTTCTCAAGGTTACTGCAGGAGTGAAAATTAAAGCATAAAGCTGAAACAAAAATGTTGCCGTGGGAGAAGAATTGTGCAGGCCTTTCAAAGCAGCCTTCTTCCATCTTAGGCCCTCAGATGACGACAGTGGGACTATAACTCCCATCATCCTTGCCCATTGGCCAAGCTGGCTGGGGACGATGGGAGTTGTAGTCCAATAACACCTGGGGACCCAGAGCTGAATAAATACATTTAAATGACCTGGATGATGCAGGCACCTTAGCCGCAACCAGTTTTTAATAGGCCATATTTCGCATAAGGCTTGGGCATTGATTCTTCTCACGGACGTGCTCTAGCACTAGCCAACCAAAATGCAAGCCAAAGGCTCGTTCTGTACCTGCTCTAAGTACAAACACCAACAAAGTGTTGGTTAGCCTTGTATGCCCCTCTGCTTCCCACTCCCATTTGCCTGTAGCTTGGTTTGCAGGCAGCAGAAAGCTGCAGAGGTTTGTAAAATAAGGGAGAGGGCTCTCTATGATGCATTGTTGGTCGCGCAGTGAATAGGGAGGCCTTTAAGAGCTGCCATGTTGGACAGAGAAGCTGTGCTGTGTAATAAAGAGAGGAACTCATTAGACTTTTCTGTGGGGTAAAGGTAAAGGTAAAGGTACCCCTGCCCGTACGGGCCAGTCTTGACAGACTCTGGGGTTGTGCGCCCATCTCACTTAAGAGGCCAGGGGCCAGCGCTGTCCGGAGACACTTCCGGGTCACGTGGCCAGCGTGACATCGCTGCTCTGGCGAGCCAGAGCCGCACACGGAAACGCCGTTTACCTTCCCGCTGGTAAGCGGCCCCTATTTATCTACTTGCACCCGGAGGTGCTTTCGAACTGCTAGGTTGGCAGGCGCTGGGACCGAGCAGCGGGAGCGCACCCTGCCGCAGGGATTCGAACCGCCGACCTTTCGATCGGCAAGTCCTAGGCGCTGAGGCTTTAACCCACAGCGCCACCTGCGTTCTGTGGGGAGGAGGGGGCATATAGGAAACGGAGGAGTCTAGGCTGAGCTCCCAGTTGCCCTAAAACCCTGTCTCTATTAAGGGGCTCAGTCCTGGAAATCTCATCACAGTGACAACCTGCAGCCTGCACTCCTGCTATGTGAAGGACTTAAGTGGCTTTGAAATGGATACTCTATTTAGCCATTTCCCTGTGGGGAACTGGAAGGTGCCACGTTGAATCACGAAGCCTGTTAATACTGGTGCCCTTGGGATGCTAAGAACAAAGACACTGACACTCCCAGCTGTATCTTAAGAGTGGCTCCACATTTTATGCAACAACCTTGTTTTTGCCGCTGGCATTACTCTGGTATTTCCTACAGTGTACCCACAAAGCATTAACAGTTATGCACCTTTAAAAACACACATGTTTGCACACATTAGGAAGGTGCAGCTGAATCCTGGCTCCTCTAGGTACACAGGTGCTTCAGGACATGGGAGCAGCACTCCATGTCAAACAATTGCTGGGCAAAATGCAGACCTGCTCATAATTAAGTTTAATGCTGAACTTGCACATGGAAAATACAAACCTTTCTGTGAAAGGGAAACTTTTGGGTTCTGACATGACTCTACAATTCTATGAAAAGCAGAATTCCCATGTTGGAGAAAGACACTGCTGCGGGCGAGTTTTTGCATAAGTCCCTGCCCACATGAAAATTATGTCATCTCCTGCAGTTTTTACCAACTCAGAAGCACACATATATTAATTGTGCATAAGTCACTGCAGTCTCTATATATTTGGTCTTGAACATTGGTCAACCTACCTCACTGTTGACAGCTTTGGAGAGAGGAAGGTCCCTTCTAATACCACTGTGGGTGGATCTAAACACGGGTGCAGGGGCTGGGGGAGAACGCTATAAATAAGTCAGAAATTATATCATTTCAACAAAAGAAAAAAATATCCATGGAAAATTGCGCTTAAAAATTTCCTGCTCTCTTGCGCCATCTGGTGTTGCATGTTTATTGCACATTCAAATAGCTGTTTCTTTACCAATGTAGCTGAGTCCTGAGTTTAGTCATTTGGGATAGACATTGACCAAAGCAGTTGACACTTTTACGTGTCTACAAATGTATACTATAAAAATATGCGTTTCCTTCCAAGCGGCATCCACACACCATCTCCATGCTGGCTTATACGCTGTTGTTGTTTAGTCGTTTAGTCGTGTCCGACTGTTTGTGACTGCATGGACCAGAGCACGCCAGGCACTCCTATCTTCCACTGCCTCCCGCAGTTTGGTCAGACTCATGTTTGTAGCTTCGAGAATGCTGTCCAACCATCTTGTCCTCTGTCGTCCCCTTCTTCTTATGCCCTCAATCTTTCCCAACATCAGGGTCTTTTCCAGGGAGTCTTCTCTTCTCATGAGGTGACCAAAGTATTGGAGCCTCAGCTTCACGATCTGTCCTTCCAGTGAGCACTCAGGGCTGATTTCCTTCCGAATGGATAGGTTTGATCTTCTTGCAGTCCATGGGACTCTCAAGAATCTCCTCCAGCACCATAATTCAAAAGCATCAATTCTTCGGCAATCAGCCTTCTTTATGGTCCAGCTCTCACTTCCATACATCACTACTGGGAACACCATGGCTTTAACTATACGGACCTTTGTTGGTAAGGTGATTTCTCTGCTTTATACGCTACTGGTAGTCTAATACAGAGAAAGCTTGTTATCTTATCAGCTTGATGAAACTTGTAGATACGTCACTTAACTGGGAGCTGTGGGGTTCAATCAGCTACTGACTCTGTTGATCAGCTGTTACGCATTAACAGCAAACAGCTGGTTGATGCAATCAGCTGTCACCACCGAAAAGGTGATGGGTGCAAGTGCTGACAAAACACCAAGGCAGGGAATCTCCAATTTAGGGGCTAGATCTGGCATGTTGCTTAATTTCACCTGGGCCTCACATGCTTCTTTTTCCTTTTCCTTTTCCCTTTACTTGCGTATATGTAAACAAAACATTAATTAACACTGAATTTCCACTTGGTTCCGATTTGTGTGGCCTACTTTGTTCCTGAACACATTTGAAAGTGTGGATATGGCTGGGCATCAGCTGCGTCTTCCAAACTGTTCTTAGGCATGGGGCTATGTGATACAGTGGTCCCTTGGGTTACAGACGCTTCAGGTTACAGATGCTTCAGGTTACAGACTCTGCTAACCCAGAAATAGCACCTCGGGTTAATAACATTGCTTCAGGATGAGAACAGAAATCGTGCAGCGGCGGCAGTGGGAGGCCCCATTAGCCAAAGTGGTACCTCAGGTTAAGAACAGTTTCAGGTTAAGAACGGACCTCCGAAACGAATTAAGTTCTTAACCTGAGGTACCACTGTACTGCGCAACTTATTGGCTGATGTGGGGTGGAGATGTTGAGTCAGGGTCTGCTGTCAGCACCTCCAAAGCTCCCCTCAGGTGCTTTTTGTTTGTATGTGGCTCTTGCTGATCTTTTTTCTTTGGGTTAGTAGCTCCTGACTGAAAAAGAAGTTTTGCCTTCCTGTACCAAGGCTGTTTACGCCCCCCCCCCCAGCCTTTGGAATTGTTGAACTCCCAGCTCCCATCTTCCCAAGCCAGCTTAGCCAGTGGTCAGGGATGATGGGAACTGTAGTGCAAAAACATCTGGGACTTAAGCCTGAATAACACTGGATTGAAGGGTGTAAATCTAGTTGGGAATTAAAGAGTTCGGATAGGCCATGTGAACAAACATATTTCAGACTCCTCGATTACCGGCAACACATTTTTGGAGGTAGTCTAGGCTGTGACCTCAGAAAACTGCTATCAGACCCAGTAGAATGCTGCCATCTTTTTCTAGCAAATCAGACCTAGCTCAGAATCCAACGCCAGCACCTTTCCAGAATTTCAGGCACGGGTCTTTCCAAGCCTCCCTGAAGGTGCTGGGAATTGTGCCTAGTCCCTTTTGCGTGGGGCTACCTTTGAAGGTGACCCAAAACAATTAATCCAGAATGCGGCAGCTAGACTGGTGACTGGGAGTGGCCGCCGGGACCACATAACACCGGTCCTGAGAGGTCTGCATTGGCTCCCAGTACGTTTCCGAGCACAATTCAAAGTGTTGGTGTTGACCTTTAAAGCCCTAAATGGCCTCGGTCCTGAATACCTGAAGGAGTGTCTCCACCCCCATCGTGATCCAGCACCAAGGGCCTTCTGGTGGTTCCCTCATTGTGAGAAGTGAAGTTACAGGGAACCAGACAGAGGGCCTTCTTGGTAGTGGCGCCCACCCTGTGGAACGCCCTTCCTTCAGATGTGAAGGAAATAAGCAGCTCTCCTATCTTTAAAAGACATCTAAAGGCAGCCCTGTTTAGGGAAGTTTTTAATATTTAATGCTGTATTGTTTTTAACACTCTATTGGGAGCTGCCCAGAGTGGCTGGGGAAACTCAGCCAGATGGGCGGGATATAAATAAATAATAATAATTATTATTATTATTATTATTATTATTATTATTATTATTATTATTATTATTATTATTATTTTGCATGTGGTCCTGCCACCACAGAACTGTTGCCCTCCAGTTGGAGACAGTAGACCTGGGGTAGTCAACATGGTGCGCTCCAGATGTTGATGGACTACAATTCCCATCATGCCCTGCCCACATGTCTAGTAGTGGGGGTGATGGGAATTCTAGTCCAATAGAATATGGAGGATACCATGTTTGCTACCCCTGCAGGAGTACTGGATGAGATAGTCCAAAATGATCAGTAGTCCAAAATGATCAGTAGTCCAAAATGAGAAGGACTGAGTTCTTGGGGAAATGAAAGAAACCTTAAATCTAGCTTCCGTTGGAAAAGTTTTGTCAAGGGCACTGAAGCCCACCACACGGCATACGTTGTTCAGCTGCTCTTCTAGCTTCTGAGATTTATCTAGGCCTTACCCGTGTGTACAGTGGTACCTCGGGTTAAGTACTTAATTCGTTCCGGAGGTCCGTTCTTAACCTGAAACTTCTTAACGTGAAGCACCACTTTAGCTAATGGGGCCTCCTGCTGCCGCTGCGCCACCGGAACACGATTTCTGTTCTCATCCTGAAGCAAAGTTCTTAACCCGAGGTACTATTTATGGGTTAGCGGAGTCTGTAACCTGAAGCATCTGTAACCTGAAGCGTATGTAACCCGAGGTACCACTGTACTTTTGAGCATATCTTCACAATCTTAAGGGCTAGAAATCTGCTGTTCGAAAAGAAAATGCATGCTGAGATTCTTCACAATTGTGTGGTGTTCAGCACCAAATTTTTTGAGTTTCCCCCACTGAATATCTGCCTATAAAGAATCTTGTTTTCAGCAGAGGATACCAGGCATCCCCAAACTCGTCCCTCCAGATGTTTTGGGACTACAACTCACATCATCCCTAGCCGACAGGACCAGTGGTCAGGGATGATGAGAACTGTAGTCCCAAAACATCTGGAGGGTTGAGTATAGGCATGCCTGGCATAGGCTAACAGTATGAGTTTGGTTGCTTAGCTTCGCGCTGCTGTACATTTGCTTGTTTGTTGTGGAGTCATTTGTTGGGGTGGGAAGGCTGGGTTTGTTTATTGCAGGGTCACTCATAAGAACGGAGCTCAAGAGACATGATGGCTGCATGGAGTTTGTATATTCTGCTTATCTATTGTGGTTAGAGTGGCCTGCGAAGTGCTGTTTTCCTTTTGCAAACAAGAGTTTGTGCTGGGAGATATTGCAGATAGCAGGAAGGTGAAGGGGGCGGTGGTGAGGGAGGAATCTTATAATCCTTCACTCCTGTGATCCCTATTGTATCGTAGGCAGGGAGTTCTCTGCACAAGCACCCAAATTCTCTGAACAATCCATCCCTGCGATCAACTAGACCAGTGTTTCCCAACCTTGGGTCTCCAGCTGTTTTTGGACTACAACTCCCATCATACTGCGAGAGGCCAAGTTACAGGGAACCAGGCAGAGGGCCTTCTCGGTAGTGGCGCCCGCCCTGTGGAATGCCCTCCCATCAGATGTCAAAGCGATAAACAACTACCTGACATTCAGAAGACATCTGAAGGCAGCCCTGTTCAGGGATGTTTTTAATATGTGACATTTTAGTGTATTTTTCATCTCTGTTGGAAGCCGCCCAGAGTGGCTGGGGAAACCCAGCCAGATGGGCGGGGTACAAATAATAAATTAGTATTATTATTATTATTATTACTTAGCGAGCAAGACCAGTGGTTAGGGATGATGGGAAGTGTAGTCCAAAAACAGCTAGAGACCAAAGGTTGGGAAACACTGAACTAGACAGCTGCAATGTTGTTGCTTTATCTATGGGGGGGGTCGTTTTGCTCCAGTTTTAGGCTGCGTACAATGGAAAGCACCCCCCCAAAAAACTCCCCCAACCTGGGAATTGTTCATTACCCCACACAGAGCTACCATTCCAAGCACCCTTAAGAAACTATTGTTCCCAGGATTCTTTGGGTGAGGAGACATGCTTCGAATGTGCTTTAAAATGTGTGTTCTGAAAGAAGTCACCTTCTGCCTGGTCCTGTGAATGAATGTGCAAACAAACACATTAAGGATATCAATTGAAGTTTTGGAACTGCTGGGTGATGCCCAAGAAGCAGCTCACAGTGAACTCTAGTGCCAAAATTGTTAAACTCCGGTGGAATGATCGTAATTGTGAAACACTTTTTTATTTTAAAAAACTGTGAATATAACCCACAAGCAGGGCTACCGTATAATACAAGTCATTTTATTATGGTTAATGGCCAGGGATACCATATAGACTGAGTCCACATTCACCATGTAAGGAGAATGTCAGCAATTGAGCAGATCCACACTATACATGATTTAAAGCACATCCAACAAACATTCAAAGCACATGACTTCCTCCAAAAATCCTGTAGGTGAGGGTGTTTGGGATTGTAGCTATGGGAAAGGAAAACTACAGTTCCCATGATTCTTTGGGGGAAGTCATGTGCTTTGAATGTGCATTGGTTACGCTTTAAAATTCGGCAGTTCTCAACCTGTGGGTCCCCAGATGTTGTTGGACTACAACTCCCATCATCCCTGAGCTCTGGCCTTGCTAGCTAGGGGTGATGGGAGTTGTAGTTCAACAACATCTGGGGACCCACAGGTTGAGAAAGGCTGCTTTAAATGAATATTGCGAATCTGCTGTTGGCTTCACCACCCTAAAAATGGAAACACCCTTAATTTCTGAGGGGGGCGGGACACTAAATACAGACCTTTTGCAGGAGGGGAAAGTGGACTAAAAGTCTATCCCCCCCCCCACTGTATTTCCTCCCCAGCTTTTCTAACCTATGTCTCCTTTGGGCAGGGTCATTCCTCTCTTCCCACCCCCAGGGGAAGGGATTAGGTTACACAGCTCTGGTAACAATTCCAACCTGTTTGGCCTGGAATGTGGCATTTAGGGTCTTGTCACAGGAAATTCAGTCTGTGTTGAAAGCTAGAATTGCAAACAGTTTCATGGCTTGCTGGGGTTGGGGGCGGTGGAAAATGCTGTTTGAACCGAAGGAACTCTGTCCAGGCGTTATGGGTCATGGTGAGGGCAAGAGGCTGGGAGTTTAGGACTAAATCTTTTTAATGTTTCCTCCTTCCCATGCAACTTCCCTGTAAGTAATGCACAGTTACGCCATTTGCCTGCTCAGTGTATGGCTGTGAAATATACTCCGGAGTCGAGAGTGGATTTCATGCTCTTTATTCGGCTCATAGTGGTGAGGAGGAATGGAAGTTCCCCCAGAATGGAATGGAAGTTCACCCAGAATTATTTACACAATGGGCCCCATGTGATTGGCTAATTCCAGGATTCTCCTGCAGGAGAATCATGTTGCAGATTCACTTCCACCTGGAGCTGGATTGGTGGTTCCTGTGGACCAATCAGACTGCTGCATTCTGGATCCTATTGTTCTAGGACCAATCAGACTGCTGCATTCTGGATCGTATTGTTCTAGGACCAATCTGACTGCTGGATTCTGAATCCTATTGTTCTGGGACCAATCAGACTGCTGCATTTTGGATCCTATTCAACTCAGTACATAACACCCTGACCTCCGGCCCACCCCAATCCCAACCGCCCTGTCTCCAGTCACTTACTCCCATGTATATTGTATCCCAGCATATTCCTGATAAAGTATGACCCTCCTCAGCCATGAGGTGTCATTTGGCAAGCAATTTTCTCTCTTCCTCAAGTCTACCCAGCTGCAAAATAAAATCAACAACTTCACTCCTAAAAAAATGGTCAACAACTTTGGTCGGCCCTCACGCATGTTCACTTCATCAAATTTTGAGAAAAATTTGAGCACCCCTGAGTCCCCATCCCACAGCCCTGCTCACAATTGTGAAGAATATTCCTACGTTGAATGGTCATTAAGAAAAAGAGATAGGAATAGGCCTATATCTATGTGGACTGTCCCTGGATCAAGTGACTTTTCTTCTTTAAGGTTTCAAAGTTCTTAACCTAGCTCAAGGTAGTCATATGGACCAATCACAGACAGTGCATCCCTTGAAAAATAAGATTTTGGAGCCATCTTGCCCCAAATGGCAACTACACATTTGGTGCCTAGCTTATATACCTGAGTTTCTAACACTGTATGATTTCAGAAGGTCGGCGGTTCAAATCCCCGCGACGGGGTGAGCTCCTGTTGCTCGGTCCCTGCTTAGTCATGGCTTAGTCATGCCGGCTGTACCCCGGCTCCCTCGGCCAGTAAAGCGAGATGAGCGCCGCAACCCCAGAGTCTGCCACGACTGGACCTAATGGTCAGGGGTCCCTTTACCTTTTTTATGATTTCAGAAGGTTGGTCATCAACAGTGGGTGGCATGGTGGGGGTGGCAGCAGCGCTTACCTGACTGATGCTTAGTGGGAAGGAAAGGTCTGGGAGGTCAGCGTGGTGGAAACAGATGCCAGCAGAGCCAATCCAGCACTCCTGCCGATGCGTTTACACTGCACCACTCTGTCCACTGCTGGGAGTCAGTTTAATGTGTTAGTGTTTTTTGGGGGGTACCTATGTGCCACCTTAACGACTAACAGATTGATCGCAGCATATCGCGAACAACTAGACCCATTCATTATGGATGAAAACATTTATTCATAGCATAATCTTTCATGGACCAGGGCATGATTGATGCACGACTAGATGAATGATTTTTTAAATTTTATTTTTGTATCTGATGATAAAATGGACTTCTGTTTGTGAATACTCATGCCCCAATCAATCTGTTAAGTCTTTTAGGTGCCAGGAAAAAATGTGGGGGTTTGTGAGAGATTTTTAATGCGAGTTGAAATGCAGCCAAAGTTCGTAAATTACTTTATAGATTCAGAATCTTGGAGGTGTTATTTGTAATGCCTGTCCCTCTGATGGCTCCACGATGCTAAGATATCCCTCAATCTTTCTTGACTCTGTTCTGCCTTCTGAAGTTCCTTTAGCTTGCGGCTCTCCCCAAGTCAGTACCACCCAAGATTGATAATATTGGGCAAAGCGGATGCAGTCCCTGCCCCTCTGCCTAACCCTCCCCTTTCCCAGTGTGAATCAGGTGAGCACCCTTTGCCCATAGAGAAAAAGAGCTCTACCTGCTGAAGGATCCCGTTATTCCTGGGATCTAGTCACCCTGGCCCAGAAATCCTGTGCCCTCCAACAGAGGGACCTACCTTGCAGTTTGAGACCAGCTGCTTTCAAGCGATAGCCAACTATGCATGAACCATGTGGTTTTGTCTGCTGAGAGGAATAGAAGTGGGAAAGGGGAGATGTGTGGCCCTAACAGCTTCTTACTTAGAATTTGATGGTTAATTATTTTATTTTATTTATTTATTACGCCCTTCATCCTTAGATCTGAGGACAGTTCACAACATAAAATTCACAGTATGAAAACACAAAATACAGAATTAAAATACAGTAAGAACAAAAACCAATGGGACGCGGGTGGCGCTGTGGGTAAAACCTCAGCGCCTAGGACTTGCCGATCGTATGGTCGGCGGTTCGAATCCCTGCGGCAGGGTGAGCTCCCGTCTTTTGGTCCCAGCTCCTGCCCACCTAGCAGTTCAAAAGCACCCCTAAGTGCAAGTAGAAAAATAGGTACTGCTTTATAGCGGGAAGGTAAACGGTGTTTCCGTGTGCAGCACTGGTGAGATGGGCACACAACCCTAGAGTCGGACACGACTGGCGCGTATGGGCAGGGGTACCTTTACCTTTACTTTTAAGAACAAAAACAAACCGAAACCAGAGGCCTTTCTCCTGGGCATGGTTGGCCAATTGGTGCCAAAGAAGGATAGAACTTTCTTTATGTATGCTACAACAGCAGCAAGAATACTTATTGCAAAGTACTGGAAGACACAAGACCTACCCACTCTGGAAGAATGGCAGATGAAGGTGATGGACTATATGGGATTGGCAGAAATGACTTGCAGAATCCGAGACCAGGGAGAAGAGTCGGCGGAAGAAGATTGGAAGAAATTCAAAGACTACCTACAGAAATATTGTAAAATTAATGAATGTTAGAATGATGTGGGATAGAAATTAAGTGGTTTCCAGCTGTAATGCTGTAAGAGAATATGAAAAAAAGGGTTAGAAACAGGTAAAAATTTAATGGTAAGGATTTGCTGAACTAACAATCTGAATTGGAATACAAAAAAGGGAGGTACGAGGAGGTCCGGGAAACAAGCTAAAGGAAAATAAGTAATGGAAAATCTGTGTGTTTTTAATTATTTCTATTTTTGTATTTTTGTTATTTTTTCTTTTTATTCTTATTGTATTATTACTAAAAATCTTAATAAATATTCTATAAAAAATAAGAACAAAAACAAACCAATAACACACACAACCCTCTCCACAACACTTTTAAAAGGGCATCAGGTGCCAAATCAGTCACCTGGCACCTAAAAGTGTATAACAAAGGTGCCAGACAAACCTCCCTGGGAAGAGCATTCCACAAATGGGGAGCCACTGCCAAAAAAGGCCCTGTTCTCGTGTTGCCACCCTCCAGACTTCTCTTGGAGGAGGCACATGAAGAAGGGCCTCAGAGGATGATCTCAGGGTCCAGGTAGGTTCATATGGAGAGAGTGGGTACCCTCGAAGGGAGAGTGTTCCCCATAATGTTGTGGTGTTGTTTTTTTTTTTGTAATTCTCAGAGAATTGGCTTCGGGGGTACCCCTGCAAGAGAGTAAGAGTAATAAAAAGAAATTGTTATTTAGGGGAACTGAATTTAATTCTAAATTATATTCCGGAAATGTGGGAGATATCAAAGGGTACAAAAAATGGATGTACCGTGCTATATTAGAAGCCAAAAAACTTGTTTTGATTAATTGGAAGAGCCGCAAAAAGATTCCATTCAGTGCATGGATTGATAATATGAACAGATTAGTTACATACAAACAAATTGCATGTCGACGCAAAATAAGAATGGATCAATATGAAGAAATTTGGAATGAATATTTAAGCGATAAGGCGGATAGCAGTGGGAGGAGAGAGAGGTGGGAAAATATAGATAAAAAAAGGTGTAGTCATAGGTATATCAGTGTATTCAAATCTGAATTGTCAAATTGTGTTATTATTGTCATTATGGTTTTTGTTGTACTGTATGTGTCTTTTGCGGTTGATGTTTGTATCAAAAAAATGATTAAATAATTTTTTTAAAAAAAAACAACCTGCAAGAGAGTCTTCTCATAGGCTCCTTGGAACCCTGTGTGTAGCTTGCTGGTAAAGCTCAAAAGGATTTTTTGCCCCAAAGGAAGGAAAACCCAGTGCCCTGGGCTGTGCAAGCATGGAATGGAAACATTCCCTTGGTTTGGATGCTGCATGGACTATTTATGTGAGTTCTGTAGCAAAACAAACAACCCCACACACTTTCCACACAGTAATTTTGAGTTGTAGAAGCTGCCTTAAGATAATAAAAAATAAAAAATAAAACGAAAGGCTGACATGTTTTAACCAAAGTTTGGGTGTTGTTTAGTCGTTTAGTCGTGTCCGACTCTTCGTGACCCCATGGACCAGAGCACGCCAGGCACTCCTGTCTTCCACTGCCTCCTGCAGTTTGGTCAAACTCATGCTGACAGCTTTGAGTACACTGTCCAACCATCTCATCCTCTGTTGTCCCCTTCTCCTTGTGCCCTCCATCTCAGGGTCTTTTCCAGGGAGTCTTCTCTTCTCATGAGGTGGCCAAAGTATTGGAGCCTCAGCTTCAGGATCTGTCCTTCCAGTGAGCACTCAGGGCTGATTTCCCTCAGAATGGAGAGGTTTGATCTTCTTGCAGTCCATGGGACTCTCAAGAGTCTCCTCCAGCACCATAATTCAAAAGCATCAATTCTTCGGCAGTCAGCCTTCTTTATGGTCCAGCTCTCACTTCCATACATCACTACTGGGAAAACCTTTACTATACGGACCATTGTTGGCAAGGTGATGTCTCTGCTTTTTAAGATGCTGTCTAGGTTTGTCATTGCTTTTCTCCCAAGAAACAGGCGTCTTTTAATTTCATGGCTGCTGTTTGGGTGTACAGTGTCCCAAATTTCCGCCTGACCCTCCCCTATTTGTTTCTGCAGCGGTGGAGACGCAGAGCACAAGTTCGGAGGAGATGGTGCCCAGCTCCCCCTCTCCACCCCCACCCCCACGTGTCTACAAACCTTGCTTCGTCTGCAACGACAAATCATCCGGCTATCATTACGGGGTCAGCTCCTGCGAAGGCTGCAAGGTGAGTGGAGGGAGATTCCCCACCCAACAAGGCGCTGTCACACACCTCAGCTAACCCTCTGCACTGGGGGGCTCCTTGCAGCGCAGCTCGCCCGAATCGTGAGTTGAAGCAGGCATCAGGCTCGCAACTGTTCAGGCCAGGAGGGTGGGGCTGGCTGCTTCACCCAGGCCTCCTTTCCTCTTCCAAAGGAATGTTGCAGCAGGGAATTTGAAGCTGCATGCCAACACCCAAAAAAAAACAGATTATGCAAGCAAGCAAGATGAAATGTGCAAAACAAGCATATGCATGTTGACTAGCATCCTCCTGTGTCCTGGTTATTGAATTGGGGGGGGGGGGTTCTGGTTGCAGAAAATTCTGCACCTACTTCAAAGATCATCAGGTTAACATCCGTCAGGCTGAGGCTGAATCCGTGCATATGGAGCATGTGTTTTCCACCTTGGGAACCTTTGAGGGTTGGTTGGTTGGTTGGTTGCTGGAACTGAGAGCTATACTTAAAAGTTTCTCCTTGACTCATTCAGCCTGTGAGGCTGTGTCCCCCAAACCATGCCCACCTGCTCCACACCTGACTTGCTCCACAACTTGGACAGCTGGGCTTTCACTATGCACCTATCATTCACCTGCCAGCAGATGATTGACAGGTGGTGGTCTCCCCTATCAAAGCTGGCCTGCAGGCAGAGTGGGAGATAAAGATCTAGGGCTCCTGGCTGAAAGAGTTCCCCACCACTGCCCTTTATCTCCATACTGAGGGAAGGGAGAGATAGTGACTTGCCTAAGATGATGTTTGGGCTCAGAACTTCCTGGTTCACATACTTCCCGGCCCCTTACAAAATGCCAGCTCTTTAAGGGGCAACTTCTGTTAAAGGATCGCAAGGGGCAGGACAGCGGAAGACCCTCTGCCTGAGATTTTGGGAAAGCTGTCGCTGCTACTGCCAGTCAGGGAAGACTGTCCTGGACTAGAACGGAAGGTCTGATTCATTACAAGTCAGCTGCTTATGATGCACAAACATTTAAAAATCAGAGGTGGGCCAAAGAACAAGGGGGCCTCACAACTTTTTCTGAGTGCCCTAAGTGTTTCCCTGTGTGGGGTAGTGAGTTCAGTGGAAGGAGGGGCCAAATTACAGGATATCAGTAGGATATTACACAAATTATTTATTTATTTATTATTATTATTATTAACTCAAATTATATACCACCCTTTATCAAAAGATCCCAGGGTGGTGTACAATTGTTAAAAACACATTACAGAACACCAGTGATAAAAATACAATGAAAACACATTATAAAAAGTACACTGACAGACAGTCTAATATTAAAATAGTCATTGTAATAACAGTCCTCTTTTCCACACTTTCACAGGCCATAGATTATTTAATAGCCATAAAGGGACCCCTGACCATTAGGTCCAGTTGTGACCAACTCTGGGGTTGCGGCGCTCATCTCGCTTTATTGGCCAAGGGAGCCAGCGTACAGCTTCCGGGTCATATGGCCAACATGACTAAGCCGCTTCTGGCGAACCAGAGCAGCACATGGAAACGGCGTTTAATAGCCATAGGCCTGGGTAAAGAGGAATGTTTTTGCCTGGTGCCTAAAGACATGCAATGATGGTGCCAGGCGAGCCTCTCTGGGGAGAGCATTCCACAATTGGAGCCACCACAATAAAGGCCCATTTCTGTTGTTACCTCCCAAAGGTGACCTTTTTTTTTGGGAGATGATCTGGAGTGTAAGGAATGGAATAAACTGAACAGGAATTGAATTGATTTGGAGCAGGATAAATTGGGAAATTAACCAGGGGTAAATGAATCGAAGAGGTACTGTTTTGGGGTATCTGACTTGGGCTGCAAATTAAGCAAAGAACTTAAACCTGGGGGTGATCTGGATGGGAAATAGTTGGTTTGCCTTCCGTGCCATTTAAAGTCTAAACTGGCATGTGCATATTTGCAAATTGTATGTACATTTGTGTCTGTGGACCCATGTCCCAAAGTCACTAGCTACTCCCCTGATCTGAAGATTCAAAACTCATACTGCCATAGCCAGGTCTGAAGATTCACCCTGGTAAGCGACGACATCTGAAACAGCCTCCGAGCTACAAAAACGGTCCTACCTGAAGCAGCGAGTTTTGGAGAAGGTGGCCATGGATATCACAATTTGCACTGGGAAAGGAGACTTGGAAAGGAGGCTTGGAACTACCTAAGTGCCTTCCTTCTGCATCACCCACCTGGTCACCTGTTCCTCCTTCTCTCTCTCTCCCTCTCTCTCTGACCTTTTAGGGCTTCTTTCGCCGAAGCATCCAGAAAAACATGGTCTACACCTGCCACCGGGACAAGAACTGTCAGATCAACAAGGTCACCCGCAACCGCTGCCAGTACTGCCGCCTGCAAAAGTGCTTTGAGGTTGGCATGTCCAAAGAAGGTGAGCTCTGTTCTAAGCCCGGGGGGGGGGGGGTTTAGTGTGTGAGGGATGATAGCAAATGAGATTAC
This sequence comes from Podarcis gaigeae, assembly GCF_964106915.1. NCBI lineage: Eukaryota > Metazoa > Chordata > Lepidosauria > Squamata > Lacertidae > Podarcis > Podarcis gaigeae. The sequence goes on along the minus strand of NC_139679.1, from coordinate 17,141,116 downwards.
AGAAGGTAAAACAAGACGGAAAGCAAAGGGAGGTTCCATTCAGGGCCCTTCAGATGGGGTGGTATGCATGCCCCCCGCTCGTTTGGCATAGATGCAACACACTTTTAAACTGTCAGCCTATGTGTGCAAGGACCATGTCTGCCTTACTGTTTTATGTACCGCAACTGCCTGCTTGTAGGCAGAATTAGTCATTTGAATATTTTGTTTTTTGTTGGCAACAGCCATTGGCAGATTTTCTTTGTCCGTCCCCCCCATGGATTTGGACACGGACCATTTCACGTTTAGATGATGGGTACACAGGAACATTTCCCCCTGTATCCTCACATCTGTGTGCATGCACATATTTGCATGCATTCCAAATGGGACCTCACTACAGTGGTATATCGGGTTAAATACGCTTCAGGTTACATACGCTTCAGGTTACAGACTCTGCTAACCCAGAAATTTGACTAAACTGCGGGAGGCAGTGGAAGGCAGAAGTGCCTGGCGTGCTCTGGTCCAGGGGGTCACGAAGAGTCGGACAGGACTAAACGACTAAACAACAACAAAACCCAGAAATAGTACCTCGGGTTAAGAACTTTGCTGCAGGATGAGAACAGAAATCATGCAGCGGCGGCGCAGCTAAAGTGGTTCTTCAGGTTAAGAACAGTTTATGTTTACGAACAGACCTCCAGAACGAATTAAGTTCTTAACCCGAGGTACCACTGTATTGTAAGGAGTGGTCTGCGCATAGGTCCCTCCTGCCTGCCTCTGTCCCTTTACTTGCCGCGCATCAAATGTAGAATTTTGTAATACCAAGGCCTGTGTTGCCAAGATACAATCGCAGGGACATCTATGAGGAGGCACACAACCCAGGCCAGCGCTTCTGAAGGGATCTTGGGCTCCCGCAGCCTGAAAACTGCTGCAAAGCCATCTGCTTTCTGTATCTGGTTTCGCCGCTGCGTTTCCTTCCACGGTGGTGCTTTTGAATGCATTCCACCCCCAAGGAAAAGCATTTGGGGAACATTTACCTTGGAACTGAAAAGGCAACGTGGGTTTTTCAGGAAAGCTGCATGAGCGGGAGACTGTTGTTTGCAGCTATTCCCGCCCTGCTCCTCGAGGCGAAAGAAACTTCACACACAGAGCCTTGCCGATATTCTGTTCTGATGAAACGTTTTCCATGTGTATTCCTCGGAGGGGAAATAATTCCGAGAGCACTCCCACAGAGGAACAAACAAACAAACAAAACTCCCAGTGGAGGGGGAGGTACTTTAGTCCCTGCCCCGCTTGGGGAGTTTGCCGTCCCTTTCAAGAGTGCTGTCAGCTGCCCAGCCCTTCCAAGAGACAGAGAGCCTCTCAGCGGCTGTTGCTTTTACTCCCAACTGCTTAGGCATGTCTTCACGCTGGCCTGGGCCAGGGCTCACATTAATCACCGTCTCTTTAAGAGCCCCTAATTAGGAATGTCTATGTCTCGAAAGCTGGCAATTTATTTCCGAGGGCCTGTCACTTTAAAGGGAGAGAGGCGGTCGGTGGAGAGGATTGGGCAAGGGGCGTGGGGCATGGCTGGCTGGCTGGCTGGGGAAGGAATGTTATCCCGATGGGTTGTCACTACAGAGACAGGAAACGGATGGCCTAAGGGATTTGGGCCAGCGCAGCCCCTCCTCCCTTTCCCTCCCAGTATCCCATGTAGACTCAAATGGGATTTCGTGCTAAGCGGGGGGGGGGGGGGGGCCAGCATTGCAGAAAAACCAAGGAATTGGTGGCTTGAGGTGCTCACCCTCACAGCTAGACTTCTGCTAAACCTCTGTGCTTTCGCCTCTTGAAAGCAAAGGCATAAGCTTGAGTTTGTGCTGGGGAGAGTAGGTTTCGGGGGAGGGGGGAAATACCCTGAGGCAGTAGGGTTCTCAGTTTGCGTGTGTGTTGCCCCCCCCCCCCCCCCCGCTGCAAAGAGGTCTATAGCTTGGCTGGCAGCAGCCCCCCACCCCCTTCAGCATTGTGCTGACTGTGGCTAAAAGTGTATATCCTGCCAATTGGCGTATCCTGTTCCCAGATCCCTGGCGCTTTATCCTGGGGTGAACAGGAAGGGCAGCCTGGGAAGGCTCAGGCCAGCGAGAGTGCACACGCAACCCCAGGACTCTCGGTAAAGGGAGGGGTGCCGACAGAGCCTGGGGGAGGGAGGGCGGGGGGACTTGCCGCTGCTGCTCCTGGCACCCCTAAGTTGGAGAGAGAGGGAAGAGTATAAAGTTTCTCCCCACCCCACGTCCCACCTGAACACACACATGCCAGCCCAAGATAAACTCCTGAGAAATCATTCCTTGCCCAGGGGGCACTTGGTCTCTCTGGTTTTCTTTTTTTGGAAACATCTGGAGCTTGTTGCTCAAGCAACGCAGCTTTGCTCTCCGTTGTGGGATGTGTAAGGAAGAAGGCTGAGGACTGGGTAAATGCAGAATGAAGTTGGCGGGGCATTAATAATAATAATAATAATAATAAATTTAATTTATATCCCGCCCTCCCCAGCCGAAGCCGGGCTTAGGGCGGCTAACAACAATAAAATAGTACAACATTCTAAAATCATTTCATTCTAAAATCAGTTCACATCAGATTAATGGCAACCATTGGGCTAGAGTTCTGTTAAGATTGCCAAAGGAGGGGGTCAGGCTGTGCCTTGGCCAAAGGCCTGGTGGAACAGCTCTGTCTTGCAGGCCCTGTGGAAAGATGTCAAGTCCCGCAGGGCCCTAGTCTCTTGTGACAGAGTGTTCCACCAGATCGGAGCCGCAGCCAAAAAAGCCCTGGCTCTGGTTGAGGCCAGCCTAACCTCTCTGTGGCCTGGGACCTTCAGGATGTTTTTGTTTGAAGCCCGTAAGGTCCTTTGTGGGACTTAACAGGAGAGGCGGTCCCGTAGGTACGAGGGTCCTAGGCCTTATAGGGCTTTAAAGGTTAAAACCAGCACCTTAAACCTGATCCTGTACCCCACAAGGAGCCAGTGCAGCTGGTATATCACCGGGTGAATGTGATCTTGCAGCAAGGACCCCGTAAGGAGTCTCGCCGCGGCATTGCACCCGCTGGAGTTTCCCCTAAAGGACCAGCCTTCACTGAGAGTGAGGGACTGTGAGTGCAATCCTAGAATTGAGACACCAAGAGGCATTTAGTCCAACCCCCTACAATGCAGGAATCTCTGCTAAAGCATCCCTGGCAGATGGCCATCCAACCTCTGCATAAAAGCCCCCCAGGAAGGAGAGCCCACCAATTCCCGAGGGAGAACAGCTCTTACCATCAGAAAGTTTTTTTCCTGGTGTTTAGTCAAGTTTCTACCCTCCAGAGCAGGAGAAAGCAAGCTTGCTCCAGCTTCCACAGTCTTACGATGTGCCATTACTCAGAAGTAAATATTCAATGGGACTTATTTCCAGGAAAGGTTTCAGCCAATGGACTCTTCAACCACTTTTGATAATGAATGCCATGAGGTAGATAGGATGGAGGGTAAGCAGCTTTAAGGGTCTGAAATAACTTGCAACCCTTATTCCATCAGTGACACGTTAAAAATCGCCACAGCACAAGATGTCCCCCAGACTGTCATTTAAAATAAATGAATGAATTATTATTTAACCAATCTGGTTTGGTGTACAAAAGGGAGATTAAAATTTACAAAGAGCTAATAAAACCACATGGGATACGGGTGGCGCTGTGGGTTAAACCGCAAAGCCTAGGACTGGCTGATCAGAAGGTCAGCGGTTCGAATCCCCGTGACGGGGAGAGCTCCCATTGATCGGTCCCTGCTCCTGCCAATCTAGCAGTTCGAAAGCACATCAAAGTGCAAGTAGATAAATAGGTACCACTCCGGCGGGAAGGTAAACAGCGTTTCTGTGCGCTGCTCTGGTTCACTTGAAGTGGCTTAGTCATGCTGGCCACATGACCCGGAAGCTGTACGCCAGATCCCTCGGCCAATAAAGCGTGATGAGTGCTGCAACCCCAGAGTCGGCCACGACTGGACCTAATGGCCACGGGTCCCTTTACCTTTACCTTTAATAAAACCACACGTGAGTTCTCTTGTAGAGAAGTGCCTGTAGAATCCAAAAAGTTAATCCCGTGCTGCTTCTGTGGAATTTGGGACTCTTACAAGACAGTTGGGGGGGGGGGGGCGAAATCAGTTTATTTCCCAAGGTAATTTCCATCTATTCCCCAGATACACTAGATTGCAGGACCCATGGTCAGGGATGGTGGAAATAGTAGTCCCAAAACAGCTGAAGCTCCAAGTTTGGGAATCCCTGCTCTATAGAGGTAGGCTGCACTCAATTGCTAGGAAAATAGGAAGCTGCCTTATAGTGGTCTATCTAGCTCAGCACTGTCTACACTGACTGGCAGCAGCAGTTCAGGGTTTAAGACTGGTTTCTCCCAGCCCTAACGGGAGATGCTGGGGATTTGAACCTGGGACTGTCTTCATGAAAAGCAGATTCAGGTAGGTAGCCATGTTGGTCTGAAGCAGTTGAAATACAGTGGTACCTCGGGTTAAGTACTTAATTCGTTCCGGAGGTCTGTTCTTAACCTGAAACTGTTATTAACCTGAAGCACCACTTTAGCTAATGGGGTCTCCCGCTGCTGCCGCGTCGCCGGAGCATGATTTCTGTTCTCACCCTGAAGCAAAGTTCTTAACCCAAGGTACTATTTCTGGGTTAGTGGAGTCTCTAACCTGAAGCGTATGTAACCTGAGATACCACCGAATATAAATAATATATAAATAACAAATAATAAATAACATATATATATATATATATATATATATATATATATATATAAAATAAATATCTAAATTATATATATATATTTGTCCAGTAGCTCCTTAGAGACCAACTAAGTTTGTTCTGGGTATAAGCTTTTGTGTGCATGCACACTTCTTCAGATACACCTGGTGGTAGTGATGGTTGTTAAAAAATTTCTCACACACCCTTCTTAACGGACAGTCACAACAATATACATATGTCCCCAGTGGCTCAGCCAGAAGAATGTGAGGCTCTTAATCTCAGTCATGGATTCGAGTCCTGCATTGGGCAAAGGATTCCTGAGCTTGGGCTCAGTTGTCCACCATTGACACCCCTTGACCTCAGAGGCTGGCAACTATCCATGCAACTGTTTTCAATGGAAGCCGGTAGCCCAGTTTCTGCCGCCATGTTTCTTTAGGGCACTGTAACAACACAGCACCTGAGGCTGTAAGTTGCCAGGAGTTGGGGATGAGCTGAGAGGGCTGGCAAGAGGCCTTGGTTTCACCCACAGGCTGTGTTGTAGAAGATCTCTAGGTGAGGTGTCTCCCTGGTGTAATAAACAAAAATCTGCCCTTATTCCCTTATGGGGGACACAAGAGCCCTTACAGAGTCCTTTGTGGGTCCTCCATTGGTCGAAGAAAATAACAGAGGCCAACCAGAGAATATTGAGAAGCAAAGCAGCTCAGTCTCATCTTTATTGAACTGTTGCAACAGGGTGCTCCCCTCACACGCAGGAGAGGAGGAGGAACCCAGAACCAAGGTGTGCCTGCCCTTATATAGACATTTTAAATTCCCTGCTCTGAAGCTCAAGACCCCCTTTCCATACATCCTACATACATCACAGAAGGGGTGTAACCCAAGACCACCCCCCACAAACATCATACCTACATCACAGAAAAGGCGGTCTACAACAGAAATTCGAATGTTGTTGTTTTTCCTAAACAAAAAAAATTCCTTCCAGTAGCACCTTAAAGACCAACTAAGTTAGTTCTTGGTATGAGCTTTCGTGTGCATGCACACTTCTTCAGATTTGTTTTTCCTGTCTGCCAGGTTATCTGATAATGCCTTATCTGATTGGGTTTCCTGGTAGTCTGGCCATTCCTTTGAGATGGTGCTTACCCAATTCCTGAGACAATGGGAAGGTTCCCTCACCCCCTCCCTCCTTGCAGAGAAAACATTTGGCCAGTTAGGGAGTCAAAATGGTTTCAGGGCGGTCTTCCTGTGCTGCTCCAGACATGTGGTCCACATATCTATGTACGTCTTTGCTTGGTACATTTATGAACATTTATTATATATCTAAGACCTTAATTTTTTTATTGTCTTGGAGGGGAGCCAGCACCCCTGTCCCCACAGTGCCGTCTGCGAACAGTTTTGGCAGAAATTCCACCAACCCACTGCGCACGTTGCCTCGGCCTAACCACCATGGCTCTCTTTCTTCTCTGCGTCCGGAAATGGAGGGATTTTTATTTCATTTTTTGATGGGGTCAGATCATAAGAGCAAGAAGTTGGTTCCCCACACCAAATTCCATCCCTGTTCCCCCCTCACCTTCCTTCCCTCATCTCTCTCTTTCAGCCGTGAGGAACGACCGCAACAAGAAGAAAAAAGACGTAAAGGAGGAGGTTGTGGTAGACAGCTACGAAATGACACCTGAGCTGGAAGAACTCATCCAGAAAGTCAGCAAAGCTCACCAGGAAACCTTCCCTTCCCTCTGCCAGCTGGGCAAATATACAACGGTAAGAGCCGCAGCGTGTTTTATTTGAATTGTGTACATTGTACATTGAAAGGGATGCGGGTGGCGCTGTGGGTTAAACCACAGAGCCTAGGACTTGCCGATCAGAAGGTCAGCGGTTTGAATCCCCGCGACGGGGTGAGCTCCCGTTGCTCGGTCCCTGCTCCTGCCAACTTAGCCGTTCGAAAGCACATCAAAGTGCAAGTAGATAAATAGGTACCGCTTCAGCGGGAAGGTAAACGGCGTTTCCGTGCGCTGCTCTGGTTCGCCAGAAGCGGCTTAGTCATGCTGGCCACATGACCTGGAAGCTGTATGCTGGCTCCCTCAGCCAATAAAGCGAGATGAGCGCCACAACCCCAGAGTCTGTCATGACTGGACCTAATGGTCAGGGGTCCCTTTACCTTTACATTTAGGGCATGTATATCAGTAACCCTCAACAATGATAAATGACTAAGCCATACTTTTAAAGGGCCCATTGAAATCAATGTTACGTCAGCTAGGTAAGCAAAAGGTAAAGGACCCCTGGACAGTTAAGTCCAGTCAAAGGCAACTTTGGGGTTGCAGCGCTCATCTCACTTTACAGGCCGAGGCAGCTTGTGTTTTTCTGCAGACAGCTTTTCCGGGTCATGTGGACAGCATGACTAAACCACTTCTGGCACAACAGAACACCGTGACAGAAGCCAGAGAGCACAGAAACACCGTTTACCTTCCCGCCACAGCAGTACCTATTTATCTACTTGAGCTGGTGTGAGCCACATTGGGTTCTGCACTAGTGGAAATGTGGGATATTAATTCATTAATTTGTATTTATTTTAGTGGGTCTCCTCTTAAGAACAGTGGTGCCTTGGGTTACAGATGCTTCAAGTTACAGACTCCGCTAACCCAGAAATAGTACCTTGGGTTAAGAACTTTGCTTCAGGTTGAGAACAGAAATTGCGGCGCGGCGGCAGCAAGAGGCCCCATTAGCTAAAGTGGTGCTTCAGGTTAAGAACAGTTTCAGGTTAAGATAAATAGATAAATGGCTACCTACCTGAATCTGCTTTTCATGAAGACAGTCCAGGTTCAAATCCCCAGCATCTCCCGTTAGCTGAAGTGGTGCTTCAGGTTAAGAAAAAGAACGGACCTCTGGAACGAATTAAGTTCTTAACTTGAGGTACCACTGTAGTTGAAGTGTATGCCTACCACTCTTTCCAAGCCACTATATCAGCTCAAGCTGTTGGACCTCAGGGGTCCTTAAGTAAAGCAACAAAGAATTAGATTCCCCAAATGCCCGACATCTGCTTGCCTTTGCCGTAAGGGATGCTGACTGGTGGGAGAAACTCCTAAGCTGCGCTAAGCGTGCAAGCCCTCCTGTATCTGCACAAACACAAACAGAAGATGCAAGGTGGGGAGAAGACGGCAGCATTATCAATCCCTGACCGCTCGTCCTTTCTCTTCCAGAACTCTAGCGCAGACCACAGAGTACAGCTGGACCTGGGGCTGTGGGACAAGTTCAGTGAGCTGGCCACCAAGTGCATTATCAAGATTGTGGAGTTTGCCAAACGCCTGCCAGGCTTCACCACCCTCAGCATCGCCGACCAAATCACCCTGCTCAAGGCGGCCTGCCTAGACATCTTGGTGAGGGGCTACAGCAGGCAACGAGAGCGGATTGGGGAAGCGAGGGGTGTGCGGCCTTTGCCAGGGGGCTTCATATAATGCCGGAGGCAAACAGTGACAACGGAGAGAAAGAAAAAGCTTCGCCACCCCTTTCTGCAGGGTTGTCTGAAATGGTGCAAAATTAAGCATCAGCTCAGATAGTTCTGCTAAGTGTAGAGACGAACAAGGAGTAAGGCAGGATGCTGAAGCCCCTTTTTGTGTGCTGGGAATTCTCCTCAGCTCCGTTTCTCTCTGTCTCCCTGGGCATCTTCAACCACTTCCGAGCCCGTTATTGTAGGGGTTAAAGGCCAAGAAGCTTACTTGAGAGGCTGAGATTCTCAGGACGCTGAACTCTCACCTAATACACAGAATTGCAACCTTCTTTGCAGACCTAGGGCTCATCCACACCTGCTTAACCCGTGCCTAGAAAGCATGGATCCGAGCAGTTTTCCTCATTCCCAGGAAAGGCCCACTCCTAAATACTAAATCAGAGCAAATGTCAATCCAGAGAAAACCCGAATTGCCATTTGCTCCAACTGAGCACTAAAGAGCATTTTTCCCCTGGGTGAAAGCAGTGGGACAAGAGGGAGAATGGATAACCTCTAGTGAGAACCTCTCCCTTATTAAAAATAGATTTGTAGAGTTGGGAGTGATCCCCAAGGCCAAAGCTGTCAACGTTTCTCATTTTTTAAGGGAAATCCCCTTATTCCGAATAGGATCCGTCGCAAAAAAAGGGAAAAGTTGACAGCTATGCCTGAGGGTCATCTGGTCCAACCCCTGCAATTCAAAACCATACCAGACCCTGCTTAGCTTTGCAAATGTACTAGCAGTTTTATTGCTGCCCCACTTAAGAGGACATTCTAGACGTGACCTTCTTCCTGACCATCTTCTCTGTGCTCCCCTCCACCTTCTGCAGATGCTCCGTATTTGCACCCGCTACACCCCAGAGCAGGACACCATGACCTTCTCGGATGGGCTGACCCTGAACCGCACCCAGATGCACAATGCTGGATTTGGGCCCCTCACGGACCTGGTCTTTGCCTTTGCTGGGCAACTGCTGCCTCTTGAGATGGACGACACAGAGACAGGACTGCTCAGCGCCATCTGCCTCATCTGTGGAGGTAATGGTTGTGCTGCAGCCTCCACAGGCATTGTTATTAGCCTTGTCTTTAAAGGTAAAGGGACCCCTGACCATTAGGTCCAGTCGTGACCGACTCTGGGGTTGCGGCGCTCATCTTGCTTTATTGGCCGAGGGAGCCGGCGTACAGCTTCCGGGTCATGTGGCCAGCATGACTAAGCCGCTTCTGGCGAACCAGAGCAGCACACGGAAGCGCCGTTTATCTTCCCGCTGGAGCGGTACCTATTTATCTACTTGCACTTTGACGTGCTTTCGAACTGCTAGGTTGGCAGGAGCAGGGACCGAGCAACGGGAGCTCACCCTGTTATGGGGATTCGAACTGCCGACCTTCTGATCGGCAAGTCCTAGGCTCTGTGGTTTAACCCACAGCACCACCCACGTCCCAGCCTTGTCTTTAAGGGCTGGCAAAGGGAGCCAATTGACCTTTTTGAGGTCTGGTTCTTGCCGATAGTTCTACTTTGCAAGCAACCAGTAGCAAATTTTGTAAGATTTCTAAAACACTGCTGGGAAAGGATAGGAAATGACATCTGCATCAGCAGAAAGCCTAGAATGGTATCATAACATAAACAGCTGTGTTTCCAAACTTGGGTCTCCAGGTGTTTTAGGACTACAACTCCCATCATCCCATCCAACTCCCATCATCCAGACTACAACTCCCAGCAAGACCAGTGGTCAGGGATAATGGGAACTGTAGTCCAAAAACAACTGGAGACCCAGGTTTGTGAGACACTGGTCTACAACTAGAAAGGCCAGAATCTTCTATTAGAACAATCGCACCGGTAATTTGTATACACATTTGTATAATTCTGCTAAATGGTGGCATGCTTGGCGTTACGGCCCAGTTTAAAGTGCTGAACATGCCTGTTTCTGAATCCCACATGGCTGTCTTTCCAACCTCCGCAATGCAGTAACCTCTTCCTGATGGGCTGACCTTGCATTTCTGCCCTACCTTTCGATAAATAACTCAAAAGACAAAACCAGCAAAACAAACAGCACTGCCTGTCTCTTCGTCCCCAGATCGAATGGACCTGGAAGAGCCGGAGAAAGTGGACAAGCTACAAGAGCCACTGCTGGAAGCCCTGAAGATCTACGCTCGCCGACGTCGGCCCAACAAGCCTTACATGTTTCCCCGCATGCTGATGAAGATCACTGACCTGCGGGGGATCAGCACCAAAGGTCAGAACAAGCCCATCATCAACACATTGCCACATAGGCAAGGGGGTGGGATTCTTGTGAGCAATTGCACCCTGGATGTGAATGTGTGGTGGCTGGTCCCCGCTGGAATTGGTGGGGCAGAAGAAGGCAAGGCAGCCACCAGTAGGTGGAGTCAGAGCCAACTCATTCTAATTTTGTCTCCTGTTATGTACTGAGTTGAATAGGATCCAAAAGGCAGCAGTCTGATTGGTCCTAGAACAATAGGATTCAGAATGCAGCTGTCTGATTGGTCCTAGAACAATAGGGTCCAGAATGCAGCAGTCTGATTGGTCCACTGGAGTCACCCAATCCAGCTCCAGGTGGAAGTGAATCCGCAACCTGATTGGCCTGCAGGAGAATCCCGGAATTAGCCAATCACATGGGGCCCATTGTGTAAATAATGTATATAAAGCAGACATTCTGGGGGAACTTCCATTCCTCCTCACCACTATGAGCTGAATAAAGAGCATGAAATCCACTCTCGACTCCGAGCCTCTATTCCCTTCCCTACCATCAGGCTGCCTGGATAGCTCAGTTGGTTAGAGCATGGTGCTGATAATGGCAAGGATGCAGGTTCGAACCATTTTCTGTTTTCTGGAGCAACATTCCTCTCTGTGTCCACTCTGGGCAAACAGGAAACATTGCATTGGACTGCTTTTGTGATGTTAAATCCCAAACCTCCCTTCTTTCCCCTTCTCCCCCAAACAGGGGCCGAACGAGCCATCACCCTCAAGATGGAGATTCCTGGTCCCATGCCACCGCTCATCCGAGAGATGCTGGAAAACCCTGAGATGTTTGAAGATGAGTTGTCGCAGCCCCCGCCCCTGGCAGAACCCCCCAGCTCTGAGGAGAGCCCCGCAGATGCCAAGAGCCAGGAGGAGGAGGAAGAGGAGGAAGCCCCCTAGCATCTCAAAGAGAGCCAGGATCTAGGCTAGGAAAGGCCGGGAGAAGGAAAAAATGAAAACCCTTTCCACATCTATCTCCTCCGTCCTCCCCGCTGCCCATTTCCTCCAGGACTCTTTGCCTTAATACTTGGGCCTTTCCTGCAGGCCGCCGGAGTTGGGTGTCACGGCAACAGCTAGGGAGACTCCACATTCCCCCCTCTTCGGCTGCGTTTGGTGACTTCTCGGACGGTGTTGGATGCCTCTTGCCTTAAACCTTTCCCCCCGCGGGGCCCTTGGATGTATATTCTAAACTTGCCTTTGCCCCTTGAACCCCAGAGCTCTGCCAAAAGCCCCAGGCCGCCTGCCCAGTTGCGTCGGGCGCCCTCAAGCCAAATATCTGGGACCTGGGAAAGCCCCCAAGGGGCTTGGACTGGGAGACCTCTCCTTTGAAAACAGGAGGAGCTCCCGCTGTGCAATCCGCCCCCCTCGCACTCCTGCCTGTGGGAAGAGGGGCGCCTCGAGAGCCGAGAGAGAAAGACTCTGCGACGTGTTCCCCCAAACACACACCACACTGCGCTCTTGGCCTCCTCCCTCGTGACCTGGTCCACCGTCCCGGCTGGATGCGAACTGTACCCTCCCAAGCCAGGAACCCAGGCATCCGGGACACTATTTATTCTAGTCTCTGGAGGCGGGTAGAGGGATGGCATTTCTCTCCTGCATCCCACCCGGCCCCCAATGCACACAAGGATCTCGGACCAATGACTATGCAGGATGGGGAGAGTGAAGCCAGGATTTTAGCATACATATATATCCCTGTTGTGGGATTTCTGGGTGTGTGTGTGTGTTCATGACCATCTCTTGCGGATTCCATGGGGTTGTGGAGTCTTTGTTTTTGAGGGAGGTGAGTTTCACGGGCTGGGGGTGTGTGTCTTTTTTTTGTTTGTTTTTTTGTTAGCTGTATAAAGCGCTAATGTTTTATTGTTTGGGGCAGAAATCAATCCCGTATCAGGTGTGTGTGTGTGTGTGTGTGTGTGTGTGTGTGTGTAGGAGGGGGTGGGGGAGAAGAGAGGCAGCAGTCCTCCCTCCCTCCCAAGGCAGAAGGGGCAAGAGGGGGCGTGGCTTGCTGTCTCTGTTCTCGCTTGGGATGCTTTTGACCCCGGTGCTAAGGATTCTGGGAAACAGACCCCCAAAGGACACTAGATACCAAAGATATTGAGGAAAGGGTGAGGGTCGGGGGTGCCAAAGCTGCAGACTTGAACCCATTTCCTGTCCCTCAAGCCCTCTGCTGCCCCCTACCCACAACCTCCCCCCTCCCCAGGGAGAACCAGCCACTCTCTGCTAAAGTTGTGTGGAAAGGGGGACTTGGCAGGGAGGAGCGGGACACTGTTTACCTTAACTGGCAAAGTTTTCTTCCCCAGCACTTTGATAAAGGGGAAGGGACGGGTCACTCCTGCTCTAGGAAGCATTGTTTCCCCTTCTCCCAAGGCCTAAGATGGGGAGGAGATCTGCTTTGCTCCACAGCTCCAATGGACCAAATATGGAAAATGCTCTTTCTTCTCCTCCCCAGAGGGCAAAAGACTTGCAGAAAGCGTCTCCCACCTCCCCTTCCCTGTGCTCCTAGCAATACGAAAGGAACCAAACCCGAACACTACAAGAAGCAAAGGTTGGGGAGGGTGGCATCGCACCAGCACCCTTTTGCTGATGTTCCGCCATTGGCAGCTGCGATTCCATCTCACCCTAAGTCTGCTTCATCAGTGGGGGGAGAGAGAAACAACAGCCTCCCCTCTGCTGCTTTGGGAATGAGAGCTGAAGGTTCTGCTGCCCCTTGCTGGCCATGAATGGGGCAAGACTTTTGGCGGATTTATTTATTTGCCTATGTTTACACCAGGGGGGTGGGTACCACAAAGAGTTGCACCTTCACCCCCCACCCCAGAGCAGGCGATGAGGCGGGTGGAACAGGGCCCCCCCAGGAACGAGAGGCTTTGCCGAAAACTGCCTTGGCTTCTTCCTCCAGTCATTTTAAGCTGCCAAAATGAAACGAATTAATGAAATAAATACCCCAGGCCTTAAGATGGGGTCTGTTTGTTGTGGGGCGGGATGGAGAAGAGGGTGAAGCCCTTCCGTGATGTTTACAGACCAGCTTTCCATGGTGTTTTAGAGGAACCTGTCCTGTCCCTGCACTCCCAGCTGTGCCGCAGAAGAGGGGACTTTTCTATTTTTGCAAAATAAAGCGACGGAAACTCAAAAACATGGCTTTTCAATTTTATTTGTCTCTCAGACAGTGTGTGCGCTCGTGTCTCTCTCTGTATTTTTTTTACCCCGCTCCAAATTTTAAAAACTGCATAGAATTTGCATCCTGGTGTGGGGTGGAACAGCAGCATTTTCTGATACCCACCACCAGAGGCTGAAACAAAGGCCACCCATTTCTGGATCAAGGCAAGTCTGGATTACATAACCTTTGTTTCGTAATAGTTCTGCTTTCCTTAGCAACCCATTCTGACAGTAGCCTAGAAAATGTTCTAAATAAGCAATATCGCAGTGGTTGGTTGTTTCCAACACCTACGATTTGAAAAGGTGGATGTTAATTAATAATCATTAATATGTTTTTCATTTCTGTATAGGGTGATCAGCTCGGTCAGTTATGGGAAACCTGTGTCACTACAAAATATGGGGAACATGGCGCCCTCTAGACGCTTCTGGACTCCAACTCCCATCATCCCTGACATTTGGCCATGCCGGCTGGGGGCTGATGGGAGTTGGAGTCCAGAAACGTCTAGAGGGCGCCATGTTCCCCATATTTGAGCTAGGTCAATTGAGACAAAATGGGAAAGATGGAGGGCACAAGGAGAAGGGGATGACAGAGGACGAGGTGGTTAGACAGTGTTCTCGAAGCTACCAGCATGAGTTTGACCAAACTGCGGGAGGCAGTGGAAGACAGGAGTGCCTGGCGTGCTCTGGTCCATGGGGTCATGAAGAGTCGGACACGACTAAACAACAACAAGACCTATAGAGCAACAGTGATTCACGAAAACAACTAACGAAACCTCAATGGGGAGAAAGTGTGGAACAGCAGTTGTTTGAGGAGAACACAGCATGGACAAGAGTACTGATGGGGCTCTCAGTATTTTGCGGGAAGGGTTCAGTCCCATGGAAGAACTTTAGGCTTGCACAATTAAAGCACTGTGGTGTCCTAGGCACACAAATCCACCATTTTTTTAAATAAAAAAAAACCTTAGTATTTGGGAAACAAATGAGAAAATGCACTAGAAGTGTGGGATGAACCGAAAAGCATGTAAACTCCCCACAAGCAAATCTGGAGAAAAGCTCATTGCTGTATCACAACCCCACAAATTTACAGATTAGCACCTTGAAATGTTTAATCTCAAGTGATATTTGCACATTGTACTTGGCAGAGAGGGGTGGGGATGGTTTCAGCCAGCACACATTACCTGTCTGGTTTTCCTGACGCTACAAAAATGCCCCTTTCCTTTCAGATGGAAGCTGCTTTGAGGGGCAATGCATCAAACAAAAGCATTTCTCAAGAAATGACAGGGCAGCTCTGTATCACAGGTAATGTCATGCGTGCACAGATTCAAAAGCCAGCTGGCAGGAGCAGACTGGAGCCAAGGTAATGTGTGCACAGCCCTAGTCTAACCTCTGTGTTAGCCTTCTGCAAGCAAATTGGGATGGATGCTCAATAAATGAGGACCCTTGAAACAATTCCGAGTCTTGCCTGCTCTGCTTCGCTGTGTGAAAAAGCATCTGCCAGCTGATTTGCAGGCTTCCATCCTCCTGAAATATGTAGCCATAATTGCACTACTTTTGCAGCAAGTTTCTGCATAAGAAGCTCCTGCCTTCTCCTGCTACAAGCTCCTTGCAATAAGCACTAAAAAAGGGAGTGATTGAATTATGGCAACCTCCTGGCAAACATGAGTGTAGTTTTACTATTTGTCCACTTGGTGGTGGCAGTGTTGCTGTGATGGCTGGCAACATGCCACGTGAAACATCTCTCTAGGTTTTTTACAAAGCAAAACGTTACAGGTGGAAGGAGCATCTGAAAGATAAATGTAATAACTGAATACAGCATACCCTTCAGCATTTCTCTGATGAAAATAGGGATGTCCTATTCCATAATAGTATTATTTGTACCCCGTCCATCTGACTGGCTTGCCCGAGCCACTTTGGGCAGCTTCCAACATACAGTGGACCCTTGAGTTACGTACCGCTCTGGATATGTAACTTTCGGGTTGCGAACGCAGCAAACCCAGAAGTGTATACTTTGGGGTTTCGCTGCACACGTATGTGCAGAAACTGTGTGACCACATATGTGCGCAGAAGCGCTCTATTGCGCCATGCGCGTGCGCAGAAGTGGCGCCTCCAGTTACAGACTTTTCAGGTTAAGTACGGACCCCCCAGAACGAATTTAATTCATATCTGGTGGGTCCACTGTATATAAAAACAATAAAACATTAAACATTTTTAAAAAGCCACTTCCCTATACAGTGGTAGCTCGGGTTACAGACGCTTCAGGTTACAGACTCCGCTAACCCAGAAATAGTACCTCGGGTTAAGAACTTTGCTTCAGGATGAGAACAGAAATCGTGTGACGGCAACAGGAGGCCCCATTAGCTAAAGTGGTACCTTAGGTTAAGAATGGACCTCCAGAACGAATAAAGTTCTTAACCCGAGGTACAGTGCTGCCTTCACATGTCTCCTAAAGGTTGTATCTTATCACCTTGGCTCAGGGGTTGCATAATTCCACACCCTCCAATATATCTCTGATGAAAATAGGGATTCATAAGCGAAAGTGGGATATTTGGAGATCAAATCAGAAACCAGAACGGCTTCTTTAAATCCAGGACTGTCCCTGGAAAATAGGGACACTTGGAAGGTCTGAATACAGTTGTGATGAACAGCAAGCGGGGTGTGGTTAGTCACCAGCCAAAATCAGTAATGGAAAGGGGAAGTTTACGTTTGGTTGATGCAGCAGATCTCTCTGATATGCAAACAAGTCCTGATGCAAGGATGGAAGGAAAGGAAGTGTGTCAGGAGCCCTTTCATTACTTTCGCAGGGCTGCCTCAACCTGTGATTCACTCTTTGATTATGCCAATAAATCTGATGCAGAAATGAATTACAAAATTGCTATATTATTATTATTTATAATTTTTTATTCGAAATTTTATTTACAACATAACACAAAACCCCATCCCCCAACACAGAAATCCACCCCCATCAGACACAAACATAACAAACAACAAGCATAATATACAACAATACAAACAACCAAATAAAAGAATTCCTTTATCCTGTTTCTGGCATCCTTATTTACTTCTTATACGCTGTTTCCTTTATGAATAATTATTAAGATTTTTCTAATTATAACTTAAATATCCACAAAGTCTCCTGCAGACATTAATCAAAACAAGTCCAGGTATGAATTTTAGGGCACTGTTTTGTGAAGAATTCTCTGCATTTCCCCCATGCTTTCTGAAATTCTTGTCTAGTATGATCTTAATTGCCTCTGTTAATCTACCCAGTTCAACAGTTTGTCTTGCCATTCCATTTTTGTTGGCACAAATTCTTTTTTCCAGTTTTTAGCAATTAGGATCCTTGCCGCTCCTGTAGCATAGAGGAATATTTTCTGATCTTCTGTTGCTATACCTGCGTCCGTTATCCCTAGTAGAAAAGCTTCTGTATTTTTTATAAAGTTATACTTAAACATTTTTTTAAGCTCGTCATATACTATGATCCAGAAGCTTTTGATTTTTTCACAGGTCCACCAAACATGTACAAGTGTCCCCTCTGTTTTACCACACCTCCAGCACAGATTTGTACAAAACTGCTATATTAGAATCAACCTCATCTTACTGAGTCACTGCTACCAGAGGGACTTTCCCTCCACCAAGGTTGTAGCAACAAACTAATTTTCCCTGCAAAATGAGGCTCCAAAAGGAAATTCATTTGGAATTTTGTCATTTCCTCATAACCTACAGAAAAATCTAAGCATCATTGTGTGTTTTTGTGCCTATGGAGCAGAAACACAGGAGCCGAATATGAACAACTATGATTAAATCCTGAAGCTTTCCCCAGACTTAGAACCAGTTCATTCATTAACATCCCATGTAAAAAAAGATTTTTTTATTGAAAGATTTTCATGGATAACAAGGTGCAAATAGCACCTCTGGTTTCAGTTCAGAGAGTTACATTGGGTGTGAGACATTGCTCTCTGGCATTGTGAGTTTGTGGAGAGATAATGAGATTTTTCCTTCTTTTCCATAGCACATTTGTGGAGTTTTGTGTTTAAGAGGTGAGTTGATGCAGACTATAGGAACATGAAATGCAATTGAAAACCAAATCACAAACTCCTTGAACTAAATGACCCGCATGTGTACCAGTATCAGAAGAATTCAGGATATCATTAGCACACAAAGAATAAAAGTTATCGGCAAGTTTAAAAAAGGAAAGGGGAAAAAAGGGCACGCTGTAACTAGGAAGTGAAAAAACAGCTGCAGCTTATTTCCTCTAACATTCAGTTTTAAACCTCTGTTACATGCCACTAAAAACACACACACAAAAAAAAAACCAGGTCAAGAAATCCCAAGTTATTTCAGAATTCATTGTTTTCAATGCAGAGTTGTGCTGAGGGCATGTCCGTGAGAGGCCTGCTCATGTCGCAGTAATTGCACAAAAAGCCTCCTATCATACATTTTGGAGGGGAATTAGAAAAAATTAAGAGCTGCACCCCAAGCCACACCCTTGCTTGGGTTTACTTCATACTTGCATTGACTGCATACCTTTAAATAACCGAGGCCCTCGCCTCAAAGAACCCTGGGAGTTTGTGAAGGATGCTGGGAAATGCAGCTCTGGGTGGGGCAAACTACAGTTCCCAGGAGCCATGAGGGCTGTGTGGAAAACCCCCTCCCCCAATCCGTGAGTGCCTTTGCATGGCTGTGTCCTTGCACCGTGGCCATGATCCCTGCTTTCCTGAAAGGAGGAGATGCAGGTGGAGGGGTATAGGAACCTCTGGCTTTTTGCATGGCGGGAACAGAGACTCCTTTACTGTT
Source organism: Podarcis gaigeae (assembly GCF_964106915.1). Classification (NCBI taxonomy): domain Eukaryota; kingdom Metazoa; phylum Chordata; class Lepidosauria; order Squamata; family Lacertidae; genus Podarcis; species Podarcis gaigeae. The sequence goes on along the minus strand of NC_139679.1, from coordinate 17,122,737 downwards.
ATGTACTGAGTTGAATAGGATCCAAAATGCAGCAGTCTGATTGGTCCTAGAACAATAGGATCCAGAATGCAGCAGTCTGATTGGTCCTGGAACAATAGGATCCAGAATGCAGCAGTCTGATTGGTCCCAGAACAATAGGATCCAGAATGCAGCAGTCTGATTGGTCCACAGGAGTCACCCAGTCCAGCTCCAGGTTGAAGTGAATCCGCAACCTGATTGGCCTACAGGAGAATCCCGGAATTAGCCAACCACATGGGGCCCATTGTGTAAATAATGTATATAAAGCAGACATTCTGGGGGAACTTCCATTCCTCCTCACCACTATGAGCTGAAGAAAGAGCATGAAATCCACTCTCGACTCAGAGTATATTTCATTTACAAAGGTAAGAGACCCACGTCTTGCCCACTTCTGGCCTGCTGTGTGCAGCCCCTGGAAAGCTGCCTGGGAGGGAATGCAGCCCCCAGGCTGAGGAAAGCCCCCCCCCCCCCCGGGTTGCAAAAAAAATGTCCTCCCCATCGGCTGCCTTCCATTTGGGGACTTCCCAGCCCAAACCTCATACATTTAGCTTCTTACTTAAGATGGATGTTGAAAGAATGTTTATGGGGTATGGCGGTGGGGAAAGAAACCATCCCCTTAAAAAAAAAACAACGTTAATATTTAAATCTTAGAATAACTTTGGAAGTGGTTATATGCTGTAGGGTTAGTAGTAGAAAATAGTGTAGTTTAAAATAGTATTATTTGTAAGTGATAAAATGTGCAGTTTTTTATGGTTAAAGTAAGTGTGATAGAAAAAAAAAGATGGTTAGAAATTATGATATATGTAAACTGCTAAAGATGAAGTAAAATGGAAATCAGAGAGTGGGACTAGGGGAAGCCCACTTAACAACGTTTAGGAAAAATAAGGATATGACAAGAATTTGTTTGTATTTTTTTTCTGTCTGTGTGCTATATTTGTGTTATAAAATGAATAAAAATTTTGAAAAAAATCACCTTTCAGTTTGAGCCTGTGGGGGCTTTTGAGTGGGTGGAACTGAGTGAGTCAGGAGAGTTTTCGGGAGGACAACTATTCTGGGGAAGCACCAGCCACTGGCTCCATTATTTTATTTTATTTTATTTTATTTTATATTATATTATATTATATTATATTATATTATATTATATTATATTATATTATATTATATTATATTATACTATACTATACTATACTATACTATACTATACTATACTATACTATACTATACTATACTATACTATACTATACTATACTATACTATACTATACTATACTATACTATACTATACTATACTATATTATATTATATATTTTAAAAACCCAACAACTCAGAAATATTCCTACTCCAAAGCCAGTAACTGAACTTGCAAATTTAGAACCACCCACAATCCCAGTTAGAGGGAGCTCAGCCCACCTGGCTACACCTGTGTCCTCAGCTGCAGATTTAACAAGCATTTAATTAAGTACTTACTGCATATATTTTGTACAGCTAAGCTGTTTCTTTGTTTTGAGAGTCACTGTGGTTGAGAAACCTCTCTATCAAAGATAGGCGATATGCCCAATGGTGGCAGGTGGCTGATTGCTTCACCTGCCAATTCTAGGTATTCTTCACTAACTGAAATCCAGAGCGCCTCAGTAATACGTTGCTGAAATTACGTTTCTAAGGTTGTGTCACAAATCAGCTCAAGAACTTGTTTCTGCTGCTTGTTTCTCAGTTTCAGTGACTCTCTGTCCACAGTGAACGATGGTTGTATTCAGTGTATATACCCTCAAGCAATTCTGTTTTGTAGCTTGTGTTTCTTGTGAGCTACAAAGGAAGAATGCTGTGGCGTGCTGAGTTCTCTGTATGTTTGCATGTCGTGAGGTAGATTTTCGTGTGTGGGTGAGGGAATTTTTTTGTGGTTTCTATTCTGAAGAACAGAAGTGAACCTCTGCATTCCAGTCCTCCATTCTGCAAGAAGTCTAGACAGGCCTAGAAACAGACTAGAAAGTGAATGGAGTGTCCTTACTCCACAGAGAGGTCCATTACTACAGGCACAGCTATTGGAAGGTGAAGCATATGATTGGCCAGAAATATATTTCCTGTTGAAAAACGTTATTCCCTTTCTCCCGCCACTTTGCAGCAAGCATGTAAAATGATAAAACCAGCATAAGGCTGGTGCATTTCACACCAGGCTTTTCAAACACTTGCAACCAAGTAAAGATGTCTGGCCACCAGGATGGCGCCTGACATCTTCACCATCTGGAGGTGCATCTCTGGGGACAATTGGATCTAGGCTGTTTTCACACACTAATACCCCGTCCTGTAGAATTCTATCAGTTACATTTTAGCAGCACAATTGGAATGAATTTCTGGAACCAAAATGCTTTTTCTGTGGAGCCTGAACAGGAGCAGTCACCATTAAGAAAAAATAGGTCAGGCTAGGCCAATATATATATGTGGACTGTCCCTGGATCAAGTGACTTTCCCCACTTTAAGTTCTCAAAGTTCTTAACCTAGCTCAAGGTTGTCATCTGAACAAGCCAGATGTTTAGCTGAGAATCAGTCCATCATTTGAAAAACCATTTTAGAGCCATCTTGCCCCAAAATGGCAACTAAAGGTAAAGGGACCCCTGACCATTAGGTCCAGTAATGACCGACTCTGGGGTTGCGGCGCTCATCTCGCTTTATTGGCCGAGGGAGCCAGCGTACAGCTTCCGGGTCATGTGGCCAGCATGACTAAGGCCGCTTCTGGCGAACCAGAGCAGCGCACAGAAACACCGTTTACCTTCCCGCCAGAGCGGTACCTATTTATCTACTTGCACTTTGACGTGCTTTCGAACTGCTAGGTTGGCAGGAGCAGGGACCGAGCAATGGGAGCTCACCCCATCGCGGGGATTCAAACTGCCGACCTTCTGATCGGCAAGTCCTAGGCTCTGTGGTTTAACCCACAGCGCCACCCGCGTCCTTATGGCAACTAGACATTCCTTTTAAGCAACTACAGTGGTACCTCGGGTTAAGAACTTAATTCGTTCCGGAGGTCCGTTCTTAACTCGAAACTGTTCTTAACGTGAGCTACCACTTTAGCTAATGGGGCCTCTTGCTCCTGCTGCGCCGCCACCACACGATTTCTGTTCTCATCCTGAAGCAAAGTTCTTAACCCAAAGCACTATTTCTGGGTTTGCGGAGTCTGTAACCTGAAGCGTCTGTAACCTGAAGCATCTGTAACCCGAGGTACCACTGTACGACTTTGGTTTAAGGGACCATTTGGTGCCTAGCTTATATATACATCTGAGTTTCTAACACTGCTGTCTATGCTCCTTAAGACACGCACCTCAATCTGGGCCTCTTTTCCCCTTATCAGCCGTTTTTGTCTTTGCCGGCTTCTCTTTCTCTGCCTCAGCTCTTGGTCTCCTCCCGCCTTCCAAGCCGCCTGTTCTTCCACTGCATGACCTTCGAGGCTTCCTCTCAACAGCCTTCAGAAGAAAAGAAAAGCACGCAAATCAAGTTGTCACTTGCGAGCAGCAGAGCTGAATGTGACGGGAGGAAGTGCCTTTGGCCAGCCCTGTTGCTGTTCCTTCAAGCTTGGGAAAACAACCCCAAGAGGGCAGGGGACCCCAGAAGCCTTGGCTGTTCTTCCAAACCACCGTGCATCTGCTACTCCAGTTTCGGTGACCGAGTGATCAGACCAGAGTGCCTGCTTTTGGAACCAGCATGCATCAACATCAAACCGTGAGTTTGTCTTGGTTGCCTGCAAGGTTTTTGGCTTGCTTGTTTTGAGAAGGGACAAAAGCATTGAGTCTTGGAACTGTGGATACAGCGACAAATGAGTAAGGCTGCCAGGTGACCAGACAAAAACCCAGCAACCTGAAAACTGCGCTGGTCTGTTCTTGTGTGCAGAAATCCAACTTGGCAATGATCATCGGCTAAGGTTTGCGTATTGAGCTGCAGCAACCTTGAACAAGCTGGCAATCTTACAGACAGAGGTCCTAATAATGAGGGTGCAGGGAGGGGAGGCCTTTGCTATCTGTAAGGAGCAGTTAAAGACCTATCTGCATATCCAGGCTCGTAGCTCGCAAATATCTCCCCCCACTTTCCTTCTTTGTTTTGGTGCCACACCCTCTCCCTCTGGTCTTCAGGATGGTATAACTTTGTGAAGTTTTCTGGCAATAGGTAAAACATGGCCGTAAGCCCTCCAGATGTTGTTGTTTAGTTGTTTAGTCATGTCCGACTCTTCGTGACCCCATGGACCAGAGCACGCCAGGCACTCCTGTCTTCCACTGCCTCCCACAGTTTGGTCAAACTCATGCTGGTAGCTTTGAGAACACTGTCCAACCATCTCATCCTCCATCATCCCCTTCTCCTTCTTTCCCAACATCAGGGTCTTTTCCAGGCAGTCTTCTCTTCTTATGAGGTGGCCAAAGTATTGGAGCCTCAGCTTCAGGATCTGTCCTTCCAGTGAGCACTCAGGGCTGATTTCCTTCAGAATGGATCGGTTTGATCTTCTTGCAGTCCATGGGACTCTCAAGAGTCTCCTCCAGCACCAGAATTCAAAAGCATCAGTTTTTCGGCGATCAACCTTCTTTATGGTCCAGCTCTCACTTCCATCTCCCATCATCCCTGACTATTGACCATGCATGCTAGCTGATGGGAGTTCCACAACATCTGGAGGGCCACAGGTTAGCCAACCTTGATGAAAATGGGTTGTTGTTTTTTAATTTAGAATTAGGCACATTGTGCAGTAGATCTCTAAGACATGCTGATGGCAAACAATGGAGGAGGTTTTCCTTATGCCCTGTTTGCATGCATCCCTGCACGAAGCATCTGGTTAGCCCCTGTGAATGCTGGAGGAACAAAGCACCAGAGGTCTTCTTTTTTAGAGTTAAAAAAAAAGGTAACCTACCCTACCTTAACTGATTCAGAATTAAGTTCACGCAAGACATATTTGGTGGGTGTTTGCCCTATTTTACATGAGCTGATGAATTGCTTAACTTCCAGTGTTCCGATGCAGTGATCCTTTTTTTAAATTATAAATTATGGTTATTATAATCAGAATGTTTATTTGCAGTGTATTTTCAGCACAAATTCATTTGTGGAAAATGTGGTATGCAGATAAACTGACATTGTCTATGTTTATCTGTGACAAAACCTCCCTGTGAGACCACTTTCCATTTAACATGCAAATAGCACTTTTGATGTGTGGAGCACCTTATAGTTCTTTATTTTTTTAATCAATTACTTTGTCTCCACAACTGCTCCTCAAGTTACGTCCCTTTAAATCTCCATTTTTAGTCCAAGATTGAGCAAATTGCTTTTGGCGACACAACATGATCTAAGTATCTGGGATTCAAAACTCCCTCTTGTGTTGCTCCATGTTGGGTCTAATTGCTTCCATTGTCTGATATATTTTTGGTAAATTCTGCACAATGCTCAATTAACTTACAGCTTAAGCTCTTTCTTTTTTCTGTTTCTTGGGGAATGTAAGCTCTACCCTGTTTCTAAAGTTCTTTTGTACATAGTTTCCTGTAGTTTTACGAATGTGTGTTGTGATGATCATTTTTCACAATGAAATCAGGTGTTTATTGCTCCACATTTTGCAACTTGAACGTCACATGGCTTTCATCTAAACAAAGGCAGCTGTATGAATCTGTAAGACGGTGATGGGGAATCCAAAATTCACATCAGACACAGCCACCTTTCCTATAGAGTAGCCAACATAGTGCTTTCTAGATGTTACACTCCCATCTCCCATCAGCCCGGCCAGTGGTCGAGAATTATAGGAGTTCTGCAAGATCTGGAGGGCCACGGATTAGACACCCCTAATTTATTAGGACCGGTCAAACTGCCACAAAAGTGTGAGTAAGCATGCAAATTTCTCTAATATCCAGCTGGATGTTAAGAAACAGGGTGGGGAGCAGAGAAAGAAAGAAAACTGGCTTATGTTGAAGCCATGAGGTCTGCATGCTTCATAGCCTTAAGATGGTGCCTAGGAAGAAGTGTGAGGCTTGGGCTATGTGCCCATTACCAGCTTAAAACACAGCTAGTTATTATTTTTCTCAATTTGAATCAAAGCTTAGTTGGGGCGGGGTGGGGAAAATAACAGGATAAATGCACGGTATATAACGATTGTGGCTAACCTTGTGTGTAGACTCCAAAACCAGCGGTAGGAACACAGGAGTGTGTACACAACTTTCAGTTCTTCTAGAAGCTGTGAAAGATTTTGAGTTACACCTAGGGATGCTGGAACAAAAATCCAACGGCTGATTCTTCATTTCCACAAATACAAGCAACAGCAGTTACTCCAATCTGCTGCCAGCTTTAGGAAGCTTAATATCTGTGGTTCTTCACAAGGGGACTGCTGTTCTGGACCATACCTTTAAAACAGATTTGAATCATCAATCCTCTCCCAAAGAATAATGGGAACTGAAGTTTGTTAAGGCTGCTGGGAATTTTAGATCTGTGAGGGGTAAGCTGAAGTTTCCAGAATTATTTGAAAGAAAGACCGCATTTCAAATGTTCTTTAAAGGTAATGGCATGTACAAAGAAGAAGAAGAAGAGGAGTTTGGATTTCATATCCCGCTTTATCACTACCCAAAGGAGTCTCAAAGCGGATAACAACCTCCTTCCTCCCCCACAAAAAACACTCTGTGAGGTGAGTGGGGCTGAGAGACTTCAGAGAAGTGTGACTGGCCCAAGGTCACCCAGCAGCTGCATGTGGAGGAGCGGGGAAGCGAACCCGGTTCCCCAGATTACTAGTCCACCGCTCTTAACCACTACACCACGCTGGCTCCCATAGCCCTGATTTGCTCGTTCTTTCTGGACTCACTGCATTTTTCCCATTGGGACCATGATCCAACACAGCTCTATGCATGCATGGCTGGCTGTGGGGAAAGGACGCTCTATGCTGCGCACACCTGGAGGGGCGTGTGCGTAGCCTTACCAACTATTGTGGCGGAAACTTCAAAACTGCCGTTCTATTTTTAAGCTTTGAATTTTAAACTGAAGAATAGACTGCTTCGTTGTGGTGTGGTGGAAACTTCAGAGAAATCCCCAGCTCTTCAGAAATATCCTCGTGTTATTTACTTTTGAGGCCCAACGGGCGGTTATGGGTATCCAGCTGCAAAAAGATGAGAGGGCAACGTCACTTTTTAATAGTTGTGCGGCGGTAGGTGAGTTTCAGCAGGTGTGGGCTGAATTGCCCGCTTCTGCACAGCATTTAAAGGGTTAGGACCTCTGCCTTCTTTTTGGACCTGGCCATCCTCTTAAGAGACTCGTAGACCAGAATTAAATAGCCACATCGTAAAAGAGGCGTACAGCTAGTCTCAACCTCTTTCTAAAAGTTCATCCTGGAGTCATTCTGAAAGCCAGTGCTTTGCAAGCAGCACACTGACAAGCCCAACAGCTGCTGAACGTTCCTCACGTGGAAGCTGTTAGTCTGTTTACGTGAGACGGAGCAGTTTTGCAGTGCTGTTAATGGCCACAGAATGCAAGAGAGAGGCATCTGACTCTTGCGGAAAAGAACAGGAAAATGCAGTTCTCTTTAGTTTCGGCTCTAGGTTATATCTAGAGTGCCCGTGTGCAAAACAGGGTGGGATTCCTACACCCAACTCAGCCACGAAGCCTCCTGGATAATCGTGGGCCAATTGTGCTCTCTCATCCTCACCTACCTCACAAGGTCGCTGTGAAGATAGAATGAGGAGGGGGATGAACGTTGTATAACCCCCCTTGAGACCCTTGGAGGAAAGATGGGATATACAGTGGTACCTCGGGTTACATACGCTTCAGGTTACATACGCTTCAGGTTACCAGAAATAGTGCTTCAGGTTAAGAATTTTGCTTCAGGATGAGAACAGAAATCATGCTCTGGCGGCAGCGGGAGGCCCCATTAGCTAAAGTGGTGCTTCAGGTTAAGAACAATTTCAGATTCTGAACGGACCTCCAGAATGAATTAGGTAGTTAACCCGAGGTATCACTGTAAATGGAATAAATAAGTAAACTATTAAACATCTAGCCACCCTAGTTATCTCCAGCTCATCCATCTATCTATCTATCTATCTATCTATCTATCTATCTATCTATCATCTATCTATCTATCTATCATCTATCTATCTTTGCTGTAGGATGTCTTCATGTGCCTTACCTCTGAACACTCTGGAAATGAAATTTCCAACAGTTCAAAACAATATCTTACGGCTCCTATGTAATGCTCCTGGGACTAAATTGTGTCATAGAATCACAAGAGTTGGAAGGGACCATCTAGTCCAATGCAGGAATGTGCAGCCGCCCCATACAGGGATTAAACCTTGGTGTTATCAGTACCACGCTCTAACCAAGACGTTTTTTATATCCCCCCCCCCAAATTCAAAATACGAATGTTGAAAATCCCCTCCCTTGCTCATAACACTATTTTAATCCTTCTGCATTATATTTTAAACCCTCTGCTTTATAGCTTCTTCTTTATAGCTTCGTTGAGGACCCAGTGAAGTCTCCTTTCCTGTTACGTGTTGAAACAGTCTTCATAGCTATCTTAGCTTCTGTGTAGACCATACATTTAAAGCATCTCCCAAAGAATACTGGGAAACTAGTTTACTTCTCACAGAGCTACAATTTCCAAGATCCTTAAACCACAGTTCCCAGGAATCTTGGGGGGAGGTTGTGTGTTTTAAATGTATGGTACTTACACAGCCTCAGTGTATACAATTCAGCTTTCCATAAACTGTACTTTTTGCATTTAATGATCTTTTCACCCCACATTTCCAATGTTTTCCCCTCTCTATATTTTTTCCTCTATATGCCCGTTTGTATTTATCATTTCCTGAATTGGCTGTGTTCATGGGCGAGTACTGATACACGACAAACAGGGAAGTATCAGTATGCTTGGGGAAACTTCAAGGCTTGCAGAACTACCAATAAAAAAATTGGGGAAGGAAGGTAATCCCAAAACAGCTCAGTGAGGACTCGGCATATTCATTGGCCGTCAAAACTTACACCGCAATAATTCTGTTAGTCTTCAATATGCCACAGGACTCTTTGCTTATTGTATAATCATTCAATAAACACCCAGTGAGTCCCCAGAAACAGCAATAAATACAATTTAAAACACATATACATTAAATCAACATGTATCAATAATATTATAAATACTTAGCAGTGTTCCTGCCAACTGCATCAGTGCCCATATACATACAGTGGAACTTTGGTTCTTGAACTTTTTTGTTAAATAATTTTTATTGAATTTTCAAATTATAACAACAAATTTTCCACAAATCTTAATTGAACAATTTATATATCCATATTTCTCCCCTGCCCCCTCTTTGGCTTCCCCATATTTCCGTATTGATTTGTTAAACAAATTCTATACCCTGCTGGTTTTACCTCCTATATAGTTGAGAAAGTTTAGTCAAAACCTGCCAATGGGTCCAAATCTTTATACTGTCTTTTAATATAGTTTGTAAATGGCTCCCAGTCCTTTTTGAAATCGATGTTGTTTCTTTCATGTATCCTCTCTGTCAGCTTAGCCAGTTCTGCGTAGTCCATAAGCTTAAGTTGCCATTCTTCCTTTGTTGGCGTTTTCTATGTTTTCCATACTTGTGCTAATAAAATTCTTGTTGCTGTTGTCAAACTTAATCTGTTCCAGGAGTCCGTTCGACTTCCAAAACTGTTCGAAAACCAAGGTGCAGCTTCTGATTGGCTGCAGGAGCTTCCTGCACTCAAGCGGAAGCCGTGTTGGATGTTCGGCTTCCGAAAAACATTCACAAACCGGAACACTTACTTCCGGGTTTGTGACGATCGGGAGCCGATTTGTTCGGGAGCCAAGCCATTTGAGTATGAAGGTATCACTGTATATCTCTCCAACAATGCTAAATTTCTGTAAGTAAAAATATTGTGGGTTTGATAAAGAAAGCCCCTAATGTGAAAGTTGGCTTCTTTAAAGAGCTGGGCTGGAAGGACCAAGGAGTGTCGCCAGAGCATATGAGGGAAACGGCAGGATTGAAGGTATTTTGAGTTGAAATTAAATAAAAAATTTGTTCTCAGTCTAGGACAGCTCCCTGCTTTCTTCACTAATACAGGGAAGAACAGGCAGTACCAGAAGTGGGATAGTGATCTATAGGGTGATTTTGAAGCCAGAAAGCTTGAGAAAGAAGCCCTAGATGTGTTAGCTGTGCTCCAGAAAATTGGAGAAGATTTAAGCAGCACTTTGACCTGCTCATAGAAGCCCGTGGAGCTGCCGAGACGACAACGAATAAAAGGAAGGCAGCTCTGCTGGTGAATTTTGCAGGGCCCCAAGATGCTGATTTGCTTAACACCTTTTCACTAGCTGCAGAAAAAAAAAAGTCTAAACATGATAGTGTGGTTAACAAGTCTGAGGAACGTTTGCACACAAAGCAAAAAAGCAAGATGTTTGAAAGAGAGGTTTCTTCATACAATAAAAAAGTGAGACAGAATTCTTAGAGCCTTCTGCGCAGGCTGAGCCAGACTGTAAACATATTGTAAATCTCCCTGTGATCCTCAGATGATGGGAGATAATGAAATAATAATAATAATAATCAGTGCTTTTTTTCTAAAAAAAATGTTTAGGGGTACTCTCATTTTGATTCAAGTAAATCACCATTTTATAGTTTAGATTGGAAAAAATTAATACAGTAAATGGACAAAAGTACAAAGATTCACAAAATGTTTAGGGATATCCATAGCCCTGCGTCCCCGTCCCCCCCAAAAAAGCACTGAAAATAATAATGAAACTTCTGACTAATAAGGGATCAGATTGGCCTAAGAAACAGGATTGCAAACTGACTGGGAAATTGCTAGAAATTTCTTTACTTTAGCAAAAAGCAATTGAAATCTCCTGAGTTGCAAGAAATTACATGCAAAAGAGAATACAGTTTATTTGTTTGAAGGAAAGAGTTTTGTTGAGTTTGTGGATTGTGACTTCTAGCAGCCATGGTGGAGGGTGGCAGTGATAGTGAGCCTCACTCAAAACCTAGTTTTGACTTATTTGGAACAGCAAGCCAAAGTTTGCAGGAAATGCAGGAAAGTTTGCATGCACCCACAGTGGTGCAGGGCTGGTGGAAAAACATGCAGCAGATGGCTGAAGGCTGGCTACTTTGCTAGGGCCTGCAAACAAAATTAGTGGCAAGAAGAAACTGCAGTCTGTGCACAGTGTCACAGGAAGAAAGCAGCAACAATCTATATCACCAAAGGGCTGGCATATTAAGTTAGAGATAAATGGCAGCAGGACGCGGGTGGCGCTGTGGGTAAAACCTCAGTGCCTAGGACTTGCTGATCGCATGGTCGGCAGTTCGAATCCCCGCGGTGGGGTGCGCTCCTGTCGTTCGGTCCCAGCGCCTGCCAACCTAGCAGTTCGAAAGCACCCCCAGGTGGAAGTAGATAAATAGGGACCGCTTACCAGCGGGAAGGTATCAAATCAAATCAAATTTTATTAAACGGTCACAGATCAGATTAACTCGTACAGCTAGTCAGCGAAGCATAACACTGGAAAAAAACAAAGGACAATTTCAATACAGATTACGCCATAACAGCAATTTAAAATTAGACAGCATAAATAAAATTAAGTATTTGCCTTTGCCTGCATATTGACATTGGAGAGCTCGTTTCCTACGCCTAATAGCGGCTACACAGAATTTGGCAACATTGATCGTAATTTCAGGAACCTTATCTTCTACCAAGGCTCTCATACATTGGAGTTCTGGTTCATTTTTAAGCTTTTGTAGAACTGGGGCAATAAAGGTCAGGCGTAGATCCTCGTAGTAACTACAGTGCAGCAATACATGCAGACTTGTTTCCACTTCCGATGAGCCACATGGGCAAACACGTGACTCATATGGTTTGCCCTCATATCTGCCTAGCAGCAGGGCAGAGGGCAGAACGTTGAATCTGGCCAGGGTAAAGAAGTGTCTGTACTTAGGTATTTGTAAATCAGCCAGATAATTTGCGGGTGAAAACCCTCTTCCAAAGTCTCTAATTGTGGCATGTTTATCCATTTTGCCCATATGACATTGCAACTCTATGTCCCTAATGCGTTGAAGCACTTGACTTTTGGCTCTCTCATATCCTGCCGCTATCAAGATCTGCGGGGAGAATCCCAAGCTTCTTATCTTTTCAAACAGGGAAGCTTTCCAGGTAGAATGAAAGGTGTCTAAGAGTGTTAAAGGAGCCAAACCGGCCGGGGAAAAAATAAGTTTTAACCAATAGTGTATCTTTAGAATCCACAACCGTGCGTTAACGGGTGGTTGTCCAACTTCTAAGCGGACGGCTGGGACAAGCTGAAGCTCGCAAAGCCAACAGGAATTATAAAAGTGCTCAGAGTCTTTAAAATGTTTTCCGTTTGTTAGAAATTGGCATCTGGAGGGCAATTAAGATAAGGTTTTAAAAGAATAAAAGTGAGCGCCGGAGAGCGTGACTTGCCTCGGCGCCATCTTGGCTTCCCCCAGCGGGAAGGTAAACGGCGTTCCGTGTGCTGCGCTGGCTTGCCAGATGCAGCTTGTCACGCTGGCCACGTGACCCGGAAGTGTCTGCGGACAGCACTGGCTCCCGGCCTTTAGAGTGAGGTGAGCGCACAACCCTAGAGTCTGGCAAGACTGGCCCGTATGGGCAGGGGTACCTTTACCTTTACCTTAAATGGCAGCAAGCTGAACACTGGAGCACAAACGTGATTCCTGAAAGCATAGCAATGCTACAAAGCAGGCTTAGGCAAACTCTGGCCCTCCAGATGTTTGGGGCTACAATTCCCATCATCCCTAGTTAACATCCCTAGGACCAGTGGTCAGGGATGGTGGGAATTGTAGTCCCAAACATCTGGAGGGCCGGAGTTTGCCTATGCCTGCTACAAAGGAAACCAAGCTACAGGGATAATAGGAAAGTGAAATTAAGAGCATATGGAGTGAGAGCATTTTTATTTTTTTTGCTTGGCATGGCATTTCTGAGGCGGTTTGGACAGATAATGGCCCTCAGTTTGGCTTGTGAGTTTTAGAACTTCTCCAAAGTTTATGGGATTTCTTCAGATCACATCAAGCCACAAATATTCTCAGTCGAATGGTCTCATTGAAAATGGAAGTACAAGTTGTAAAGAAATAACAGGATTCAGGTACTGGCCCAAATTATGGAGCATCTCCTCTGGAACGTGGAAAAGTACCTGCTGAGCTTCTGTTTGAAAGGGTTATTCGAACCGAGTTGCCCAATTATCAGAGGCTGAAGGAATAATGCAGTACGCTTCTGGAAACATGTTCAACACCTCAGGACATGTTTTAGATAGATCATTTATTACGGTCAGAGACCAGCTTATAAAACACACTTGGGGGCACAGTCACAGAAGAAAAACAAACAATTAAAACAATGTACAACAATAAACTACCAGGACATATTTTCCACCGATCTGCCCTCACGATCTGCCCTTCCAGTGAGCACTCAGGGCTGATTTCCTTAAGAATGGTTGATTTTTAGCTCACACTATTTCCCAGCTTTCTTCACTCATGCAAGGAACAGCACAGTTATCTGGCCAAACACGTTTTGCAGGTTTTTGAAGCGCTGAAAACCTGCAAAGCCTCTTTGACATTAGGCAAATTACGGTAAATGCATGAGATAAGCAACCCTCCGCTCTGTTGTACTCTGGGCTTCCTTGCATGAGAGCTTCTTTTGTTTCGTTCTTTTGTTTGTTGGGCCTGATGCTACACAGGAACAGCAGATGTGAACTGATTGCGGTGCGTCTTGTAACCACGCGTCAATCTCAGGCAAAAGAAGTCCTTATAAGGAGAGCAACACAGTGGAAATTTATGCAACTTTTTGTTTGATTTTGTTTATATGGAGACATGGGGTGGTTCTGGGCTTTTCTCAAAACTGAGCCAGCTGAACGGTTCCTCCACCACCACCCTAGATGAATGAAACGCCCACACCCTTGCTGTGAGTCTCATGATATGCTGAGCTACATAACAATGTGGAAATCTCAGGCCTGGGGGGAGAAATGGGGCCATGCGGTCCTCTCCATCTGGCCTATTGGACTCCCCACCCCAGCACACACCCCATCACCCACCCTCGTTGGGTGTTTTTGCTTGGCTAAGAATGCCTCCTTGAAATCTGATGGCGTTTCTTCCTTGCAGACAGAAAGGGCTGCTTGTAGAAACCGGCTTATTGTTCAGAGGTGAAAATTTGCATTCTTTGCTCCACCCACTTTTACCTGTGGCCCCGCCCACCATTGGAATGTGTTATCACTTCAAACACCTTTTTATCTCATTATGCAGTACATCATTTCCCAAAATACCCTCACGTCCACATAACAATGTGGATTCAATGCATCCCCTGGGTACATGTTTTTGCGTTATCCACATGACGTTTTCCTCCTCATCCAAGTGACTTTCTTTTGGGATTTTTTGTCAGGCAGCCAATGGAGGTTAGAAAAGCTCTCAGCCATGTGCTCCTTTAGCATGCCAAAGCATCCATCTCCCCAGCTCAAGAACATCTAAGGACATGGTCTGAACTGTAATAAACAAAAATCTGCCCTTATTCCCTTATGGGGGACACTAGAGCCCTTACAGAGTCCTTTGTAGGTTCTCCAGTGGTTGGAGAAAATAAGAGGCCAACCAGAGAATATTGAGAAGCAAAGCAGCTAGTAAGCCTGATCTTTATTGAACTTTTGCAACAGGGTGCTCCCCTCACAGGCAGGAAAGGAGGAGGACCCAGAACCAAGGTGTGCCTGCACTTATATAGACATTTTAAATTGCCTTCCCTGGAGCTCAAGACCACCCCTCCATACATCATACATACATCACAGAAAAAGTGGTCTGCAACAGAAATTTGAATGTTGTTTTTCCTGTCTGCCAGGTTATCTGATAATGTCTTATCTGATTGGGTTTCCTGGTAGTCTGGCCATCCCTTTGAGATGGTGCTTACCCAGTTCCTGAGACAATGTGAAGGTTCCCTCACCCCCTCCCTCCTTGCAGAGAAAACATTTGGCCAGTTTGGGAGTCAAAATGGTTTCAGGACAGTCTTCCTGTGCTGCTCCAGACATGTGGCCCACATATCCATGTACGTGCCTGGCTGGCACATTTATGAATATATATATCAGAACCTTGCTTGACTCCAACTCCCACCAGCTCCATCTATCACAGCCAATGATGACCAGGGATGATGGGAGATGGAGTCCTAACAATATCTGGAGGGGCAACACAGCTTCCTCAGTTCTGGTCCAAAGGCACTTTGCTGAAACTAAGCAGGTCTGGGGCTGGTCAGTTCTTGGAATCAAGGCGATTCACTTGGGAAAACCCGTGCCTTGAGTTCCAGAGGGTGGAGAGACACGGGTGTACATGAGATAGATTAGTACGCTGCCTCTGTGCACCCTCTCTGAAAGTGCAGATAGCTGATTATTTTCCCCAATATATTTTTGTAGCTGAGGCAGAAACAAGCTAGCTGCACACTGTTGGGCTTGCCCTTTCTTCACAGGAAGGGGAGGGGTTGTCTTGAGATAATCTTGCAGGGTTCGATGTTCCTTGGTTACCTCTAGAGGGGAAGCACAGCCTCTGAAATTCTGGAGTCAGCCTGAGAACTGCTTCCACTGCCTCAGAGTGTGTGCAGGTCACAGCTCCTTTGCTGCCAAACTTTGCCACCAACAGTTGTGACCGGCAGCCAAGTCAGCTTCAAGGTAGGTTTGAGATCTTTGACTCACGTATCTGTGGAAATCAAACACTTTATGCTCCAGGAACGCTTCGGCTAGAATAGTCCAGGTTGCCGTTTCTTTATCTTTCGCCACCTCCGAGTCAAATTGTGAAAGAATAAGATTTCACGAACTTTCTTTATCTCTGAGCAGGCTGCACAGAATGACTAATCCGTGTAATAGATGGAGGTCATCGCTTGTTTTGAAGGCATGGTTTTACTCATAAGCAGTGTCTTCTGTAGAAATGTATGTTTTTACTCACAAGTTGTAAACAGTGTGTTGCTCAGAAAAGCAATTAAGTTTTGAAATGTCATTGTTTTTCATACCTTTGCAGAATTTTCCAGAATTTAGATCAGATTTAGATTGCAAACATGTGTCTTACCAGCATGTATTTTGCTCGAATGGTTTACACACATAACTTGTCTTGGGAGAGTGCTTTTACAAGCAAGGGATCTCCAAATCTTGTTTCATAATGAGAAATTTTAAAGGACACAACATACCCAGAGGCGAACCTAGGATCCCTTGCGCTCTCGGCAAGTAGCTGTATTGCCCCCCCCAAAAAAACCCTCCACTTTTCTGCAATAGCCACATTAGAAATTACTAAATTTTATGCAACCCAAGTATTTGAAGTGTCTGCATTGCGGGTGATGCAAGATGGAAGGGTGGGAAAAAATTGCACGTCTTTGTGCAGCGTTGCAAGAAGCACAGGAAGATTCTCCCACATTTGATCTCACCACGACAGCAACGTTGTATATGCACATGTTTGCACCAGTCTCAAACCTTGCCATTTCTCCTACTGCTCAGCTCTCCTACCCAGCTTTTTCATTTCTTTTTAAAATAGTTTTTATTAAGGATTTTTTTGTGTTACAAAACAGATGCAGGGAAAGGTACATCTATCGTCTCCACTTCCAGTTCATAGAGTCTTTTACACAGTTCATTTACATTTAGCGAGAGACACTTTTGTCACAGATGTCTTGCAGTTGCGGAAAAAGAAAGGAAGGGAGATTGGGAGGTTATTGTTCTTTCATTCTCTTGCCTAAAGTGTTAGTGTAGGGGTTTTTTTGGGGGGGGGATCCTGAGCCCGCTTGGCTGTGTTCAGTTGACTGCAGTGTGGTTTGTTTGTAAGGGAGGGCCTGGTTGTGGGGTCAGGTTAGCCATATTGATTTGTATGCTGTTGGTGGGGGGGGGGGGCGGGGATAGGTTGTGGCTATGTATGTGATAAAGCAGGCATAGGGAAACTCGTCCCTCCAGATGTTTTGGGACTACGACTCCCATCATCCCTAGCTAACAGGACCAGTGGTCAGGGATGATGGGAGTTGTAGTCCCAAAACATCTGGAGGGCTGAGTTTGCCTATGTCTGATGATAAAGGAAGTGCTTTTTTTTCTAAAAGTATGTTTAGGGGTACTCTAATTTTGACTCCAGAAAATCACCATTTTATAGTTCAAATCAGGAAAAATAACTACAGTAAATGGACAAATGCACAAAATGTTTAGGGGGTATGTGTACCCCTACGGCCGTCCCCCCAGAAAAAAGCACTGGATAAAGGGGAACCGTACTGAGGGGAAGGCTTCCAATTTTGCTTGTCCCCGTACTAGCTTGTTTGTTGGTCAACTTTTCTAATAGGGCGGTTTCCCATACATTTTGCTAGCGGTGGTCCAGCTCTTGTCTATAATAGTCTCACAGATAACCGGAGACAGATTTCTGGGGTGATTTTTGCACTCACACCCCTCTGGGCCTGCACCCCTGGTGGGGGCTGGTTTCACCAACCCTTGGGTATGCCTCTGAATACGCCTCTGTTTCAGGTTAATGTGTCCAGCCGTCCCGAAGCTGTGCTCACAGTCCAGCTTCTCGTGTGGCAGGCCTCATGTTCAAGTTATAAATGCAGGCTACAGTTCCACCGTTGTGTTAAAAAGTGTATTGTATTGACAGTGGCACTGATAGAAGCCTTATGTGTGAGAGGGTCATTGGACTCAGTTGTAGAACCAACATTCATAGGAATCTTATATCTTGTGGCCAGTTTATTAGTCTGTCCAGCCACCCAACACTTCCAAACATTGATTGTTTTTAGATGTTTCTTACTGATGTGTTTGCTGCCTTCGGCTCCTTTGGGAGGAAGTGTGGGATACATATATATATAAATATCCAGTATTGTCTACTCTATGGGACGTGGGTGGCGCTGTGGGTTCAACCACAGAGCCTAGGACTTGCCGATCAGAAGGTCAGCGGTTCGAATCCCCGCGATGGGGTGAGCTCCCATAGCTCGGTCCCTACTCCTGCCAACCTAGCAGTTTGAAAGCATGAAGTGCAAGTAGATAAATAGGTACCGCTCCAGCGGGGAGGTAAACGGCGTTTCCGAGTGCTTCTCTGGTTTGCTAGAAGCGGCTTAGTCATACTGGCCACATGACCTGGAAGTTGTACGCTGGCTCCCTCAGCCAATAAAGCGAGATGAGCGCCGCAACCCCAGAGTCGGCCACGACTGGACCTAATGGTCGGGGTCCCTTTAACTTTTTATTGTCTTCTCTGATTGGTGGCAGCTCTCCAGGGACCCCAGGCAGAGGTCTTCCATATCACTTGGTAGTGCCCGGATCCTTTGGATTCCCAGAGATCTACAGATTGAACCTGGGACCTTGTACAACATGCGTAGCATATGCTCAACCACCGCGAAACTTAGGCTCCTCTCATGTCCACGATACTGCCCCTGCCCTTCACCCAGCAGTAATCCAGCTATCCTTTTCTGTACAGGAGGAAGGAAGCAGCATCTCCTCCAGTTCCCCTAACAACCCCACTCTGCTTTTTAATCTTGCTTACCAGGATATGTTTCCCACTGGGTGGACTGTGAGACTCTGGCTTCTGTTTATACTCCTTGCAATGATACATGCAGAGAAGATGCTGGATTCAGGTAAAGTAGAGAGATGGGTTTTGCACATGTGGAGAGGGGGAGAGTGTCAGAGTTTCACCCTTTTAGCTGGCAGTGTAGCGGACCCTCCGAGTGTCCCTGTTTTCCAGGAACGGTCCCAGAATTTCAGAAGCCATCCTGGATTCCGATTTGATCCAAGAATGTCCCACTTTTCCTTAGGACATCCCTATTTTCATTGGAGAAATGTTGGAGGGTATCCTCTGTGTCTTTGGTCCTTTGGTCCAGAGACTGCAGCTGGTTGCAGCCCCAGTGGTGAGTGGGGCTTCTTCTCAGGCAGATATCATACCAGTGCGAGGGATCCGTGCTGGCTGCCTGTTAGCCACTAAGCCAGTTTTCAGGCACTGCTACTTGCACACAAAGTCCTAAGTAACTCTGGACCAGGTTACCTGGAAAACCATATTCCTCTTCACTGCCTGCGATCAGCTAATGGAACCTGGTTGGTTTTGCCATGGCCTGACAATAATCTGCTTGTGGTAACATGGAGACAGGGCCTTTTCAGTGGTGACGCCAGTGTTGTTGAATGTCTTCCCTGCTGAAATACAAGAGGCTCCAGCAAAATTGGCATTTTTACACAAGGGTTCCCCTAATTTAAACTTGTGGCTTGTTTTTACTGTTTTGATTGTTATGCTGTTTGACTGTTTTATTGCATATTTTAATTTGAGATGTCTTAGGGCTTAACCACACTTACCATTTGGCCCGCACTTTCCAGGCACTGGTCCATGCTTAAAAGCTCTGTGTCTGAGCAGTTTTTTTTACTGCTCAAATGAAGCAAACGTCAATTCAGGTTTTCAGCTAATTGCTGTTTGCTCTGATTGAGCTTTAAAGGACGGGTTTCTGCAGAGAAAGCTCCAAAGGAAAAAAAGGGGGGGTGCGAAAGAATGAGCAGAGGAAAGGTAAGTGTGACTAACCCCCTAATGCTGTTGAGCACTTTAATTGTGAATTTACTGTACGGTTAGAAGTCACTTTGGCATAAAAGTGGTATATAAATTAAATAATAATAATAATAATCAGAATTAAGCTCCATTGTATTCCATGGAGCTTACTAGCGTTTAAGTGAGGGAGGGGATTTCAGCCTTATTGGCCTGTGCTTGGGGATTGTCTGACTGCGTGTTCATGAGGTTTAGCAGCTTCCCAACAATGGGTTTGGAAGAGGAGATGGGAGATGGAGCCAGACTGGCCAACCAGACTGCCTGGGGACTATCAGGTGTGTCAGCAGGAGGGAGTGGGAAAGAGAGAGCTGGCATTAGCTCACCTGTGTTTCCTTTGCAGGTTCATGCCAGCCTCATCCCTCCTGCCACGAGTGCATCCGTTCCCATCCCAGCTGTGCCTGGTGCAAGCAACTGGTGAGTATCACAGAAGCCTGTGTCATTTTCCTTTTTCCTCAGTCTAACTCTAGCATATCCTTTGGGGGACCAAGGAATCGTTTTTCCTAGGGTTGGCACCTCAGAGCTTAATTTGCTGTTAATGTATTTTTGTTTAAAGCGTTGGGTGGGTGGACTGACTACTCAGGGCTCGAAACGCCCAAACATGTGGCTTTTATTCCTTTAATGCTGAGACAAAGGTACTCTGTGCATGTCCAGCGGCACCCTTTTCTCCAGCCAACTGGTGGGGGGAAATAGGTATTTCTGACCACCCCACCACCTGATATGTGGCAGCAAGCTTGACTTGCTTGCTTGAGCCATCTGAAGCCTGTTGCCACTTTCCTGTGTTGCAACCTCCTCCTCGGCCTTGCTTGATCCACAAGCCTTGGTGGGTTGACAGGCAAACACTTTGGACTCCTGATTGCACAGGATAATTCTCCCAGTCCAAGCAGTTGTGCCCGTTGGCAAAAGAGGCGAAACATTTCCTTGAAGGTGGCAGCATCTGGAGGTGGCAAGCTACCAGCCTGGCCTCTGACTCACCCCTTGTCCTTTCACTGTGGTTTCTCTCGCACAGACTTTCTCTTAAACTGTGCAAGAGAAGGTCGTGTACTGAGTCAGCAAGAATCTAAACCAGCAGCACTCTGGAAATTTGAGGCTCTTGAAGCCACTTCTTTAAAGAAGCAGATGTGAAGGAATATATTCCATATAATGATACAAAGAGTGCCTCTGAGTACGTACAGAGCTGTGTGTGTGTGTGTGTGTGTTTGTATGTGTGTACAGAGACAGAGGAGGAGAGAATTAGGGAGCACATCTTCCTTCTGGGACAGATGGTGGTACCTTGGGTTAAGTACTTAATTCGTTCCGTAGGTCCGTACTTAACCTGTAACTGTTCTTAACCTGAAGCACCACTTTAGCTAATGGGGCCTCCTGCTGCCGCTGCACCGCTGGAGCACGATTTCTATTCTTATCCTGAAGCAGAGTTCTTAGCCTGAAGCACTATTTCTGGGTTAGCGGAGTCTGTAACCTGAAGTGTATGTAACCTGAAGCGTATGTAACCCGAGGTACCACTGTACTTAACCCGAGGGACCACTGTACAATGATACGCTCTGTAACTGACTGTCCTAGCTCACGTTCACGGGGCAGCTGATGAGGACCAACATATCACTTCCTAACAGGATCAGTGTACGCATTTTAGCATAGCACCGCAAGACAACCGTTTCCTGTCCGCCCACAGGGCAGCAGGCCATAAAACTGTAATAATATCCCTCTGCTGACATCACCCGTAGCCCTGGCTCTCTCTTAACATGGCAGGCTTGGCGAGTCTCATCTGGGGAGGGGGAAAGATCCTACCTTCTCTCAGGAAATCTTTCCCAGAACCCTCTTTGCTGAAATGATAAAGGCCTCGTGCCCTTCTACCCTCCTAGCCCTGTGGTGCTGGGCCCCCACACCCAGTACCACCCCCTCAAAAAAAACCCAAACACCAAAACCACACTTCCATAGAAAAGAACTATTGCTCTCAGTACCCACTGTTCACCCTCCCAGTGCCGGAAAGCCAGCCAGGTGCCCTGCTAACCATGAGGGAAAGAGTCGCTCACCACATCCTGCCCAGATGTTTGCGTTCAGGCTGAAGTTTAATTTTTATGAATTGTACATGTATGCACATGCATTGCCACTTTCATTACTGTAAATTGCCTTGTGAGTTTTTAACAGCGGCAGTGCATTGAGGGTGGGGGGAGAGAGAGAGAGAGAGAGAGAGAGAGAGAGAGAGTTCCTTCGATCAGACATAGGTTCAAAACCATTATAATTGATTTAATGATAAACCCTCTCCTGGATCTCTCAGGCTTTGCTGATCTTAACGGTTTTGTTTCTAAAAGGAACCAGTTTCCTAAAAGAAAAGTAGGCATAGGCCTAGCTTTGCTGCATGTGGCTTGTGTAATTTGGCCATGTATGCATCAGTAAAAAAGGAGGGAATGCCTCACCCTGCCCACCCCATACAAGATGCAGATTTGCATAGCATTTGCATATACTAAGTTCATGCAAATTATGAAATAATTACTGCGATTTAAAAAGGAGCGTGCTACATCTCACTGGGTGGGTGTGGCCACAAGGTGGCTCCTGTTTCTGCCCAGGCTGCTGTCTAGGTGCTGCTAACTATTGATGGCTAACTTCAAGGCCTCCTCCCTGTCCTCCTTTCTTCTTATGGTTCTTTATCTTTATCTTGGGCTACAACTTGTAAAATTCTATTGTGTTACCTCTTACTCCAATAAAGGTAAAGGGACCCCTGACCATTAGGTCCAGTCGTGGCCGACTCTGGGGTTGCGGCGCTCATCTTGCTTTAATGGCCAAGGGAGCCGGCGTACAGCTTCTGGGTCATGTGGCCAGCATGACTAAGCCGCTTCTGGCTAACCAGAGCAGCGCACGGAAACGCTGTTTACCTTCCCGCCGGAGCGGTACATATTTATCTACTTGCACATTGAAGTGCTTTCGAACTGCTAGGTTGGCAGGAGCAGGGACCAAGCAAAGGGAGCTCACCCCGTCGTGGGGATTCGAACTGCCGACCTTCTGATCGGCAAGCCCTAGGCTCTGTGGTTGAACCCACAGTTCCACCCGCGTCCTTACTCCAATAAACACCCCTAAATGCTACAACTTTTCCTCAGGGAGATGCCAGACCCACCTGATCATTTTGCTTTCCCCTTTCTGAACCTTTCCCTTTTTGAAGTGGGGCTGCCAGTACTGTACATACTGTTCCATCTTCTTCCTTGTCACTGTTTGCATGAGTAGAGAGGGCAGGTGAGCAGAACAATGACTGCAGGAAGGAGGAGGAGGAAGAGGACTATCGGGAGCAGCAAGCTCTGAGGGGTGGGCTAGAAGGGGCGTGAGCCTGGGCAGTGGCCGGAATGGTGACCCTGATAGCCTGAGAATGCGCATTGCGCTTTCTGTCTTATGGTGTGTGTGGAAAAGACACTGATCTCAGCACCCCATAGGATGGGTAGCGGGGTAAATCGTTTATCTGGCTGCAACAGCAATTCAAAGACAAAGCAGCATTCGGGCCTGCAGTTTTTTCACCTATAAAACAGGAAACCACTGCCGCTCCACTGATAAGGCGGTGGTGGCTGCCTTTTTGGATGTCTTGTCAATTTTGGTGGTGGGTTGGGAGAAGAGTAGAGTGGGGAAGGGGTGCCAGCCATTGTTGCTTATACTGCAGAGGAGCTCCTCCATTGCCACACGAGACAAACACATTGGCACAATGGTGGTTCCTTCATTGCCATGCGCTTCTAAGCAGGTGGACGACGGCTGATGACGACTGTGATAAAAGTGTGATTCTGTTGTTTGCATATTGAGTACAGTAATATAGGGAGATCCCCAATTGGAGGGGGGCACCCCCACAGCTTTCACAGCAGGTGGGGCCATCCACGCCGAGGCATTTGCCGTTCCTGTAACGACCCTCTAATAAGCTACATTGGGCAAAGGTTGAAAGAGCAAGCAGTTGGCAGCACTCAATTTCAAGTACGGTCAGGCTGTTAAAACCGCCATTGACCCTAAACAACAGAAGTAGATGGTTTTCTGGATGCATCTTTTTAAAAATTATTATTAAAGATTTTCTTGATTTACAGAAGTATGTGTAGTGTCTCTCTCTTGTATTTTTTCCATGTAACATTTTAAAAATCAGTTTCATTTGTTGAGACATTAGGGAAAAAAGGGGGATAGGGTGGACGGGGGGGGGAAGATGGGTGGGGTCGGGTGGCAATGTTTCTATTTTGCTTAATGTATGTAGGGTTTGGTTGTCAGCGTTGCTTGTGCAGGTTCTCCGCTGTTCACTTGTGTTTCTTTGGTGGTGAGAGAGGTTGGGGTTGGCCTAGGGTGTGGTTGTTTGTGATTGGCTGTGGTGATCTTTTTTTTCGTGTGTGAGTGGGGTGGGTGGGTGTTTTGGATCAGGTTAGCCATACTGATTTGTATGCTGTTGGTGGGTTATTGTCATTGTCTTGTTGGGCTGTGTATGTGATAAAGGGGAGCCTTACTGGGGTGAAGGCATCTTCTTCTGTTTGTCCCCATGTCAGTTTCAGTTTATTGGTTAATTTTTCTAGAAAGGCTGTTTCCCATACTATTTGGTACCATTGGTTCTGGACGCATCTTCTGAAACGGTACTAACAGCAGCATCAAAGGGAGAGTGAAGATGAACAAATCCCTTGCAAGCTAGTTGCAGCAAGTCTCGGAGGGTTAAGAAGTTACAGATTCCGACCAAGGTTTCACTAGTCCCTTGAGGAGCCATGCTGGATAGTGAACCCTGGATGCAGTGGTGTCCAAGAAGTCATTTTTCTTTGCCACCACTTCATTTTAGCCACTGCCATGTGCTCCAGCCTGTGTTTGGCTGGCTTTGTTACAAGATTTGTGACGTGCTCCAGCTGTCGCCCAGCCTCCTTCATTGTCTGAAAGTTCACTGGAAAACCCTGAGCTCTACAGGGTCAGAGGAGTGATCCCATTGATTTTCTTGCTATTCCGTAGTAAGATTAGGTCCTTGGCAGGAGCATCGGTCTTGCTGGCCAGAAAATCCCCAGGGCATTCAGGAATCCCCCGGATACCATAAGTCTACTGGGGAATGGGATAACAGATTGGTCCCCCAGCACCCCTACGGGTTAAACCTCCCCAGAAATGGTCCAGCCATGACAGAGGTGTAAGTATGCCACTCACAGCCATGGAACGAAAACCAATTTACTGAGACATTGCTATGAATATATAATTGAATTTTAAAAATGAAAACCATACTTTTTTGAAAGTTTTGGGAATGGGGAACCTGTGGCCTTCCAGATGTTGCCAGACTACAGTTCCCATCACCCCTCACCATTGGTTATGTTGACTGAGATTCGGCAACTTTTTGGAGGGCCATAGGTGCCCCATTCTTCTTTTAGATTACTGTATTTTTTCGCTCTATAAGACGTACATTTTCCCCTCCTAAAAAGTAAGGGAAAATGTGTGTGCGTCTTATGGAGCAAATGCAGGCTGCACAGTGCTCCCTCTTGCTGTTCTAGCTTCTGGCTTAACCGCGTGCAGCCTCTTCTGGGCAGGGGGAGTCTTCATCCTGCTGCCTTGAAGAGGCTGCGCAGCTATTCCAGAAGCCAGAAGAGCAAGAGGGATCAGTGTTTGCTCAAGAGGCTTTGCATTGCTTTCTTGTTTCTTGTTTTCCTCCTCTAAAAACTACGTGCGTCTTATAGTCAGGTGCATCTTATAGAGCGAAAAATACAGTATGTGCTGGACTCCCAACTCCCATCAGCCCCAGTCAACATGTTCGATGGTCAGGAATCAGTTGCCCTGTGTTCCACGCATTTTTGCAGCCATTTGGAGAGAGTCCTCTTTGCTCCGATTCCTGTTCCCATGTGTTCTTTCTCGCCTGCCCCTCCAAAAGAAGGGTGTGTGTGCATGGAAGCAATGCTGGAAACCTGTCCGCTTCCCATTCCCCCCCCTCCAGGATTTTGTGCAAGCAGGTGAGTCGGACATGGAGCGCTGTGCCCCTCGGGTGGAGCTGGAGCGTCGTGGCTGCCTCCCCAGTGAGATAATGGATCCGCACAGCAGGCAGCGTGTGCTGGAGGACAGGCCCCTGAGCAACAGCACCCAGCGCCAGAGCTTCACTCAGCTCGCCCCGCAAAGAATTGCTCTTCAGCTTCGGCCTGGTAGGTCCTCCCTCCAGCCTGCCTTTTGCCAGTTTGGGTTGTGATG
Source organism: Podarcis gaigeae (assembly GCF_964106915.1). NCBI lineage: Eukaryota > Metazoa > Chordata > Lepidosauria > Squamata > Lacertidae > Podarcis > Podarcis gaigeae. The sequence goes on along the minus strand of NC_139679.1, from coordinate 17,097,089 downwards.
GAATGGGTGGGAGATAGTGATGTTAAATTCTCAAGAAAAATATTCTCGAGAATATTCTCAATCAATGAGAATATTAGAGAATTTTCATTTAAAATAGGAGAATATTCGTTTTCATCCATTGAAAATGATATAATTTTAATGCATTGAAAATGATATAATTAGTTAATATACATGTTTGTTCATGAGTAGACTTGTTCAGATGGCAACCAAAAACTGTACAGATACTTTTACTCAATGGGGCAGTGCAGTGAATTCACATTCTTTGAATTTTTGCACCAAACTTGAAATTGAAAATTCAACGTGAATGACTCACTTTAATCACTGAGCCTGCCACTAACTGCATATTTACCATCAACTTTGAATTCTAATTATGTTGTGCATGTATGAAATGTACCTTTTAAAGAAAAAGGAATATAAAAATGTTCATCAAACGAAATGAATAGCATTTTTAAAACTTTTTTAAAAAATGTTTCCTGTAGCTCACATTACAGAACTGCTGATAGTGAATGACAGAATGCCCAGTAATGTAACTGGATCAAAAAAATCATTATTCATTACTTACAGTGGCATCATCACAGCTTGACTTATTATTTACTCGGTTTTTAAAATGTGGGTTGTAAAACTGGTTCTTACATTAGAATTTGCAGTTTGTAAAGAATGTTCTCCAGAGAATTTTCTCATTCTCAATAATATTCTCCAGAGAGAAAACATTATGGGAGAGATGGCTGTTTGGCAGGGATGTTTCAGGGAGAAGCACTGTCTTCCTCCTCTCTCCTTCTGTGACACTTGCTCCCTGTCTTGGGTCAGCATTCAAAGGCAGAGGAATGGCCAGCTTCGATTAAACTTCTCCTGACCTCCCTCCTTCACCGATACGATGTATGTGGAAGAAATAAAGAATTGTGAATCCACTCAGGTTTCTCCAGCCTTCCTTTTGCCAGTTTGGGTTGTGTATCCCTCAATTGTTTCCTGAGACTCGAAACGGCATTAGGGCCACCAGCACAACAGTAAATAGGCAAACCTTCAGCAATTTGTGTTATTGATGTGAGCTGGATATAATCTTTGTGCAAGGTACTCATCATTTATTATTATTATTAATTACCCACACTTCACCGTAAGGTCCCAGGACAGGTTAAAACAATTCAAACACAATATTGAAAACAGTTTAAAACAATATACCAGTTGTAGTCTCCCCAAACAATGTTTATTTTTTCCAGTCCATTGCCTATATCTGTGGCTTTGTACGCACCATAGCATTAAAGCACATTTGAAGCACATTCTTTCCCTCAGAGAATTCTGGGCACTATAGTTCACACGTCACAGAGTTACAATTGCAAATGACCCTTTACAAACTACAATGGCCAGAATCCTTTGAGGGAAAGAATGGGCTTTGGATATAAGGACATGCCCATTCATTATTGCATATGTGTTGTTTGTGGTGATCATGCTGTTAGGAATTACTTGGAATATTGTAGTCCCTCCACTTTTTTGGAAGTGAATTCATGGTTTGGACATGTCCAAACCATGATCTGATGTGGGAATTGTAAATTACATTTCTATCTATTTAAAAGATTTTAATCATACTGGATTTCAGGGTGATAAAGGTAAAGGGACCCCTGACGATTAGGTCCAGTCGTGACTGACTCTGGGGTTGCGGCGCTCATCGCGCTTTACTGGCCAAGGGAGCCGGTGTACAGCTTCCAGGTCATGTGGCCAGCATGACTAAGACGCTTCTGGCGAACCAGAGCAGTGCACAGAAACGCCGTTTACCTTCCCGCAGGAGCGGTACCTATTGATCTACTTGCGCCTTGACGTGCTTTCGAACTGCTAGGTTGGCAGGAGCAGGGACTGAGCAACGGGAGCTCACCCCGTCGTAGGGATTTGAACCGCCAACCTTCTGATCAGCAAGTCCTAGGCTCTGTGGTTTAACCCACAGCGCCACCCGCGTCCCTCGTGTATCAGGGTGATACACAGCATAAAATAAATACTGCCCAGGGGTGGGGTGCTGAGGGGGAGGAAGCAAGCAAATGGCTCCTAATAGGCTAAAACCTCTAGTATCTAAAAGATTGTGGTGCTGGCACGAGGGAGACATTTGCTTCTGTTAATAGCTTGCATACATCTCTGATGGAAGAGGTACATTGAGAACGGCCTTGGCCTAGTCATATGAAAACAGGGTTGGAGGGACCCTGTGGCCTTCTGGGTGTTGCTGTTGGACTCCTGCCCCCATCAGCCCCAAACAGCATAGCCCATGACCATGGATGGTGAAAGTAACAACCACTGGAGGCTCCCCAGGTTCCCAGGCTCTGGCTAAAATGAGACTCGGTGCTCCTTCACAACACTGGAAAGCATACAGACGGTATCTTGCTAGCACTGAGGATTCGACTCCCTCTTCCTTCCTACTCTGTGCATTCAGGCGAGGAACAGAGGGTCACAGTGCGCTTCAGACGGGCTGAAGGTTACCCTGTGGACCTGTACTATCTCATGGACCTGTCGTACTCCATGAAGGATGACCTGGAGAACATCAAGCGGCTGGGGAACCATCTGCTAGCTGCCCTACGTGACGTCACCACTTCAGTGAAGATTGGTATGCTGATCTGGAAGCAATGCTATGGTGATGGTGGTGATGGTGGCAGTTGTAGGGCTGGGTGGTGGGTTAGGCTGAGAGATGGCGATCGGTTTGGATATCCCCAAAAAACCCAAGGAAAATCTTTCTGTATGCCACCACAGCTGTGAGGGTTATAACAGCTACACATTGGAAAAGCAGGCATATACCCACCACATCTGATTGGATACAAAAGCTAACAGAGTACGTGGAGTTAGACTACTTATCAGAAAGAATCAAAGATAAATCCAAACAGGAGTTTGTCTCAAATTGGAACTGTTTTAAGGAATACTTGAAGAGTAATTGCTGCAGTCTGAAAACGGTGACGGCCTTTGAGTACCGTATTTTCCAGTGACGGCCTTTGAGTACCGTGTTTTCCGGCGTATAAGACGACTGGGCGTATAAGACGACCCCCCAACTTTTCCAGTTAAAATACAGAGTTTGGGATATACTTGCCGTATTAGACTACCCCTCTTCCAACGCACACCAAATAAAAATTTAAAAACCCAGTCTCCAGTCCGGCTCAGAAATGTGCTCCACTTCCCAGTGGCTTCTGGGGCCAATTTTCGAGCGTATTTCTGCTTCATCTGAGCTTGGTGTCCTCTGATTTAATTTGCTGTCATTTTATCCTTTGGTGGAGAGTTGCTGCAGGAGCTGCTGCTGTAGCCGGCGTATAAGACGACCCCCAACTTTTGAGAAGATTTTCCTGGGTTAAAATGTAGTCTTATACACCAGAAAATACAGTAGTTCCTGTGGATAACAATGTTAAAAGGAAAATCGATACGTAAGAAAATATTATAAATAAAAAGATAATGGATAAATATAGGCAATACGTTTATGAGTACAAAACGGAAGAGACGGGAAGTCACTTATTTATGAGGAATAGTATGATTTTAAAATTACATCTCTTTTCTTCTTCTTTGTGTACAGTAATGCTTGCTGATCTATAATAATCATAATTATGAACATAATTTGAAAACAAGAATATGTATAATTGTAAGATGTAAAGTTATGATGCAAAGGTGTACTTGTGAGTAATAAAGGAAAACTAATTTAAAAAGAGAGAGATGGCGATCGGCCCATCATGGCCGGAGTGGTGGATTTGAACCTTCGCAAGTCCTATTCCGACCCTCTTTGACACCGCATGGGCTTTCAAACGCACTGTTAGGTGACGGGAAACAGCAGGATCTCTTTGTTGCAGGGTTTGGCTCCTTTGTTGACAAGACGGTGCTGCCCTATGTGAACACAGCACCCTCCAAATGGCAACACCCCTGCCCTCACTTAAACGAGACCTGTCAGTCGGCGTTCAGCTACCAGCACGTGCTGACGCTCACAGACAACGCCAGCGAGTTCGAAAGCAGGGTCAGCCAGCAGCGCATCTCTGGGAACCTGGACACGGCTGAAGGGGGCTTTGACGCTATCATGCAGGCAGTCACTTGCAAGGTGAGATGGCTTTACGTGCATGGCTGATAGAGGAGGTGCATGGCTGAGAAGGGAATGTAGGCCCTGACTACAATAAGGCAGGCACAGGAGCATGTGTTCGTGCGCATGCACACACATATGTGAACCCAAGCATGTGCAAACCCTAAACTATGCTAATCTTCCTGTTGTACAGTGGTACCTCTGGTTAAGTACTTAATTCATTCCAGAGGTCTGAAACTGTTCTTAACCTGAAGCACCACTTTAGCTAATGGGGCCTCCTGCTGCTGCCGCGCCGCCGGAGCACGATTTCTGTTCTCATCCTGAAGCAAAGTTCTTAACCTGAAGCACTATTTCTGGGTTAGCGGAGTCTGTAACCTGAAGCATATGTAACCTGAAGCGTATGTAACCTGAGGTAGCACTGTATATAGTTGCGAGGCATGGGATAATACATTCAGGGTGTCCCCAGACCGTCATTGTTTTCATTATTCTCAGCAAGTTCACAGTTCCCAATTAAAGCTGACCAGGAGGTCTTGCACAACAAAAAGTTCAGACTTTCTGCAAAAAGGAAAGTCGTGGAGAAATGCAGTGGAAAGTGTGAGGCAACACTTGCTTTGACGCAACATCTTCTAGCCTCTCTGCAAACAAATCTGAATAAATGCTCAAGAAACAGATCATCTGGAACTGCCTGAATGTTCAAATTGTGCACTGTTTGCTCTGGGCAAATGAGAACAGTACAAAGGAACAGCCCATAGCAATGAAGATTTCATACAGGGTTGGTCCACCTGAAAATTTCGTCTCGGGTTCAACTTCCAGGTCAGGGGATGCTGAATTACCTACTGATCAATACTATTGGGTTTCCTAACCTGGAAACTCTACTGGTTTTGCTCCAGTCATCAGCAGCACTTAACAGTATTTGACAGCTGACATGCAATAGGTGGTTGTATCCAACAATTGCCATATAATTTAAATTTCACGAATTTTGTCCTAAATTGTTCAGCTAAGTGGCGGGAAACCTGTGACTCTCTAAATGTTGTCAGGATCCATCTCTCATCTTTCCCAGGCAGCATGGTCAGTTGTCAGGGATGATGGAAGTTGGGAGTCTAGCAACATAAGGAAGGCAACAAAACTTAGCCACTTTGGTTTGGCCAATAAAAAGAAGCCAATTTCAAAATTTGAAATCCAAATACTGAAAGCAAATGTCACTGGCAAAATCCTGAGTTTTGAAATCTGTAAATGATGTCGATCTTGAAGTTTTGGTTCTGCTAACCTGGTACCTAGAGATGCTATGTTCTTGTGTAACCCTTTGTGTCCATGTAAGGTAAAGGTAAAGAGACCCCTGACCATTAGGTCCAGTCATGGCCAACTCTGGGGTTGCGGCACTCATCTTGCTTTATTGGCCGAGGGAGCCGGCATACAGCTTCCAGGTCATGTAGCCAGCATGACTAAGCCACTTCTGGCGAACCAGAGAAGCACATGGAAAATGCCATTTACCTTCCCGCTGGAGCCGTACCTATTTATCTACTTGCACTTTGACGTGCTTTCGAACTGCTAGGTTGGCAGGAGCAGGGACCGAGCAACGGGAGCTCACCCCGTTATGGGGATTCAAACTACCGACCTTCTGATCGGCAAGTCCTAGGCTCTGTGGTTTAACCCACAGCGCCACCCGCATCCCTTGCTTGTGCCCATGTACAGATTACCAAAAGCAGAAAATACTGGGCTAACTGTGGAGGAAGGCTTGCATGTGGGAACTGCAGTGTAACTTCCCTCTCTTCTTCCAGGAGCAGATTGGCTGGCGTAATGTGACGAAGCTCTTGGTCTTCACTTCGGATGGCACATTCCACATGGCAGGAGATGGGAAGCTGGGCGGCGTCTACATGCCCAACGATGGCCGTTGCCACTTGGATGCCAGCGGGCTATATACGAAAAGCCACCTATACGTAGGTCTCTTGTGGTCCTCTTGAAAAACAAAGTTAGGCAGGGAGAGAGATTGCCTCGGGAGACAAAAGAAAACAACAAGGTTCAAAGTTGGGTGATGTTTATATTAGGCTCAAACCACAAAAAATGTGGCCACTTTTTTGAGTTCTCTAGAATTCTTCATCAGTTAAGAAGTTACCCAAGTGAAAGTCAGCTGGATAGCTCAGTTGGTTAGAGCGTGGTGCTGATAACACCAAGGTCACAGGTTCGATCCCCATAAGGGACAGCTGCATAGCAGGGGGTTGGACTAGATGACCGTACGGGTCCCTTCCAACTCTGAGTCTATGGGAGCCAGAAAGGTCAGGCACACCCAGGTGCTGGTGGTTATGATTTTGAGATGCACACCAGTAGTATTGGAATTGAAAACGAAATTTGAGATCATGACTCAGTGCAGTTGTATCACTTTCCCGGCTACTTAATGTTGGTTAGGTGGTTTGTGGGTTTCTCCTCTGTTTCTTTCCCCCTTGATCTTGTGTGCGTCTCCCCACTTCCTCCCCCTTCTTCTCACCCAAGCACCCACCCTCCTAATACTGTGGTTGGCATTGCAAGTGCAACAGCACCTCCCTAATCACAGAGTGCGTGCTCACTTTTACTGACGGTTGTAGTGGTTTTGCCACTACGTGTGATCATAACCATGCTTGGCTCTGAATGAGACCAGCTGGAAGAGAGAAGGGAAGGGATTGTGAGGCCAATGGGGAAGGAGGAGGTATGTGTGAACCTGTTTCTGATTGGTTACCTGTGGGTAGACCCACGCTTCCATAAGTGAGGTTACAGGGAACCAGGCAGAGGGCCTTCTTGGTGGTGGCACCTGCCCTGTGGAACGCCCTCCCATGAGATGTCAAGGAAATAAACAACTATCTGACTTTTAGCAGACATCTGAAGGCAGCCCTGTTTAAGGAAGTTCTTAATGTTTGATGTTTTATCATGTTTTTAATATTCTTTTGGTAGCCACCCAGAGTGGTTGGGGAAACCCAGCCAGATGGGCGGGGTATAAATGAAAAGTTATTTATTTATATTTTATTGTTATTAGGAACAGAAGCCATCCCTCCCTACTCTAAATCACTAGCTGCCAACTTTATTCAAAGCACACAAAATGGGGCATTGACAAGACTATTCTTCATGCTGAATAAGCCAGCTTGGAATTGTTCCACAACATTTACAGTACTCCCAATGTCCATACAAGATGTGATGTTACATAACACACCTGCCATCAAAAATGGCTCTTAACATCTAGCTCTCCCTCTGTAGTGGGAGTTAACTCTTCTGCAGCATCGTGATTCTCTGCACTTCACTGGCTAGCACTGTTTGGGGAATGTGGGGTGCCATTCTCGCAGTGAGGGAACCGCCAGAAGGCCCTCTGAGCTGGACCTCAGTGTCTAGGCTCAACAATGGGGCTGGAAACGCTCCTTCAGGTATAGTGGGCCGAGCCCATTTAGAAACTGCCCCATAGTTAGTTAGCCTCATTGCTTGGCTCAGGCTCTTCAAGGCCTACCATCAAAGGGCCTTTCAACTGGAGGTGCCAGGAGCTGGATCTGAGACCTTCAGCCTACAAATCAGGAGCTAGGAGCCATTAGAGACAGAATCTGGTGTCCTTAGCAGCACAGGAAACCCAAAATTTAGCTGAAATGGGCCACAGTTCAGTGGCAGAAGGTCTCAGTCTCACTCCCAAACATCTCCAGGTAGGGCTTGTCTGAACCCAGAGAGCTGCTGTCAGTCAGTGTAGACACTACTAGGCTGGACAGATTAACAGACCCTGCCTGCCCACAGTCTCGCCAGAGTGGTGCATGCTCTAGTTACCGGTATCTCTTGCTTGGACTACTGCAGTGCGCTCTATGTGGGGCTACCTTTGAAGGTGACCCAGAAACTACAGCTAATCCAGAATGCGGCAGCTAGACTGGTGACTGGGGGCGGCCGCAGAGACCACATAACACCGGTCTTGAAAGACCTACATTGGCTCCCAGCACTTTTCCGAGCACAATTCAAAGTGTTGGTGCTGACCTTTAAAGCCCTAAATGGCCTCAGTCCAGTATACCTGAAGGAGCGTCTCCACCCCCATTGTTCTGCCCAGACACTGAAATCCAGCTCCGAGGGCCTTCTGGCGGTTCCCTCGTTGCAAGAAGCCAAGTTACAGGGAACCAGGCAGAGGGCCTTCTCGGTAGTGGCACCTGCCCTGTGGAACGCCCTCCCACCAGATGTCAAAGAGAAAAATAACTACCAAACTTTTAGAAGACATCTGAGGGCAGCCCTGTTTAGGGAAGCTTTTAATGTTTAATAGGTTATTGTATTTTAGTGTTCTGTTGGAAGCTGCCCAGAGTGGACAGTATGTATGTATGTATGTATGTATGTATGTATTTATTTATTTATTTATTTATTTAACAGTCTGACTCTGTACAAGATCGCATCCAGTGTCCCAACGACCTGAAAGTCAAGATCTTGGCTTAAATAATTTAAAGTGACTAATGACATAAATGCATACAGTATATTTTTTCAGCATTTATACCAAGGTTTATGGAATCTGTGGCCCTCCAGGTGTTACTGAATGCCCAACTCCCATTGGTCCCAGCTAGCATGACCACTCCTGGGAGCTGGGAGTTGTAGTCCACCTGACATCTGATGGGGCACAGGTTAGCCACTTTTGGTTTAGATCTTTTTGAGTCAAGGCTTCCAGATTCTAACCCCCCTTCCGGCAAGAGAGGTAAATGTAGAGTGGGGGAAGAGAGGAAAATCTAAGCAGAGACTCCTTTGAACGTGACCCCATTCTCTTGTCTCTTTGCAGGACTACCCCTCAGTTGCACACTTGGCCGAGGTGCTGTCTGAATCTAACATCCAGGCCATATTTGCCGTGACTGGGCCCAGGCTTTCTATGTATGAGGTGAGTGCTGAACCGGAAGGCAGAGGAGTAGGGGAAACCTGAGGGCTGTGGGTGTGCCGCTCACTCTGACTTTCCCCTTTCCTCTCAGGAACTGAGCAGGCTCATACCCAAGTCCGTGGTTGGGGAACTGATGGAGGATTCCAGCAACGTGGTGCAGCTCATCGCAGACGCCTACAGTGTGAGGCTGAGTATGGGTAGCAAGGGGCAGAACCCCTTGGGGGAGGCCCACAGGAGCCCCCTGGAATAGAGCCAAGCCCAAAGGGGTAATGGACATTCTGTGATTTACCGTATTTTTCGCTCCATAAGACGCACCCGACCATAAGATGCACCTAGTTTTTAGAGGAGGAAAACAAGGGGGAAAAAATATTCTGAACGAAACACTGGATGTATGATTTTTGTGGTGCAGGCTGTAGCCAAGGATATGCTATGTGATCTGATGGTGAATTTGGGGTCACACAATGCAAAAATCCTGAAGATCCATGTGGACCCATGCTTTGTAACCATGTTTTTGTGCCATTGCAGCCCCAGGCAACAGTGGGTGCGTGATTTTTTTGGTGCAGGCTGTAGCCATGGATATGCTATGTGATCTGATGGTGAATTTGGGGTGACCCAATGCAAAAACCCTGAGGATCCATGGGCTTTTACCTCCCCCCTCCCAGGCAGCCTCCTTTATCTCTAGTGTCCCTTATCTCCCTCCTCGATCGCTTGCTGATCAGCTGCTTCCTTTCAACACCCACTTCCCTCTTTCAAAAAAAAAAAGCATGATCTGCTTTTCATCCCTGGGCAATTCGGCTCCAGGGACCACGCATTTGCTCCATAAGACGCGCAGACATTTCTCCTTACTTTTTAGGAAGAAAAAAGTGTGTCTTATGGAGTGAAAAATACGGTAATTATATTTTCAAGGTGGACACCACCACCACCGGAGCCATGTTAGCCTGTTGCAGCAAACGAAGGTTCACATTTTCAATATGAAAAGCATGTCCCATGTAGATTTTTATTTTTATTTATTTATTATAAGGTGGTGTACGTAGGTCTCCCCACCCCCAATTTTATCCTCACAACAACCCTGTGAAGGTAGGATAGGCTGAGAGAAAGTGGTTTGGTTTGCACCTCAAGGTAAGCCAAGGTATGGCTTACTGTGACTGCCTGAAGGTTCTGGCTTCCAGTGATGAACTTGCACCCACTTTCCTCCTCTGGGCCTTTTAGTTCAATGTTAGGATAGTAGCTAAGCCAAGGTTTGGCTTAGTGCATTATCCAAGCCTGGGGTCATGGTTAAGGTCTCTCCATAGGAAACACCCTTGTGACTGAGGAGGAGAAACATGCAAAACCAAACCATGGCTTAGCTACCACATCACACTGACCAGGGAGAAGCAAAGCCAGGAGGGAGTTCATGCTAAGCCATGATTTGGCATAGCTGTGAACACAGCTAGAGTCCCAGATTCACCCAGTGAGCTTCATGGCAATGTTGGGTTTTGATTCCTGGTCTCCCAGATCCTAGTCCAACACACCACACTCTATATAGGGCAAGGAAGGCCTTTTCATCTAGGGGAGATTAGCTAGTGATCCTGAATGCATTTCCTCCTGGCCTGGCTTGCTTGCTTGCTTAGTTACCTTGAGCCACCTGTGGGTCCACATTGATGCTACAGTATGTCTGAAGTTAAGCGAGGGTGGACCTGGTCACTGCCTGCATGAAGACTGCTGGAGAACCACATGCGATCTGCTGGAACTTTGCTCAGATAAATGTTCCATGAGTCACCTTCTGCAGCACTGCAAACTGCCTGGATGGAAAGCTTCCCTGGCCAAGAACAGGATACAAGTGAATAAGGGACGCGGGTGGCGCTGTGGTCTAAACCACTGAGCCTCTTGGGCTTGCCGATCAGAAGGTTGGCGGTTCAAATCCCCGTGATGGGTGAGCTCCTGTTGCTCTGTTCCAGCTCCTGCAAACCTAGCAGTTCATAAAGCACACCAGTGTAAGTAGATAAATAGATACTGCTGCGGCAGAGAGGTAAACGGTCTTTCTGTCACAGTGTTCCATTGTGCCAGAAGCGGTTAATAATAATAATAATAATAATAATAATAATAATAATAATTAAAAAAAATATATTTATACCCTGCCTATCTGGCTGGATTTCCCCAGCCACTCTGGGCGGCTTCCAACAAAATATTAAAATACAGTACAGTGGTACCTCTGGTTACGTACTTAATTCGTTCCGGAGGTCCGTTCTTAACCTAAAACTGTTCTTAACCTGAAGCAACACTTTAGCTAATGGGGCCTGCCGCACCACCGCCGTGCAATTTCTGTTCTCATCCTGAAGCAAAGTTCTTAACCTGAGGTACTGTTTCTGCGTTAGCAGAGTCTGTAACCTGAAGCATATGCAACCTGAAGCATATGTAACCTGAGGTACCACTGTAGTCTGTTAAAGATTGAAAGCTTCCCTAAACAGGGCTGCCTTCAGATGTCTTCTAAAAGTCTGGTAGTTGTTTTTCTCTTTGACATCTAGTGGGAGGGCGTTCCACAGGGCAGGGGCCACATGACCCGGAAAGCTATCTGGATAAACGGCGGCTCCCTCGCCCTGAAAGTGAGATGAGCACCACAACCCCATAGTCACCATTGACTGGACTTAATCGTCCAGGGGTCCTTTTTACAAGTGAATAGAACAAGAAAGCACTTCTGTTCTGTTCTGTACCAGATTTGCTGATTCTGCCCTCTGCTGGCGATGGACACTAGGTAACATCAGCCAAGACTGTGGACACATTTGGAACATACATACTCTCTCAAAGAATCCTGGGAACTGTAATTTGCCTCTCAGAGCTATAGTTCCCAGCACCCCTAACAAACTACTGTTCCCAGGATTATTCAAATGTATGGTGCGTACTGCGTATGCTTAAATTATGCATAGAGGAGACACTGAAATAAATGGATGAAAGTCTATTGACTGCAATGGGTCTACTCCTATGACTAGTATTCAATATCACCCACTGATCAGGTCTGAGGATTCATGGGCCTTGGAAGAGCCTATGAATGTAATAGTGAGCTAGAATACTAATAAGTTCAAAGTGCATTACATACCCAAATATGATTTACAACAACCCTGTAAAGTTGTCCAGCATTATCCCACCCCGAGTGCCTAGAGTCAGCAAATGACTGTGTTGGGTCTTGAATTGTGGATCTTTGGATCTTCAGCTCAGCAACTGGTGCTACAGTGTCAGAAGGCAGACACTCACCCGAAGTCTAGGCTCACGTTCACATGGCTGGTCTCCCCACAGAGCCTCTCGTCCACCGTGAACTTGGTGCACTCTTCAGACCTTGCTCCTGGCATCGCCATTGCTTACGACTCGCACTGTGGCGACTCGGGAACTTCTGGGCGCACGCAGGGTGGGGAATGCCTTGGCGTACGCGTCAACCAGCAGGTGAGCACTTAGATCGGGGGTGGTGAACCCAATCTAGGCCTACGTGTCCCTTGGAACTCCCCCGAGGCCACACCCCCTCTTTACAGGCCACACCCACTTTATAGCCTGAGTGTTCTTGGACTCAGACGAGTCCTCTTGCTTGTCTGTATGGAGTATGGCTTGTGCATTTGTGGAGAAACAAGCCTACTGTAGAAAGGTAAAATTTGTAATAGTTACTTGCCCATTTTTAGCCACCACTGTCATGTGGTCCTTGGATGGTTGTCCAGAAGGGAGAGTGGCCCCTCAGGCAGAAAAGCCCTCCCCAATCCTGACCTATTAAGTCAGTGCTTTCTATTTGTTCCAAGGCATCAGGGTTGGCTTAGTTGGAGGGAAAAAAGGAAGGGAGGAACAGAGACATCTAGAACAGGGAGTGGAGAACAGTAATGATGTTTAGAACAGGGAGGAACAGTAGAGACATCTAGAACAGGGAGGGAGGAACAGTAAAGGTGTTTAGAACATGGAGGAACAGTAGAGGCATCTAGAACAGGGAGGGAGGAACAGTAAAGATGTTTAGAACAGGGAGGGAGGAAACAGTAGAGATGTGTAGAACAGGTTTTATAGTTATAGGTCCTATTCTGTTTCCACTAATTGACATGGAGCAGGGTAAGGGAAGCCGAGGCCCTCCAGATGTTCCACCCCCCCTCCAACCATTGGCCCTATTATTGACTGGCGGCTGATAGCAGGGAAAGCTCAGCAGCACCTGGAGGGCTACAGCTTCTCCGTCCCTGGTTAAGAGTAATATGGATGGCAATGGCGGCGGTCGCTCTTTCCTTATCTCAGTTGCTCCCCCTCCCACAGGTGGAATTCTCAGTACGGATAAAGGCCACCACCTGCCTGCCTGGTCCCCAGAAGGTGGTGCTGCGAGTTCTAGGAGTGAGTGAGGAGGTGCATATAGAAGTGGCGACAGTCTGCGACTGCCAATGCGGAGATACGCAGTCCTATGCGCCTTACTGTTCTGGCGGCCGTGGCAACCTCACCTGTGGCATCTGCAGGTATTAAGTTTGAGAAACATGACCCCCTTCTCTCCATGTGTGTAGACACACAGACACACACACACCTAGATAACAGGGATTAAGATTGCAGCCTTAATTATGTATTGTGGAAATGAATCCTTTCTTCTGAATCTATTACCAATTGTGACCCTGGATTCTAGTATTACATACTGAAGGGGAAATGATTACAGTGGTACCTCAGGTTAAGTACCGTATTTTTTGCACCATAACACTCACTTTTTTCCTCCTAGAAAGTAAGGGGAAATGTCTGTGCGTGTTATGGAGGAAATGCCTATGGGTGGCATGCCTACGGATTTTCCTCCTCTAAAAACTACGTGTGTGTTATGGTCGGGTGCGTGTTATACAGTGGTGCCTCGCAAGATGAAAAGAATCCGTTCTGCGAGTCTCTTCGTCTTGCGGTTTTTTCGTCTTGCGAAGCAAGCCCATTGACGGATTAGCGCTATTAGCAGCTTTTAGCGGCTTAGAAAAAGGGGGGGAGGGGGAAAAAACCCGCAGGAACTTGCAAGACATTTTCGTCTTGCGAAGCAAGCCCATAGGAAATTCGTTTTGCGAAGCACCTCCAAAACGGAAAACTCTTTCGTCTAGCGAGTTTTCCGTCTTGCGAGGCATTCGTCTTGCGGGGCACTACTGTAGAGCGAAAAATACGGTACTTAATTCGTTCTGGTGGTCAGTTCTTAACCTGAAACTGTTCTTAACCTGAAGCACCACTTTAGCTAATGGGGCCTCCTGCTGCTGCCGTGCCGCTGGAGCACGATTTTTGTTCTCATCCTGAAGCAAAGTTCTTAACCTGAAGCACTATTTCTGGGTTAGCGGAGTCTGTAACCTGAAGCATCTGTAACCTAAAGCGTATGTAACCCGAGGCACCACTGTACTCTGTCTCCAACCTACCCCCTTGATAATTTTAGAAAACCCAACCCAGTCCCATTTCCCCCACTATCCCAAAATCAGTTGTTTCTTTTCCACTCCGGATTAGAAAAGGCTCAAACGCCCCTGCATTTCCTCTAAGCCCCATGATCGTTTGGGTTGCTGCTTTAGGGCGAGAGGGCAGCTAGGATTCCGTCGTGGCTGATGCCCTTTTTCGTGCTGGTACAGGGAATCCCAAATGGTGGGGGACGTAGAACCAGAGAGAGGCAACACTGCAGCCACAGAGCTTTCTGGATTGGTTAAAAATAAAGATAAGGCAGGCCGTTGGGGCTGGCTGAGGGCAGGCAAGCTGGTGGGGCAGAGGCCTATTTGCTAGGCTTCTTGGGTTGAGAGTAGAAAAAACCAGGCTCAGCCAGCTTGGTGTAGTGGTTAAGAGCGGTAAACTCGTAATCTGGTGAACTGGGTTCGATTCCCCACTCCTCCATATGCAGCTGCTGGATGACCTTGGGCCAGTCACACTTTTCTGAATCTCTCAGCCCCACTTACCTCACAGAGTGTTTGTTGTGGAGGAGGAAGGGAAAGGAGAATGTTAGCCACTTTGAGACTCCTTCGGGTAGTGATAAAGTGGGATATCAAATCCAAAGCTCTTCTTCTCTTCTGATGAGTCTGGTTCAGCAGCTCTGACCCACCCCACCCATGTGCTGTCTTTGCTCTTGTAGCTGCCAGAAGGGCCACGTCGGCCGGCTGTGTGAGTGCAAGCCAGAGGAGCTGGTGGATGCAGAAGCCATGTGCCGAGATGCGAATGACACGGGCCCAGTGTGCAGCGGCAAGGGCCAGTGTGTGTGCGGGAAGTGCCAGTGCAATGCCCAGGCGAGTGGACCCCTCTGCAAGTGTGACAACGCTGGCTGCGAAAGGCACAATGGGCAGCTCTGTGGAGGTAAAAACCACCTAATGGTAGGGCTGCCGCCGTTTTAACCTGGCAGATGTTGGACAACGCAGTCATTAGTGGCACCAGTGGGGATGTTGGTGGCTTTACTGTAGCCAGAGAGGGTATTTCCATAGGTTTTAAGGAGGAAAGCAGGCTGCTAATGTTGCCTCCAAATTCTCAGTACAGTGGTACCTCGGGTTACATACGCTTCAGGTTACAGACTCCACTAACCCAGAAATAGTGCTTCAGGTTAAGAACTTTGCTTCAGGATGATAACAGAAATCGTGCTCCGGCGGCAGCAGGAGGCCCCATTAGCTAAAGTGGTGCTTCAGGTTAAGAACAGTTTCAGGTTAAGAACGGACCTCCGGAACAAATTAAGTACTTAACCTGAGGTACCACTGTATTTGGGGGCTGGGGGGGGGATTGAAGCACACACTGGAAATTCAGATTTGTGCAGTTGAAGGTGGTTAATGTGCTTCTGTCAACTTCATGCAACAAATCCCCTTTTAAAATAAGCAAGGCTTTTTGCAGATAAGGAAATGATTAACACACCAGCTAATAAGGATGAAATGTTCATTTGCCCTGCAAGCAAAAACAGAATGCTCAATTAAGACCAAACATAGTCTAACCTCGGAATAAGTTTTGTGTAAACCAAACAGGGTGAATGCTCAACAAACAGTCCCCTGGAGGAGTCCAAATACTCCTAGGGGTGTGTTTATAAACTGCAGTGCAGGAAAAGCACAGTACTGAGCACAGAATCCAGCTTCTCCAGACTCACGATTTCATTTAAGAAGAGCAACTTTCTAGCCCTCATGCTTACAAAAGTGCGCCTCAAAGTGTGAGGGCACCCAATGTCCGCTGGCATGTCGAAAGGCAGAAAGGTTGCTGAATAAGAAATATATAGATGTGGGTGGAATGGCTTTGTGAAGGAACTCTGTAATGCCAACAGACATTTCTCTTTGTACTGGTAGGCAACGGGCAATGCAGATGCGGCAACTGTGAGTGCCATCAGAACTATACTGGCAGTGCGTGCCAGTGCAGCCTGGAGACCAGTGGATGCACACAGGAGGGTGTTGTGTGCAGCGGTCACGGGCATTGTGCCTGCAACAGATGCCATTGTGACGCTGGCTGGTTTGACAGTCACTGCAGCCGCTGTGCTGACTGCCAGACACCCTGTGAGGAGCACAGGTGAGATTCTGACGTGGTCTTAGGAGAGGGCCTGGCCTACTTTCTAACAGGGGGGTGGGTGGGGTGGAGGGACAGCAAGCTCCATTTCTCAGGTATCTCTGCAACTGTGGCCAAACCGAGCATGGAGCACAGCTTACAACTGCCAGTGTGTCTTCCTCCCGCTTTTCCTGACCATTGTAGAAAGGGTGTCCTTATGCTGTAGTTAGATGCACGAGCAAAAAATGCTCACGGCTGCTCTTGGGTGTTGGCAGGAATTGTGCGGAGTGCAGGGCCTTTGGAACTGGGCTGCTGCGGGAGACTTGTAGTGCATCCTGCAACCAGACGGTGAATGTGGTGCCGGCCTCCGCCACCGATGAAAGATGGTGCCAGACCAAAGCGGAAGATGGCAGCCTCCTCATCTACCTCATTGAGAGGGACAGCAAGGGCGCCATCATCCTGATGGTGAATGGCAAAGAAGGTAAGTGGGCACAGGAAAGAAGGGCAGGAGAGCCTTTGTTGCAGGAAGGGGCTATTGCAGGAGGTTGCCCTGTTTCTGGGCAACTTGTAGGGGCATCTGATTGGTCGCCGTTTCAACAGGAGTAGGTGAGCCTCTGGACTGATGCGACAAGGCTCTTCTTGTGTTCTTAAGGCCAGACTATTTTGAGGTCTGTGACAGAAGGCACATTGACCCACAGTGGGCAGAAGTTTCAGTGGCACCAGATTCTTCTGGAGCCTAAGTTGTACCTCAGGCTGTATGCGACTTGATGTCATCCGTTGACCCCTTCCAAGGGCGACTCACAGCTGTCCATGGAGGCGCAGGTTAATTCTGTGTCCAGGGCGGCTGTCTACCAGCTGCATCTGGTATGCAAGCTGAGACCCTCCTGGCCTGTGCCCTCTGCCACCTGAGTGGTACATGCTGTGGCTATCTCTTGACTGGACTACTGCCATGTGCTCCACGTGGGGCTACCTTTGAAGGTGACTCGGAAACTACAACTAATCCAGAATGAGGCTGTCAGACTGGTCACTGAGAGTGGCCGCCGAGACCACATAACACTGGTCCTGAAAGACCTACATTGGCTCCCCGTATGTTTCCGGGCACAATTCAAAGTGCTGACCTTTAAAGCCCCAAACTGTTTCGGCCCAGTATACCTGAAGGAGCGTCTCCAGCCCCATTGTTCAGCTCGGACACTGAGATTCAGCTCCGAGGGCCTTCTGGCAGTTCCCTCACTGCAAGAAGTGGTTACAGGGAACCAGGCAGAGGGCCTTCTTGGTGGTGGCACCCGCCCTGTGGAATGCCCTCCCATGAGATGTCAAGGAAATAAACAACTATCTGACTTTTTTAATGTTTGATGTTTCATCATGTTTTTAATATTCTTTTGGTAGCCACCCAGAGTGGTTGGGGCAATCCAGAAAGATGGGCGGCATATGAATAATAAATGATTATTATTGTTACAATAACTGTTAGCAGAGTATGTGTGCATGACAGTAGCAGGAGAAGGGAGTAAGTCCAATAAATAAATGAGGAAGGGACACTTGCTTCTCAGCTCAGCTGCAGATCCTCATAGCTCCTTTCTTCTAAACTGCCAGGTAACACAACCGAGAAGACATTCAAGCTGGTACTGAGCTCAGTGCTGGGCTTGGTGTTATTTGGGCTCTTCCTCATAATAGTCTACCGCATCGTCTTGGAGATCTATGACCGGAGGGAGTTCAAGCGTTTTGAAAAGGAGAGGAAGGACGCCAAGTGGAATGAGGTCAGTGCTCCTTCCTTCCCTACCTGAAGGCTGCAGTTAGTTTATGTCAGCCTCACTCTGATCTCACCTGCTCCTTATCCAAGTCAGGGAATTTCTCAGCCCTGACTGGGCTGCTGTTTCCTGGAACAAAAGTTACGTTCATTCTCTAAAAGGAATGGTGGGGCCACAACAGTGGAGCGTTTACAGCAAGCCCAAAGCTGGAAGGCTAAACGCTCTATGCATAAAGGGGCAAGTTAGGCACGTGTGAAGAGTCCGATTTTTAACATCCCCACTTCCTTGATCACTTTTTAGATGAGCAGACGTCAACTCTTCAAAGTTGAGGCCCAACCATGTTCATAACTTCATTCAGCGTATATCCATGTCGCTGAGACCCACCTTAGCTCAGCCTGTGACCAAAGCAGCAGCTGGATCTGGTAATCATGTGTAATGATTATAGGGGTTGCTCGTGCGTAAGTTGCCACCACTCCTGGCTAGGTTACCTGGTTGAACCCTTTCTGTCTGGACAGCCCTTCACTTCGTGGCTGTCTCAGTCGCTGGCAGAATCCGTCAGTGGGTGTTTCTTGAACTTCTTCCAGCAAAGAAGTTCTTTGACACCAAGTCTCCTCCTACTCTCCCTGCGCGGAAGTCTTCTGCGCAGGGAGGGTGTGGGCAGCGGAGGACCCGTGCTCTCCCCGCTGGTCTCCGGTGAAGAGTCCTGGAGCCTCCTCTCCGATTCCCCCATCTGCCCCCCTTCTCCACTGGTGTTATGCTGATTTCCTTCCCCAGCAGATGGGCTGCCTCTCTCCCTACTGGGACCCTCTCCAGCATCCCTCTGGAGCCTTCCCTCCGCCTCTAGCTCCGATGTCAGTTCCCTGACATCATGTAATGAACCTAGATGCATTTTATTGTTGTTCCAAAAAATGTTAACAGAAAATGATGGAAACCCCTTTCAACCACATAAAGTGTCCCACCATTGGAAGCTACCTTGTAATGTTGGTTCATCCAGCCCAGCGGTCAAGTGTTGACTGGCAGACTCTCCAGGGTTTCAGGGGAAAGTCTCTGGCCTACCTACCTGCAGATCAAACCTGTGACCTTTTGGATGCAAAACAGATGCTCTACCACCTCAGCCATGGCCTTTTCCCAAATCAATTCCCCACTATTAGATAGTGTCAACCTGACTAAAAGACTCCACTACGCACAGCTTCACCCCCCAGTGTTATTTCAAGGCATATAAAACTATGGGAGGCTGAGCCCCCAAGGCGTGTGAGACACACACCTGGTTTGGGGATAGCAAATTCTGTAACAGGAAGTAAGAGGCACACAACTTTGTCTACTTGCCTCTTTTGTAGGTGAACAATCCACTATACCGGAGTGCCACCACCACAGTCATCAATCCCAAGTACAACAGTGACTGAGGATTGGTGAAAGGCTTGAGCACTGTGCCAGCTGCTGGATTTGGACTATGGAGAAGCTGGGTTCGAAGCCTCACTCAAAAACACAGGGATGTCTTCATCTCTTAGCTTGGGTCTATCTACCTCGCAGCATAATCCCAAGTAATAAAATTTAAACTTTTTTCCAGGGGGTGGGAGGGAAGGGAACTGGATGCGATTTCATAATAAAACTGGTTAACGAATTATTTTCACAAGGTGTGCTTTACTTGGAGATTCCTAGTTCTGCCATTTCCTCCCCCCCCCCCCCAGATTGGTGCAGCACTAATGGAAAACAAATAAGAAAGGAGAAGCTACAGTTGTCTTTTTTCCGAGCTGTCTTTTATACAAGTAGCCATTTGGGTTCAGGAACGTTAGTTGGCCCAGTGGCAGGAGCTACTTCTTACCATCTCCAGTGACCCAAATTATATAGCCCATATATAAATGAAGTCAGTGGAAGGCACTGAGGAACCCAGTGGGCAACAGTTGTAGCTCACTAGTCAAACATAGGCTCTGCATGCAAAACAGTCGCAAATTCATTCTCCAGCTAGAGAAAAGAAAGAGAGTGTTTAGAGAATACCAACCTTGGTTGGCAAGGCAACTTCATAGAGAAGTAGTTTGTGTATTTCAGCTCTTTGGTCACTCTCGATAGTTTGGTGGATTGTGGGTAACTGGCCATTGACGGTATAATGAACTGAATCTTTGGCAGAGTTCAGATGGAGAACTAAATAGGTCACAAAAAAGGATCAGACACCACACTGTAATGGTAAAAAGATACAAGTTTATAACATTTTATAAAAACTACAGTTTAAAAGTGATCCTGCCCATGGGTAACACACACCCTGCCCCAATTCCCTCCCCTATAGCAAAATAAGTGAATTAAAGGGGGGGGGGAGAGAAGGGAAATAATAAAAAAAAGCCACTGGACTAGGCTAGAGCAATATGGACAAATTCATAGATCCTCTGTTCAGCCTGAAGTGCTAAGTTCGTCCTTCCTCTGTCTGCAAATGGAAGGAGTGTGTAAAAAGCCAGTATGAAGATGTCCTCCTCCCTTCTCTGACCTCAAACAAACAGGGCAATCCTAACCGTGTCTACTCAGAAGTAAGTCCTATTTAATTCAACGGGGATTACTCCCAGATAGGTGGGGTTAGGGCCGCAGCTTCAATCCCAAAAACCCAAGGCCAGCAGTATGTCTACCAAATATCACAGCGTCCTAAGGCAGCCTGTCACGTACATTAAAAACGACACAGAATGATTTGTGCTGGTGAGTTTTGTGCACAAGCCACCAGCGAGACAACCAGAATTTCAACAGGTTTCAAGCCACACCCACTGATGGTATGCTAGTTTCTCAACTTCTATGGAAGAAGAGGTATCGGGTAGAGGTTAGGGGCAAAAGCATCTCCTAAAAGTTTCCCCGAATGCACGATAATGTTAGGAGGCTTCAATCGGTGAACTGAAGTTGTGCGTACAAATAACATCTTGAGGCGGTGTGGAGGGGATCTGTGGGCACTGGTTCACTGCAACATGGCACACACTCAAAAAACACTGGATTTCCCCCCACATCCAGAAGGGGGAGATGTTGCACCAACAGAGGTTGTGTTTAGAGACAAGTTTGCATGTAACGTACAAATTTCTGATTTTATGCAGAGCCCTGCTTTCACGCTACAACTCCTCCTTCTGCTTCAAATCCGCTTTGTTCTCTGCCAACTGCGTTTGTCCGTGTCGCTTTCCCGAACCCCTTGCCAAGTTTAAAACTTTCTTTCAACACAACCACCTCTTTGTGCTACTCGATGAACAAACAAGATTTGTTTTGAAACCATTTCATTTTTGAAACAGTCGAAGTCAGACACTTCCCAGTCAAGTTTCACTTCTGTTCCTAGTCAATTTCACCTCCGTCAACAAAAAATGCAAGACTTCACTCATCCTGGGTGTTGCTATCAATTCACTCGAGAAGGGCTCTTGTGTCATTTAAGTATCGCTTCCAAGAAGACGACAACCAAGCCTGTTGCACACACTAGCATAGCCATGCGATGCAGCACTTCCTGGATAATACCATTTCAGGAATGGTAGGAGAAAGTTGCATGTTTTACACATTCATACTTTCTCTCTTTGACATGGTAACTCGCTGTGTGCAGGCATTCTGACTTTTTTTGGGGGACGGGACATACAAGCACATCACTTGTTGCACACTTTAGTCATAAAGCTCAGAAAAAAGCTTTAACCATGGTTTTCCTTACCGTATAATTCTGACTCCCTCAGGAGAGATTGCCTACAGTCCCATAAAAACACGACAGTCCAGGAGTTCCCAAAACATTTTGTTCCTCAAAGGCATCTGAAAGTTCTGCAAATCTCTCCCCTAAAGGTTTTCCTTAGAGGATACTTGAGGAACACAGCGGATACTTTTACAAAGACAAGCAAACTTGCCCTGCAAACAAATTAATCTTCAGAGCCAAGCTGGCCGCACTTCTGTACACTGAAGTGTGACTTGCACTAGTGGATAAGCCACAAGCTAAGCCATGTGTCAACTGCACAAGACGGCTGCAAATGGGAAGTAGAAACACCCTCCTTCCCACTCACTCACTCAGCTAGCTATGTTGCCTTTAACGCCAGCGGCACCCTCCTCCTCGCCAGGTTCTGAGAGAAACCCCAAAAGCAAAGATCATGTGCCACACAGCAGCTCATGCAAGCCATTTCCAAATCTGCACTTCACCATGTATCTGCCTGAGCAGAAACAAGCATTTCCCTTTGCTAGCTAGCTCAATGAGGAGCTGGACTGATAGCTAACCCAATGGCTGGCTGCACCGGCCAAGTGTTAACAAGCAGGCTGAAGAGTGCTCATTTGGTGGCACGCCTCAAATAGCCTGCCAAGCCTCAAATAGCTTTGTGCTGTAAAAAACCACACACGCTTCAGGGGGATCAAAGCAATGATGGGTCATTGCCCTGTTTGGCACACAAAGGGGTCTGGCATCAAGTCTGTTCAAGAGAACCAGATGATTTTCAGACTGCTGAATGGGGAAATAAGCTGCAACACTGAGTACGCTTTTGCAATGCCATGGCATTACTGAATTACTGAAGGATTAATGCCAGAGGATTAACTGGAAGAGAGCAGAACAGCAATGCCTAGTGTTCAACAAAAAGGCGTTTCCTGCTAGAGCAAGATTTTTCCTTTTTAAAAACATTTAGTGCTTCTTGCCCTAGAATTGTGGCACCAGAGAGGAGGAAGCCAGGAGAGAACCCCAACTTATTGTATTTCCACATGCATTTTCTAATGCACAATCCCATAACTGCTTCTGTGGAAAGCGAAATCACAACGCCACGCGGTCGCTCAATTGTTATTCTTTTCTAAGAGAGTCAACCTTTTTGTAGAATGCTTTTTGCTGGCCCCAACCAAAACAACAAGCTACAGTACCCAGAGTTACACTTAACAAATCATTCAGCACAATGAAGTGCAGAGTAAAAGGGGGCTGAACTAATTATAGCTTTTTTTGGGGGGGGGGGTCAATTTACCTAATGAAAGGAAGTGGGAATGAAACACTGGTTCTCCTAATACACACAAGAGGGGGGACTTGAAAAAGCTCCCTTTCCATCTCTGCTCCAAGAACCGAAGTAACCAGTAAGTCTTGGAAGAACCATTATGATTTGGCATAATCCTTATCTTGCACCAGGAAAGCTGGACCTATGACCTGCTCTGTGGAAGCACAGAACAAATGGTGGTGGAAGTCCTTTCCAACAGTGCTTTTTGTTCCACTACTTAAGACAGCCTACTCCTGGGTAGTCGCTGCAATGCAATGCCTTCAAGCACAGCGTTAACAAACCACATAGCACACAAAACTCTCCCATCGGGCGCTCCGACCAAAGTTCAGGCTGACTGCAAGAGGATGAGGGAGTCTAAGAAGATACACTGCCTTTTAGACAGCCACTTGGGAAATGACAGAGAACATTTAAAAAGAAACCAACCAGGTGATTTCTCCAAGTTTACAAGTGTTTTTGAGCCTCTAGCACGCAGCACTTACTACTAGAGCATTGTTGTACTGTTGGAGAAATTCTTCTTGATCTAAAGTATTCCACCTCTATTTACAAACCTTTCCAGTTGCATCGGCACGTCATTTAAACTTTCAAAAGTGCTTGCTCTCCCTCTCTCTGCAACATGACCTCATGGAGAAAGCCATTCCTCTACTGATGCATGTCTCAGAAGCTGGCTTGCAGCGAGGGATGAGTGGGAAGTGGGACCCAACAGAAGCCTGCAAAAGCCTGGGAGAGGTTAACTCTAGAAAGAGGGAAAGGGTAGGAGGAGTTTATCGCACAAAAGACACAGGAAGATTTCAGATATAGGTGCCCATTCAGAAGACGGGGGTTCCAATGGCAGAGTTCTGAACTGGCTGTTCTCTCTCTCCCCACACAGTCACAAACCCCCTGTGAGAACCAAAACCGATGGCAAGATTTTGCAGGCACCTGCCTTCTTTGCAGACTTGCTGCTGTTTGTTGCAATCCAGCCCGATTGCAGCACCAGCCAGGATCACATGAATCGGGCTGAAACTTAAGGCCTGCAAAAACTAGGACAGCCAAGAGCAACTGGAGACTTTGCTTCTCTCAGACAATGGCTTTCTTAAGAGAGCAGATAGCAGTACTTTGGCTGAGGCAGCAGAAACCAGTATGAAGGAGTAAGGGCATCCTGGACTTGGTTTAGTGGTGAGCTTCGAGTACACTGCTTGTCGTCTTCCTCTACACGGCGCAAGATGGATTATAGTCCCCTCCTGCCAGAGGAACACTTTGGAACCGTGGGCTATCACCGACTCTTGTGTTGTTGTTGGTTTTTTTGGAGGGTGGGTGAGGAAGGATTCCCATCAGATAAAGATATGAATTGTACATGAAGCAGAGTTCAATGGGGTGGATCCTGAACACATACAGGATATATATATATATACAAGGGAAGGGGAGCAAGAGCCAAGTTTCCTGCAAAAGGTCTGAAGCACCCTTCCTCCCTGGAAGTAGCCAGACACTTCCCTCCAGCCAGCAGTCAGTAGCATCTCCTCCTGGAGCTCACTGGTAGTGAACACCTGAAAGGTGGGCTTTTATGGTACCCAGCAGCAGACATCACCCCACCAGCCCTTGTTTCTTGAAACCTGAGGGTTGAGAAAGGGATCTAGATCCTGCAGGAGAATAAAAAGCTCCGTAGACCTTCTGGAAAAGCTCTAATGAGACAGGCTCCTGTTATGGCAAAGCTCTGATGCGACCCCTTGGAATCAAAACCCTTCTGTTGCTAACCTGTCTCTTAAATCCACAGCTTTTGCGAAAACATTTTGATGCTTGATTGTTGTCTTTTTAAAATAATAATAATAATTTTTAAAAATGATTATTAGTCTGTCCTTCTCCCATCTTGGCAGGCTCAAAAGGATGGGCAAGAGCTGGCAGATCTGTCAATCGAGAGCATCGAACATCATAATCAGGTCTTGCAGGAGGGTTCAGCCGTTCTCACAAAGCCTTTCCTGAGGCAAATGGTGATAACTCCAACAAAAAACAGGAACTCATACAAAGTTTATCCACAGCCACAAGGGGCTGGGAAGCCAGCCCTGGTCTGTCCTCAACTTATTTACAGTGCCAAGACCTTGTCTGAAAGTCTGTGCCCCCACTCAGCTCTGCCCCCTTCCGTAGGGGGAGGCCCAGCAGGCAAACACAAGCACAACCCCACCCCACCCCAACAAATGAACAAAATAACCCACAGATAATCCTGTTTGCTTTGCAGCTCCTCCTAGTTTCCCCTTTCTCCTGGCCTACCCCTAAAGCAGCAGCTGTGAGTCAGACGCTTTGCTCGGGCAACCCTGACACATTCGTTTGTGTCTCAGCAGCCGGTCTGTCCTGGAGAAGCTCTGAAAGGAACAAAGGAGAAGAGAGGAAACATCTCACAAGTGGCACATGGAAGAAAGAGAGGCAGGGAGAGGCTCATGTAGGGTTAGAGGGAAAGTTAAAGGCTCAGTACTAAGTAGGGGGAAATACTTAAGCATGGAAAAAAGTGTGGCATTTGGAGAATAAGCCTGAAACCACAAGAACTGGATGATTAATTCAAACCAAGGTGTGAAATTTTGCCACCCACCTCCAGCTTCTTGGCCTTAGGGTTGCCAGATCATAATTCTGTAGCAGCAGAAGCCAGAGTTGGGAGAAACTCCTTTATCCGTTTCAGGCTTTCTCCGACAAAAGAGAGAAAGCCAGAGAGGCATAAGGGAACTCCTTCCAATTCTGGCTTCCTCTCTTCTTTGCCTACTTGCCCAGGGCACACCCAGCTCTCCTCCCACCCCTAGATCCTCCTTTCTCAACCCTGTGTCTCCAGATGTTAAACTACAACTCCCACCATTCCTAGCTGGCAGGACCAGTGGTAAGGGATGATGGAAGTTGTAGGTCCAACAACATATGCAGAAACAAAGCTGAGAGGGGCTGCCCTAGATCCTACCCCCCGTTTTGCTTCGGAGCCACTTTCTTCTTGGACCATCCTTTGTTTAACTACGTCTCCAACACCAATTATTTATTCCAGTTCTTGCTTTTCAGCCTCTCACTTCCTTTAGCTACTCAGATCTCTGGAACGGCTCTCCAGCCCTCCTCTCTCCCTTCCCACAGAGCATACAGCCCCTCCTCATCGTAAGCACTGATTCAAAGCCACTTCTTGCCTTAGTTCCTTGTCTCCTCAAGCCTCATTCCCTACCTATGCTCCCTCTGGGTTCTTTCTTTCTCAGCCTGTTGCCTACTCTGTATCATTCCTCCAGTCACCTTGCCTCTTCAGTCCCTGACCCTTTGTTTCTCTCTCCCCTGGGACCTCCTTCTGGGTCCTCAGCCTGCCCTACAAGAGATTTGGATTGCAGCTGCAATGACTTCTCTCTCTTCCCCCACTTAATCAGGATTGCAAACAGTTCACAGTACCCTGAGCAACTGAACAAACCATGTCATGCAAGCGTAACCAGAGACTTCACAGCCAAAAGCACAATCCGGTATAGATACATGGGGGTTTATTGTTTTTGTTTGTTATCATGATATGTATTTTGGCATTTTCTATACTGCCCTGTGAGGTTCGGATGAAGGGCAGTATAGAATTAATAATATACTAAGCTGCAAACTAGAATGTGAAATCACGGTTTGAAATGGGTTGCAAACCAGGGTTAGTGTTAAGAATTACATTTGGACAGCGTAAACAATGGTTGTTTGATGGCTTCTCCAAATCTCTTACTGCTGGAAAGGTGACAGCCCAGTGTTACTAGTTCCTAACTAAGTACATCCTCTATGAGCAGGGCTTGGCTGAACTATGGTTTCACGGTATGTCTGAAACTTTAACTAGAGTTTTTAAAAAACCAAATCACAGCTAAATGTATCTGTACTGTGACATAAACTCCAACTATACAATATTAGCAAGGCCATGTACTGGCGCACACAAAAACAGAAGGAAAACAGAGGTGAGCTGTACAGACAGAGAGAATCAGCCACAGGAAGGACAAAAGGAGCCATCTAGAGTCCTAAAGTCAGGACTGCATATATTCTGCACTTCCACACAAATACCAAAAATCCACAGGATGATGCACTGAGCACAGAATCCTGTTTCCTTAGCAGGGAAATGCAAGTTTCTAGCCTCTGCGATTATCAAAAAAGATTTAAATGCGTATGTGCAATGCTTTGGGAAGCCCTTTACATCCTCCCCATAACTATCAGAACAAAATATGTAAATAGGCAGAATATGGCACTGTTTGAGTGGCAGGCATGGTTTGCAATTTGCAAAGTACAGCTACTTTTGGTGCAAAACTGATTTTTAAAAAATATATAAAAAGTGCACATAGCCTGACTAATGCCCTGCTGTCCAATTATTTGAAACCCCACATAGTCCCTCCCCAAGCTTCTGAAAAAACTGTTATCCATACATTTACTCTGTGGCTTAGAATCTTGTTTCAAAGTAAGCCCTAAAATGATAGCTTCTCAGAATTCTATGACAGGTTAGATATTTTCTGCTTACTCAAGAATTCCATGGATATGCAGGATACATGTAGCTCCAAAAGCAATTAGGTTGTGCAGCATAAAGCTCAGGAATGCACACACTGTCAATCAAAACAGACTTCTGAACAGCTGAGAGTAACTTCCTGCTGCCACGATGATCCATAATTATCTGGATATTCTCTCCCTTGCTGGGGAGAGCTGCCAGTTGCAGCCTAGCGCTTTCTGCACCCTCTCAATCTAGAATCCCACCCAAGAGATCTCTTAGGAGACGGCAGGCACCAATGCCTCCCTTCCCTTGGTGCAAGGAGGTCTCTCAAACATCAGGCGGGGGTGCTAACATTTCCCACCCTACACAGAAAGTGACGATGGGGGCATTACCTGCAGGCAGCGCTCACACTGGTATGGCTTCTCCCCACTGTGCACACGCTTGTGGCGCTCCAGGTGGTATTTCTGGATGAAGCGCATGTCACACACATCACACTCAAATGGCTTCTCACCTGCAGAAAGGAGAAAACAGGTGCTTTTGGGGTAGGAAGAAACTTTGGCGCCTGTCTCATTGCTCCCACACCTTTTAAGCCCCAGTGATTAAAGGGGCACGCATCTGATTTATTGCCGCTCCGACAAACTTCAATGGTGCCCACACACTTCCACTCGTGCACTTCCACTCTTCTCAGTTGCCGGATAATAGCAGAATTCACTCGCAGCGTAAAATGGCTTGTCTGTGTCGACGTGGTGTCTTCAATAACTCAGCTCGACACCAGTGCTTCTATTCTAACACTCTTTATTTAGAAGCATAACAAACAGAAAGAAAAACCTACAGAATCTAGCTGCATGCTTGCAGCTTTCTGCCTGTAGCAAAACGAAACTACCTTGCTCATATTCTCAGACAAACTGCTCTCCAGAAACAGCTCAGCCCCCACAGAGAACAGATCAAAGGAAAATGCCCGGGTCATGTGGGCAATGCACCCAGTGAATCAGAACGCCTCTGGAGTGTTATCTCTTGACTGTCCAAAACCACAACACCCTCCACCTCACTTACCAGTCCCTGGGATGCTCCCAGAGCCCTCCTCTGGAGTCAGAAGTGGGGTAGGGGCTTTATTAAACTGCTCCGCTGAGGCTCGGGCAGCCATGCACTCCCCAGCGGAGCACTTTAGAGAAGCTGCCTGCCTGTGCACAGGGCTTTTTCTGCAGCAACCGCCACCTTTGCATGGGTGGGCAGGATGCCTCTTCCTCCTGGCGCCAGGGACGAGGCAGCTTGTTCCTGCTGTTGGGTGCCAGGGTGAAACTGCCTCAGCTCCCTCGGTGGGAACGGAGCAGTTTCACACTGGCGCCAATGCAGTTTGTTCCTCCCTTTCAACACCGCTGGTGATACATCGCAAAGTTGAAAACCCTGATTTGCAATAACTACCCTTGGTGAGGTAGGGAGGTTAAAGGGGGGAAATTGTTAGTTTGATGTGAATGATTCTTGGACTAAAGAGAGATAGAGGTTTTATTTATTTGTGTTAATTTGTTAATTAATGGGTCTGAGTATTGCTTTGTTTAGTATGGTTTATTATTGTTGTTTGTTATTGTTATTATTAACATTATCATCACTATCATCCTCATTATTATTTGTGTGTGTGTGTATTTATTTATTTATTTATTGAGTGATTGAATGTATGAATGTTCTGTTATACAAAATATTAATATGATAAGATTCCTCTCCCTTTTTTCACTTATGGTAATATAAGTACTTATGGTAAGGGGACGCGGGTGGCGCTGTGGGTTAAACCACAGAGCCTAGGACTTGCCAATCAGAAGGTCGGCGGTTCGAATCCCCACGACGGGGTGAGCTCCCGTTGCTCGGTCCCTGCTCCTGCCAACCTAGCAGTTCGAAAGCATGTCAAAGTGCAAGTAGATAAATAGGTACTGCTCCGGCGGGAAGGTAAACGGTGTTTCCGTGCGCTCCTCTGGTTCACCAGAAGTGGCTTAGTCCTGCTGGCCACATGACCCGGAAGCTGTACACCAGCTCCCTCGGCCAATAAAGTGAGATGAGCACCGCAACCCCAGAGTCGGCCACAACTGGGCCTATTGGTCAGGGGCCCCTTTACCTTTACTTATGGTAAAATAAGCATGGTAATATGAGTACAGTGGTACCTCGGTTTACAAACTTAACCCATTCCGGAAGTCTGTTCTTAAACCGAGGTGTGCTTTCCCTAATGAGGCCTCCCGCTGCCGGTGCCCTTCCAACATTTGGATTCCATTCTTAGACGGAGGTAAAGTTCGCAAACTGGGACACTACTTCTGGTTTTGCGGAGTTCGTAAACCGAATCGTTTGTAAACAGGACTGTTCTTAAACCGAGGTACCATTGTATTAAAAAGGTGTATCTTTTTTTGCTGTAAGTCTCTTGGGTGGCAAGCAACTAATACACCTAATAAATGAATGAAATGATAACTTTATAAGCCAGCCTCCTCAGCGAAAGCTACCAACCGGCAGTCTCACTGCAAAAAGCAAAAGCTTAAGTCGGAAGCCCAGTGCTGGCAAGGAAGTTGCTTGCTTCCCACAATGTTCTCAGGTATCACCAGGTGTAGAAGGATTCTGGGACCGCTTACCTGTATGGATGAGGATGTGCCTCTTGAGATGATAGCTGCTCCGGAATGCACCATAGCAGTGTTCGCAAATGAAGTTCTTGGGGATTCGGAGCTGGAATGACCCGTTCTGCTCAATCACCATGACCTGCAACCGAGGCACATATGGTTACTGCTACCTTCTTGGCTAACCTGTAATTTGCCTACCTACCCCTGTCATTTAATAACTGGCTTGAAGTGGATTTAGAGGGGAAAGCTATCAAACTTCTGGCGCTTTTCCTGGAAAAAGAATGGAAGAAGCGTAAATGGAAGGGATGACTTTTCCAAAATCAAGATGGAAAACCAGAGCAAATAAAAGAGCAAGCAGGAATGGAAGATATGGAACTGGGTGTGAACTAATTAATACCTAGTAAGTAAATAACTGGGACGCAGGTGGCGCTGTGGGTTAAAGCCTCAGCACCTAGGACTTGCCGATCGAAAGGTCGGCGGTTCGAATCCCTGCGGCGGGGTGCGCTCCCGCTGCTCGGTCCCAGCGCCTGCCAACCTAGCAGTTCGAAAGCACCTCCGGGTGCAAGTAGATAAATAGGGACCGCTTACCAGCGGGAAGGTAAACGGCGTTTCCGTGTGCGGCTCTGGCTCGCCAGAGCAGCGATGTCACGCTGGCCACGTGACCCGGAAGTGTCTCCGGACAGCGCTGGCCCCTGGCCTCTTGAGTGAGATGGGCGCACAACCCCAGAGTCTGTCAAGACTGGCCCGTACGGGCAGGGGTACCTTTACCTTTACCTTAAGTAAATAACTACAGAATATCATTTTAATATATGATGGCAGCAGAGAGACTATTGAGTGGACAAAGATGGAAATACATTATTGTTTAATATGGAGGAATGGTTGTTGAACTTATTAGAAACAAACTTGATATGTTTAATAAGAGAAAAACTATTGCTGACATTTAATAATAATAATAACAAACAACCTTCTGGACTTTCTGTGTAAAAAAGGGAAAACGATTTAATCCATTTGGGTCAGAAGGAAGGGGAAATATTGCCTAACAGAAAGCTGATCAGTTGGGTGTCATTCTAGCGTGATTATTTTGAATAATTTATTTTATGTAATTGACAGGAGGAAAAGCAGAAATCTTTTTTCTCTTTCTTGTTTGTTTTCCTTTGGTGCTTTCTTTTTTCTTTCTTCATTTTTGTTTTTATTTAGATTAGTTTCTTTTATTGTATTATGAAAAATCTCTAAGAAAAATTTATTTTTAAAGATTTTTAAAGCAGTCTCACTGGGCTGCCAAGCCTCCTTCCCCTCCCTTTGTACTGCTACTACAATTCTGCTGCTACATATGGAGTCTGCTGGCAGTCAGTCGCAGTGACACACTTCCTTCACTCAAGAGCCAGATGCACAGGTGAGGGGAATCCTTACCTCAAGGGTTTCTCTCCCAGCCTCAGTTTAAACTCTGAAGGCTCCCAGTTAATAACTAGGGCTGAGCAATATATCAATACACAGACTCTTAGGTTGGCTGTCCAGTCCTAGAACTGAGATTACTGCCAATGAGTTCAAAGTATTGAAAACGATGTCTTCCCCTTGACATCTGATGGAAGGGTGTTCCACAGGGCAGGCGTGACTACTGATAAGGCCCTCTCCCTGGTTCCCTCTTAACTTCACTGCTTGCTGTGAGGGAACTGCCAGAAGGCCCTCGGAGCTGGACCTCAGTGTCCAGGCTGAATGATGGGGCTGGAGACGCTCCTACAGGTATACAGGGCCCAGGCCATTTAAGGCTTTAAAGGTCAGCATCAACACTTTGAATTGTGCCCGGAAACATAATAGGAGCCAATGTAGACCTTTTAGGACTGGTGTTATATGGTCCCTCCTGAAAGTCATTCCTTTGACTCCCTTGATTAGCTTCTAAGACGCAGACACTTCTTTCCACTGTTTCATTGTGTTTTATCTACCTGTGTCACTGTGTTTTTAAACTCACCAGTTATTTTATGCCTCCTTCCTGCTACACTTTTAATGATTTGATCAATGGAATTGTTTCTCTCTCTCTCTATTACTATAAGTTAGTGTTTTTAATCTGGAAGCCGCCTTGGAGGCTGAAAGGCAGGGGAGGAATTTCTAAAAATAACCAGCCACTTCCAGCTGATTGAGGTAGCCCTCCAGCCTCCACAAGACTCTGACAGGCATACTGCTCTGCATCTTTGCCAGCAGCAGGGAGATCATACTGAGGAGGGCTAGACCTTTTGCTAGCCCGTACGACTTAAGATTACCTGCCTTTTTATGAGACTTTTTGGGCTGAGACCCTTCTGTCGCTTCCTCTTCCTTTCGGCTGCGTGACTTCTCGCTTTCCTTGCGGTGATGTCCCTGGCAGAGAGGAAGCGGGACAACACAGGTCACAAAAACACCAGCAGCTCAACCCAGGGCCCTAAATGCCACGTTCCCTATCCAAGCTTTTTTCTATTCGTCACCCACTGACACGGCTGGAAAGGGGCACAGGGGAGCACACAGGGACCAGCTGCGCAGACAAGCTGAAAGTGGGCTGGCCCCGTACCAGCATGTTTGGAGCACCCCTTTCTCCATTCTCCACCTGCTTAGGGCTTTGCTTCGGCATCATCTTCTTGCTGGCAACCGTCGGCACCAGGCAAACCCCAGAGAGTCCCTCGCAGGCCAGGAGACTCGCCTGCGGGGAAACGAAAGCGGAGAGCTAAGTACCAGACAAGGCGGGCCAGCCCAAAGCGAGAACGTGGCTGCAGCTTCTAAGCAAAGGGTGGGAAACCTCTGACCCAAATACAGCCCTCTTGGCCTTTCGGGCCCTCGGGACTCTCCCCAGCCCACATCTCCTCCTCGGCTACACACCCTTCCCCCTAGGCCACACTCTTCATCAGCCTTACTTCATCCCCCACTCCCTTGCTTTTGCACCGCAGGAATGTGTCAGTGAATGACTCTTGCTTGCTTGGATGTAAGATAGAGGGGAACAGATGTGTGTACACGCACCAGCCTGCTGTGCAATGGTAAAAAAACAACAACACCTGCATGTGTTGCTCCGCCCACTTTGGTCTTTGGTCCAGATAAGAATGCAGGCCTTGGGCTGAAAAATGTCGCTCCTGTTCTAAACTGTGGGCCACAATTTGACACGGGACTATGATGCCCTGCGCTGGCGGTGTATGTGTTTGTTTACCAGCAAAGGATATGGATGAATGGCCATCGTCATGGATGCTTTAGCAGTGTTTCCTGCTGTGACATTAACATATGAGAGTGCGGGAGGTGAAATAATTAAACAGGTTACCCAATCAGAACCCAGGGAGGTGGAGTCAGAGGAACTATAAAACCAGCTCTAGGAAGGGCGAAGGGGGAGTTTGTTGGGAGTTGGGTGGTTGGTTGGAGTGGGAGTGAATTGGGATAGAGTCTGGGGTAGGTTGAGTTAGTGTAGCGAAATAAGTTGAGTCAGGAACAGTTAGGAGCTAGGAAGACAAGTAAATATCTGAGAGGTGGTTTAGTGAGTGAGAGCAGGTAGTGGAAGTTATAGGCCTGGATAGGCACCCCATGATTGTAATTGACTGAGACCGTTTATGAAACCACACACTTGTTAAACTGCAATAAATAAACAGAAGTTTATGTTCCAGCTTAACCCTGACTGGACTCAGTATTTTACCAGGTAGGGCCTGGGTGGTGGCAGCGAGAAATAAAGTGGTGGCACAGGGATCAATAGACGGTGAAACGTCCGGGGACCCTGTGTTGAGTGCCACACCTGAATTGCAGGGGTTGGACTAGATGACCCTCAAGGGTCCCTTTCCAACACAACATTTCTGATTCTACTGGCATTGAAAGAATAGCAGGCTTCCAGCTAAGACAGTAGAGCGAGGTTACTTTGCTGAGCTCCTTGAATCATAAAACCTAAAGTAACTCAGCTCATTGTCTTTGCTGGCTCTCAGAGACTATTAGATACCCCAGGAGACCAGAGTGACAAACACACAAGCTCTGCCTCCAAAATGGCTGGCTTTTGTAGAACCCCCTTTGCTTTTCCACCTAGAGCAGTGCTTCTCAAACACTTTTTTCTGGGCCACACTTTCAGAACCATAATTTCCTCGCTCCACAGAAAAAATTTAGTTGCTAAGAAGCGCAATGGAAAACAAAAGGGAGAGCTGAAATTTTTTCATATCTGGCAACCAATGAGCCCCTTCAGTTTCAGATGGATAAAAGGTAAAGGTACCCCTGCCCGTACGGGCCAGTCTTGACAGACTCTGGGGTTGTGCGCCCATCTCACTTAAGAGGCCAGGGGCCAGCGCTGTCTGGAGACACTTCCGGGTCACGTGGCCAGCGTGACAAAGCTGCATCTGGTGAGCCAGAGCCGCACACGGAAACGCCGTTTACCTTCCCGCTGGTAAGCGGTCCCTATTTATCTACTTGAACCCGGAGGTGCTTTCGAACTGCTAGGTTGGCAGGCGCTGGGACCGAACGACGGGAGCGCACCCCGCTGCAGGGATTCGAACCGCCGACCTTTCGATCGGCAAGTCCTAGGTGCTGAGGCTTTAACCCACAGCGCCACCTGCGTCCCGTGGGTCCCGTGCGTATTCAGATGGATAGACAAGTCTAAAAAGCCCAGGACACAAATTTTCATGGCCCTCTAGTGGCTATGGTGGCTCATTTACTGGAAGTAACGTATTTAGCATTAACTCGGGAAGTGTATACACTGGTACCTCCGGTTGCGGACGGGATCCATTCTGGAGATCCAGTCGGATCCCGAGGTTTCCGCAACCTGAGAACCCGGTCTGCGCATGCGCGCACGGCGAAACCTGGTAAAATACTTCCGGGTTTGCTGCGCACGTATCCCAAAGTATACGTAACTGGAGGGTTACATAAACGGAGGTACGACTGTACTCGATTCTGATCAAACTAAGCCTCCGAGAGTACAATATACATCAGAAGGCTTAGTGTGGTCAGGATCAAGCATTGGTTGCCAGATGTGAAATATATTGGCATTATTTTCAGCTCTCCTACCCCACTACTGTATTATTTTGATACTATGCTATGCTACACTGAAATATTGAAATGTTTGATTGTCCTTGAATCTTTCCACCACAATTGCTATTCTCTCCTGGCAAACCCTTTGAGGGCCGGTGAACTAGAGGCAACTCTTGCTCAACTTGGGACACCTGTCAAGCGGCTGCTTACAATCTGTACCAAGCACAGGTGCGTCTTGCGGGTTACTAACAAGCACAGAGCTGCAGGCCAGCAAGGTTATCGCTGTCTGACATCTAGACCACAATTGCTTGATTGTTTTTTGTTTAAAAAAGACTTATATCAGTCTGCATTCCTGAGTTGGGAAGTAAGCTGAAGACAGGTAGCTCAGGTTGAAGCACTTTGGTTTTGCTTCCAAGCCTAAGAGGGAGACTCAGGGCAGGGATGGGGAATGTGTGGTTCTCCAGAAGTGGCTGGATTACAGCTCCCATCCAGGACTACAGACCATGCTGGCTGGGGTTAAGGGGAGCTGGAGTCCAACAGGTCCCCCATCCACGATTTAAAATGTGCACAGGGAAGTGGCCAGAAATGGTGGAAACTTTGCATCTCCAGGATATCACAAGGATGAGACCCGAGCCTAACTTCCAAGGACATTTTATCAGTCAGTATCGCATCAAAACCGCATGCGGCCCTCGATGCCTTTTTTGGTGGCCCCCAGTAACATTTGACTCCACCTCCAGCCCTTGCACTGCCTTCCCCATGCCATGTAAATGAGGTACTGAGCTTTGGGAAGGAGACATGAGGGCTCTGACAGGGTCCTAGAGTCCTCCTTCCTCCAGCCTAGTTAGCACTTTCCCAGCTTCCAGAAGGAGGCGAAAGGGCTCCTGCTAGAGTCTGGCCCTCCTTCCCAAAGTCCACCGCCTTGCTTAGTAGTAAAGTTTTGGGAAGGCCGAGTGAGGGCTGGGGAGGGGGTGTCAAATTCTGGGCTTGCTCCTCCCCCCCCCCCATTGACATGGTAGCATGAAGCCTGTAAGTTCTGTGTCAAAGTACTCTTGCATCCCCACTCAGTATGAAAAGTTGAGCTGCCCTGATAGACTTTTATAGCACCCTCTTCCTTAGAGCTGTGGGGTTTTAGGACATGGTAATAGTTGATGGGGTGGGTGAGCGTGGGAAAAGGGGAAAATCTAATTATTCAACCAAATTTGTGGCTGCAGAATTAAACCCATTGACACTAGATTAGAATTCACGGTAGCTAGCCCAAAATGAGAGAACAAGGCAGTGTAGCATAGCGAACAGAGTGTTGTGCAAGAACCAGGCATTCCAAATTTCTAATCCCTGCACAGTCATGAAGCTCTAGGGGCGACCTTAAGGCGGACACTCTCTCGAGGCTATACACCGGGTGGTTGTTGGAAATCAAACTCCCAAGGGATGGGGAGGGATTGAAAAATAGTAAAGAAAGCATACATGTGTATCTGCATGCTTTCAAGGCTCCTTGTGAGCTCCCCTTTACATGGTCCTTTTAAAAACAATGCTTGACAGCTTGCTGGTGTGTGCATGTGTAGCAATTACCTTCATATGAGCTAAGACAGAGGCCAAGCAGTTTCAGTGAGCACCGATACTGCTTCTGGACATCACAGTTCAGGTGACTATGCATGAAACCTCCTGTTGCTCTTATAACTCAGGATCCACCGCAGGTGGCCTAAAGC
The DNA here is from genome assembly GCF_964106915.1 of Podarcis gaigeae. Taxonomy (NCBI): domain Eukaryota; kingdom Metazoa; phylum Chordata; class Lepidosauria; order Squamata; family Lacertidae; genus Podarcis; species Podarcis gaigeae. The sequence continues at coordinate 17,060,448 of NC_139679.1, read as the reverse complement.
AGCCTCTGCACTGTAACGTGGCACGACAACCAGCTCCCACGCCTCCCCCTGTGCCATGCCAGTGCCCCGCCACGCTTGGAATACTGGATAGGGCAAGGTGAGGGCAAAAAGAACTGCTAAGCAGCCTTTGCAGAATCGCCTCCACATCCTCTCCTCTCCCCACCCCCTTCAAATGTTATATAAGGCCCAAAGCCCTCACTGAAGCTGGGCAAAAGAGGAAGCCACTTCTCTCCTGATCCACACCCCAAGCACAGCTGAGAGGAAAGGACCAGGATGGCCTGGCCACTAAGCACCTTGACTAGGGAGGGTCCAGCACTGAAGGCTTGGGAATGCATGCTAGTCACTGGAGCAGACCACTGAGAGCTCAGCTGCTTTTAGGTTTCGGAGAACGGATTATCACCGAGGGCACTTTGCAGCCACCTGATGTAATGATGAATTCCTGTTGGGACAGGATGGGAAAACCGGCCTGTTACCTGAGCCATCGCGTTAGTCTGATAGTCCTCAATACGTAGATTTACGCCAAGTCCTTATGCTTTTCTCTCTCTCTCTTGCCCAGGAAAGAATTTTACGACTACAAAGATTTTTCAGTAAATTGTTTCTGCGTTGGTCCCGTCCAATACCTTCCACTTTGACGACATCTTTCTGGAGTCGGGAGTGCCCAGAATTTGCGCACAGAAAATTTCCCCAGCCCTGACAAAAGCTGATGAAAGCTACAGGCTGTGCTGCTCTTGTGGATGAGTCACCCCAAACCTAAATCTCCCTTCAGGATGGTGATAGGATGCCAAGGTCCTCCTAGCACAGCTGCCACAGTATTGCTGCTTCTCCTCCTCTAATTTCAACCTGTGGGTTAATCCAGAAGATAGGTTTATTGAACCATTTATTTATTTCAGAATGGAGAGAGAGACAGAGACAAACACATTGATCAAAGATGCTTTGAAGCAAGCAAAAAAAATATGCATGCCTCAATATTACCATGCAACAACAGACACACATACAAAAGATAAACAGTACCTATTAAGCAAGCACAGGTAAAATCCATCACACAAAAAATGCCCAAGAAACCAGCCTTCCTCGCTCTCAGCGAGCCTTCAGCCTTCCTCTGCAACAAAGATATGGCTGATCATCTAATGATCCGGAGGGATATTGCTAGGCGGCTTCTTTTGACAGGGAGACACAGAGACAGGGATGCCATTATGGAAAAGGCTGGAGGCCCACCAGCCTTCTTCTGAACATCTACCAATCAGTTAAAGCAAAGCAAGGCCTCATCTGAATATCTTAAGACATGAGATTGTTGGGGAAGGCAGGGAGGTTAAAAGTAAAGCACCCTCCCTACACCTAAGCAAGAATTTCAGGCAGTCACATTCTATGGATGCCTGCAAAAAATGGCTGTTGCTGCATCAGCATTTGTAGCAGGGAAAACTTGATAGGGTGTGTTCACAGACAGTTCACCACTGGTTTAACTACTGGGTGTACTCCTACCATCAGACGATTCAAACATGGCCAGTAGTGGTTTAGTACTGTTTGACCTTGGAAGGTTTAAGGGAGCTAGGGTGAATTAACCACTTCTTGAGTAGACATAAGAGTGTCCCCCAGAACGCTTCTTCCCGCAACCCTTTGCTCATTAAAAGGACTGTGACACTACTTTAGTTCTCAGCATGGGGACAAAGTGGAAAAGAACAGCACGAACAGTACAGAACTGAAAGACTTTACTGCTGGGAGGAAACTACTGCTGTTTTAAAACGTTGATTAAAAAAATGATGTTCCTTGCTAGTATTCTCTGGCTTGTACAAATTGCAGGCCTCAGTTGGCAATCATGTTTTGGATTTAGGGTTGTAGCCAATGCTAGTCCTAAACAGAGTAGACCCACTAAAATTAATGCAACTAAGTCATGGCTATTAACTTCAATGTGTCTACTTTGTGTAGGACTAGCACCGGGTGCAACTCTTGCAATATCACGGCAGGAAGTTTTTAATTTTTGACTATTTACTATGTTTTTATATGTGAAGTAAGCCGCCCAGATGGGTGGGGTGTTGTTGTTATTAAATAATATATGATCACAATGGTGTATGGTGTTTCATTTTCCTGTACCACAAATGGTATAAAAAAATTTCCGCTTCCTCTAGTCAACCCCACTTTCAAACGACGTAACCACTTTCAATTCACATCTCATTCATGCAAAAAAACCTGGTGTGGTGTCTTGAACTGTTGTGCTGGTGCCAACAGCTGGGGAAATTTTCTACACTACTGCAACATCTTGATCCACAACACAACACTAGTATAAGAGCCTTTGCACCTAAACCTATTCACATAAAAAAACCAAAAAACAACCTTGCACAGCAAGATACAGTGGTGCCTCGCAAGACGAAATTAATTCGTTCCGCAAGTTTTTTCGTCTTGCGAAGCACGGTTTCCCATAGGAATGCATTAAAAATCAATTAATGCGTTCCTATGGAAACCGCCTTCAGACCAGGTCTGGGACAGTCTGTCCCCTGACCTCTTCTGAAGGCTGGGGGGGGGGGACAAGGGCTTTTCTTCCCACCCCCAGCATTTTAAAAAACCCCGGGACAGCATTTTAAAATGCTGGCGGGCGGCAGCGAAGGGTTCGCTGCCGCCTGCCAGCATTTAAAAATCGCCCCGGGACAGCGGAGGACTTCTCCGCTGTCCCGGGGCGATTTAAAAGCCCCCGGGAAGGCAGGCAGGGGGGACAAAGACTTTTGCCCCCCGCCAGCCTTCAGAAGAGGTCCTGCGTTTCTCCGCTCTCCCGGGAAGGCAGGCAGGGGGGAGCAAAGACTTTCCCCCCGCCTGCCTTCAAAAGCCGTCCAGGATAGCGGGAAGCGCTTCCCTGCTATCCCGGACTGCTTTTAAAATGCTGGCGGTGGGGAGCAAAGCCTTTCGGCCCCCGCCGGCCTTCCTGGACCTCTTCTGAAGGCCGGAGGGGGGGGGAAGGCTTTGCTCCCCACCGCCAGCATTTAAAAGAGGTCCCCGGAGATTTCCCTATGGGCTTTTTTCTTGCGAAGCAAGCCCATAGGGAAATTCGTCTTGCGAAGTGCCTCAAAAAACGGAAAACCCTTTCGTCTTGCGGGTTTTTCGTCTTGCGAGGCATTCGTCTTGCGGGGCACCACTGTACTGATCTACAGCAGTTAAGCAATTGTCCAGGCTTGCAAAGCGAGGGCAGATCCACATGTTACTTTTTGCAGTCAAGGGTTCACTTGTTTGACTGAGCAATCTTTATATATGGACATCTTCAGAAATCATGTGTGAGCACATTATATACATTCCCCTATAAGCAATGGATGCCTGGATCAAATTCCAACGTTTAGTGATTCACAGTGAAGCAGTTCATTTATAGGACAAGTGTCCACTCCCATCCAACATATGAAATCACCGTAGCATCCAAATCCAGCTAATCTCTGTGGTCTCAAAACTCATAAATACTGGTGCACACAGAATTATAATTGTCAAAGCATAGTAAGAAATAAAATTTTAAAATAATCCTATAAAGCGCTACTCTTAAACGTAACAAAACAGTAAATTGCCAGCTGAAACACCTAATGCTTGACATACATGGGTGAATCTAGAGTACAGTCAAACCTCGGTTTTTGAACGTCTCGGCTGCCAAACAATTCGGAAGCTGATCGCTGAAAACACAGAAGTGAATGCTTCCATTTTCAAAAGCGCCTCGGAAACCGAATGGCTTCGGTTTTCGAACGTTTTGTAAGTCAAACGGGCTTCTGGAACGGACTATGTTCAAAAACCGAGGTTCCACTGTAACTGTGTAAGTGAGCATTACCGTAGGTGTGCACCTATGGCACTGAATGGCTATCCATGCTTACATTAAGTAACCATTACATTAAGTAGATAGGTTTAAGGTATCTACAATGTTTTACATAGAGAAATAGATATTAGCAGCACACAAGATGGCAAATATACATTGTGTGCTGAGAGCAAATTATACCACAATAACCTGAAGAGCAAAGGGCAAGGTGAAACACAAGTTAGTTCTAGAAGGTAGTAATTTGCTTTGTGAAAAATGCCTAACTCATTTCAACCAAAGGTACTTCCGTGTACATTGAGGATATTTTTTACTGTGGAACAGGATAGATTGAAGACACTTTTCTCCCTGAGGAGGACCTATGGTTGTGAAGTATTGAGCAACCTTCACAAAATAAATCACTACCTTCTAGTACCAGCTTGAGACCTACCTCTTCCTTTGCTCTTCCATAGTGTGGATGACTAGCACCTCATGTCCAGAAATCCCTCTGCCCTCAACTTAAAAATCTCACGTCGTTTGGACAGCATTCTTTATGGGAGCTTGTCTTCCTATGCATTTGTTCAGGGCAGTATTCAAAACTCCCCTTGTTCTAGGTGCATTTTGCGACAGGCAATTTCATTATGGCCGGCGGTTTCTGAGCTCTGGGCAACTGCAGCGTGGAAGGAAAGGAGGACTTTTTTCTGCCTCCCCACTTCCAGCTACTCCCTGAAGACTGGAGAAGAGACCCTCTTAAGAATATAAGGGGTGGGCGGACAGGGGAAGGACTAGACCATGTAAAATATGAAAATACTGTCATATTTTAGCTGCAGTTTATTCATTCTCATCTTTGTATTCTTGCTATTAAAAAGCATGCCTAGACATTCTGTTGTTGCACCCATAACCTAGGTTTAAGGTATCATTTAGCTCCTAGCTTTCATATCTGTTTCTAGCACTAGTTCAGGGTGGGAACAACATAAAAAGTTTGAGGGCCCCAGTAGCCCCAGGTATAGGCTAATACTACCAGCAAACTATTTTATTGGAAAGATTCTTAAATATTTATGTAAAAGGGCAATTGCTTTTATGTTATTAGACCACCTGTGTGTTTATGCTCAGCTGCAAGTTGTTGAGATCCTTAAACAACATTAAGTAACACCCTTTATAGTTCTGTGCAAGAACTCCTTAAGTGTTTTGCTATATTCTGTTGCTGAGGAAGGATTAATATAAAACCCACATAAAGATTATAATGTTCAAAAATTTTAACTTACACATCACCACCAACATGCATACTGTTTGGTGTCATAAGCAAATTTGCCCTAACAAGCTCACAACCTAAATTCTGTTGCAAATTTCAGGAGCCGAGGGAAAGGAAATGAAGAATGAGAGAAAACGGAGGGACAAGGAACAAGAATCTGCAAAGATAATTAAAAATATTTAGAAGTTGCTGTGTTTGGCATTTGATACTACAAAATCAGACAAGAACTCTGTGGCAAAAGTGGGCATCGCAATTTGAGAGGAAAGAAGTCCTGGGAAGCCATTTCAAACATAAAGGAGAGCAACCTGTCACACATATGGCTCTTTCTGTGACCAGCCCCACTCCTTTACACACCCACTCAAACCCAGTACATGCCATCCCATCTTCTAATCGTCATATTAATTCCTGCATGGAAATTCTACTCCCACGTAGAAATTTAACATTGCTGAAGCAGCCCTTGCCTTGACAACCTCTGATGCCTCACGAGGTTATGTGAATTAAGGAAGCAGAGGTGAATTCTAACTCTGCATAACCCCCCCCCCCCCCGTTGCTTGGATAAAGCCTGGGATATGGACACGGGGAACAATATCACTTCCTATTGATGAGGTGCTTAAGAAGCGCGAGTGTGCGCACGTGTGTCAGCGTTATTACCAGCCTCCTGCACGAGATGTCCTGCGCTCTTGTGGCAGATGCAAAAATCCAAAAGCAGCGGCCTCTTGAGTCGTTGCTCGGTCATCAGTTTTAAGGGACAACAGCCTCCCCCCCCCAAAAAAAAATCCCTTCTCCTTATTGCAAATAAATATATAAATAAATATATATATGTGTTTCCATGCTTTAGAAGCATTCTGGGATGGAAACTCCACTCCAAACCACATTGGCATGAAAGTAAAAAAGCAACAGCCTCACTGGAGTAGCTAAAACCAGCAACTGGCACTAAGCCAATAGGCAGCGAAGGTAATAATCTGTTTTGGGGGAAGATTATTTATTTAATTAAATATACAAAGGGGCAAGGCAAATAACTTACGTGCTCACAAATCACTTGTCTTTCCTAAATTCTGACTGGCCAGACTAGGGACACATATATATATATGTGTGTGCACGAGGAGTTCCAGGCACTGACGGGGTGCGGGCAGGTGCGCAGCGGGGAACCCAGCGAGCGAGCAGGTCGTGCGCAAAACAAAATACAAAAAACCGTGCAAGCGCCACAGCAGCCGCACACGCGGGTCGCGCGTGCCCGGGAACAGGAGGGAGAACCGGCTCGCCACGAACGGGCTCCTTGCAGGGGGTCCCGCCGGCGGCTCCGTCGCGCCGGGCCAGCCTCGCGCCCGCGCCCCCCCCCCCGCCCCTAACTCTCCTCACGGAGCCCCCAAGGCCGCACCTGAAGCTCCACTCCCGCCGTTCCGGCTCCCGCTTCTCCCGCGGAAGCAACTTCGCGCCCAGGCACCTCCGGCCGCCGAGCCCTCCCGGCCTCCACAGCCGCCCGCCGCCGCCACCCCGGAAGCGGAAGCGTCGGAACCCGGTGCAGACGCACAAGGCAATCACTTCCGTTGAGGGTGTGGGGGGTGACGGCTTCGCGCACGCGCAATGCCGGCGCTCCGTGTTTGCGCGCCTGCCGCCGCCATCTTGGTAGGGGCAGGAAAGAGAGGCAAAGGTGAGGGGCTAGAAAAGCAGGTGATGAGGGAACCTTGAAGGGACGGCGGAGGGCAGCCCATACATTCCCGGCTCCCCCTCGCTTTCTAAGGTGTTTCCGAGGAGGTCTGCTTGAGTTGTCTGCCGCAGGGGATGAAACAACCTGTGGACTCCAGCTCCCATCAGCCGCGATGGTTGACGGGAGTTGTAGTCCAGTGAAGGGTCACCGTCCGTCCCCACCTCCCCATCCCCGATTCACTGGTAGGGGGTCGCCTGACAGAAGCCCCTTGGTCCTTCGCTGAATTGTCAAATGAGAGGCGCTCCTTCATCCTTTGATTTAGGAAGCGCTGCCTCCTAAACCCTCCCGATTTGTTGGGAGGAACTGGGTTATACCAAGAGGAAAGCACTCTGTGTATGCTTAGCAGCATCCTGTTCTTTCAGCATTCTGAGCTTCGATTCACAGTAGGCCATGGGCATGGCCTGCAATGACCAGATGCAAAGGAAGGAAGGCTTTGCCTTGTACCTTCCGCTTCCACAACGGTATGATGCTGTGTTGAGAGTCCTGCATTGCAGGTGGTTGGACTGATCCTTGGGGACCCTTCCAAAATCTACAACTCTATTATTCTTTTTTATTATCACCATCCAATCAGTTACCACACTTTTATTTCAGAAGGACTGGGGGAGGGGATATCCCTGACATGCTCTCCTGCATCACACAGCAAGTATGAGGAACCTGTGGCTTTCCAAATGCTGCTGGACTACAAAACCCATAATCTATGACCAGTGGTCAGGGGTGGTGTAGTCGAGGGTTTTCCAAACTTCGGTCCCCAGGGGTTTTTGGAGTACATTTCCCATCATCCCTGGCCACTGGTCCTGCTATCTAGGGATGATGGGAGTTGTACTCCAACAACATCTGGTGGTCCACGGGTTCCACATCCCTGATTTTCCGCAATCTGCTCTCATATGCTTTAAACCTGCACTTCTTAACCTTGCATATTGATCTTTATTGAGTGTCATTTTGTGTATTTTCATCTGTCTCAAGTTAGGTATGCTTATGGATGCCTAGATATTTACTTCCACTGGGGAGCGGGCAGGCAGGTGAGGCCTCCTAGACTTAGAGGCCTGAGTTGCCCTGCCATCGCATACCTAACTTGAGACAGATGCAATTTTGGGAGAGGGGAGACTGCCTGCTGGGGAGTGGGATGGCTGGCAAGGCCCCCTAGATTTAGAGGCCCTAGGCTTCAGCCTACATAGCCTATACATAAATCCGGCACTGAGTATGTGTTAGGAGAAGCATAAGCATCTGAAAAAATAGCTTCTTATGCAAAAAGTCAAGCTGATCAATCAGAAGCTGTCACATGATGAACTTGGTCTTTGTCTGCTACTGTACTGTGTAATGATGGCATCTTGAGTGTACTGATGCATTGGGTGCAACCTGCATTGCCCCAAAAAGCATCCCTGATGACCAACTCTTACCTGAGCTATCCTACAGTTGCAAGAAGGGATTGTTCGCCCTATGTTCAGGGAACTGTTAAAAAAGAAATAGATATACACGTAGGGTGATAGTCAATCAAATAATACTTGGAATAGACTCATCAAAATCATTGAGCTCAAATTCAATATTATTTAACTGGATAGCACTCTTATCTTTCTAACTGTGAGAGTGAAGAGTGACGCATGTTCTAATCTAGAAAACCCACCACTTTGTCACTACTTTAAAACTCTATTGTTGAAATATCCCTGCCTTAAGTGAACTGTGAGGAAGGAGAACTAGTACATAATTTGCTATAAACACAAGTCTCGGTGTGGGACAACAGTAACAGCCAATAGCAAGTTATTTTATGGCTCTGCAAGTCAGATAAGGCTGAGGACATCCTGTGCTACAGGACACAAACTGAACCACTTAACAAGAATTGCACAATCCTCCAGTTAATTTCAATATTCCTTACTCCAGGGCTTCCTCAAAGTCAGTTGGTGAAGCTTTTCACTGCATGGAGGGAAGCATCATATTGCTATTATTTTTTATTTTGTTAAATTTGTTAGTCAGTTTATCTTGTTCAGGGCAACACTAAGTGACTTACAACCAAACAAATAGAGATTCAGTTGCTGATAAAGCTCAGGCCCAGAGCTGGCAACCCTATTCGCACATACTGCCCCTATTAGATGAGAATAGGAGATGTAGAACAATTATAGGCACACACAGCTAATGCTTCTATTGGCAAATATGGTTGCAAGAGCTTTGGCCTCTCAGAAAGCCCTTAGCAGGACTCATCCTGAACTTTTAGGGCTAAGCAAAACAAAACAAAGCAGCACAAAGCAGCTCAGTACCTGAAATAAATTGCTTTTCTGACATGAGAAGCACACCTGCCTGGTTTGTACATGTAAATCTCCACTCCCATGGTGTACTCCAGGGGTTGTTAACCCACTAGTGAGCGTTTCAGGATTCCAGGTGGGCGGTAGGGGGTTCTACGGCAGAAGCTGAACCCATCGAACACTGGTGGGCGGTAAGGAAATTTTACCATCAAGAAAGATGCATTAGTGGGCGGCAGGTATAAAAAGGTTGACTACCCCTGGTGTACATAATGATACTTGTCAGTGTATCACAGGTTATACTGCCTTTGTACTTTGTCCCTGAAATCAGTGGAGATCCGTGCAGGATTGAGCAGGTAACCATAGCAATTGGGCGTAATGCCTGCTGTCCTCAACGCCGCCCCCCCCCGCCACATTCCAGTGACATAGGGAAATAACCTCTGCAAGGCGATCTACCTGTGTAAGAGTTTTCACAGCTAACTAGAGCCTGGTTTTAGAAGAGACCAAAGGAGTGGATTTAAAGCTCTTTCTGGAATGATCCCTCTGAAGAAAGCAAGGAAGTCATCCTGAATTCTATTTGGAGAGCAGAGGTCTGCTGGACGCCAAAAGAGAGTCACCACAGAGAAAAACCAGAGAGAAACAGCAAAGAGGTCCGGTCAAACGAGTGGCACTTTGGGTGATAAAACCGTCAAGCTACAACTAGGGCCAGAGGGAGGTGGTTATAGTAATCATTAGGGTGATATAGAATGTGATGGTTGGCACAGAATTTATTATACTGAAAATATCAACTTCCATTTTTTAAAAAGTAAGTGTGGCTGCAAATATATGCTTTAAAGTGGTGTGTGCACTTGGAGCAGGATAAAACCTTACTAGTGTCTGCCATTTTTAGACGAAAGGGTGAGGCGAACTTTTCTGAACTGTAATAATGCAAGGAGGGGAGGGATATTCCTTTAACGCTATGATTCTGTTACCTGGAAGTAAGTCCCATTGAATTCAGTGGGACCTGCTTCTGAATGAACTTGCCTATGATTGCACTGTAAATTAGCATAGACAAGGATTGAGGGAGCTAGTTCCTTTTTAAAAAAGTATTAACTTTCCCCAAGGGACACAGGTGGCGCTGTGGTCTAAACCACAGAGCCTAGGACTTGCCGATCAGAAGGTCGGCGGTTCGAATCCCCACAACGGGGTGAGCTCCCGTTGTTCGGTCCCAGCTCCTGCCCACCTAGCAGTTCGAAAGCATGTCAAAGTGCAAGTAGATAAATAGGTACCGCTCCGGCGGAAAGGTAAATGGTGTTTCTGTGCACTGCTCTGGTTTCGCCAGAAGCGGCTTAGTCATGCTGGCAACGTGACCCGGAAAAACTGCGGACAAACATCGGCTCCCTCGGCTAGTAAAGTGAGATGAGCACTACAACCCCAGAGTCATTTGCTACGGGACTTAACTGTCAGGGGTCCTTCTCCTTTACCTTTAACTTTCCCCAAGCAAAAGTAAAGAGTGATGTTTCAGATCAGGAACATGGTATAGATTGCAGTGTATTCTGGGGTATATAACACGCCAATGAAATGATATACCTTTTATTCATTTGTTTGTTCGTTCATTCATGTAACAGAAATTGTATACCGGTTCATCATAACTATCTAGAAATGTTTTACAAGATTTTGAGGGTGTTCTGACTTATTGCTTCATGTTGCTCAGACCTGCAGAGACCTGCATAGGAGGTGTAGCTGACAATGGCAGAACATAATGCCCTGTTGTGTCCTGCCTTGGATAAGGTGGCGGGTGAAGAGTTCCTGCAGAAAGCATTCCAGATCATGCTTGAGGAAGGTGTAAGGAAAGGGATGGATGCCTCTGAAAAGGTAAGGCTTTCAGGGCTCATTCTCACAACATAATCTTGGGGGTTGTTCTTATGTAATGGTGTATTTATCCAATGCTTAATTACTGGCGTAACGTGAAGATGGGACTATGTCATTTGGCTTTCAAGCATTTATGTGAATGCCGCCTGAACTTTTCAATACGAACTGGCCAACCTGTTTCCTTCCTTGTTAGGTGTGTGATTGGAAGGAACCTGAGGAGCTGCAGCAAATCCTGGACCTGGATCTGAAAGACGGAGGGGAGCCACAGGAGAGATTGCTGGACCGCTGCCGGGATGTTATCAGATACAGCGTGAAGACATGTGAGTGCCTGGCACCAGCAGCTCATTCGTGAAATAGCGTAGTTCTTGCATGTGGAGTAATATGTAGTTCCTGCTCCATTTAGGTCTTGTTTCCATGGCCTCAAGCAGCAAAACAGGATGCTTCTCATGTTAAGTGACCTGATAACAAAGCTGGCTATTGCCTCCAATGTAAAGACACGTGGATTTAATATAGCCTATATATGCACAGTAGCCCAAAGGTGATGAAAATTGTGAGCCAAGGGTGTCTGGCTAAAACACCCTTGAATTCACTGTCCTTGTACACATGAGGTCAGAATTCAAGACAAATATCTCTGGTTATGTAAATATGTCCTAAAGGAAACAGCACGTTCTGGCATCTTTTCAGCAAACAGAGACAGCAGCGTACCTATGTTCAGAGGCAAAGTACAGTGGTACCTCGGGTTACAGACGCTTCAGGTTACAGACGCTTCAGGTTACAGACTCCGCTAACCCAGAAATAGTACCTCAGGTTAAGAACTTTGCTTCAGGATGAGAACAGAAATGGCGCGGCGGGAAGCCCCATTAGCTAAAGTGGTACTTCAGGTTAAGAACAGTTTCAGGTTAAGAACGGACCTCCAGAACGAATTAAGTTCTTAACCCGAGGTACCACTGTAATAAGTGCTTCGGAAAACAAGCATTTTCTAGGGTTGGGTGATATATCGTCCAAAACTGGTTTGAAGTCCATGATATCAGTTTCATAATTTTTGACCTGGCAATATATTGCAAACCATGATATGTGTGTGTGTGCACGCGCGCTACGCAAAAATCACGATGCGGGGAAAAACTGTGAAGCCAGCCAATGCCTCTGCATAGCTCCATCCTTATTTCAGACATTGTGATATATCAGTATATCGCGATGTTTAGCTGGTGATATATCACGATGTTGAAAACCAGATATTGCCCGGCCTGAATGCCTTCCTGCTGTACATTTCATTCACACCCTGTGTAAAAGAGTGTGTTCCCCACACACCACTTCCAAAAAGAGAATTGTATTTGGTATGATGTGATCGTGCTGCAGACTGATCCAAAGTAGCTTCAGTTCAGCGTAGCTACACACTCTCTTTCTCTTTCTTTCTCAGGTCACCCACGATTTTTCAACCAGTTGTTTTCAGGACTTGATCCCCATGCTTTGGCCGGACGGTTGATCACAGAGATGCTCAACACCAGCCAGTATGTGTTTGCACTTTTCTGATGAAACTATGGCATTAAAATAGGTTGCAGTGGCTTTCTTGGGCTCAGTATGGATTATAGTTTTAAAAAGAGCTGAAAATGGTTAGATTGAATAGATTAGGGTGTTGCTTCCTAGGGTGTACCCACATATTTCTTTTGTCCTCTGCAATCAAACAGGGTTTGCAGGTTCTTCAAAGGCAGAACTTTTTACCAGAGGCAAAAGTGGTCTTAGTGTACGTACAATCTTTTCCCCCAAAGAGCTTTCAACTCTGAAATACATGTCTTTTTATGTATATATTTCTATCATTATCCCTTTCTATATACAGTCGTACCTTGGATCCTGAACACCTTGTGAGTCGAACATTTTGGCTCCCAAACACCGCAAACCCTGAAGTGAGTGTTCTGGTTTGTGCATGTTCTTTGGAACCTGAACGTCTGACGTGGCTTCTGCAGCTTCCGATTGGCTGCAGGAGCTTCCTGCAGCCAGTCGGAAGCCATGCCTTGGTTTTTGAACGTTTTGGAAGTCGAACGGACTTCCGGAATGGATTCTGTTCGACTTCCGAGGTACCTCTGTATCTCTATCTAGCGCTTTTGGGGGGGGTTAAAAAAATTGAGGTGCCAGTGTCCGTATATAACTAGAAGGGCCATGGGTATCTGCACAAAATGGATGCCATGGGCAGCAAAAAAGAGATTCATGGTACTCTGTAGTGGCGAGTACCGTCACAAAAACCCCTCCCCAGTGTGGTGTAGTGGTTAAGAGCGGTGGACTCGTAATCTGGTGAACCAGGTTCACTTCCCCGCTCCTCCACATGCAGCTGCTGGGTGACCTTGGGCTAGTCACACTTCCTTGAAGTCTCTCAGCCTCACTCACCTCACAGAGTGTTTGTTGTGCGGGAGGAAGGGAAAGGAGATAGCTAGCTGCTTTGAGACTCCTTAGGGTAGTGATGAAGCGGGATATCAAATCCAAACTCTTCTTCTTCCTCCCTCACTAATTCCATCCTTGATCCTGGAAGGAAGAGAGCATAGTAGTTTTCTAAGTGAGCCACCTCCTGTGATGCAGGCAAACTACATATTTCTGATAACGCAAAGTTGTGGGGTAGAAACATGACGCAGTTGTATTCACATATTCACATCCATGGCAAGGAGCAACTGTTAAGCCAGAACAGCCCTAGGTAAGCCCTAAGGTGGTGATGTCATAGGACAGGACATCATGCTTGCACTCCCCCACCCCGCCAAGCTAAAGAGATAGATGTTGGCTGTCAGCACCCATGCAGTTCCTCATATCTGGTAGTTTGTTACATATATTCTGCACGCTGCATTACTTAAACACCACACACTTCTCAGGGGGAATCAGTAGGACATACAAGCAGGTATTGCACTGTTGGGCTCTGTTGTGGAGGCATGGCGTTTTCAGAGCACTCAAAATTCAGAGTTTTTGTATCCAGGAAAATAGAGTGCTTCTTCAATACCTCAGAGAGCATGTCTGTTCATAGTGTGATTGTCTATCCCTGCGGAATGAGATTGTCAGAATAGTTCAGTGGTAGAACTATGCCCAGGTCATTTTGTGAACCATTTTACTTTCTTTTGTGATTTTTTTTTTCATTTTAATAATATTTTTTTCAGCGGCTGTGTGCGCCCTGCTAAGGGATGAAGGTCTCAGTGTAATTATAATAGTACAGTATAATTCCTTGGATTCCTGATAGGCCTGCCAATGTCCCTCCAACCATTCGCCAACTTTACTCTTTACTTCCTAGGCACCTTTCCTAGGTGAAACTCCCCAATACCTACTTGCGACTTACAATTACAGGTATATGACCTGGACCAAAACGTCATCTCACCTTGTGTTCTAGGTACACATATGAGATCGCCCCTGTGTTTGTATTGATGGAGGAGGTGGTTCTGAAGAAGCTGCGGGAGCTGATTGGCTGGGAGGAAGGGGATGGGCTCTTCAGCCCTGGTGAGTGCTAGTCCTTTCTGGATGTTCTAGGTCAAATCTGCAGCAGTACCTTTACAGAGGGCTGTATATTGTCCACTTGAAGTAGATTTAAGCCCACCTGGACAATGGTCTGAAATGATGGGATTTGTAGTCAAATAACATCTCAAGGCCACCACAATGGCTATGGCTGACTCTGGTCTGCAACTTGTTGCACCGAAAACAACTTGGAGTTTTGCTTTAGGAATCCCATATTGATTCTTGATATTTGACATTATAATTGTGATTTGAAAGTGAAAGCAGGCAATCTTCATGCTCTCTCTTCTCTGCTGCTTCTGACTTTGCATGGATTCTTGACTACTTGCATATTTTATTCTGGTTTTGCTAGTAATGGGGATGGCTAAGCAGCCGGTCAAGTGTTTCACTGCTTCCCTATCCACTGGAAATCTTCTTTCATTCCTCCTCTGGCTTCTGAGATTTTAGAAGCCATTGTCCATTTGTAACCTTCACAGACGTAACAAACAACGCCTGCTTTGTAACAAAAGACGCCTGCTCCTTGGGAGAAAGGCGATGACAAACCTGGACAGCACCTTAAAAAGCAGAGGCATCAGCCTGCCAACAAAGGTCCGTATAGTTAAAGCCGTGGTTTTCCCAGTAGTGATGTATAGAAGTGAGAGCTGGACCATAAAGAAGGCTGATCGCCGAAGAATTGATGCTTTTGAATTCTGGTGCTGGAGGAGACTCTTGAGAGTCCCATGGACTGCAAGAAGATCAAACCGATCCATTCTGAAGGAAATCAGCCCTGAGTGCTCACTGAAAGGACAGATCGCGAAGCTGAGGCTCCAATACTTTGGCCACGTCATGGGAAGAAAAGACTCCCTGGAAAAGACCCTGATGTCGGGAAAGATGGAGGGCATAAGGAGAAGGGGACGACAGAGGACAAGATGGTTGGACAGTGTTCTCGAAGCTACAAACATGAGTCTGACCAAACTGCGGGAGGCAGTGGAAGACAGGAGTGCCTGGCGTGCTCTGGTCCATGGGGTCACGAAGAGTCAGACACGACTAAACAACAACACACCTGATGATACATTCTGCATCTCTGCTGTGTTCTTACAGAATTAAGGCATACACATATACCTGGCTATGAGTGCATTAAATAGCATAGAAATAAATAACCTTAGACCATGATCTCTCTGGGCTCTTTTTTTGCAGGGGGCTCAATCTCCAACATGTATGCCATGAACGTGGCACGATACCACCGCTTCCCAGATTGCAAGCAGAAGGGTAACTGGGCAATACCGAAACTGGCAGTGTTCACTTCGCAGGAGGTATGTTATTCTCCTGAGTTGTTTGTTTGTCTGTCTGTTTGCTGCCTGATATTTGACTGTGCTGCAGTCTTTCCAGAGGCCACCCAAGTGAAGGAAGGACTCTCTGGTCCTGAATGGGTAACTGTGCCCCTGAAGGACCAGGTGTGCAGCCTGGGCGTCATTCTGGACTCACAGCTGTCCCTGGAGGTGCAGGTCAATTCTCTATCCAGGGCAGTTGTGTACCAGCTCCATCTGGTACACAAGTTGAGACCCTACCTGCCCGCAGACTGTCTCGACAGAGTGGTGCATGCTCTAACTATCTCCCGCTTGGACCACTGCAATGCACTCTATGTGGGGCTATCTTTGAAGGTGACTCGGAAACTACAACGAATCCAGAATGCAGCAGCTAGACTGGTGGCTGGGAGTGGCTGCCGGGACCATATAACACTGGTCCTGAGAGACCTGCCTTGGCTCCCAGTATGTTTCCGGGCACAATTCAAAGTGTTGGTGCTGATCTTTAAAGCCCTAAATGGCCTCATTCCTGTATACCTGAAGGAGTGTCTCCACCCCCATCATTCAGCCCAGACACTGAGATCCAGCTTTGAGGGCCTTCTGGCGGTTCCCTCGCTGCGAGAAGTGAGGTTACAGGGAACCAAGCAGAGGGCCTTCTCGGTAGTGGCACCTGCCCTGTGGAACACCCTCCCATGAGTTGTCAAGGAAATAAACAACTACAGTGGTACCTCGGGTTAAGTACTTAATTCGTTCCAGAGGTCCGTTCTTAACCTGAAACTGTTCTTAACCTGAAGCACCACTTTAGCTAATGGGGCCTCCTGCTGCCGCCGTGCCGCCAGAACACAATTTCTGTTCTCATCCTGAAGCAAAGTTCTTAACCCGAGGTACTATTTCTGGGTTAGTGGAGTCTGTAACCTGAAGCATATGTAACCTGAGGTACCACTGTACTCTACTTTTAAAAGACATCTGAAGGCAGCCCTGTTTAGGGAAGTTTTTAATGTTTAATGCTGTATTGTGTTTTTAATATTTGATTGTGAGCTGCCCAGAGTGGCTGGGTAAACTGAGCCAGATGGGCGGGGTATAAATAATAAATTTATTATTATTATTATTATTATTATTATTACTACTACTACTACTACTATTATTATTATGGAACTCACAGACCACAGTTTCAAAAACCCTGCCCTAGTCCATAGTTAATGCCATTCCCATTTCCAGTGTGTGTGCTTCTCCTTCTTGCATACTAGGACAAGTGAATGGTTGTTTGAGAAAGCTAGAGTCAAGCCATGTAGTTGAGATCATAGAATCATAAACGTGTAGCATTGGAAGCGACCCTCGAGGATCTAGTCCAACCCCCTGACAGATAGACATTCTGTTGTGGCAACCATAACCTAGGTTTAAGGTGCTATTTGATGTCTAGTTTATGTGTCTGAGTTTCTATCACTGGTAAAGATTGGCCACCACTTCTCCAAAGGGATACACAGCAAATTTTATGATGGCTTCTGTATTATCCCAGACAAGACCAGTTCCAGCACTGGTGCATATGTGTGGGTGTTGTGACTGTGGCTTCAGCCTTGCCCAGACCTCAAACCTGAGGTCTCCTTGGAAGTGGAACAGGGGGGAGACTGCTGTACACGTTCTCAGCTGTAGGGCCTTTGCCACAGTTATGCTATCCTCAGGCTGTTATTTTAAGATTACCCAGCCCTGGGTCATCTATAAGTGAAGAAGCCAAGTTACTGATTAAGTCTGTCTAGCAGAAGGATTGAGAAATCCCAGTGTTAATGTTAAGTTTGGATTAGTGAAGGATTAAACCAATATTCTAGTATAATGTTTTATTTCAATTCTGAGCTGCTTACTAGTGGTTTTGCTCTCCCCTGCTGCTTCCTCTTTACCATATACTTCTTTTGAATAAATTATTTAATTGGATTTCTGGGGCGGGCCAATATCTGCACGCACTCAGGGGCTGCTTCACCTCACACATGGCTTTGGCTGCTGGGGCTACACTGGGAGAGCAGAGGGGAGACAGGCTAAAGTTGTCAAGAAGGAGCCTTGGAATGCAGCCAGCTGTTCCCCTACTTCTTTCCCCTGCCCTATAATTTTTATTAAATTTTCTGTTTTACATTTTAGAGTATTCATTTAAACAACCTTAAAGTATCAATGATTTCCCTTCTTCTCTTTCTATGGCTCATTTTGCACAAACAAAAATCCCTGCATATTTTATATAAACTAAACCATTCAGTACCTTGGTTTGCATACGCTTTGGATTACAAACACGTCAAACCCAGAAGTGTGTGTCCCGGTTTGCAACCTTTTTTTGGATTACAACCCATTTATTTATTTTTTGATTATGAACAAAAAAATTTGGAAGCCCCATGGGCGAAAGTGCACCTTGGGTTACAACTTGTTTTGGTTTACAAACAGACCTCCAGAACGGATTGTGGTTGTAAACCAAGGTACCACTGTACAGTGGTACCTTGGGTTGAGTACTTAATTTGTTCCAGAGGTCTGTTCTTAACCTGAAACTGTTCTTAACCTGAAGCACCACTTTAGCTAATGGGGCCTCCCTGCTGCCGGAGCACAATTTCTGTTCTCATCCTGAAGCAAAGTTCTTAACCTGAGGTAATATTTCTGGGTTAGCGGAGTCTGTAACCTGAAGCGTATGAAGCGTATGAAACTGAGGTACCACTGTATTAGACAGCTTCCAATAGAGGTAGTATCAGTCCATGGTGCCTGATGCCCATTGGTGCTGCTAGGTCAGAAGCCAGGAGGCCAACAGGAGGTGGCGCCACAGAGCCAATGACACGCAGAGCCAACCAATTCTAGGTTTGTCACCATCTCCCTCCCTGCTAAGTTCTATAAGGGCAAAACTGAGACTGCAGAGGTGGAAGCTGACAGGCAGTGCCACCCATTGGGCTGGTTGTTAGAAGACCCACATTTGGGTGTTTGCTGAGAATAGGCTACAGTTGGTGGGCCAGTGTCTTATTAGCCTCAAATGGACCAGCCTCTGCTAGTATCCTTTAATTCCCTCTTTTTCTGGCTTCTCTTCCAGTGCCATTACTCCATCCAGAAAGGAGCGGCTTTCCTGGGCATTGGCACAGACAACATCTACCTTGTTGCTGTTGATGAAAAGTGAGAGCTTCCATCGGAAACCCTTGTGAGACTTGACCTGGCCCGGGTCTCCTGGCACTGCCAGTGGACCAGCTCATAAAATACCGTATTTTTCACTCTATAAGACGCACCAGACCACAAGACGCACCTAGTTTTTGGAGGAGGAAAACAAGAAAAAAATATTCTGAATCTCAGAAGCCAGAACAGCAAGAGGGATCGCTGCGCAGTGAAGGCAGCAATCCCTCTTGCTGTTCTGGCTTCTGGGATAGCTGCGCAGCCTGCATTCGCTCCATAAGACGCACACACATTTCCCCTTACTTTTTAGGAGGGAAAAAGTGAGTCTTACAGAGCAAAAAATACGTAATTTGCCCTGAGAAATGATACTTACCTACCAAACGCACCTTTAACAGATGCCTCCCCTGGGAAATACCCAAGGACAGAGATACCATTGCTTATCTGCGTTTTTCTTTTTCTTTTGTTTCCAGATTCCCTCCCCCTTCCCCAATACTTAATGGAAAATTATAACCCCATAGACAGGTACACAGTGATTTCACAGCTAACATAGGAGCTGATAAGGGGGGGATAGAATTTAGCACCCTGAAAACCAAAGATTTATTTTTATTTCTCTTCTAGTCCTCAAGACGGAAAAGATGTTTCCCTCAAATTCTTTCCAATGACCAAAAGTTCCGAAAAGGTTCAGGTAGTGCATTAACACAGGGCCTAGAATTGCATCAAGAAGTCCTTAAGCCACTGTGTCACTTTGCACATTGCCTTTGAGACAAAGTTGGCAGAGATTTAAAACAGGCCTCCCAAGAGGTTGAATGGATCATCCTTGAGTGGTTGATCTGCACAAGCTAGGCTCTTAACCTAAGAGCCTCGGACATAAGATCTCCAGGTTGATGGACTATATGGAATTGACGGAAAGGACTAGCAGAATCCGAAACCAGGGAGAGGAGATGGTGGAAGAAGATTGGAGAATTTAAAGTCTATATATAGAAATATTTTGAAATTGATGAGTGATAGAAAAATGGTGGAAAGAAATTCTATGGCCTTAGCAGAAATGTTATAAGGAGTTAAGCATATATTAGTATTTTAGTTTTAATGAAAAATAAGGATAAAAAATATGTTAAGATATTTATAATATGACAGAAAATAGAGAAAGATGGAAAGGATTTGCTGAAATAATTAATAGAAGTGGAATACAAAAAGGGAGGTGAGAGGAAGTCGAGGAAACAAGGGAATGAAAGATAGAGCATGGAAAAGGGATGATGTATGTTTTTAAATGGTTTTTGTTTTGTTTTGTTTAGGGTTAGGGTGGGTTAGGGTTTTGTTTAGCTTAGTTAAATGTGTTTAGCTTAATGTGTTTAGGTTGTGTTTTGTATTGTTTATATATTGTATTGTTTCTTTTCTTTTTTTGTTTTTTCCCCCTTGTCTTTTTTTTCCTTTTTCCTTTCCTTTTCTGTAATCTTTAAAAGTAATATATATATATATATATATATATATATATATATATATATATTAATGATCTGCACAAGCTAATGTGGAACAGGTATATGTGGATTTTGCAATTTCGGATTGCAGGTAGGGGATCTTTTTCTCGGTGCTTCCCCTTAGGAAAAATATCTTTCAATGCTTCACTGAGAGGGCTAGCCTAGAACTCTTTCTCTGAAAGGCACTAGTTTTCTGTGTGCACAGGGAATTTTGAAACAGGGAGGCATTTGACCATGAGATTCTATACCTGCTGCAGCCTGTAATAGCACATCCCAGGGCAAACATGCACCACACGATTCTGCTCCTTGCATAGGTTGGTTCTAGAGGTGGATTGTCTTAAGGCTCACTTCTGCCAATGCTTTATTTCTCCAGGGGAAAAATGATCCCTGCTGATCTGGAGAAAAAGATCAACCAGGCCAAATCTGAGGTAGGTTTCCTCTGGGCAGTTGAAGGGGGCAGAACTTGGAGCATAGGACATTTTCCTTCACAATGCTCCATTCTATTTCTGAGGACTTGCCTACTTATACCTGAAGGAGCTTCTCCACCCCCATCGTTTAGCCCGAACACTGAGCTCCAGCTCCAAGGGCCTTTTGGTGGTTCCCTCACTGCAAGAAGTGAGATTACTGGGAACCAGACAGAGGTCCTTCTTGGTAGTGACACCTGCCCTGTGGAACGCCCTCCCGTCAGATGTCAAGGAAATAAAAAACTCTCTGACTTTTAGAAGACATCTGAAGGCAGCCCTGTTTAGGGAAGTTTTTAATGTTTGATGTTTTATTGTGTTTTTAATATTCTGTTGGGAGACACACAGAGTGGCTGGGGAAACCCAGTCCGATGGGCGGGATATAAATTGTTGTTGTTAACAGGGGTGGCTAACCTGTTACCAAACTTGATCAGAGAGAGACATAGAGTGGGGGGGGGGTTGTTGGGAGACACAACATCCTTGCAATGTTTTTAGAAAATCAGCTCTAGCCAACCCAGACTGCTCTGGCTGGAGTTAATGGGAGTTGTAGTCCAAAACTTCCTGAGGGCACCAGGTTGCCAAAGCCTGCGCCAGCTATACTTCCCGTTTGCCAATGCGTGCTCCTGATGTTCTTCTTTTCCAGAGGGCATTCCCCTTCTTTGTCAATGCCACCTGTGGCACCACCGTCCTGGGAGCCTTCGACCCTGTGGCTGAGATTGCGGAAGTGTGCGCAAGGCACAAGATCTGGCTTCACGTTGATGTAAGTGCAGCATACTGAGGGATTGGTGCCCTACAGATCCTTGGGGATGGCAGGAGGTGCCTGTTATAAGTGTGTGAGAGAGAAAATGGGGAGGGATGTGTGTGTTCTGTGTCTTTTACACCCTGAATGCCACCCAGATCAAGGATCGAAGATGGTCCTTAGAGACAGGTGGTCCACTTCTGACATATTGGCAGCTGAGGTGGCTTTTCTATCACAGTCCCTTGCTCCTCCCTCCCCCAAACATCTCCTGAAGTAGCATTCAGGGAGTCGACAGGAGCTGCAGCCGAAAGGTCAAAGCAGCTGTTTCTTCCTGCACGCACAGAACGACCTTTGTGTACATACACAGGTCTCTTTGGATCTGGACCAGTGATTCATGTCCACAGAATTGATTTCTTATGTCATGTGGAAAAACTAATGTCACAATCATTTCCCCCATGCAATTTTACTTTTTTGGTCCGAGGATGATCTCACAAACCTGTTCCTTTCAGGATGTAGTTGCAAGATTGGGCCCAGGCAGAGGTGCAACAGGTAACCTCCTAGGATGAATTGTTCTGTCATGTCTCTGCATCAGAAGTGACTGCGTGCTGCAGATGCAGGGACGCAACAGACTAACCCGCCCCTATGGAGGAAAGACCAGAGCAGTGAATCAGTCGTGCATAGATGTAGCAGACAACCTGCTTTGTAGGGTGATTACTATATAATTATTATCCAAGAGGCAGTAGGGTAGAAGAGGGACAAAAATCAAGGTGGGGGGGGCAATACTGGGAAGAAGGGTTGGATGTATTTTTCGTATCTGTGATCATTCCAAGTAAGTCCAGCATTTGGGTTTGGGGGCAGAATTCAGTGTCATGAGATGCTTTCATCTGGAGCTTGTGATTGCCCTCAAGTTTCTAGCCCTCATAGATGGGCCCTTAAAGGTAAAGGGACCCCTGACCATTAGGTCCAGTCGTGACCAACTCTGGGGTTGCGGCGCTCATCTCACTATTGGCCGAGGGAGCCGGCATACAGCTTCTGGGTCATGTGGCCAGCATGACTAAGCTGCTTCTGACAAACCAGAGCAGCGCATGGAAACACCGTTTACCTTCTCGCCGGAGCGGTACCTATTTATCTACTTGCACTTTGATGTGCTTTCGAACTGCTAGGTTGGCAGGAGCAGGGACCGAGCAACGGGAACTCACCCCGTCGCGGGGATTCGAACCGCCGACCTTTTGATCAGCAAGCCCTAGGCTCTGTGGTTTAACTCACAGCACCACCTGTGTCCCCTAGACAGGCCCTTAGAAATGCCTTAACTGTTGGTGGCATAGGGACAGTTGTGGGTCTGTCCCACAACCAGCTCTCGTGCTCAGTAGATATGCCACGATGAAACAGATCAAATGCATAAACAGGGGTAAGACTCCCATTCCATCACTGGTCAGCTATCCCTGGAATTATGCTCTTCAGGTATTTTCAGATTGGGATTTCTGACCACACGAGCACCTCGTTGACACACTTTGCCCAGATGGGTTCTTAATGACCGATACGCCTCTGTCACTCTCTTGTAGGCTGCATGGGGCGGCAGTGCCCTCCTCTCGCAGAGGCACCGGCACCTTCTGAATGGGGTCGAGAGGTAGGCAATATTTACTCTTCAGTGGGCTTTGAGCTGTATACCAATGGACTGGTGATGCAAGGGCTGGAATGCTGCGTCCCAAAAGCAAGGAAGGATTGGACTCTGATTAATAAAATACACATGAGGCTTGACCAGCAAGACTCTGGGAAGAAGTGTCAATGATAATCTCTCCACCCCTTGGCCCAGGTCGTTTTATTCACAAAAGAACTTTTTACACAGTGTTCGTAAGAACCAATCAGATTTCCTCTGAGCATTTAAAAAAAACCCACGTGGGACAAACTTGAAGTTAAAACTACAAAGTGCTAATTTGAGCATGCATACATTCTGGGGTAAATAAAACAGGACTAAAGGAGGAATGCATTCAGCAACCCCGGAGGTCATAAACAAGCAGTAAACATGAGAGGAAGGATGGCAAGGAAAGATTAGGCATCTTTATCACCTCCATGTGAAACTCTGTTTCCGGGCCCTAAGATCTACCTAAAGATTAACAAAAGCCACATCAAAGTAACCTACTATCTTTATGTACTGAGGATGCCTGGTCTGTGTTTCAGAATGTTTATACGTGCTTGTCAGCCATAGAGAAATGGGCAGCAGAGAAAATGGCAGAGATGCAGAGGCTTGTGGGATTTGATCAGAAATTATTGTCTATGACCCAAGCCCAGGCAACGCAATGCTTTCATTGCGAACACAATGGCTTGTTCCATTTTTCATATTTCCTCATAGCAATCCCACCTGACCCCCACATCGGAAATGTGGATGGATGGGCTGGTGAAGCAGCTCAGCATATACCCAAGCAGCCAGCCTCGAGTCAGCAACTTTATATGGGACCAGCCAGGTAGAATCCCTACATACTTAATCCCCTCATAGAGGGTCACCTATGAATCTCAGCTAAAGCAATCCATGACAGATGGCCATCCAACCTCTGCTTAAAAACCTCCAAGGAAAGGGAGTCCACAAGAGTTCCACAAAATGGCGGGCAGTTCCCTTGCCTGGCAAGCTGGCACAGAAAGCAAGGAGCCCTGGATCCTGCCATAACAGATCCCTGGTGCCCTGTGACAGGTTGTATGTGAGGCTGCCTGTTCAGGACCAAATATATCGGCAGCCCAATAGCTTTCAGATAAGACACCTGCCCCCCTGAATAGCCACTGCTTGTCATTGGCCTGATTCATGTCCTTCATTGTTATGTACTGAGTTGAATAGAATCCAAAAGGCAATAGTCTGATTGGTCCTAAAACAAAAGGATTCAGAATTCAGCAGTCTGATTGGTCCTAGAACAATAGGGTCCAGAATGTAGCAGTCTGGTTGGTCCACAGGAGCCACCCAATCCAGCTCCAGGTGGAAGTGAATCCGCAACCTGATTGGCCTACAGGTGAATCCCGGAATTAGCCAATCACGTGGGGCCCATTGTGTAAATGATGTATATAAAGCAGACATTCTGGGGGAACTTCCATTCCTCCTCACCACTATGAGCTGAATAAAGAGAAGAAATCCACTCTCGACTCTGAATATATTTCATTCATAATATTACTGTCACGTCCAGGGCATCATTTTGCAACAGGCTGCTGCTGGGGTCCAATTCCAGGATGGGTCAAAGGAACCGGTGCCAGTAACAAGGCAGGCTGGAGGTCAGGCACTAGATCAGGCAAACATGCATTGGGCAGGGATAGGGGTCAAAAGCAGGAGATCCGGTCACAGATAGCCTGGAGGTCAGATATGGGGCTGGTCTCATTGAAAGAGGCTTGGCGTGGCTTCTAACGGTTATGAAAACATTAACATACACAAAGCTGTTGAGTTTTTGACCAAGAAAGGCATATGTTTTAAAGGTTTAGCAAAGCTTCATTTTTTTATTTAAATGAGGCTAATAACATCCAGACTCTGCTGGCAAGATAAGCCAGCGTTTGGAAGGTTTGATATCTGAATAATGAACGATGGTGATGAAGGATGAAACTTGGGCTCCTTAACCCCCTGCAGAAATATGTAAATGAACAAAAGCAACAACAAAAAATAAGTTTTAATTTATGACAACAGCATATAGTTTCCCTAACAGAGTGGTTGTCAATTGTTCTCTCCCCTCCCTCCATTATTTAACTTTTGTTTGTGTGTTGTGTGTGTGTTACAGATAGGTGCCAGACACTTAGGGTGAGCGAATGTATATTGCTGTTGAGCATGACAAGTTGGTTTTGATGGAAAGTTTTTATGTATCTACATTCGCTTGTGAATTCAACTGACCACCTTCATGCTACAGGCTCAGATGGGTCTGTCCCACAACCACAACAGTTCTGCAGCACAGAGGGCACTTTTAGCTGGCAGAGTATTGTTTGCTGGTGGCACCGCTCCTGCCTGAAGACCTCCACCAGCGCCTTACTGTTACAGTGGATGTCAACAGCCACATAAAGTATATGTATTGATCATTCCAACCGACTGCAAATGCCTAAAGAGCCATTGGTGAATGTTGATACTGTTAGCATTTGCCTGAGTCTGTCCAAACAATGGAGGAATAAGTAAAATATATATTTGGGGCATTCTCAAAATTCACCCAGGGCTGTAAGCCCTGACTTGTGAAGGTCGAACTGACAGACATTTCCTTCTGGAAAAGCCTTGTTTACGTTGCAGTATTGGATTTTCTTCTCCCTATTCCTCCTGTTCCCGCAACATTCCCACAACATTGCTTTGCATTTTCCTGCATATTAGGATAGGATATGTTCCATGTCGAAACAAGCCGTGATAACGTTGTTCTTCTGTTTCCCTACACAGGGCAGATTCTGTAGCTTGGAATCCCCACAAAATGCTTATGACTGGGCTGCAGTGTTCTGCCTTCCTGCTCCGAGACAACTCGGTAGGTATTTGGGCTGGGGATGATTCAGCTTAAGGAACTGGCCTAATGTCATGTGAGTGGCAAGGAAGCGGGGGGGGGGGGGAATGAAGAAAAGAGATGGCAGTGTCCCAACCACTTTTTGTTGGAATGTTGAGGGTGGCAGGAGAGGATATATTATTTATTAATATTCTTCCTAACTTGTGCTAGCAAGTTCCTTTGCTTAGCAGAGTGCATTCCCCCTTTACACAGCAGGAAACTGGTTGCAAATTCATGTGAGTTTCATAACAACAACAAAACAACAACAACAACAATTTATTATTTATACCCCGCCCATCTGGCTGGGTTTCCCCAGCCACTCTGGGCGGCTTCCAACAAAATATTAAAATACAGTAGTCTATTAAACATCAAAAGCTTCCCTAAACAGGGCTACCTTCAGATGTCTTCTAAAAGTCTGGTAGTTGTTTTTCTCTTTGACATCTGGTGGGAGGGCGTTCCACAGGGCAGGTGCCACTACCGAGAAGGCCCTCTGCCTGGTTCCCTGTAACTTGGCTTCTCGCAGTGAGGGAACTGCCAGGAGGCCCTTGGCACTGGATCTCAGTGTCTGGGCAGAACGATGGAGGTGGAGACGCTCCTTCAGGTATACTGGACCGAGGCCGTTTAGGGCTTTAAAGGTCAACACCAACACTTTGAATTGTGCTCGGAAATGTACTGGGAGCTAATGTAGGTCTTTCAAGACCGGTGTTATGTGGTTATGTGGTCTCGGTCACCAGTCTAGCTGCCGCATTCTGGATTAGTTGTAGTTTCTGGGTCACCTTCAAAGGTAGCCCAACACAGAGCTCATTGCAATGGTCCAAGCGAGAGATAACTAGAGCATGCACCACTCTGGCGAGGCAGTCTGCGGGCAAAAAGCAATTCAATCTGGCTTGTCCAGATTGAAATGTGTTCTAATATTTCCTGGTAAGACCCCTTGAATCCTAAAAGAATCCTAAAAGAATAAAGACACCACAGTCTTATTCATAAGCAATAAAAAGAAAGTTGACTCACGATCAGGCAGAGCACAGTGTGATCCCTGAAGGCAGGCTTTAGGCTTAAAGTTACAAACATATACAAAAAGGTTCACCCCATAAGGGAGATGACCTGGGGGACTGCTTGGCTGGCAGCCAGCAGTTCAGTCCAGGAAGTTCGCAGGACGAAAGGAAGATGGAGGAAGAGATGGAGTGGCAGCATGCCTTGTCCTTTTACCTGGTCTGGAAAGGTCACGCCCACCCACTTGTCATGTGCAAGGAAGGATGCTCCAGCCAGGTGTAACAGGAAGTTTGACTGGCTGGACCAACAGCCCCTTGCATGTCCACTCTAGGAAAACAAAGAATGTTGTATTTGACTGCTCCCAGTGGATTGCATGCCACACTTTGGTCTGTGGCCCCACACACCACTCATTTTGGCCCCCCACTCACAACCAGCTTGAGAACTTGACAGATCACCCCCAAGGAAATGTGGCCCTGTCCACTCCTGCCTCCACCCAAAAGTCAAGGTGAGGTCTGTGTGTATGTACGCTATGCAAAGATATATACAGATTTGCATATATTTGCTTATTGGTTGTGCTGAATTTATTGTGCTTCTGCTAGCTATCGCAAGGGGGGAGCTATGCAGAAGAATCCCAAAGCCCCCGCCCTCTGAGTAAGGCAAACAGTCCCCAGCTGCCCCCTGACTCTGAAACAACCATTTGCAATCATAAGGGATAGACACTTAAAAAATAAATTGGAGCTTAGATTCAGACAGATATTTTTTTTTGGGGGGGGGGAGTGGAATTCTTGACTACACATGGCCCTAGTCCTACCTGTCTCAGTGAGCTCTCATTGGCCCATGCAGGCTGGATGTTTGTCTCTCAGATTTGCAAGGTCCCACTTCTCAAAGAGAATTAATTGATGTCTGTTTTTATGCATATTGTGTTGTTTTTGTGATGTTAGCCACACTGAGCCCAGCCTCGGCTGGGGACGGCAGGATTCAAATAAAAAATTATTATTATTATTATTAAGAGTAGCCCAGCTCATAAGGGGCGAGGCAGTCCTTGAGATCTGCTGTGGAGACACTTCCCTTTGTGTCCTCTCCACTTTCGAACTGCACTTAGCTGGGATGCGGAGAAACAGCTGTCTCCATCAACCAGCTTTCCCCAACCCGGTGGCTTCCAGGTGTTTTGGACTACGATTCCCATCATCCGCATATTACTGGCTAGGGCTGATGGGAACTGTACTCCAAAACATGATGCTGACTGTGGATGATGGGATTTGGAGTCCAAAACATCTGGAGTGCCCAAGGTTGTGGAAGTGTGTCGTATATTGTGGTTGTTGTTTTTCCCTGTGGAAGCCTGGTCTTGCTCCAGTCCCAAAAGTTCTTCAGTCTCCTGATCTTTCTTTTTTTGAAAAAAATCTCATGGTTTTATCCTGTGTATTTCTTATCTTAACTGTGGTTGAAAGCCACGCTATTTATTTATTTATTTATTTATTTATTTATTTATTTATTTATTTATTTATTATTAATCCTGCCCTTCATACGAAGATCACGGGGCAGTTTACACTATAGAAACACAAATGACATACCATAATAACGAACAATTTTTTTTTAAAGACCATAGACTATTTAAGTACCCAAAGGCCTGAGAGAAGAGGAATGTTTTTTACTAGCGGCTAAAGATATGTAATGAAGGCACCAGGCATGCCTCCCTGCGGAGAGCATTCCACAAGCAGGGTGCCAACACGGAAAAGCCCCTGCTCTCATGTTGATGCCTTCTGGGCCTCTAATGGAAGAGACATGCGAAGAAGGGCCTCTAGAGAATGATCAAAAGCCATTTTAATGGACCGGGCGGGGAAAGGCAGGAATATGTTACAATAGAACGTAGGAACATTTTTTTTTTAAAATTCTGTTTTGGCTTTTCCTCCCTGGCAGGGCCTGCTGCAGAGATGCCACTGCGCCGAAGCCACTTACCTATTCCAGACCGACAAGTTCTACAACAGGACTTACGACAGGGGGGACCAGACCATCCAGTGTGGCCGCAAAGTCGACTGCTTCAAGCTGTGGCTGATGTGGAAGGCCAATGGCACCAGGGGTTTAGAGCAGAGAGTCGACAGGGCCTTCGCCATGACCAGGTGCACCTCGCGGGATAAGGGTGGGAGTGGGGTGGGTGGTCTCCCTTTCAACTTGTCCTTTCTCAAAGCCGAGGGGATCAGGATGACACCTCCATTGCCTAGTTGCCGGCAGGTGAATGTTACAGAACTCATCCCAGTTTCCTGGCCTTCTCCTTCTTCCCTCTGCTAGGTACCTGGCTGATGAGATCAAGAAGAGAGAAGGCTTTCAGCTGGTGATAGAGGTAAGAAGTGCCTGAGCTCCAGGACTCGACAGGCGTCAGTCTCAGAATCTGTATTCGGTGGTAGGGTTCAACCCTAGGACACAATAGGGCGCCCCTAGGCTTGCTGAGACTTTCACTATTCTTTGACAAGTCTTACACCTATGAAGCAATGACAAACCTAGGCAGCATCTTAAAAAGCAGAGACATCACCTTGCCAACAAAGGTCCGTATAGTTAAAACTATGGTTTTCCCAGTAGTGATTTATGGAAGTGAGAGCTGGACCATAAAGAAGGCTGATTGCCGAAGAATTGGTGCTTTTGAATTATGGTGCTGGAGGAGACTCTTGAGAGTCCCATGGACTGCAAGAAGATCATACCTCTCCATTCTTAAGGAAATCAGCCCTGAGTGCTCACTGGAAGGACAGATCGTGAAGCTGAGGCTCCAATACTTTGGCCACCTCATGAGAAGAGAAGACTCCCTGGAAAAGACCCTGAGATGGAGGGCACAAGGAGAAGGGGACAACAGAGGATGAGATAGTTGGACAGTGTTCTCGAAGCTCCCAACATGAGTTTGACCAAACTGCGGGAGGCAGTGGAAGACAGGAGTGCCTGGCGTGCTCTGGTCCATGGGTCACGAAGAGTCGGTAATGACTAAACAACAACAGCACCTATAAAGGTGTCGTTTGTAATGTTGGACCAATGATTCCTCAAGCCCTTAAGCAGTGTGGCTGTCTTTGTGGGGGGACCTTTACTAGTCCTCATTGAGGTTATTTTGGAGAAGGCAGGAACTGAACTCAGAGCACTCCGCATGCAAAGCACACACTCTTCACTCGGAGCTGCAGGCTGATTCCTCACCTGCAATCAATCACCAAAGCTGTCGAACAAATTTGATCCTTGGCATCTTTCTTTGGTGTTTTCGGTGAAACATGCCCATCCGCCAGACAATGGGCATCCTATGCCACCAAGCACGGAGATCTAAACCTTATAAAACAGGTCACTTCTATCTATAATTTTTGCGCTTTGCAGCAGTAAGATCCGAGGTCACCCTGAGCCTGGCTTGAACTCTCAAGGCACCTGTGGATTGACAGGATAAAGATGCACCCCTGCAGATAGGGGGTGTATGCTATTGAAATATAAACCAGGGCCCCCAGAACTTCGCACTTCACAGGGGATGGGTGTGTAGGAGAAATATATTCCTGAACACTTCCCTTAAGATGTCTTGTTCTTCTTTTCTTTTAGCCAGAATTCATCAATCTGTGCTTTTGGTACGTGCCTCCCAGCCTACGCGGGAAGGAGGGATGCACAGATTACTGTCTGAGATTGGGCAAGGTAATAATAATAATAATAATAATAATAATAATAATAATAATAATGTATTTATACCCCGCCCATCTGGCTGGTTTCCCCAACCACTCTGGGCGGCTCCCAAAAGAATATTAAAAACACCAAACATTAAAAACTTCCCTAAACAGGGCTGCCTTCAGGTGTCTTCTAAAAGTCAGATACAGTGGTACCTCTGGATACAAACGGGATCCGTTCCGGAGCCCTGTCCCCATCTAGAAGCAAACGTAACTAGTGACGGCACGTCTGCACACGAGTGCGTCGCTTTTTGCCGCTTCTGCGCATGACGTCATTTTGAGCGTCTGCGCATGCGCAAGTGGTGAAACCCGGAAGTAATGCGCTCCGTTACTTCCGGGTTGCCGCGGAGCACAACTCGAATGCACTCAACCCGAAGCACATTCAACCTGAGGTATGACTGTAGTTGTTTATTTCCTTGACATCTGATGGAAGGGCGCTCCAGTGGGCAGGCGCCACAACCAAGAAGGCCCTCTGCCTGGTTCCTTGTAACCCCACTTCTTGCAGTGAGGGAACTGGCAGAAGACCCTCGGAGCTGCACCTTAGTGTCCGGGCTGAACGATGGAGGTAGAGACACTCCTTCAGATATACTGGGCCGAGGCCATTTAGGGCTTTAAAGGTCAGCATCAACACTTTGAATTGTGCTCGGAAATATACTGGGAGTGTTGAGAATCCTGTGCAGCCTTTCTCAACCTGTTTGTCCCCAGATGTTGTTGAACTACAACTCCCATCACCCCTAGATAGCTAGGCCAGAGCTCAACGATGATGGGAGTCGTAGTCCAACAACATCTGGAGACCTAGAGGTTGAGAACCGCTGCTGTAAAGGAAATGGTCCACTCTGACAAGAGGCTGTGGATATTGTGCATGTGCTGATTGTGCTCATTCTTCTAAACTGGGTTGGGTGG
Source organism: Podarcis gaigeae (assembly GCF_964106915.1). Taxonomy (NCBI): domain Eukaryota; kingdom Metazoa; phylum Chordata; class Lepidosauria; order Squamata; family Lacertidae; genus Podarcis; species Podarcis gaigeae. Next base: position 17,029,052 of record NC_139679.1, on the reverse strand, counting down.
GTGCTGCGTCCCAGTGTCCAACCAAACTCTGAAACTGGGTTCCTTCTTTGCCCGGGTTTAGGTGGCTCCAATGATCAAGGAGCGGATGATGAAGAAAGGGTCCATGATGGTGAGCTACCAGCCACTTGGCAACAGAGTCAACTTCTTCCGCCAGGTGGTGACTAACCCTGCAGTCACCCGAGAGGACTTGGACTTCTTCCTTGACGAGATCGAGAGGCTCGGAAGAGACCTGTAGCAGCTCTGTGGCCCACTTCTCTGGACCCTCTGGCAATGCAGGTGGGACTTTACACCTGAAATCCAGGAGCCTTCGGTTTTCTTTCTCCACCGCCTCCCTCTGCAAACCTTACAAGAAGCAGCAGAAGCTGCAACTCGCCAGGGCCTCCAACTCGCTTCCCCCCATTCTCACCTCATCCCTCTTCACATAAACATCAATGATATCTGGAACCCCAGGCCACCGGGCCTTCCTTCTTCAGAAAGGGGAACAGCCAAGGCTGCTGCAAGGAGCTTATGGAAGTGGAAGGTGAGACATGGAGGAGGAAGCAACAGTCAGCCTCCAAGGCCCACTGCAGAAGAACAAAAGACCCCAAAGACCTGTTTTCTGGCCTGCTTGCACAAACCTTGCTTTCTCTTTTAAAACCAGAATTTGATTAAAAATTGTTTTCATTCCTCTCTTTTTCTAGTATTTTTTTAAATAAAAAAACCCACAACCACAAAGCAATGCTTTTTTGCTTTGCTTCATGGAGCACCCTCGGTGACCTTGTAGAGTTTGATAAAGAAAAACAGAGGTCCCTGCCTCCGAGGAGCTTCCAGCCTAAACTCAGTGTTGCATTTGGGTCTGATGCACGTAAAATACAAGCTGGGAAACTTATCAAACAGTAAGAAATCAACACATGCCTAAATTTGAGCTTGAGGTCCAAGACAAATTCTGCTTGGCCTGCAGAATGCCCCTGGTGTCTCCTGTTTAAAAACAGAACCAGGAAGTGGGGTGAGGGTGGGGGTGTGTCTGCCTGAGACTCTGAAGCGAGCCACAGCCACCCACAGTAGATATTGCCAGGCTAGATGAGCAGGCAGGGTTGGGTCCAACCTTAGTCATAGGGTGCATCTACGCACAGGAAAAACTGTTATAAATAAGTAGAAATTAAATTGTTATAACAAAAGAAAAAGAAACACTATGTAAAAATCCGCACAGAATTTTTTTTGCTCTCCATCGCCATCTGGTGTTGCATGTTTATAACACATTTTTTGACTAATATAGCTGAGTCCATTCTCACAAGTTGAAATTAATGAATGTGACTTCCATAGGTTAGGGGTGCCATATTTCAAACAGTGAAAATCTGGACAGAAAAATTGTCGAGCTTTTTTTGGCACTACCATACATGGGCTGCCATACATCCGGATTTCCGCCCAAACACCGATTTCCGCTCAGACACTGCTAGAGCTGCCATTTCTTTCATTATAGGGCAGCAGTTTGTTCACTTGAACATTAAGTTTTGAACAGGATTGGTTAATTAGTGGCTCTCTGTTTATTAAACAGCCACGTTAGTGCTATTCCTCTCCTTATATTCTCTTCCAAAACAGCCCATCGACGCTCAGAAAAACCAACACTGCTGTATCTTCGTGGGACCAGTGCCCACGTGTTGTGCTATTTTTGTAGAAAGCTAACAACCTGCAGGCCTTCCAGAATACTCAATACAGTGGTACCTCAGGTTACATACGCTTCAGGTTACAGACTCCGCTAACCCAGAAATAGTGCTTCAGGTTGAGAACTTTGCTTCAGGATGAGAACAGAAATCGTGTTCCGGCAGCACGGCAGCAGCAGGAGGCCCCGTTAGCTAAAGTGGTGCTTCAGGTTAAGAACAGTTTCAGGTTAAGAACGGACCTCCGGAATGAATTAAGTACTTAACCCGAGGTACCACTGTACCAGCTTCTTGAGCCACTAGGAGTCACGGTGGGGTGTTTCTTTTGAATAATTGTTGGTGGGATTATAAGTGTTTTGTCTTGTTCCGAGGTGTGGTGGAGCATTAACACTGCATGAGAGCACTGAGCAGTTTGGAAGCAAAGGAGGGGGAAAACATAACAGAGATAGCAGCCAAGGCTGTATGTTAACGGGGTTAATGAGGTCAACATTGTCAGACATGGAGAGGGATCCAGCAGAGGAAGGTTTGGGAGGAAAGGTAAGTAGCTCAGTCTTTATTTATTTATTTATCAATAGCATAACAATGTCGGCTGGTGAATATTCCATTGCAAAAAAAGAAAAGAAAAAAGGAGAGACGACTAAAAGGAAGACACCTAACTCAGGTGACGATATATCTTGTTGCAACTCAGAACTATTGTCACCGCATCCGAAAAAGAAAATAGTTTTCATACAATACAGAGACCCAAAATGTTTCTACCAGAGGGGCCACAGAACCCACACCTTAACACAGTTTAGAGCCCCGTCCCATAAAAATTGTTGTGCCAGCAAACACCATCTTGAGGCTGTTTCCCTGTATCCCTGGTGTGAAGATGGTTGCCTTGCCGTGGCTTATTCTCCTGGTTCTGTGCTCATATCATGTCCCCAGGCCATCTTTATCTGAAGCAGGTCAGAAGACCTGCCGTTGAGAATAACCAATTTGGAAGACTAGGCCCTTAGAAGAGCTCTGAGATAACAACACCAGCCCCTTAAGCTGAGTTTATTGCAATTATAGCCACACTTTTTCTCCAAGGAGCTCAAAGTGGTGCACATGGTTCTCCCCCCGCCCCCCATCTCATTTAAGCCTCACAACAACCCTGTGAGGTAGGTTAGGCTGAGGGGCAGTGACTGGGCCCAAGGTGAGCTTTGTGGCTGAGTGGAGATTCGAACTCTGGTCTCCCAGGCCCTACTCTGACACTCTAACCACTAACACCACACTGGCTCAGTTAAAGATCTGTTTGATTGCTCTGTGATGATAATAATTTTATTATTTCTACCCTGCTCATCTCGCTGGGTTTCCCTAGCCCAGGGGTCAGCAAACTTTTTCAGCAGGGGGCCAGTCCACTGTCCCTCAGACCTTGTGGGGGGCCAGACTATATTTTTTGGGGGAAATGAACAAATTCCTGTGCTCCACAAATAACCCAGAGATGAATTTTAAATAAAAGCACGTATTCTACTCATGTAAAAACACCAGGCAGGCCCCACAAATAACCCAGAGATGCATTTTAAATAAAAGGACACATTCTACTCATGTAAAAACACGCTGATTTCTGGTCTGTCCGCGGACCAGATTTAGAAGGTGATTGGGCCGGATCCGGCCCCTGGGCCTTAGTTTGCCTATCCATGCCCTAGCCACTCTGGGTGGCTTCCAGCACATATTAAAACAGAGTAAGAATAAGATCCTTCATAAGGATGACCTGGTATAATGGCAGCCAGGGTGTTTGTGGCACTTTCAGAAGTATTATAATGGAATTGTCCTCCAGAGAGGTTCCATTCTTAGAGAAGTCCCTCAAGAAGAAGAGTTTGGATTTGATATCCCGCCTTTCACTCCCTTTAAGGAGTCTCAAAGCGGCTAACATTCTCCTTTCCCTTCCTCCCCCACAACATACACTCTGTGAGGTGAGTGGGGCTGAGAGACTTCAGAGAAGTGTGACTGGCCCAAGGTCACCCAGCAGCTGCATGTGGAGGAGCAGGGAATCGAACCCGGTTCACCAGATTACGAGTCCACTGCTCTTAACCACTACACCACACTGGCTCAGTCTATGCAATCCCTGCTTCTTCCAACTGAGCCTGAGTCCATCTTTGTTGAGTAGTTTGGATTTGATATCCCGCTTTATCACTACCCGAAGGAGTCTCAAAGCGGCTAACATTCTCCCTTCCCTTCCTCCCCCACAAAAAACACTCTGTGAGGTGAGTGGGGCTGAGAGACTTCAGAGAAGTGGGACTAGCCCAAGGTCACCCAGCAGCTGCATGTGGAGGAGCATGGAATCGAACCCGGTTCACCAGATTACGAGTCCACTGCTCTTAACCACTACACCACACTGGCTATCTTTTGAAAAAAGAGGGGTGGTTGTTCAGTTCTGTGGGAATCTCCCCAGCTGGCTTGGCAGCAGAGCTCACTCAGCAAGGTGTCTACCACTATTGTGCACCAGAACCAGTGTTAGAAACTCAAATATATAAGCTAGGCGCCAAGTGGCTCCTTAAATCAGGGTTAGAGTTGCCAAAACAGAATGTCTAGTTGCCATTTTGGGGGCAAGACAGCTCTAAAGTCTTATTTTTCAAAGGATGCACTGACTATGATTGATTATCAGTTAAGCATCTGGCTGGTTCAGATGACAACCATGAGCTAGGTTAAGAGCTTTGAGACCTTAAGGAAGAAAAGTCACTTGATCCAGGGACAGTCCACATCTATATTGGCCTATTCCGACCTCTTTTTCTCAATGGTGACAGGGGCCATTCATAACGCAAAAATATTCTTCACAACTGTGACCAGGGCAGTGGGACAGGGTAAGTGAAGACAAGTTACAACAGTTAGCTGTAAAGTTGTTCACTGCTCCTGTTCAGGCTGCACGGGAAAAGTATTTTGGTTCCTGGAATTAATATGGAATGAGCAGATAAAATATAACTGATAGAATTCTACAGGATGGGGTATTAATGTGTGAAAACAGTCAAGATCCAATGATCCCCAGGCATGCACCTTCAGGTGGTGATGGCAGGTGCCATCCTGGCGCCCAGGTATCGCCACTTGGTTGCAAGTGGCCAATAGGTAAAGGTAAAGGTACCCCTGACCGTTAGGTCCAGTCGCGGACGACTCTGGGGTTGCGCACTCATCTCGCTCTATAGGCTGAGGAAGCTGGCGTTTGTCCGCAGGTCATGTGGCCAGCATGACTAAGCCGCTTCTAGCGAACCAGAGTAGCACATGGAAACGCTGTTTACCTTCCCGCCAGAGCGGTACCTATTTATCCACTTGCACTTGACGTGCTTTCAAACTGCTTAGGTGGGCAGGAGCAGGGACCGAGCAACGGGAGCTCACCACGTCATGGGGATTCAAACCACCAACCTTCTGATCGGCAAGTCCTAGGCTCTGTGGTTTAACCCACAGTGCCACCCGCGTCCCTGCAAGTGGCCAATAGACAGGTGCAAACACACCCCACACCTCGCACAGCTCAGTCATATGAGTGTAAACATCAGTCAACATAAATCATTATAATCTGTGTTCACTTGCAGTGGGAAAAGTATCTGGAGAGCCTGAGTTGCTGGACTGTTAGTTGGTCTTCTGCCTTTCAAGAACTCTTTCAGGCACTCTCTCTCAGGAACGCATATGCGTCATGGTCAAGATTCACTCCATCCTGGTCGAGAATAAGGTATAAATTGGCTGCAGTTGCCTTCCTTCCCTCACGGTTCCTCCATTCCCAAAGCATGTAGAAAGCTTGCATGGCCATATTATTGTGATTCTCCTCTTCGATCTGCTCCAAGCGTGAATTTTCCACCCTCAGGAACTCGATGGCAATCGTCTTCCAATTCCTGCCCAACTTCCTGGCTAGCCTCATGAGCTGCTGCTGTGAAACCTGACTGGGTTGCACTGCAAAATAGCGAGAAGGAAGGAAGATTATGAGAGGCAGAAGAGCAGAGCTAACATGGTGCTTTATGTTCGTTTCATTGGCAAGATGGGACTCCTCGCAAGCTTGCTAAAAATGATTTGCCTGAGGATGAGATCCAGGCAACCAAACAGGAAAGCTTCCCAACTGAGATTTTTGCTGTGGCTTTTAACAATGCCTCCTTTTTATTCTTTGCTTAATATTGTGTATTCCTCTGGGTATTTAGATGTTTATAACAAAACAAGTAACAAGCAAGATACAAGGCAGTGGCTAGGCAAGGAAAACGCTTTATGAGCCTCTAAGATAAGGAAAAGGTACCATATTTTTCGCTCTATAAGACACACTTTTCCCCTCCTAAAAAGTAAGGGTAAATGTGTGTGCGTCTAATGAAGCGAATGCAGGCTGCGCAGCTATCCCAGAAGCCAGAACAGCGAGAGATATCGCTGCGCAGCACTCCCTGTCACTGTTCTAGCTTCTGGCTTAGCCGCGCTCTGTCCCTTTCCCCACCTCCTGCAAAAGCCAGCAAGAGCCGCGCTCCCTTTAAAGAGCTGCGCAGAGCATGTGTGCGGCTCTTGGGGACTTTTCCCCGAGGAGAGAAAAGGGCAACCTGCAAGCGCCGCACACACGCTCCGCGTGGCTTATGAAAGGGAGCGCTGAGCAGAGCCTGGGAAGCATACAGGCTCTGCTCAGTGCTCCCTTTAAATAATCCCCCCCCCCTGCACTCACCCTCTAAATACTAGATGCATCTTATGGTCAGGTGCGTATTATGGAGCGAAAAATACGGTAACTGCTGCCCTTCAGATTATTGTTAGGCTGCAACTCCCAACACCCTGACCATTGTGCCATGCTGCCTGGCGCTGATGGGAAATGAACTCCACCACCATCTGAAAGGGCCCCTCCTGCTTTAAAAGCTGCACCACGAGCCGAAATCAACCCATGAAGTTCTTCCCATGTCAAAAAAGTTATCCCATGTGAATTCCTGCTTGTTGTGCAGATGTTAAAGGTACAGGATCCCTGCCTGATAATATGAGCTGGAATTTCTAGTAAGGATTCAGACCTGTTGTGGAAGCTCACCCACTCATCCTGGTCTGGGGCTGAGTCCTAGATTTACCATATTTTTCGCCCTATAAGACGCACCTTTTTCCCCTCCAATAATGAAGGGGAAATGTGTGTGCGTCCTATGGGGCGAATGCAGGCTTTCGCTGAAGCCTGGAGAGTGAGAGGGGTCGGTGCGCAATGACCCCTCTCGCTCTCCAGGCTTCAGGAAGCTATCTGCAAGCCCTGGGAGCCCGTGGGAGTTCCCGCCGGGCTCCCAAGGCTTGCGGACAGTAGCCTGCAGCCCGAAACCTGGGGAGCGCAGCGGAGCGTGCCCCGGGCTTTGGGCAGATATCCGCAAGCCTGGGAAGACCGATGGGAAGTCACGCCGGTCTCCCCAGGCTTGCGGATAGCAGCCTGCATCCCGAAGCCTGGGGTACGCTGAGCAGCACGCCCCGGGCTTCGGGCAAATACCTGCAAGCCTGGGCTTGCAGATAGCAGCCTGTTCTGGGGGCTGGGGTCAGGGGAAGCTCAGGCTTACCCAGTCCCACGCTGGGAGGGGGGGATAATTTTTTTTCTTTATTCCCTCCCCCCCAAAAAACTAGGTGTGCCCTATGGGGTGAAAAATACGGTAAGTTGGATGCCAGAATTTTTTTTTAATCTGTATGGGTGCTGGAGCAAGGGTGCTCCCAGGGCATTTGAGGAACGTTCCAAGAAGAGATAAGGGGTACAGGCAAAGCACACACCTCAAAACCTTCTCCTGATGGACTATGCTTTCCCTCCCCATCCTTCCACTTCCTGCCCAGTTGGAAACCAAGATCCCAGTAGAGAGGGAATGGGCTCATCTGCACAGGAGTTTAATGTGGATATGATGCTACTTGGGCCTCTATTTATTTACATCTACACAACAACCACTTTATCTAAGCAGCAACCTGCAATTCCTGCCAGATCCAGGAATAATTTGATAAGGGAAGAAAACCCAGTGCAAAATTGCATGTTACCTGGCTAGGTCCATACTGGAGCACAGTGTCTGCCTCTGTACGTATGTGTATGAGTAGTTTTGCTTGCTGTGAAGCATACTCTGAACGTTTCCTCGAAGTTCCTTGTACAGATGTTTCTGGACTTCAATTCCCACCTGCCCCACCCAGCATAGCCAACGATCAGGCATCAAGAGAGCAACAGTCCCACAAACATGGGGGGCGGGGAGGCCAACAGTTTCTCTTCCCCTGCCCTAGACAAAATGGGAGTCCTGGACCATAGGAGCCAACTCCCCCCAATAAAACATTTGAGGGGGCCGGGCCCTCTCAAAGTTGAAGCACATTCAAATAGTTAGTGTGCACCATGTCATATGATCGATTATGTGGGGTGCGGTGGGGCGGGGCGGCCTAACCCGCCCTCCCCAATATTTTATTCAAGTTGGCACCCCTGTCCTAGACAGCAAAACCTCTACCCCCTCCCTGCTCCGAGCTCTCCCTGTGGGTTCGGGCTGTGCCCACCTGTACACAGTGGCGTAGCGTGGGTTGTCAGCACCCGGGACAAGGCAAGTAATTTGCGCCCCCTAACCCATGGATTTGCGCCCCCTAACCCGTGGATTTGCGCCCCCTAACCCTAACCCCCAGATGTTGCGGCCGGTGCGGCCGGCCCCCCTGCACCCCCCACGCTACTGCCTGTACAGTACTCACCCGGAGCTGCTTCCACGAGGTCTACCGGGGCTTCCATGGTAGGGGTCCCCCTTCCGCTCGGGCGATCGCCCCCTGCCACGTCGCGTAGGAGGTTCCGCAGAAGATCCTTCCTGGGTATCTTTCCCAGCGCATGGGCGGCGACTTCTAATTCTTTCCCGGGAAAATAGCGCTCAAGCAGCTCGGCTAGCTCGACCGGCGAGACTTTCTCCAGCTTCCGTCGAGGGATTCGGGCAGATCGGTCCGGGATGGATTCCAGGTAGAAGACGAATTTGCGGAGCTCTTCGTCCGTCAGATCGTCGAGGATCTGCAGCAACCGCTCTCTCGCAGCCGCCATGGAAAGAGCGGGTGCCCAGTCCAGATAAAACACTTATCCAAGACAAAGGACCACGCGGGAAATCCCCTCCCTAGTGACGTCAGCGGCAGAGGGCGCGCGGAAAGGCGGGCTGCAACAGCGCTGCTGCGCGGCCGCTTTCGATTTGGTGGAACGGGAGATGCAGCCTCGAGTCTAGGAAGTTGGGGCGGGGCGGTGCCAAGGCTGCGGGGGTGGGAGTTGTGCTTTTTTTTTTTTTTTCCAGGGGAGCGGACTAGGGTGGATTTTTTTCAGGGACGGGCAGAAAGTAGATGGGGATGATCTCCGGGTGGTTTGTAGTGGTAGATGATCAACAAGGACTTTCCCCCCCAGCTCTTCATCGGTGTCTCGAGCAGCAACAAGTAAAAGCTCCCTCCCCCCACTCCTTAGATTGGGCTGCTGAAATCAAGAAAGCCGTTTGTGTCTAAGGATCTGCACGCGAGCTCCAGTTCTGGAGCTGAAAAGAATTGCGGGGGAGGGCTGCAATTTGTGCCCTTTGCGCTCAAAACGTACCAGGTTTAATGCCCGGCGCATCTACCGCTAGGGCGAGGAGTGACCTCAGACTGGACTCGCAAGGGGTGCCAACTTGAATAAAATATTGGGGGTGGACGGCAGGTCAGCCCCAGCCCACATAATCACAAAACGCACACATACCACTTGAATGACAGTTCAAGTAATGTTACATCAAAGTGTGTTCAGCAGCAGCCCTCTCTAAGCCTGGCGGAGGGAAAGGTAAAGGGACCCCTGACCATTAGGTCCAGTCGTGGCTGACTCTGGGGTTGCGGCGCTCATCTCGCTTTATTGGTCGAGGGAGCTGGCGTACAGCTTCCAGGTCATGTGGCCAGCATGACTAAGCCGCTTCTGGTGAACCAGAGCAGCGCACGGAAACCCCATTTACCTTCCTGCCAGAGTGGTACCTATTTATCTACTTGCACTTTGACGTGCTTTCGAACTGCTAGGTTGGCAGGAGCAGGGACTGAGCAACGGGAGCTCACCCCATCACAGGGATTCGAACTGCCAAGCTTCTGATCGGCAAGTCCTAGGCTCTGTGGTTTAACCCACAGCGCCACCCATGTCCCTTGCTAAGGGAAAACCAGCCTTTAAAATAGTGTTCTACACTGGATTGCCAGGTAAGGTAGCTGAGCTGAACAGGAAGGACCCCTTTTTGAACTTACACCAGCCTCGGATCAGCCAGTTTCAGCTCAGCCAAGTGTGCCCCAAGCAGCTGTCGCAGCCCATTCCAGGCCACATTTCCCAGAAAACAGCTGATAGCCAGAGCACGGGTTCTTTTAAAAAATGACTACAGAATCATGTAATTTTAGCAGGATGTCTGGAAATGCTGTACAGTGGTGCCTCGCAAGACGAAAATAATTCGTTCCGCGAGTCTCTTCGTCTAGCGGTTTTTTCGTCTTGCGAATCACGGCCATTAGCGGATTAGCGGCTATTAGCGGCTTAGAAAAAGGAAAAAAAGGGGGGGGCTCGCAAGACGTTTTCGTCTTGCGAAGCAAGCCCATAGGGAAATTCGTCTTGCAAAGCACCTCGAAAAATGGAAAACCCTTTCGTCTAGCGAGTTTTTCGTCTAGCGAGTTTTTCGTCTTGCGAGGCATTCGTCTTGCGGGGCACCACTGTATATATTTTAGCTGCAAAGGCATAACCTTTTTGGTTATATATTTTGCTGTATATCTTTAGTTGCAAAAGCATAACCGAAACAAAAAACAAAAGGTAGCAATTCACATAATATATGAATGATGCAGAACTCCACATTTCTGAGAGCAGAATCCAAATTACTTGTGTGCACAGAATTTTATTTTTTTAAAGTAGAAAACAGCCATGAATAAACTGAGTAGGCAAACTTTGAAGTATTACGTAGATGCTGGAATCAAGCAACAACAGTGGACAGGTAAATCACCTTCTTGCTATGCTGGGGAAAGGATTAGTCAGTCAATGCTGGGAACTTGAATTTGAGTCAGCAGCAAGTATGGACAACCTAACAATCCTCTGAAGATGTTGGGCTTCGATTCCTCTAATGGTCAGAGTGTGAGTCCAGGAAGATCTGTTTGGAGCAAAGGGATGGGGAAGGTGGGTTCTCAAAGGTAGCTGGCATTGACCTAGGAGCGGCAGGACCAAGAACGTGGAGTCACTATCCCCCAGAAGGTCCTCTGAAAGGCAAAAAACAACAACAAACATCACTAAGGGCCAGAATCAGAAAAGGAAAGGACTTCGACAAGACAAAAAGGTATACACGAAGTCATGCCTTTCACTGGTGGTTAGATCTAGGGCAATATGGTGGCAATTTATGCTAGTGCACGGAGTCACACTTTATAAGCCCATTTCATTCTATTATGAGCATTATGGCATAATATAATGAAATGGGCTCTAGCCCAGGAACACTTACGTACATCATAATAAATTTGGCAGGGAGTTTCCAGGCAGGGTTTTAGTACTGAAAGCAGGTCATTGAGCTATCTCAAGGTTTGACCACCTGTGAAATAGCCTATATTGTCTACTTTGACTCAAAGGGTTTTAACTCAAAGGGAGTTACAGTATTTCTCCTGGGAAGAGTACAGTGGCACCTCGGGTTACAGACGCTTCAGGTTACATACGCTTCAGGTTACAGTGCTTCAGGTTAAGAACAGTTTCAGGTTAAGAACGGACCTCCAGAATGAATTATATTATGAAAATAAGGGAACACTTGTGAATACAGTGGTACCTCGGGTTAAGTACTTAATTCGTTCCAGAGGTCCGTACTTAACCAGAAACTGTTCTTAACCTGAAGCACCACTTTAGCTAATGGGGCCTCCTGCCGCCGCTGCGCCGTTGGAGCCCAATTTCTGTTCTTATCCTGAAGCAAAGTTCTTAACCTGAAGCACTATTTCTGGCTTAGTGGAGTGTGTAACCTGAAGTGTATGTAACCTGAAGCGTATGTAACCCGAAGTACCACTATAAATCCAAATTGACTGGGTGTGAATGCAGGCCAGCATTTTTATGTCAACAACATTGTGTGGACACCGCAAAAAAAGATGCATGCAGGAGGAGCATCAATCCCACAAGAAACACCTGCCTGCAAGCACACTTATTATTCAAGATGCTACAAGATTCTATGTGGATTTTGCCATTTACTGATGTGCTTGGAAACCATGATATTGATAATATGGCAGAAGAGCACAGGATTGTGGAGCCTTTATGTGTGCTAATCAGGGTTGGGGACTTTTGATCCCTGATAGCAGGGCTGGCCCTGCTGTGAGGCAGCTGCCTCAGGCAGCAGATGGGGAGGTACAGAAAGTGGACAGAACTGGGAGTTCTTCAGGCAGCAAAATGCCTTTGGCTGTGCCTTCTGCAAGTTGGCACATGGGAGGAACTGAGGGCTTGTTCTACACCCACAAGCCAGTCTGCATGCTCACCTCTTTGAGTGGGCAGTGGATTTGGGCATACCATTCTTGGCAGTACAGGCAGACCTGGATTCCTTGGCCCACATACAGGAATGTCCACATGATGACGTTCCAAACGGGGCTTGTTCTCTTATCATTGAGGATGAAGTTAAAGATCACTGTGAAGAAGACCAGGAGAAAAGGTTAGTTGGGCACAGGCCAGACCACACTGGACCAAAGGTATTTCTCACCTGCCAGTTTCTGGGAACCCCTGCGACAGAGCAGCGCCCTGGTCCATAGTGACATAGGAATGTGAACCAGATTATTGGTCCATTTAGCTCCATACTACCAACACTGATTGGCAGCAGCTCTCCAGGGTTTCAGGTGGGGTATTCCCTGGAGATGCTGGGAACTGAAGCTGGGACCTTTTGCAGGCATAGCAGATGCTCCAAACCACTATGGCCCTTATGCCACCCTTCGTTCCTAGAACTTGGAGGAATAGCAGTTCCCTTCATGCAGAACTTCATGCAGAACTGAAACTAATTTGGGAACAGAGCATATTATTCTAACTTGCAGGCATTCAGATGTGCCGTCATATATCAATAACAAGCTCCAATGTTGAGTTATGGCAGCTTTGCAACCCAAATGGCTCCTGAGAAGCACGAGGGATGTATCAGCAGGCTCAGAGGAAGGCCGAAGTTTGAAGAAGCAGGAAATTTTATTGGGGGGGGGGGGAGCTTTGGGGTTATCCCCCCCCCCCGCTAAACACCAGCACAGTGAGGATAGCACTGAGCATACTCAGTGGCTGCAAACATTGTGTGTCTTATAGGTGGATGTGAAAAACCTGGGAAGGAAGGGGAATGGAATGGAGTGTCCTGGAAAAAGTGCATGGCATTGCTGACTGCAACTCTGAACAGGAGCACTCCAGGTTGCCCTTTCCTTAGTTCAGTAGTGAACTTGAATGCTTGAGCGCACTGTCACTTTTGGAAGTGAAACGGGGCCACCCAAAATGTAAGGCCATGGATTCGAAATACAAACTTCTGCATACAGTGGTACCTCGGGTTACATACGCTTCAGGTTACAGACTCCACTAACCCAGAAATATGGGACGTGGGTGGCGCTGTGGGTTAAACCACAGAGCCTAGGACTTGCCAATCGGAAGGTTGGCGGTTCGAATCCCCGCGATGGGGTAAGCTCCCGTTGCTCGGTCCCTGCTCCTGCCAATCAAGCAGTTCGAAAGTACGTCAAAGTGCAAGTAGATAAATAGGTACCACTCCGGCAGGAAGGTAAACGGCGTTTCCGTGCGCTGCTCTGGTTCGCCAGAAGCGGCTTAGTCATGCTGGCCACATGACCCAGAGGCTGTACGCCAGCTCCCTTGGCCATTAAAGCAAAATGAGTGCCGCAACCCCAGGGTCGGTCACGACTGGACCTAATGGTCAGGGGTCCCTTTACCTTTACCTTAACCCAGAAATAGTGCTTCAGGTTAAGAACTTTGCTTCAGGATGAGAACAGAAATCGTGTGCGGCAGCAGCAGGAGGCCCCATTAGCTAAAGTGGTGCTTCAGGTTAAGAACAGTTTCAAGTTAAGTACGGACCTCCGGAACGAATTAAGTACTTAACCCGAGGTACCACTGTACGCTGGAAGTCCAATGAGTAAGTGAAAATGAAAAGCAATGTTTTTTAACCATCTGAAACTGCCTGGAGGGGGACCTGGAGTGTGAGCTGGGGGTGGGAGGGCAAGATAACAGCCTGTGGGATGAATCCTGGAGGGGAAGATTGGTGCATGTAATGTGTGCATGAGGTTAAAATGCTCTCTTGCACCATAAGGGGCTGTTTAAGAACGTAAGAAAACAATGTCTTTTCCCTTTCGTACTGCAAGAGTTTGAGGGTGCTCAAGTCTGGGGTGGGGTGGTTTCTGCTCAGATGGATTTCTGAGGCAGTACTGACCTCCAAAGAAGGCAAAGAGGGTGAACATGACAGGGTAGAAGAAGCCAAAGCACACGGTGAAGACGTATTCGTGGACAACTGCTGAGACAATGAAGGCAAACAGCATTGCCCCAACCCGGGCCCTTCCTCTGAGGAGCTGGAAGGAGCAAAGTGCACAGGTCAGTTGCAGGTTTTGTACATGAAACAGCCCATGTTGTGTTCACTCTCTAGCGAAAAGTGAAGAACGGTAACAGCTTGCCAAGTGGGGTGGAGCCGCGACGCTTAACTTCCCGACAGGTGTGCTGTTGTTGCTTACCGGGAGAGGAGTGAGGCTGCAGGGAAGTTGTCATGGTGCAAATGCATCAGCAGGAATGGCAGATTGGCGTTTGCACCACCTCGCCCCTCCACTTCTCCCTCCCTGTACGGAGACTCACCTGGTGGGAAGCTCTGCCCCTTTAGCAAACTGCTCCAGGTGAGGAAAGAGACAGAGCAGTTACAGCAAGTACTTCACCCTTACTTACACTTTGGAAGTACCATATTTTTCGCTCTATAAGACTCACTTTTTCCCTCCTAAAAAGTAAGGGGAAATGTGTGTGCATCTTATGGAGTGAATGTAGGCTGTGCAGCTATCCCAGAAGCCAGAACAGCAAGAGGGATTGCTGCTTTCACTGCGCAGCGATCCCTCTTGCTGTTCTGGCTTCTGAGATACAGAATATTATTTTTCTTGTTTTCCTCCTCCAAAAACTAGGTGCGTCTTATGGTCTGGTGCATCTTATAGAGCGAAGAATACAGTACTTCCCTCCCAGACGTTATTTTATGGGGGCAAGGAGAAGCATCCACTAACTTGCAAAACCCCCGTCCACAAAGGTGCATCTGGAATCTTCATTTTGTAGTTTTCTTTGCATGCAAAAGATCCTGGTCTTTGGCATGTGCGGTAAAAAAAGACATATCCAGCAAACACCATCCCTATTGTCCTTTGGGCACCTGTTTCTTGTTTCAGAATTTTTTGATTAAAGTTTTCGCAATGCAACAAAATGATATCTAAAACAAATGAATTCAGAAAGAAAGAAAGAAAGAAAGAAAGAAAGAAAGAAAGAAAGAAAGAAAGAAAGGACAAAAGAGAGGAAGGCAAAGGAAGAAAAAAATATTCTAATTATTATGTACTGAGTTGAATAGGATCCAAATTGCAGCAGTCTGATTGGTCCTAGAACAAGAGGATTCAGAATGCAGCAGTCTGATTGGTCCTAGAACAAGAAGATCCAGAATGCAGCAGTCTGATTGGTCCACAGGAGCCACCCAATCCAGCTCCAGGAGGAAGTGAATCCGCAACCTGATTGGCCTACAGGAGAATCCCGGAATTAGCCAATCACGTGGGGCCCATTGTGTAAATAATGTATATAAAGCAGACATTTCGGGGGGACTTCCATTCCTCTTCACCACTGTGAGCTGAATAAAGAGCATGAAATCCACACTCGACTAAGAGTATATTTCACTAATTATACCCTAATCTTCAATCCACATTCAAATAAGTGAGTGTTTCTAGCTCCCACTTGAGAAGTTTTCCTTTTCCTCAGTCTCACACTCTGAAAACACCCCCTGGTTCATTGGGCACCTGTTGAAGACACCCCCCCCCCAACAAACCTTTTTTTTTTAAGCGGAGAGTGACCTTCCAGGTGACATTTGTGCTGTAATGTGAAGGAAGCATCACAGAATAACTAATAATGTGAACCGATGTGTGGACGGTCCAGTATAAATCCACCACCAATGCACTCTTACTGCACCCACGTCATGTTGCGGGGTGGGGGTGGGGAGCAGCCTGGCAGAGGGGTTGTCAAGTTGTGGGTGAACATATCAGATGACACAGCGATTCTTCAGACAGCTCTTGTTTATTCACAGGCCAGAACAGAACTGAACTGAAGGGTTCAGCCAACCTACTTATATAGAGCTCAACTACAAAGCAACAACTTTCTGTAACAATCCAATCCCTGAACGTCACTTTCAATTCCTTATTTGCATAGGTGGACCTGAGTGAAAACTATCTACATTATCCCCCTGCTGGCCCCCTGCTTCAGTACATAACAGGGGTCCTTTAGGGAGATCCTGGAGAATGAAGCCTGTGCAGTTTGGGGGAGTAAAGGAAGCCCTGGGGTGGAAGAGGGGCAAAGAAACAGTGGATTGAGCTCCCAGGCCCAAAGGTAGCGAACAGTGCAACACACCTGTTTCCTCCCACAAAAGCCTTACCTACCCGCACAAGTTCTTGATAGATGTAGTAGTAGAGCCAGTCATGTACAACCACATTCCACGTCCGGTAATATGTAGAGAATGATGTGGAATTCCACCAGTCCTAGGACAGAAAGAGGGAGGTGCAATCGTGAATCTGGACAGCTATGTGTGCCACACTGTGCATCATCGCTCCCCAGAAGATTTTGGGCCACACATGTTCAGGCAGCCTGCAGGAGAGAAGGTGCTCCCTGGCCAGTGTGCCCTGTGTGGCCAGTTCCTTTGACAAATGCTCATCTCTATAGCCTACTCTATCAGAGTTGAGTCTGTGCTGCGGTCAGCCATAAGACCTAAGTTGGATACTGGCACTGAATGTGACTGTACATGAAATAGCAATAGAAAAAAGAGTGCACCTGAGCATGTACAGCAGGCCTAGGAAATCTTTGCCCTTCCAGATGTTGTTGAACTACAACTCCCATCACCATCCCGCTGTTGGCTATGCTCGCCAGGTGTTATGTACTGAGTTAAATAGGATCCAAAATGCAGCAGTCTGATTGGTCCTAGAACAATAGGATTCAAAATGCAGCAATCTGATTGGTCCTAGAACAATGCAGCAGTCTGATTGGTCTGCAGAAGCCACCCAATCCAGCTCCAGGTGGAAGTGAATCCACAACCTGATTGGCCTACAGGAGAATCCCGGAATTAGCCAATCACGTGCAGCCCATTGTGTAAATAATGTATATAAAGCAGATATTTTGGGGGAACTTCCATTCCTCCTCACCACTGTGAGCTGAATAAAGAGCATAAAATCCACACTCGACTAAGAGTATATTTCACTAATTATACCCTAATCTTCAATCCATTCTGGGGGAACATTCATTCCTCCTCACCACTATGAGCTGAATAAAGAGCATGAAATCCACTCTTGACTCCAAGTATATTTCACCAGGGTTGATGGGAGTTGTAGTCAGTGGCGTAGTGTGGGGGGTGCAGGGGGGGCCGGCCGCACCGGGCGCAACATTTGGGGGTTAGGGTTAGGGGGCACAAATCCATGGGTTAGGGGGCGCAAATTACTTGCTTTGCCCCGGGTGCTGACAACCCACACTATGCCACTGGTTGTAGTTCAGCAACACCTGGAGGGACAAAAGCTCCCTGCGCCTGCTGCACAGAATGCAGTTTGCCACCATCTAGCAACCACAGCCTGTCTCCACATTTTGGGGAGCTACAGACAAGGGCTTCTGTGACTGCTGGTCACTTCATTGTGTCCCCCTACCCATTCTCTGCTGCAGTGTCTTGGCAGCAACTCCCTGTATGC
This sequence comes from Podarcis gaigeae, assembly GCF_964106915.1. Lineage (NCBI taxonomy): Eukaryota > Metazoa > Chordata > Lepidosauria > Squamata > Lacertidae > Podarcis > Podarcis gaigeae. The sequence continues at coordinate 17,011,608 of NC_139679.1, read as the reverse complement.
AAAACCCTCTTGCAAAACCATACCCTGGCTTTTCAGCTCCAGACTGCCTCTCCTCAAATTTCTCTGCTAGCACCGCTGCTGTAGATGGCAGTCTTTCATGCCGTGAGAATCCAACTCTTGCCCTCAACAAAACGGCTGTTTAGAATGGATTATTCAAAACTGGTTTGCAGCCAGAATGCTAGTTGTGCTGTGTCAGTTGAAAAATTGTTCAGGTATAATTGGCAGCTTGATTTTTCAGAAGCTAAACAAGCCTGTTCAGTGTGATGTGGCTACTAGTGACTGAGAACATGACTTTGCCGTGCGCTGCTCTGGTTCACCAGAAGCGGCTTAGTCATGCTGGTCACATGACCCAGAAGCTGTCTGCGGACAAACGCCGGCTCCCTCGGCCAGTAAAGCGAGATGAGCGCCGCAACCCCAGAGTCGTCCGCGACTGGACCTAATAGTCAGGGGTACCTTTACCTTTACCTTGCCTTTAATTTCAGTGCCGTAGCCATTCTCTGCCTTTGCATGTGCAACTATTTTGGCTTTTTGTTTCCTTGTAACCAAGGCTTTTCCCCCCAGCCGGAACTCAGTTCCCGTATGTCTCAGGCGGACGCCATTGCCATTATAAAAGAACAAGGAAGGAGTTCATGGTGAGTTCTGGCACCTCTTTTTCTAGAAAAACAGCACTGCTTGTAACCATGAAGACAAAATTTGAAAGCTGACATTCCTAGGAAGCCAAATGACCCACCATGTGTGTCTGATGGGATGGAATATAAGCAGACCAACCTCCTCTCTGCCCTTCCCCTGCCAATCACCTTGTAGAACATCCGGTCAGCAAAGCGCAGCATCTCAGCAAAGGCATTCAGCCAGCAGTGCAGGAAAGCAAAAAATGCCAAAAGCAGCAGAAAGGTCCCTGTGAGGACAGACATATGGAGGAGGAAATGAGTGTACCGATGGGGGGGGGGGGACAAGAATCATGCAAGGGATGTGTAAGATTGCAGCACAATCACTACTGGTTTAGGCTGCATTGGATCAGTTTTGACCACCACAGAGTATATGAAGCACTTGCAATTTTAATCTTTGCCTCTTCAGTAGGGGCATGCCCTACCATTATTAGAGACAGTGTTGTGTAGCGGTTATAGTGATGAACTAGGGTTTGAATGCCCACTAAGCCATGAAGCTCACTGGGTGACCTTGGGTCACAGCCTCTCAGCCTAACCTACCTCACAGGGGATTAAATAAGGAGAGGGAGGACCATATGGGCCACCTTGAGCTCCTTGGAATCTAAAAGCATGAATAATAAATAATAAATGCATATAGCGAAGGAGAAGAGGAATTCAGCATAGTGCTATGGCAATCGTTCCACCAGCATTTCAGCTTGCAAGTTAGAACAATCCATTCAATCTTCACGCTATGTGCAGTTCTGGGGGTTCTCCTGACCAGCTGTGGGTGCCTGGGGCTGTGCACCTTCACCGGGGCAGGGCATGCGCGTGTGACATCATCATGCCCCCCGGCATGCTGACATCACTGACACACATAAACCTCTGACTACTGGAAGTCAGGAACAAACAGGAGAAGGACATTACTGGTCACTCTTGGAGTGTGACAATAGAGAAGGAAGAAGGCTGAGGCAATGTGGGTGGTTAATGGGAGGGATTAAGAGGCGGGGGGGGGGGGAGAATGAAGATGATCCCACAGGTCACCAGGTTTCCCACCCAACAGCAACTCAAGATGACTTCATTGCTTCCCACCGTTTTATTTTCTGGCAGACCTCCATCCCTTGTGCCCCCATGCAAACCAGAGCTGCTTCTCTGCTCACCTACCTGGTAACGTTGCGTTGAAGATGGAGAGCACCAGGGTTTTGGTGCTGAAGGGCTGCTTGCTCATGTTGTTGAAGACAGGGATGCAAAGGCGCTCCAGGATGAAGTACCCATAAAACAAGCACCCAAGAACCTGCAGAACAGAAAGGGGAAGGTTCCGTCCCACTGCAGTGGGTGTGTCTTAGGCTCAGAGCTGGTGTCAACATCTCCTTCACGACTTGCTCTAAGTGGCTGGATCTCCTTGCCATTTTAATTTCCCACAATGCTCCCAACAGAGCACTGCCCTGAGGCATTGTGGGACATTAAATTGGCAGCCTTCAGCCACCCAGCTTGGAGTGTTGCTGCTGCCTGTGCCACCACTGCCAGGTAAGCCCATGGGGGGCCACCCAGCAAAGGGACCTGTACCCAGGATTCCTGAAACTTGGAACCATTCATCTTAGGTTCATGGGGCTATCCTGTGACCCTAAGAACCCTCTTCGTCCACAGAGAGGCCAGATGTAATGACCAGCCAATGGAATCATCGTTTTTGCGTCTCTCACCTTAGCAAAGTTATTGATGACGTACCTCCAGCGCACATAAGGTGTCCTACAAGGAAAAGAGAAGGCACTGTGTGGAGGTTTCCTCCTTACAGGAGTACAGTTCCCTCTCTTTGGGAAGAATGATGGATATACTACTCCCCAAGACAGGTGTGGGAAGCACCATGGAAGCTGAGGGGGGAGTGGTGTCATCACTGACCGATCATAGCCTTCTAGCATGAAGCTCTCCTCCTGATCGGATGGAATTAAATTTTAAAAGCCCCAATAAAGGCCACACCAGAAAACCTATGCTAGAATGGATTGCATTAGGGTTTCTGGTACTTTAAAGGGAAGTCTAACAGGAGCAGATACTGGACTTACAGTGATATCAGATCACACCCCTATAACAGCCAAGGAACAACTACATTTTAATAACCCCGAAGCACCAATTTGCTGCTTAAACTCAACACTTCTTAAGGACTCGCTAACAATAGAAAAAACAGAAAAAAGATACGAAGGAATTCTTTTTAAACTGTAACCAGCAACAGCACACTCCTGCTTTACTTTGGGATACTTTAAAAGCATCATGGATTCTAAAGCTCTGCCAGTTTTGCTCCCTTTCTGACCCAGGGTGTCCTTGTCCCAGAGTTAGAGACCCTGGAAGCCTTTAAAGAGTAAAATAGGAGGATGGAGAGAAGAGGACTTGCCTTGGGTAGCTCTCTCTGTAGATCAAAGTGGGGCAGAAGAGGAAATACAGGTATGCTGAGAATTCAGGTGGGCGCCCTTTTCCTGGAAAGGAAAAAGAGAGAGGAGCAGCTGAGGGCACTGTGAAGCAAAGAGGTGTGGGGTTGGGGTTGTATTGTACAATGAGAAAAGAGATAACTTAGTAGAACTTGCTTTGGCATGGTACACTCAGCGCAGACCCTTCCATTTTCTGCAATGCCATTTTAGCATAAAATACCCAGGAGTTTGTGTATACTGTGAAGGATGTAACTGTAGATTCATTGAATTGAGTGCAGAAAGCAAAGTTTCTAGCTCTCATGATCACAAAGATATGCTTTGAAGTGTGAGGTCAATGTCAATTATTCAGATAGCTTATGCAATGATCAGGGGTGGTGGATAGGGGAGATTATGCACTCAATGGTGGACACAGAGAGCTCTCGTTTAGCTTTGCACTGAGCAGAGATTTCGTTTGCTTTGCAGCAGCAGGCAGAGGTAGGTATTTGTGGTAACACCTTCTGGCATTTGACTCTTCTGGTCCTGAAGTCCCCCCACTTTTGATGGAAGGGCTGGCGTAGATGCCACCACCCCGCAATCAAACTCACCATCCTGGGACACAGCGCAGAGGATAGGAGGCACAGATTCTCGCAGGAACGCATGGCTCTTCATGAGGAACCGGATCTAAGCAGGTGGGGGAAGCAAGCACTGAAACAGGGGGAACAATTGAGTAGGTGCTGGGTGTGTGGCTGCCTTGAATGGGGGACTGTGGCAGGACCCAGAGTGGCACCCTTCTCTTGCTGCCCCAGTAGCTTGCCAGGAGAGGGAATGGCAGGTCTGCCAGAGTGTGGCACTAAAGCTTACCAACTTACTGCCCCATGACCCAGAGGGCCAATAGAGTTGTCCTTGATGTTACAAAGCTCCTTGCTGTAGCCTGGATCTTCATTCCGAGCAGCTTATTGGACCGGCACAGACTGAGCTGCCCTTGGATGACTGGCCCCCAGTCACCACTTGGCAATGTATCAGCTTGACCACTTGCTAACTTTCCGTCTCAATTGCCTGCTTTGCTTGCCTCCAGGCTGCTGACTACACCGCCTTCCCACAACATAGGAAGCTGCCCCTTATGCAGAGTCAGACCGCTTGCCCATCTAGCTCTCAGAACTGCCCACACTGACTGAGGACAGTATTGAACCTGAGGCCAACTGTAAAATATCAGGTTGCTTAGAAATGCTTTTAGTAAATAAATAAGAAATGTGCCGTTGCGGTTATGTGTTACTGATTATGGTGACAGCAGCAACAAGAACTTGCTACCACTCAAAAGCAGCTGCCTGAGGCGATTACCTCTACCTAATAGGAGGGCCGGCCCCAGCAGATGTGTATGCCTTTAAACCAAGAGCAAGATTGTTCCATGGCCAAATGTCAGATGTGTGGCACACCTCTAGCCCATATATAGAAATATACATCTGTACCACTGCAGGTGTTTATATTCTTCACTTGCCTGTTCACATGCCTGGAACCTCTGCTTTGGGCATGTGGATGTACCATTTCAACCCAAATGATACTGTTTGGTTTTCCCTTTCAACCCAAATGACACTATTTGGTTTTCCCTTAAGCAATGGAGGCTATACTAGCAATGGAGGATATACTAAGGTGAATGGGGCACTGTCCTGCCAACCTCAGTCCGCCTTTAGCCTGACTCCATCTGCCTCCCTTCTTACTTGCAACCAGTCCAGGAGGAGGCACAGTCAGTGGCAAATTTCTGCTCCTAAACCTCACTGCGCTTGGAGAATCCAGCCGGGAAGAGAATGGGGATCAAAACTAGCTTTAGTTGGCTCTGTTTGTCATTGGCTCTCTGGCTCCTTGCCTTACTGTTGGGTCTCCTTGCCTTCAGACCTACCAGTACCAATGGGAAAAAAGCCACCACCGCCCTTAGCCTCCCCCCTACAATGCACCCCTCTCTCCTTTGAATTAGCCTGATGCGCCACCCGCTCCACCCACCAGACTGCTTGGGAGTTTATCTCCCTTGGTGATGACGATGTCACAGTACTGCACCTGCTCCAGGATGACAATGAAACGAGAGGCAGGCCCCAGTTTGTAGCTGACTACAGTGTGGATGGGATAGAAGCCCAGGACAGCAGTGTGGCAGAGCAGCAGCGCCACAACCACAGCCGCTGTGAAGAGTTTGGGGAACCGGACAGTCCTTAAGCAGCTAGTCCAGATCTGCAGGGCCTTGTAGGGGACCACTAGGGTGTAGAGGAACATGCAGAGCCAGGCAAAGAGTGCCACGTGCAGCTTTCCGAAAGCAAAGATGAAGAGCTTGAAGTCCAGGACAAGGCTGTGGAAGATGGAAAGGCAGCCACTGAGGACACAGCAACCAACATGGAGAGTCATTCAAGCAGGTAAGAGACAACAGGTTCCAATTAAAGACTGTGGGTTGGGTCTCAAGCCAGGGGCATTCGAAATCACAGCACACAAACCTTTCCATTGGACAGGGGTGGGGAACGTTTCCCAGCCTGAGGGCCGCATTTCCCTCTTGGGCAACTTTTCAGGGGCCACAGGCCAGTAGCAGGCGAGTCAAAAGTGAGCAGAGCAGCAAGCACAGATGTTTACCTCTGTTCAGTGGGATACTTTTTGCACACACATGCACACACCTGTGTCTGTCCTCCCTCCAGATGGATGGATGGCCATCTTTCATGGATGGTTTAGCTGAGATGGCTGCATTGCAGGAGGTTGGATGACCCTTGGTTATTCCAGGTGTGCAAGAGACAGTGTTCGACAGTGGAATTCGCTGCCAAGGAGTGTGGTGGTCTCCTTCTTTGGAGGTCTTTAAGCAGAGGCTTGACAACCATATGTCAGGAGTGCTCTGATGGTGTTTCCTGCTTGGCAGGGGGTTGGACTCAATGGCCCTTGTGGTCTCTTCCAACTCTATGATTCTATGATTCTAAGAGGCATTGTCACAGTTCAAGGGCAAATTCCAGCTGGGCAGAAACACCCAGAGAGGGCGAAAAGCAGGGCGCTGCTCAGAAAATGTGGGACGAGCTCCATGGACCTGATACAGAGACTGGGAGGGTTGCATTTTGCTGCAAGTCCTTCTCCCTGTCCTCCGCTGTTCTACCATGCAAGTCTCCCTATGCTGCCCCACCTGTCCCCAGCCCCATTGCTGAACCATACCGTCCTTCATCAATGAAATCCACAACAACGGTGCTGACAGCGAAGACGCAGAGCATGGCCACGAACATGTGGTAGATGGTGCGGAAGTGCTCTACATCCAGCAGTTCGCTGCAAAAGAGAAGGGGAACAGGTTTGCCAATGTGTGAGCTCTAAGGTAGTGGTGGTGGTGTGGTGTTCATGGGCTGCATGCATATGCAGCCAGGGTCTGAAGTAGTACGATAGGGATCCTGCTTCTTTCCTAGCAGGTGCCTCTTGTTTTCAGAAAAAGGACTTTGCCCCAGAGGTATCTAACATGACCTGGTGTGGCGTTTGCCCTCCTAGGTATGTGACATCATACTGGGTTCATAAGGAAAGGGTTAACTAATTGTAAAATGACTAACCAATAGGAACCCAAGGGGAGGAGTTAGAGTTAGAGTTGTTGAGAAGTTAGTCTGGAGTTAGTGAAGAGAGAGAGAGGATAAGTCTGTGGGTTGGGCTGGTCTGATGTGAGAGAGTGAGAGAATCTGTTAAGAGGAGTCAGTCAAACACTTGAGATAATCAGTCAGAAGGTATTAGGAAGGTAAAGAAACTAAAGGTAAGAAACTGACGAGAATATTATCTGAGAAACCATAAACTTGTTAATACTTATAAAATAAACTTGTTTATTTGGTTCAGTTTAAACAACTGTGTGTACCCGAGAATAGTGGGTTGGTGGTAGCAGGGAAGTGAGCACAGTGGTGGCACAGGGATCAATAGACCGTCAAACGTCCGGGGACCCTGTGTGATCGCCACACCTGGGCATTAAAGGTGGGGAACCCGTAGCTCTCCAGATGTTGCTCCCATCAGCCCCAGCCATGATGGCCAATAGTCAGGAGTGATGGGCGTTGCAGTTCATCAGTGTCATTCACAGAGGAACGGTGTGGCAGGCATCAGCTGGGGAACCACCAAAGGAAGAAGGCTCAGAGTCTGTGCAGTTGTGGAGGGACAATGATGAGCGGTCAGAGGGAGAAGACTGGGAAGAGGTGGTGTCGGAAGTTGAAGAGGTAACAGGACTTGGTGAGCTTAACACGGACACTGGCACCAGAGCCTGCAATAAACCCAGATGCCAACTTTGCTGCCACATACACCCGGACAACACCATTACTGGCCCCAACAACATCACACATACCATCTCGGGACTATTTAATTGCTCATCGTCTAACATTGTGTATGCCATCAAATGCCAACAGTGTCCTTCAGCTCTCTATATTGGACAAACAGGCCAAACCTTACGCCAAAGAATAAACGGACATAAATCTGACATCAGGAATACAAGACAGAGAAACCAGTAGGAGAACACTTCAATCTCCCTGGACATTCTATACAAGATCTCAAAGTAGCTGTTTTACTACAAAGGAATTTCAGAAATAGACTGGAAAGAGAAGCTGCTGAACTGCAACTTATCACCAAACTTAAAACCATGGAGAGACCTGGTCTGAACAAAGACATTGGATTCTTATCTCATTATACATGACAAAGCCATTTTTCACCTTCTCACCCCTTGCTTTTTCCTGTAAGACCTATTGCAGTCGTTAAGAGTCGTCAACAGGCTCATCACAGCTATCTGCCAATCACCCATTCCCACCACCCTTCTGAGTAATACCCCTCCCCACCTTCTCACTATATAGAAGGGTCTGGAAACTTCTGTTTCAGTGTATCTGAAGAAGTGTGCATGCACACGAAAGCTCATACCAAGAACTAACTTAGTTGGTCTTTAAGGTGCTACTGGAAGGAATTTTTTTTGTTTCAGCATCTAGAAGGCATTTGCCATGCCTGCTTTGCCTCATATTATTGAGTCGCCAGTAACTCATCCAAGGACTTACTGGGAAGTTACATATATGGCACAGGAGGGCCTCCCTCTTAGTGGTCCTCTTTTCATTTCAAGAGCAAGCAAGAAAACAGGACATACTCACTCAAGCAACGACTGCCGTTCAACAAACACTTTCTGTTTCTCCTGCTGTGAGCTTTTCTCCCTGTAAGGTTCCAAGGCAAGGAATGGTTAGCATGATCTCTTAGACCCCACTTGTTTCTGGGCAAGGAATTGGGAGCAGCAGAAAAAGAACATTACTTAATTGCTGCGGGGGGTGGCGCTGTGGAGGGATGCAGGTGGTGCTGTGGGTTAAACCACAGAGCCTAGGACTTGCCGATCAGAAGGTCGGTGGTTTGAATCCCCGCGACGGGGTGAGCTCCCGTTGCTTGGTCCCTGCTCCTGCCAACCTAACAGTTCGAAAGCACGTCAGAGTGCAAGTAGATAAATAGGTACCGCTCCAGCAGGAAGGTAAACGGCATTTCCGTGCGCTGCTCTGATTCGGCAGAAGCGGCTTAGTCATGCTGGCCACATGACCCAGAAGCTGTATGCCTGCTCTCTCAGCCAATAAAGCGAGATGAGCGCCGCAACCGCGGAGTCGGTCACAACTGGACCTAATGGTCAGGGGTCCCTTTATCTTTACCACCCCTACCCCCCTCTCCCTCATCTTATATGCATTAGCAACTGATGTTAAAATTGGGGTTTGGCTTTTGCTGCCCAGCTCCCCATGGGACTCTGAGTCCCCTAAGTCCCTGATCGGTCAGAGAAGAATGGATGGAGGCAGGATCCAGTGGAAAACAAGGCAGATATTTATATTTCTGTTGCTACAGAGTTGCCTCCCCTCCTTCCAAGGATGGAAAGACCCTGAACAAAAGTGTGCAGCAAGCTTTAAAGACTTTTGGCATTGCCAAACCTCCTTAGCCAAAGACCACCAATCATCATACATACATCACAGGAGGCGGTCTACAGCAGAAATCCTGTCTGCCAGGATACCTGATAATGGCTGCTGATTGGGTTACCTGGGCAGCCTGGCCATTATTTTGTAATGTACTTTAGTTCCTGAATCCAAGTCACAGGCTCACCCTATTCATACACAAGTACGAACTTAAGACAGGATTTGTAAGCAAAAATACAATGAGAAGGCTTTTCCCATTTGCCTCCCTTACTGCAGAGGAATATTTGAGGTCAATTTGGGAGAGTCAAAATGGCTTCAGGATTGCTCTCCCACACATATGTGTGCGTTTATGAATATTTATTCTGTATTTGAGACCTTAGAATTCATATAACACAATCATCCAACTTGGCTGCCATAGGCAAAGGCTGCGTACACATTGCTGGCTCAAAAATCAGCCAGGTTGTTCATGTTCTCAATTCGGATCGAAAGTGGTTTGAGGGAGAACACATCAAAAATGCAGTGTTCCATAAAGAAATGGCATGACAGACAGGGGTCGTGGCTAATGTCATTTATGTAAACCGCTTCCCAAACCAGCAGTGGGAGTGCATATGGGAGAGTATACTACACAGTCAGATAAGCTGGACAGGTGGGCCTACTCTAGTTGCCATTTGCCCCTTCCTCTCCTTTTCAAACTGATCTTTATTAGAGTAGCTGTGTAACTTGAAGTATTTGTTGCCAGAATTTGCTGGTTTTCTTCTTTCTTCCCCATCCCCCTTTCCTTTTATGTTGTGCCTTACATATTATATGCCTGATGTCAGGAACATCATGATGTTGTCTTAAAACACTTAGTATACATTTTCAGTGCTTCAAAATGTTTAGGGAAGCTTTTAATGTTTGGTGCATTACTGTTTTTTAATATTGTGTTGGAAGCTGCCAGATGGGTGGGGTATAATTAAATAAATTATTATTATTATTATTATTATTATTATTATTATTATTATTACTACTATTACTATTATCTTAGGAGCAACTTGAAATCCTGGGGGTATCTTTCCATCCATTTAGTTTGCAGTTTACCAGTTCCTGAGATTAGATAATAGCATTTCATTATCTCATTCACCTTCACAACAACTCGGTGTTCAGGCAACTTCCACTTTGTCACCTTTCAAGGAATGGCATAGGGCTTTTTTTTTTGTTTTGTTTTAGCTACTCATTTGAATGAAGGTTGAATTGTTTGTGGCCACTTTGTTTTTGCCTGACGTTATTGTGGGTTTCAGTTGCTGAGTGTTTCCAGAGGACTTGCTGGGTGAGAATTCAACACTGATTTGTTTTAAGGGAGATTAGATGATATTGTTAACCAGTGCATTCCCCATTGTCACAAAAAAAGTCTGATCTTTTCATAGAAGCGGGTTTGTTAAATGGTACCTCCCAATCAACTGCGAGTGCAGAACCTGAATTTGCGAAATATGTATTTGAATCTCGCCTGAAAATAGCGGAAGTCCGAACCCGCCCCTAGTTTGCTTAGACTTTGCACCTGTATTTGCTGTTGTTGGGAAAGCAGAGGCTGTAGTGGAGCTGGCCTGGTTACCTGTTTGCTTGCTTTGCTAAACCGTTCCTCAAACGAGGGGGAAAGGAGTATGCTGCTTCTTCCAACGCTTTGTCCAGCAGCTCACTGAGCTGAGTGTGGACCTGCTCCAGGAGCTCCGACTTCATCGCCTGCCAAGAAAACACCAAGAGATTACGTAACCATCTCCCTTCCCCACCCTCGCCCTGGAGCTTCCCAGAATGCACAGACATAAAAGACAAGTTCTTCTCACGCCACCCTCCAGTCTCTCCTTTATTGGGGTCCTACTACCTAGGAAGAGGGACGCAGGTGGCCCTGTGGTCTAAACCACTGAGTATAGGGCTTGCCAATTGGAAGGTCGGCAGTTCGAATCCCCGCAATGGGGTGAGCTCCTGTTGCTCGGTCCCAGCTCCTGCCAACCTAGCAGTTTGAAAGCATGCCAAAAAGTGCAAGTAGATAAATAGGTACCACTCCAGCAGGAAGGTAAATGCGCTGCTCTGGTTTCGGTGTTCTGTTGCACCAGAAGCGGCTTAGTCATGCTGGCCACATGACCCGGAAAAACTGTCTGCGGACAAACGCCGGCTCCCTTGGCCTTTAAAGCAAGATGAGTGCCGCAACCCCAGAGTCATCCACGACTGGACTTAACTGTCAGGGGTCCTTTACCTTTTTACTACCTAGGAAAGACCCACCCTAAAACCCCAGGGCTTTTTCCTCATCCCCTTCTCTGTTATCTTCTGGGAGTTTTTGCCTTCTTTCAGGTGGTGATAAGTCCTGCTTGACAGAGGATGGTCCTTTGTTTGAAGGAGTCCTCTGTATGAAGTCCTGTCCAAACCCTGCTTAAGGATAAATGGCCACAGGGAGGGAGAGCAAAGAGCAGGCCCCTGAATTGGCTTGTTAACAGTTAGCATCACCCAGACAGGAGAATGACCAGGCAGACAGGTCACCTACTCACACTCTTGCTCACTGCTTTTAAATGCAATTAATTTAAATTTAAATTATGGACTTATGTCTAGGACTGGGTGATATCTGGTTTTCAACATTGCAATACAGTCGTACCTTGGTTGATGAACACCTTGCGACTCAAACGTTTTGGCTCCTGAATGCCGCAAACCTGGAAGTGAGTGTTCCGGTTCACAAATGTTATTTGGAACCTGAACGTCCAACGCAGCTTCCGATTGGCTACACGAGCTTCCTGCAGCCAATAGGAAGCTGAGGCTTGGTTTCCAAATGTTTTGGAAGTCAAACAGACTTCCGGAACGGATTCTGTTTGACTTCCAAGGTACGACTGTATATCACCAGCTAAAAATCATGATATACCGATATATATCATGATGTCTGAAATAAGGATGGAGCTATGTAAAGGCATTGGCTGGCTTCACAGTTTTCCCCACGTTGTGATTTTTGCATAGCACCCCCACCCCCCATTAATTGCAATATATTGCCAGGTCAAAAAATATGAAACCAATATCATGATATGGATGTAAACAATAACGCCAGCTCTTGGGAAAGCTTTGAGGGCCTGACCACCATTGAATTCCCACAAGTTAGTAACTGAATGACACTCTGGCTCTGAACGACATCCTAATGGTTGGTTCATGGTCTTACAGCAGAGGTGTGAAACCTATGGCCCTCCAGATGTTACTGTGCTTCAGTTCCCATCAGCATCAGCCAGCATGGTCAACAGGGAAGGGAAGAGTGAGATTACAGTCTACTGGAGAGCCACAGGTTGCCCGTCCCTGGCCTTACCTGACTGACTGCTCTCCTCCCCATGCAAAAGGGCTAGGAGATTATCTGCCTCACCCCGGGCCCTTTCCATCCCAGGCAATGCTTCTGAAAGCAACTGTTGTTACCTCCATGTGTCTCTTCCACTGGATATGAGCAGTGATGATGTCCAGGTGTTTGGCGTCTCCTAGATAATTAGAGATGGCAAGGGAAGATGCTCAGGAACACTGTGGTCCGATGGACACTTGATAGCTCACTGCTGGAATTACAGTCAGGTACCTCCCTCCCACCGCAGGGTTTGCATGTGGCCAAAGTTAGGTTGGTTACTGTAGTAGAATTCAACAATAGTGCCAAGGAATTCTTGATGACACAGGTGGTAAAGTTGTGGGGTGGTGGGAATCAGACTATTTGTCATAGCTGGCAATTCCTATTTCTTTTCAGAGCTGTGAAAGGATTAATGGCTAACAGCATAGTCTTATGCATGTCTATGCAGAAGCAGCCCTGCTGAGTGCAATGGAACTTACTTCTAGGTAAGTATGCATAGAACTGCAACATAATTTGTTTTTGTTTAACTTACTGAGAGAAACAGCTAAACTGGTTTGTGGGGTGTTAACATACCCAGTTATCTCCTTGACATTTTCCCCATTTTCAGATAATGGAAGAGGACAACTTGCTTTTGTTAACACCTCTAACAAATGCCATGATTCAGCATATAAAACCAGCAAGGAAAATGTGCTTGTCTCAAAAGACCACCAAAAAGGAAGAGCTAGGCTGCATTCATTAAATGTATCATCTCATTTTATTACACAACTAAAATTCAGTGTTGAAAGTATGAAGAGTTGGAATAATCACAGGTGTGCCTTTAACCTGTTAACAATTAAAATTGGTCTAGTAAAATTGGACCAAATATAGCCAGATATATCAAGTTGTAGCCGATGTAAGAAAAAGGCAAGAAACTATATGTTAATATGAAACTTTTAGTAACACTACCAATGATGGGAACTTAACATTTATTGACATGGTTATGGAAGGAAGGAACTTCAACTCTGTTTGAAGTTCAGTGTAATATTAACAATTGTGTTCCTAGTGGGAAATTAATAAAACATTTTTTTTTTTAATGTGGGGAGGTTAGACGATCTTACATCAGCATTTTCATGTCACTTTCCTTATTGTTAAAAGTCAAATTTGGGGAGTGGTTTGGGGAGGATCAGGTCTGTTGTGCAAGTGTGCCAAATCAACTGTTATTGCAGAACCAAAATTTGCCTGTATTTGATTGAGTCCCACCCCAAAATGGTAGCTGACTGGAAGCACCCCCTGTTTCTGGACAATACCTAGCAGACTGTTCACCCATTTCCATAGCTCAGCCAGTCTGCCACTGCTGAACTCGCTATGCCTTCCTCCCAACTCAGCCACTTCCTTAATGAACAGCAGGTGATAACAGACTATCATTGCTATCCAACCCTTGTCACGCTTCAGGCCTGAGGGGATCTCTCACCACTACCACTCTCCTGGGATGCTCTGCCTTCCTTCCACAGCAGTTTCTGAGTTTAAAAAAAGGGGGCACATGTAAAGTAAGGGAGGTTCCTTTGAGTCAGCGGCTGCAACAAAAGCCATTGGCTTGAAAGCCCAGCCCTTAGCTTTTCCTATGGGTCTCCATGCAATCCCAGTCATTTTCAGCAATGCTTTCTTAGCATTCCTTTGCAGCATCATGCCCCAGGACTTTCCCTGAGATGCTATTTTTCTAGAAAAAGAGGTGCTGGAACTCACCAGGAACACCTGCCCCTTTCTCTTAGAATGGCAATGGTGCCCACTTGGGAGGTGCCAGAACTGAGTTATTGTGAGTTCCCCCTGGGGAAAACAAAAGCCCTGCTCCTCACCATTTGGTACTTGTTGTGGCGCTTCTTCTTCTTCCTTTTGGGCCTTCTCCTGGGATCTCCTTTGCCTCAGGTTTTCGGTGCCCAACTCCCTAGGCTCCATGTTAGGACTGAATTTTGAGCCCCAATGGTTCGATTTCAATTCTGCAGTCCGGCCAGCTGGTCAGATGACTCACTGGCAGGAGGGGAGTAAAGTCCTCATCTGAAATTGCAAATCATTAGTGCAGTGATAAGATAAAGCTTTATCAGGCTTGAAGCACTTGGAATCACACAGCCAGACCTCTGCACTCAGAGTGAGAGTTGGTGGGTTCTTAAGAGAGACATGTTTTCATGGCTTCTGATATCGAAGGTGCTCGCTCTTTCACCCATACACCCCAAATTAAGTTAAAGATTTTTAAAGTTAAATTAAGAGGCACATTTAGGGCAGGTCCACACCATGCATTAAATACACAGTCGACACACATTTAAAGCATGTGGATTTGCTGCCCTTATTCTTTGGAGCTGGGGAAAATTTTAGAATGTACAAGTATGTGTATTGTTCATTTACAGCATTAATTATCCCACTCTTTAGCTTAAAGGGCTCTCAGAGCAGCATACAAAATTGAGTTCTACGACAATCACTATCCTCGAGTTCACGATCTAAAAAGACATGGCACGTGAGGAAAAAGGAATGGGGAGGGAGGAGGGAAAAGCAAGCACAAGCAGAAATTCTTAAAGTTACAGCTGATGTGTCAGGGGCCGTTCTAGCCATTTTGCCCTTGCTAAAGAGCAGTCTTCACCATAAAGTCCTTCTGCAAATTACAACAATGTAGAAATGCAATATTAAAATCAGTTAGAAACATCCTCAGCGTATGGGAGAAGCTATACAGTGGTACCTCGGGTTACATACACTTCAGGTTACATACGCTTCAGGTTACAAACTCCGCTAACCCAGAAATAGTACCTTGGATTAAGAACTTTGCTTCAGGATGAGAACAGAAAACGTGGTCCGGCGACATGGTGGCAGCGGGAGGCCCCATTAGCTAAAGTGGTGTTTCAGGTTAAGAACAGTTTCAGGTTAAGTATGGACCTCCAGAACGAATTAAGTACTTAACCCGAGGTACCACTGTACAATGATGAAGCTAAAAGGCAAAGCAGGAAGGTTTTAGTTACAGATAGGTAGCCGTGTTGGTCTGCCATAGTCAAAACAAAAAAAATTCCTTCCAGTAGCACCTTAAAGACCAACTAAGTTAGTTCTTGGTATGAGCTTTCGTGTGCATGCACACTTCTTCAGATACAGGAAGGTTTTAATTTGTTCTGCGTTCACAACCAGCCTAGCAAAATTAAGCTGCCTTCTGACCTTTTGACCACTAGGTGGCAATAAAACCACAATATAGTCAAAATATTATTTCTTTTGTGGATCAAGGATTTCTATATAGAAAGGTATCTTTTATACTTTGGGACACAAATTCATAAGAATTGAGGATTGCACAGAGCTGCATATGCTTAGTTCTACTGGAAAAGTTCGTTTTCTTTTCTTTTTGAAGAGTGAGATACAAATACGTATGTAAGTGTTTGGCTTGTGAGTCTCAACTCACTACTGAAATACTGGAGGTAAGGGGTGACTGACTGCAGCAGAGGAGCTCATGTTTTCTGTTCCAATCTACAGAGGAAGAGAAGGTGTTGCCACAGTCCACAGCCTGGACTCCAGAAAGCCAGCCCATACTTTTAGCTGTTCAGTTATGTTTAGATGTATTTCACTGTGGATAGACAACAACTGGTTTATGCAGTTATCTTAAGGGGTGTATGACAGCAGGGATGGGGAGTCTGCGTGCCCTCCACATTCGTTGGGCTATTGGCCATTGGCATGTTGGCTGGGGGCTGATGGGAGCTGGAGTCCAACTACATCTGGAGGAGCAAAGGTTTCTTGCTGGTTGCACATGCTGACAGCAGGGACCATTTTCTCTCTTTCCGCCATCCCATCTTCCGCATTCTACCCCTGCTATTTTCCTCAAAGCACTCCCATTATAGATGTTGGGGACGCGGGTGGCGCTGTGGGTTAAACCACAGAGCCTAGGACTTGCCGATCAGAAGGTTGGCGGTTCGAATCCCCGTGACGGGGTGAGCTCCTGTTGCTCAGTCCCAGCTCCTGCCAACCTAGCAGTTCGAAAGCAGGTCAAAGTGCAAGTAGATAAATAGGTACTGCTCCAGCGGGAAGGTAAACAGCATTTCCGTGTGCTGCTCTGGTTCGCCAGAAGCGGCTTAGTCATGCTGGCCACATGACCCGGAAGCTGTATGCCGGCTCCCTCGGCCAGTAAAGCAAGATGAGTGCCGCAACCCCAGAGTCGGCCACGACTGGACCTAATGGTCATGGGTTCCTTTACCTTTATTGATGTTAGCTGTTTTTATATAGGCAATGGTTGACGATCCATTAAATAGATAAGAATTTGCTACCCTTTCATGACAACCCCAGATCAGCAGCCTGACACTTGCTGCCTAATGGCAGGACTTTTTAAAACCACCCCATGGCTGTTTGCCATCACACCTAAGCTGCATTCACACCATAGATCTAAAGCACATTTAAAGCATATGACTCTCCCCACAGGTCTGTTAAGTCCACAGAGTGAAGTTCTGCCTATTCCTCTGTGTCTTTTGCCGCTATTTCCTGGTTCTTTGTTTACGGAAGTCTGTGGATTCTTCTGTGTTAAAAGCTAGCTCATATCTATAATAGTACAGTTTGCGTTGGTAGCCAAATATATAATGTTATGTCATGTTTTCAGTCAAACATTTTCCTGTCTTTGGTGGATGTGTGTGTGTGATTCTTTGAATATAACTTTGAAAAAATCTTCAGGCTTAGACATTGTTTTATAATAAACAGCACTGCTTGCGAATGGGGGAGGAAATTAATTATCAGAGTATGATTGGGGAAACCAAGATTCAAATCCCCACTAAACCATGAAGCGCAATGGATAACCAGGGGCCAGTCTCTCTCTCTCTCTCTTTCTCTTTCTCTCTTTTTTTTTTTAAAATATTTTTTATTAGTTTTATAAAATACAGAAAGAAGAATAAAGAACGTATTATAAAAGCAATAAAGAAAAGTTACAAATTTTTCTTACCCTTCTTTCCAAATCTGTTGGACTTCCCCACATCCTCCCAACCCTGCATTCTCTGTAATACATAACGTCTGCAATTTGTTAACTTATTTCAATACTTATTGTATCTTCCTTTTTATCATGTTGCCCAATTTCAAATATATTATAACCCAAATCATGTACATTTTCATTTTAACACAATAAAGTTGTTTCATTATTCTATCTCTGACTCCTTGTACCTTAATTTCCATTTCTTAAATTTAACATTACTGAAGCTAGGATTTCCTAAAAGGTGCATTTTTTAACATTCATACAACTTATAATATTTTTCCAAATAGTCTTTAAATTTTCTCCAATCTTCCTCGAATGTTTCTTCTCCCAAGTCTCGGATTCTGCCAGTCATTTCGGCCAGTTCCATATAGTCCATCAACTGCGTGTGCCATTCCTCCAGTGTGGGTAAATCTTGTGTCTTCCAGTATTTTGCAATCAGAATCCTTGCTGCTGTAGTGGCATACATAAAAAAAGTTCTGTCCTTCTTAAACACTCTCCGGTCCACCATGCTCAGAAGGAAGGCCTCTGGTTTCTCTTTCTCTCTCTGCCTAACCCACCCCACAGGGTTGTTGTGTGCATGCAATGGGGATGGAGAACTATGTAGGCCATCTTGAGTTCTTTGGAGGAATGCTAGGATAGAAGTGGAATTAATAATAGCAATAATGCAAAATGCAGTCTTTGTTGCATGTACGTAAGTAGAATTCTCTGCTCTTGGAGGAAGAGGGGTTTTGTCTTTGTTCCTGCTTTTAAAAAGTTCATTAATTTCAATAAGCCTACTCTGGTTATGATTAACAATGCATGTCACTCTGGGTTGTATTCAGTGTAGTGCAAAGTAGAGCTTTGTGCAAGTGGATCGACATCCACTTGTGCAATGAGACTTCCCCCCTCTCCAACACCCCACCCTCCAATCTAGGTCTGTCCACAATGCTCCCGAGCAAATTTGGAGGGAGGAGAGCAGGGGCAAAGTCCATTGCACAAACAGAAGTCACTCACTTTTGCATTTACAGTGGTACCTTGGTTCTCAAACACCTTGGTGCTCAAACAACTTGGAACCCAAACACTGCAAACCCGGAAGTAAGTGTTCTGGTTTGCGAACTTTTTTTGGAAGCTGAACATGCTCCGTTTTGAGTGTTACGCTACCGATTTGAGTGCTACACTTCCATTTTGAGTGTTATGATGAGGTCTATCTGTTTTTGTTATTTATTTTGCGTTTTTGTGGCTCTTTTTGTTTTGTTTTTGTGACTGTGTGGAACTCAGTTCAGCTACTGATTGATTGCTTGTGTGACTGCAGTACACTGTTTATTGCTTTCATTTTTATGGATCAATGGTTAGATAGTAAAATTCATGTTAAATTGCTGTTTTAGGGGTTGTTTTTAAACGTCTGGAATGGATTAATCCATTTTGCATTACTTTCTATGGGAAAGCGCGTCTTGATTCTGGACCGCTTTGGTTTTGGAATGGACTTCCGGAACGGATTAAGTTTGAGAACCAAGGTGCCACTGTATTTAGTCAAATACTACCCCCTAGTATTTTATTTTATCAGGGGGTTTCATAAATAATAGTTTCAGAAAGTTGACCAACTATGCATTGTCACTCCAAAGGTATTACAAAACTAATGAAAAGTCTGACATAAATTGTGTCGTATCAAATGTTTTTGTTTTCTGCACCCATACTTTGATGCATACTCGTGATCATGATTTTTCGAAAAGAAAATAAACATGGTGTAGTGATGACCATTCTAAAATAAAATAGTGTTTATTACTCTGGTGAATTTTTACACTTTATTTCCTTGTGTAAACACTTCTTGTAATTCTAGGTCCCATATATTTTTCGAATGCAGAAACAGTGGGAACTATTGATTCTTTCCGTATCCATGCAGTAAATGTCCTAGGAGCCATCAGTAGTTCTAAAAGTAATTTATAGTGATTTTCTTATAGTCCCACTCAGAATAGCCTCTGGGTGGTATATCATTAAGTTATAGATTCATTGAAATCCATGGACTTAAATCCATTTATTTCAGCAGAGAAGATCCACTTTAAGTGGCACTGGCTATCACCCTCTTCTTCAAATGTAATATGTAAGTAGTTGTAGTAATTACATTTAATATATCATGCCAGAAAAATGAAATTTTAGAATAATCCAACCTTATGTCTACTCCTATAGAAGCATGTCAGTAGTTAAGATCAACAACTGAGGTGCTCCTGCCCTTACAGGATATCAGATGGGAAGGATCAATGCTGCAGCCTTTTCAGTGGTGGCACCAATACTGTGGAATCCCCTTCTCTTGTCACTGAGAATTTTTAACATCCATTTAAGCATTTTGACATTCATTGAAAAGACATCTTGCTTCAGCAAGCCTTTGGCTCTTGAGTTTTTCTCACTTATTGTTCCTGGCTTTTAAATTTGTTGGTTCCAATTTGATTTCAAGCTGCTGCTGACTTAAACCGTTCATTTTTTTATGATGATTGTTACTTCTCTTTTAACTTTTTACTGTTTTTAATTCTGTTAAGCGGCATAATTAAAAAAACACACAACACACAAATCAAATAAAACTGAAGTGTAAATACGTACTTTTAAAACAACATTTTCCCCACCGGGAGCCTTAGCCTTGATGAGTAATTCTTTTCTGTTGCCAAGGGGTGATGCTCCATCTGGCAATTAGTTTAAAACATGCATCTCTTGTACTTACACAAGTTGAAAACAGCAGCCATTCTCTCAAAACAAAATTCTAACACTTATCATCTAATTTAACACTTCATTTCTTCTCCCACTGAGAAAAGTCATCCATCCCTTTTTGCCTTAATTCCCATTAAAATTATGTATATTCTAGATATATTTCCCTTCATTTGATACTTTTTCAAATGTCGTTGAGGAGCTCAAACCATTGTTTCAGAATTTAGATAAGAGAAGATGCCAAAGATCATTTATAGTGGTGGGGATGAATAGTTGTAATCCCCCATCCAGCAATGTCATCTTGAAATCTGTCTTTGTATCTAATCAATTTTACCTCATAAAGCACATTCCCACCCCCAAAGAATCATGGGAACTGTAGTTTCCTCCCTCACACAGCTCCAGTTCCCAGCATGTTAACCAACCGCAGTTCCCACAATTTTGGGTGGGAAAATGTACCTTAAAAAGTATGTCAGAGAGAACGAGGCCTAATTATAACATCACTGAATGGACATTGATGAAGCATGTGACACACCTGCCAGGGCTGGCTCTGCCATGTGGCATAGTGAGGCAACTGCCTCAGGCGGTAGATGCTGAGGGACAATGAATAGACAGAACTTGCAGGGCGGGAACACACAGCCTAAACTAGGTTGCTGCCCTGAGGTGCCAGAAGCTGACAGTGCCGCCGTCAGATTTATTTATTTAGTTTTATTTAGATTCATGCAGGTTACAACAGAAAGGCAAGTTAAATACAAAATAGGTTAGTTCTGAATAGGTTAGTGAGTTTCCACACAAAGAGTTTAAAAACAACCACCCTATTGAATCTAAGATACATAATACAGCAGATGGTAAACTCCAACAAAAGATTCAATTAGATTCAATTAGACAGCTTTTGTAACTGGGATGGGAGGCGCCATCTTGCTCTTTACCTCAGGCAGCAAAATACCTTGGGCTGATTTCTCCTTCCTTCTCTCCGCATGCGTGTTAATTAGCTGGCCAATGCTAAGGTAATGCCTTATAGACTTGATGGTGCCACAAAACTCTTTTGTTGCGTTTGCTGCGAGAGACTTGTCACCCCTCTTTTCATTGCTACAAAGCCAGGAAACTTTGTGTTACCACCTGCCCTGCTTTGTGAAGGGTGCCGGTTAAGAAGGGTCACTGTCAGTGTTCGTCATTTCTGCATTTCTTTTCCTCAGACCTTGTAGGATTTCTGTTTATAATCTCCACCCCTGCAGGGCCCATCATATGCATGTATACCAGCAGCTCTGCCAATGTTGTGCATCTTATGGACACCAGTTCAACAAAGCTCATACTGCCATCAGTTTGTTAGCTTTTTAGGTGTCACAAGACTCTGGCAAGGCCCAGACACACACCATGGCTGTGTACACACCTCTGCATCCAACACACTCCCACTTAGAAATGGCAGGATCTGCCCATTTCACTTCTCTCTGTTTCTCATTTTGCAAGCAATTCCCCTGCATATATTGCACTTCTGTACGTTATCTTCACTGATATATGCATCTGAGATTACATTTCCCCCTAATATATGCATTTGTGTAAACACTGGATGGTTGCAGTACTGGTTACACAGTTTGGATGAGTGTGAATTTAAAAGGACGGATATGTTTCGGTTCTCATATTGTTTCAGAAATTTTATAGATTTGACCTTAGGTGGCTCAAGGAGGATGTGATACAGCATCAGTGAGGGGCGCAGCTCACAGTATCTCCCATTTTTACACTCTTGCACTTCTTTCAAACACTTTTATTCACCTCAGCCTGTCCCCTCACACCATTTCCCCTCAGCTGCAGTCCCCCTTGTTTTTAGCCCATTCCTCCCCCTTGGCTTTTTACCTCAGCATTTCCCTCTTTACTTGTTTTTGCCTCCACATCTCTTGAGTCACTCATTCCTTTTCTCTCTCTAATTGCAGCCATCGCCCCCATTTATACACAGTTATATTTGTTAAGTTGTGGGTGAACATATCAGACGACACAGCGATTCTTCAAACAGCTTTTGTTTATTCACAGCCCAGAAAAAGAACTGAACTGAAGGGTTCAGCCAGCCTGCTTATATAGAGCTCCAGTACAACGCAACTGTAACAACTTTCTGTAACTATCCAATCACTGAATGTCACTTTCAACCCCTTATTTGCATATGTGGACCTGAGTGAAAACTATCTACAGTATCCCCCTGCTGGCCCAGGCTGAGAACTTCAGTACATAACAATATTTATAGGTCATGGTCTCTTTCCCCTTCACTTTTTACCTCAGCCTCCCCCCCAAGCCAAGTCACCCCTCGCCCTGTCAACCTCTTGCATGGCAGTCTGTGCTGATGACATATGGTGGCTGTGCCTATGGGGGCCCTGTGTGCTGCCATGTGGCCCTGAAGCCCCCGATTGCTGCCTGCTGCGGAGCTTGCAAAAGCCAGACCTAGCTGGGACGAGGTTGTGGGGGTGCTGTGTGGAGGTGGGTATTGTAAACAAAAATCTGCCCTTTTCCCTTATGGGGTATCCAAGAGCCCATATAAAGTCCTTACATAGGCTCCCTATTGGTAGGAGAAAATAACAGAGGCCAACCAGAGAATATTGAGAAGCAAAGCAGCTAGTAAGCCTGATCTTTATTGATCTGTTGCAGCAGGGTCTCCACTCACCACACGTAGGAGGGAGGAGGAACCCAGAACAAAAGTGTGCTTGCCCTTATACCATATAGACATTTTAAATTCCCTCCCTGGAGTCCAAGACCAGCCCCAGAAACATCATACATGCATCACAGAAGGGGTGTAGCTCAAGACCCCCCCCCCCGATACATCATAGCTACATCACAGAAAGGGTTGTCTACAGCAGAAATCTGAGTGCTTTGTTTACCTCCTGTCTGCCAGGTTACCTGTTTAATGGTCACTTGATTGGACTGCCTGGGGAGCCTGGCCAGTCTTTTGTAATGATAAATACTTAGTTCCTGAGCCAGATCACAGGCTCACACCCTATTCATATCTTAAATGTGCCCTTAAGACAGGATTTGTGGAGGAAAAGACAATGGGGAGGCTTTTCCATTTTCCTTTGACCTTGCAGAGAAAACATTTGGTCAGTTTGGGATCAAAAATGGTTTCAGGTTGGTCTTCCTGTGCTGATTTATGTACGTGCTTGGTTGGTACACTTATGAACATTAACATATATCTAAGACCTCAAAATTCCTATCACAGTGGGTATGGACATCATTGCTGAGGGCCGCCAAATAAGGCTTTGAGGGCCACTTGCGGCCCATGGGCTGCATGTTGGACCACCCTGAACTAGCAGTAGCTGATTCACTTAGGGGCGGTGCGCCCCATTGCGCCACTTGAGGTGATGCAGGAACATGCCTCCTCCTCGTTGCCACCCCACTGCTGGTGCCTGCGTTGCACAGCAGCACCCACAAAGTGCTAGCAGCAGTGGCAGCTTCCGGAGAATTCTCACCAGAATCGAGGTGGGTGCCTCACCCTGCCTCATGAGGAGGCCCGGGCCTGGATTCACTACTATGGGGAACATTTGTTATGGAGGATGCTGAAATTCCTAACAGATCAACTCAAGCAGGTCCTTCTCTCTGTGTGCAAAACTGGGAATACTACAAAACATATATTGAATATGTGCAGCAATTCATTACTTATTTGCCTCTCAGGTGAAACTGCGCATTAATAAAATTAAGTCCCCCCCCCCCATGTGGTGGAACTAGGAAAAGATGGACAACGTTATGACTTAGCTCAAGGGTCACCAGTTGGTCATCTGTCCTCTAGATCAGGGATGGAGAGCCTGTGGAGGGCCATAGCCCCACTATAGGGCATCTCCAAGTGCACCTTTTCATTTCTTTTCATATAAATGAGTGACTGCCATTCTCCACTGCGAGGAGAAGTAAAGCACTCAGAACCGTGTTGAGGCCCAAACCTGCTCTCAGTCAATTGCACTCGGCAGTGTGACAGAGGCCTTGGTGGGATGAGTGTCCACTGCGTCTCTATAGAAGTGTTTCCCAAACTTGGGTCTCCAGCTGTTTTTGGACTACAACTCCCATCATCCCAAGCTAGCAGGACCAGTGGTCAGAGATGATGGGAATTGTAGTTCAAAAACAGCTGGAGAACCAAAGTTTGGGAAGCACTGCTGTATAGGCACAGAGTGCACAGGCTTTTGAAATATGCAGGAGTTCTTTGCAAATCTCTCCTTACACACACACACACACACACACACACACACACACACACACACACTCTACTTCCATCCATCAAATTGATGGGCACTTTGCTAGCAACGTAATGATTAACCCTGTTGACTTTACAGCCCTGTGATCTGAGAAGAGGAGGAGGAGATCGTTTGGTGGCAGGCAGTGCGGGGAGGAAGTAGGTGTGCCAGTCAGAAACTGCTGAGCGGCGAGCAGGACGGTGCAGAACAGACAAACCATGGACAGCTCCTGCTGAGCTGGATCGTCCCCTTGCTCTTTTGGTTCTAACCCTGGGCTACGTTGGAGAAAAGGTTTGGGTGTGCGACTGCAGAGCTGTGGGACGTCTCCCTGTTCAGGGGGTGAGTAGGAACCTGCCTTGGCATTTTCTTCACAGTGCATGGATCCCTCCTGGCCAGCTTCATTCTTGCTTGCAAAGTAGGAGACTCTGCGGCTTTCTCAGGGCTTTGCACACCAGGGCCTGATACCTCTGCCCCCCCACCCCCCGCTGGCTGGTTAAATAGGAAATCTACATCCTTGAAACATTGTTTGTTTTCTGGGCAGTCCATCCTCTCTGTGTTATTACAAAAAGCAGCCCTCTCCCCTTCAGGGAGACAGCTTCTGTCTGTAGGAAATCCCCCTGTAAAGTCTGTCCTGTTCCTGATTTGGAGAGGAAATGTGCCGAAAAACTTAGTCTAATCCACACCCTTTACCCAATCTCCAGTGCTTCTTGGGAGGCATTGCCAAGACAAAGACATTTTCTTATTTGTTTGCGGACACGGAAGTTTCAAAGAAAAACAAAACAGGAGTTGGCAGAGAAAGAAAGGAGGTGGAGAACGCAGAAAGGTATATGTTGGGGATGGGGACACACAGGGCAGCTCTTAGAACTGAACTGTGTTTCATTTACCCCAAAGAGGGGGTTTGAGGTTCAAGCTTGCCTGAAACTCTGCTCTTTAATTTTTATTGCATAGGTACAGACCGCAGTTGCATGGGGGGCATGGTAAAAGCACTCTGCATGTTCCCAGAGACGCATTTTATGTGGGACGCGGGTGGCGCTGTGGGTTAAACCACAGAGCCTAGGACTTGCCGATCAGAAGGTTGACAGTTCAAATCCCTGCGACGGGGTGAGCTCCTGTTGCTCGGTCCCTGCTCCTGCCAACCTATCAGTTCGAAAACACGTCAAAGTGCAAGTAGATAAATAGGTACCGCTCCAGCGGGAAGGTAAACGGCGTTTCCGTGCGCTGCTCTGGTTTGCCAGAAGCGGCTTAGTCATGCTGGCCACATGACCCAGAAGCTGTACGCTGGCTCCTTCGGCCAGTAAAGCGACATGAGCGCCGCAACCCCAGAGTCGGCCACGACTGGACCTAACAGTTAGGGGGTCCCTTTACCTTTACAGGCTGCAGTTGCATGGGGGGGACATGCACTCTGCATGTTCCCAGAGACACATTTTTTTATTTTTATGGCTGCTGGATGAAGATAAATTTCTTAGGCAGATGACTAAGAGTCCAGGATGTTCTGGGGACTGGACAGGGTCCCCTGGCAGCTGGAGACCTCTTGGAGAAGGTGATAGCCCTCCACCTGAGGGGAGGGGACAAATATGTATGTGTTGCAGATTGCAGATTAGAAAGAGGGAGAACAAGAGAGAGCATGCTGTGATTTTGCTGAAGGCACGCTGAGTTGCAGAGTCTCTCTCTTGGAATCTGATGTGGGTAGTGGATCTTCCACCTTCAAGACATACGGTACCTACTCATAATGTTTGTCTTCACATGTGTTCTGCTTCTATACTTGTACGTGAGGCAAATATTACAAAAATGCCAGAAGTCTCCAGCGCTCTCTCATAACACCCCCCCAACCTTAAACTGAAGCAGCAATATCCCTGGAACTTTGCCTATTGGAGAATGTGCAAGACTTATTCACATACTCCTAGAATCAGATTTGGCACTGAAAAGGGATTATGGGGCTGA
Organism: Podarcis gaigeae; assembly: GCF_964106915.1. Classification (NCBI taxonomy): domain Eukaryota; kingdom Metazoa; phylum Chordata; class Lepidosauria; order Squamata; family Lacertidae; genus Podarcis; species Podarcis gaigeae. The sequence goes on along the minus strand of NC_139679.1, from coordinate 16,985,591 downwards.
GTGCTGGCAAACCTTATACTCTAGCCCTAGATGTTGCCAGCTGAACACAGAAAATAGTGTTTTCCCACCTCTGCGGTTGGAAGATCAGGTGTGACCCAGTGAAGGGAGGGAAGAAATCTGAATTGTTTTTTAGGAGCCCTTTGCCCTGGACTCAGGGTGTTTCCAGACCCTTGATTTGGGTGAGATTCAGTCATAAACCAGCAAAATCAGGTTGTACAATTAAAGCTAATTGTTGCCCTAGAAGGTTGGGCTTTTTGCAATAAGAAAAACATCGCTTGACACAATGTTGCCTAACCTCCCTGCAAACAGATCAGAATAAATGCTCAGTAAATAGCCAAGGTCCTCTAATCTCCCTGTAAACGAATCAGGACGAATGCTCAATAAGCAGGTTGTCTGGAAGCTAACTCAGTTGCAGGGGGGAGATTTTTGCAAGTAACTAATTTGCCTTTCTAATTTGTAGAAAGCAAAGCATTCTACAAATTAGGGGCCCAATAACAGCAATACTATCTCCAATTTGTAGGAATGTGCAAAGATTCAAATCCAGTTTTTCTTGATTTCTCACTTTTCCAATCTTAGGTTCCTTTCTCCACATTTCCACATCAGTTTGAACTCTTTCTAAAGTCCTTATGAAAATTCATCAGCATTTTAGAGTGATTTTTTCCTAGTGTGACTTTTTTTTTGCACAATATACACATTTTTGCTAAACCATTCCCCCAATGTAATTCATTGTTGTATGTTCCTTTCTCTAATATATGCACAGTTTACCCTGGGTGTGCATTTCTTAGCTGGAGAACTATGGTGCAAAATTTGGAGAAGTGCAAATTTTGAAGTGTGGCTGTGTTTGAATTCACATATTGCTTCAGTAAATGCAAATTACGTAGGTTCACCTATAGATGCAAACTCAATTAAATTTATTTCCCCATCCCTGCCAATTTGGCACAGTGGTGTATTTGTGAACGGAAACCATCACAGGGGAAAGGTGATACCAACCGCCTGGAGGCAAATGACTTGTTAAAATAGTACCAGGGGTAAATTCACCCACCAATGAATGAATGTTTATCTTTGTTGACTTCCCATAAGTCACTCCATTTCTTCGAGCAGGAAATCCTTCTCCCTGCCCCCACCCCAGTCCCTTGTCAAATATTTAGATGCCCCTGGCACCCATTGTCTGCAACCTGCTAAACATGCACTTGGCTTCTGTGACTCTTGGAGATCACTGTGACTTTGGGTTGCTAAGAGTGTGAGCACCCTGGCCTGGCGGAGATTGTCAATGCCCCTTCCTGCATTCCAACTCCCATCATTCCTGCTAGGGGTTGACAGGAGATGAAGTCTAGCAATACCTGGTTCTCCATCCTTGCTCTAAACAAAACCCACACCTTTCCCTTGGCTCTGACCTAACCTGGGGCTAGACGAAAGGCTTTTGCCACCTCCCTGTTCCAGACCACTCAAAATCTCACCCTTGAAGACAGGAAAATGAGCACAGGAGAAAGAGCTGAGGGGTGCCACTGCCTCCCAGAATATGCCATCCGTGGCACTCTCGTCATTCTGCCTAATGGTAGGATTGGCCCTGGGCCCAGGCAGAAGATATTTGACACAGACTTGGCTAGGAGCTGAAGAGATCATGGTTCAGTGGTACAGCATGTGCTGTGCATGCACGGGGTCCTCATGACATCTCCCCTTAAGGGATCTCATATGGTAGGACTGGGAAAGGTGCGGGAGGCACCGTAGCACACGGTCCGAAGTACAAGGGGTGGGGAAAGGTTACCACCTGGGAAACCTAGAGTACAGTCATGAGTCAGAGTAAACCAGGGATGGGGAACCTGTGGTCTTCCAGCTGTTGTTGGACTCCAGGTCCCATCAGCCCTCAGCCAGATGGTGGGATTTGGGAGTCCAGCAACATTTGGAGGGCTGCAAGTCTTCCACCTCTCAAGTAGACCCCACTGAGCTAGACGGAGGCAATGATCTGACTTGATATAATGCAGGGACGTCCAACTCCCGATAGACTGCGATCTACTCGCAGTAGAAGAAAGCTGTTTCCTGCACTGGGGGTCCTTTGAGCCAGATAAACCATAGCATAACATAACTTGCAGAGGTGCAAGCATTTTGGTTGCAAATTGGGTACAGATGGCTACCTTATAACCCAAGTCGTCATTCGTATCCTCTTTTGAACCAACCTTAATACAGTATACCAACAGAGTGAACATAAAACTGCTCGCTTCAGATATGAACTTTATTCAAGCAGGACTGATAAGGATATTGAGATTTTATGGTGGTGGTGCAGAGTCCATGGGCAGCCTTATAAATCAAAGGTGAAGGTTGGATGTTTTATAAAGTGCAATAAATGTTGGTGGTGTTTAATTTTATTTTTTTTAAAGAAGCTGATGTTCTACTGGTCTCCTGATCTTAATGATGGGGGGGCCTTAACAATAGGGAGCTATTATATACAGATGCAAGATCTGGTGCAAATCCAAATCGAGTTAGTTTAATCAAGATAATGGTGCTTCAGAGCAATTACTAATTTATTGGGCACATTTAAATACTATGCGCCATTCTCAGAGGGAAAGCACTGTACAGTAGTGTAGAAGTTACTAGAGTAGAGGTTCATGTATCGTGCATGGGCAAAGTTTGCTGCCATGATTGCCTGTGACTTCACACTGAATATACATAGCACGAACACACCTATGCAGTTTATATGTGTGATGATCAGCAGGTGGGTTGCATGCTGCATCTTGCACAGAGCTGCTTTCCACCTAGGGGTTTTGTGAAGTGGTACCCTGTGTCATTTACACATAGTTTGTCACTCAGTGCCCTTGTGCCGTTCTTGACTCATGCATTTTCCATTATGTGCATGCTTCATTCTTGCTGAGCTTGATGGAAGGGCATAGATCATCAGCTGAGCATGGGCTTTTCATGCTGAAAGTCCCAGGTTCAGTCCCTGAAATCTCCAGGTAAATGGATCTCTGGGCTTCATGGTAGATCAATGGTCTGATTCAGGGCTTGTCCACACTTGCACTTGTCTCATGCTTAGAAAACATGGGTCCAAGCGGTTTTCCACTTGACCCGCGCTTTCTAGGCACAGGTTCAAGCCATTTCCCCCTTGGCCCACTCTTTCCCAAGTGAAAACCAGCTCTTAAGGTCAAAACCAACATACATACCGTATTTTTCAGTGTATAAGACTAGGGTTGTTTTTTTAAACCAAAAAATTAGGTTTAAAATTGGGGCTCTTCTTAAACACAGGTAGTGCTGAGGGGTGTTTTTTAAATTTGGAGTCCCCTAAAATAGGGGGGCGTCTTATACATGGAGGTGTCTTATACACCGAAAAATATGGTGTGTGTGTGTGTGTGTGTGTGTGTGTGTATACACACACACACATACCCACTGTACTTTGTACAGCTAAATAAATTAATAAACTACTCCTCCTCAATAGGTGTTCTTCTTTTCCCATGCCACCTCTCATAACACGAATTAAGCTCTGTGAGTAAAAAAAAGAAAAAAACCCAGAGTAATCCTGCATGCACTTTTTGATACTACCATTCAAGATATATCAGATGGGTTCAGAGGAGGACAACCAAGCGCAGTAATTGTTTGGAATGCAAAAGCCGCTGGAAAATTCAGAAGGGACAGATAGTGTTCCACCATCTGGGAAAGGAGTTAACTTTTCCAATAGTATAGGCTGCTGCAGTCTGAAGCACAACCACTAATTGTTTTCTGTCAACACTGAGGGCAAAGCAAAGATGGGCTTAAATTAAAGGAAGACAATATTTCCTACCCTTAAGAATACCTGGGAATTGGGACAAGTGGCCAGAGGAAGTTCTGGTTTTCACCCTTAGATGATATGTTATAAATAGGCTGAATAAAACAGCTAACAGGGCAAACAACATGAGCAGCACACACTGACACAAACAAGCCCTGCTCCTCCCCCATTGCTCAGAAGTGAGCCCTCCTGAAGCTGTTTTTCATTTAAATGCAACCGTTTGTGAGGAAAGTAGTTCTCTTCTTATCCAAAGTAGCCTTTGTGAAGCAGAAATACAAATGTCAAGATAGATTTTTGTGGAAATTCCTACAAATGCGACATTGTTTCAGTGTATTTGACTCCCTCATTATCAAAAGAATAGTTTAAAAATTAATACAGAGGTACCTCTGGTTACAGACGCTTCAGGTTACAGACTCTGCTAACCCAGAAATAGTACCTCAGGTTAAGAACTTTGCTTCAGGTTGAGAACAGAAACCGCGCGGCGGCAGCAGCAGGCCCCATTAGCTAAAGTGGTCCCTCAGGTTAAGAACAGTTTCAGGTTAAGAAAGGACCTCCGGAATAAATTAAGTACTTAACCCAAGGTACCACTGCACTTGTTAACAAGTGGGATCTGCAACAAAATGTTGCAGCACTGTTTAGTGTTCCATCTTCTCCAGGATACTCCATTCCATCACCCAGTGTCCCTCTTACTTGCTCCCCAAACACATTCCCATTGACTCTGCATCTGGTATGTTCTCACCGCTCGTTTGAGAAATGGTGTGCACATACATCACAAACTGCAACCCACACTTGCCCTGTCACTTTTTATCAAGTTCTACGTTCTGATGTGTTTTCTTCCAAACCAGCTTCAATCAGAATTGGAAACCACCACCCCAACAACATCTGGAGCTGGAGAGCACCACATTTGCTGTTCCTGCATGGTTGTTATGTATATTATTTTCCTTCAAACAAAGCAGGGCTGGGGAACCTCTGTCCCTCCAGATGTTATTGGACTCCCATTAGCCCCAGCCAGCACAGCCAGTGGTCAGGCATGATGGGAACTGTAGTCCAACAACATCTGAAGGGCCAAATGTTCCCTAGCCTTGGGTTGGTGTATTTCACTTAGACAAGGGAGGCCTGGGTTTGAATCCCCGTGGTCTTACAAGAAACAATGGGTAATAGCCAACATTTGTCATAGAGTGTACACATTGAAATCAATGGGATCTGTGAGTATGGCCAGTGTTGGCTACCATCCCATATTATTACTTGTGTGTATTGGGGAAGTTCTCGTGGGAAAAGGGGATATAAATATGGTAAACAAAACAAATCTTATTGGAAGTATAAACCCCTTCATCCGACCGCCCTTGATTCATAGCTAATATCTATATCGGATGCTGTTGCACTTGGGTCTGGCCTTGGAGCTTCTGATGGCCATGTGGTTGGTCATGTGAGAACAGGATGCTGGACTAGATGGGTTTTTGGCCTGATCCAGCTGGTCTCTTCTCATGAGGACTTCAGATAAACTCCTAGCTTCTCCCTAGTGTGAGCTTACAGTTTCTCTGGTTAGTAGCTACATAGCCAAAGGGAACAGTTAAACTCCTCCCATGTGGCAGCCATAAGAAACCATGGCAGCCCACAATAAACAAGAAAAGCAGAAGAGAGACCCTCAAAACAAAATAGCCTAACCATTGCACCACAATGACTGTTAAGGCGGGAATCAAGTACACCTGGACAACCCAAGAGCTCTGGCTCTCAATGCATCTATCCCAGCTTCTGTTCCGAGTTTGGCTCCCCATAACTAACCACTGGCCATATGCCTCTGTTTATTTACCCACCTACTTTAGGATGAGATGCTATCGCAGTTGGGCCTTCTGCTCTCACCTGGGAGATACAAAGGAGAAAGTACAGCATCCAGGCGGTTCAACTCCTTCCCGGCCATAAAGTTCTTTTATAGTCAGGCTAACGATCATGCCGCTCACAGGAACTCCTCGATTAGTGCTGCTGATGCAGCTTCATTGAGTTTTCTTGCTGAGTCTACTCTGGGGGCAAACAGCAATTTAGTAGCTCAGACAACAACAGAATGCTTTGCTAAGGGATTGTTGGGCAGTGCCAGGAAAGAGTCTTTGCTGGCTTCCCAGCTTCACCCTCAGCCAGACGCATGACTAGCAGAAGCACAGCACTGCTAAGACTTTATGTGTGGCTCTGCAATCCTAGATGCTCCTAGTGTCCTTTTCCCCCCAGGGACAGTCCTGGATTTACAGAAGGCGACCCAGTTTCTGATTTGATCCCAAACATGTCCCACTTTTCCTTAGGATGTCCCTATTTTCATTGAATAAATGTTGCAGGGTATGGAGTTATCTAAGGGAAGCAGGTGGCGCTGTGGGTTAAACCACAGAGCCTAGGACTTGCCGATCAGAAGGTCGGTGGTTCGAATCCCCATGACGGGGTGAGCTCCCGTTGCTTGGTTCCTGCTCCAGCCAACCTAGCAGTTCCAAAGCGCGTCAAAGTGCAAGTAGATAAATAGGTACCGCTCCAGTGGGAAGGCAAACGGCGTTTCCTTGCTCTGCTCTGGTCATGCAGAAGCGACTTAGTCATGCTGGCCACATGACCCGGAAGCTGTACGCCAGCTCCCTCGGCCAATAAAGCGAGATGAGCGCCGCAACCCCAGAGTCGGTCACGACTGGACCTAATGGCCAGGGGTCCCTTTACCTTTATGGAGTTTTCTGACCCCCGAGCTGCCTGAAGGCAACCCAGTATATGGAATTTTTCTTTTAATGTTTTATTATGTTTTTATATGTGTTGGAAGCCACCCAGAATGGCTGAGGCAACCCAGTCAGATGGGTGGTGTCTAAATAGTAAAATTATCTTTATGGAATGGGACATCCCTATTTTCATCAGAGAAATGTTGAAGGGCATGCAATCCATTTTGGGGTTGCTGGTTTTTTGTTAATACAATGCAACTGCTGAGATTGCAGGTTTAAGTGGAAGACTAGGGCAGGAAGAGAGAGCTCTTTAACCCTATTCCCAGGCACCATTTTCAGACTGAAAATCTCCCCCTTCTTTTTCTCCTTCTCATGTGCACACATACACGCACCATTTCCAGACTTTTGCAATCTTCAGGTGGGATTCAATCCCATAACAGCAAATTCAAGTTGTGCAATTAAAGTTGAGTTGGAGAGTGAGGGGTGTGAAGAAAGAAAGAAAGAAAGAAAGAAAGAAAGAAAGAAAGAAAGAAAGAAGCAGCAAGTTTTGAACCAGGGGTTTTCTGATTCATAGCTCAGAATCATATCTCCTAAGCCAGTGTTTCCCAACCTTGTGCCTCCAGATGTTTTTGGCCTACAACTCCCATCATCCCTGACCACTGGTCTTGCTAGCTAGGGATGATGGGAGTTGTAGGCCAAAAACATCTGGAGGCACAAGGTTGGGAAACACTGTCCTAAGCTACGCCATCTCTTATAAGTCACTGCCTCTCAGGTGAACTTATCTCAAAGGTAAAACTGCACCTTGGAGCCCCATAAAAGAAGGGCAGCAAGACACAAAGACATGCTTGGATTTAAAGCCCATTTAAAGCCCATTATTCCCCCTAAAGATTCTTGAGAACTGTGGTTTACTCCTCAGAAAGCTACAATTCCTTAACATGGTCTGCCCTTTGCCATTAGCTTGCATGACTTTTTAAAAAAAAGATTAGACAAATCCATGGACATTTGCACCAGCGCCGAGGCAGCGGTGGTGCAAGGTTTGGGTTCTGAAACAAGTCGCATTTGTGCAGCTTGCTCTTAGCCATGTTTACTTGGAAGTCCCCCTGGTTTTTAATGGGACTTTCTTTCGAGTAAATGAAGCATAGGATTGCCCAGTGGCGTAGCGTGGGGGGTGCAGGGGGGGCCGGCCGCACCGGGCGCAACATCTGGGGGTTAGGGTTAGGGGGCACAAATTACTTGCCTTGCCCCGGGTTCTGACAACCCACGCTACGCCACTGGGATTGCCAGCTTAACTGCAGCGGTGAGTTTGGCTTCCAGGGAGGAAAGTGCTCTCTTCTAGGTTAGACTTTGGAACTAGCCGTGAAGAGGTTAATACCACTGGGAAGAACACCCCAGGCTTGCAAGGACACCAGTGACTCAGAGCAGGAAGTTGGGCCGCCAACAGCTGTCAGCTGGCCTAGGAATCAATGGCACCCGGCAGGATGGAAGAGTGGGGGCGGGGGCGGTAGGGAAGGACTCAGCATCTCCTCACAAAGCACTTATGAGCTGGCAACCTTTTAGCCTTCTCTGCATGTGCTTCCCTTATTGTTGCTGCTTCCCTTCATTACGGAGCAGCACAGACTGGATATTCAGAGTCAGGCTTTGTTTTTGTGTTTAATTGAAGCAACACAGAGGCTACATTCGCAGCATTCATTCTGTACCCCGTGATACCACTTTAAACAATCGTGGCTACCTCCCCATCCCCCCAAAAAGGGAGCTGTGTTCCTCTCCCAGTGCTGCAATTCCCTGAGTAGTTTGACAGCCAATGCCTCTTCTCATGGAACTCTGGGAATTGTAGCACTGTGGTGCTGCGCCCTGCCACATGTGCACTCACTGAATAAGGAAAATAGAGAGCATGGACCCCTGAATATTTATTGCTTTGTTGCAAACGGGGAAGCAGAGCTTAGGTAGAGGTAAAGGGGCACTAATGTAAAACAGCTGGTCTTTTAGTCTGTGGGTGGATCTACACATAGAGGAAAAATGCTATAAATAAGTCAGAAATGTGATATTTATAACGAAAGAAAAAAATATATGTGAAAAATTGTGTTTTAAAATTTCTTGCTCTCTGGCGCCACTTGGTGTTGCATGTTTATAGCACATTCAAATAGCTGTGTCTTTATTTATGTAGCTGAGTCCTATATCAGATCTACAAAAGAAGAGAGGGTGCTTTCAGACTCTCACTGTGTTTTGGGTGGGATTAAACCACTTATTGGAAAATTCAGGTTGTGCAATTACATTTGGTTTAGAGCCCTAGTGCAACACACCACTTTCCTCTCCCTGCTGCCCAGGAAGGAAACCTGAACCTTTCATGCTGAGGAAAGTGATGGAGAAATGCAGTGGAAAGTGTGGGGCAGCACTTTCTTCAAAGCAATGCCGTCTAACCTCCCTGTAAACAATCCAGTGTCGCCTAATCTCCCTGCAAACAGATCAGGGGGTTGGACTAGGTGATTCTATGATTCTAGGTTGAATGCTCAATAAGCAAGACACCTGGAAGCAGTAAAAGAGAGAGAGAGAGAGAGAGAGAGAGAGAGAGAGAGAGAGAGAGAGAGATACTTTGTTCAGGCCTCGCCATTCCTCATCTTCACCCAACCAATAGCACTCTATTTCCCTGCTTATGCCAGCTGCCAAAAGCTGCTGTTTCTCAGATACAATCTGCTAAAGAGACACTGGTCTTGAATCTCAACTCTGTGAGTGAGTGGACCATTCTGGAAATGAACATACATAGCCATTAAAGAACATTTTAGCTGTTCTCTTGTGTCAAATCCCATCTGGAGCCACTTCTCGTAAAACCGTCGTAATAGACCCACTCACACTAATCAGGCTGTAATCTCACTACATCGTAACAGGGAGGGTGCTTTCAGTTCATCTGAAACAAGATAATGGAACATAAAAACAGAAGCGGGGTCTCCAAGATACTTACTTAAACTGTAGCACACATTGTGGATTTCACCTCTGTTTATTTTCTCAATAATTAGATATTTCCCCCAAAAAATATCTAAGAGCAACTGTGACTGATCTGCGGCTTTCCAGATGTTGTCAGACTCCAACTCCCATCAACCGCCATCAAGCATAGATCACAGAACCATAGTTGGAAGTGACCCCAAGGATCATAAAGTCCAACTCCCTGCAATGGAGATGGTCTTATGTACACAGTTGCTCTTGAAAGCAACACACACACACACCCTTGTGTCTCTTGCATAATACAGTGGACCCTCCAGATATGAACTTAATTTGTCCAGGGGGTCCGTACTTACCCCCAAAAGTCTGTATCCGGAGGCGCCACTTCTGCGCATGCGCACGGCACTATAGAGCGCTTCTGCGCATGTGCGTGCGGCGAAACCCGGAAGTATACATTAAAGTATCCTTTAAATTACGTTACCCGAAGGTAACGTAACCCGAGGTACCACTGTACCCATCTACAGCAAGGGCAAGGAATCCAGGGTCTTCCAGATGTTGTCGGATTCCAGATTCCATCAGCCCCAGTCAGCAAGGCCAAGGATGGTGAGCTTCGCTGTAGTGCAATAACATCTGGAGGTTTGCAGACTCACCGACACTGCTGCAATGTCACTGGCTTTGTATGAGCCAAGAGTCTGCGGCAGCTTTTCACATGTCACTAAGGAGAGGTCTTTCTGGTTCTGTGGCAGCATTATCCGGATCTCACCTAGCTGTTCCATTGCCTTGCAGGTAGGCATTTGGAATTCCTGTCTCTCCCACAGCCATGGAGGCCGATACTGCAATTGACACCAGTAGGGTAGGAGATCTGGTGCTTCTGGACCCATTGACAGAAGATACGTTAATGCAGAATCTGGAGAAGCGCTTCCAACATAAGGAAATCTATGTAAGAGTGGCAGGGATTGGGGGTGATGGTAACTGAACTGGGTGGCAGCCTTTCTAACTGGGGTGGAAGGATCTGTCAATTTTGGTGCTCTCCGTTTCTCATTTTTCAAATCTTAATTACATTTCTATGCACTTTGCAGCAATTTATGGTCCCCCCCCCTTTTAATCCTCATGAAAATTCATTTGGACTCCGAACATTTCTCCGAACTCATGCAGTTTCACCAAACATATACACATTTTTGCAAGCAAATTCCCCTAATATAATGTGTTTTTTGTAAACATGGTTTCGTTGGAGAACTGCATCGCAAAATTTGGATATGTGTGAATTTCAAAGGATGGCTGCATTTCAGTTCTCGTATTGCTTTGGAAAATGAAAATTTGACATATTAGGCATTATATACATACTGGTTTTGTCCTCAATCACTATTTCTAACTTCAGAATGGGAAACATGAGGCACTGTACAGTATGACATGCAGAGTCCAATCCTATGCATGTTTTCTCCTGCCAGCTCCCTAGAGAACATGCATAGCTTTGCACCCTAAGTGTATTTTTGTATAGAGAAATAGGCAACAACTATTGCAGCTCCTGTCCAGAAACACAGCTGATTGGCTGTGCAGGACGAAGCATGCCAACTTTCCATCAGGCTTCTTTCGCTGTGCCTTTCACAGTGAGTGACTTGATGCACATACATTATCAAGTTTGTGCCGTGAAATGCTTCCCCTATAGATTCCTGCAAAAGAAGCTGGGGTTTAAAGGCACAACAACAATAAAGACTAAAGCAGCATTTCCTCCCCTGATCATTTGGCAATCCTCATCCCAGGGGATGGAGAAAGAGAGACGTGGTGTAGTGGTAACAGAAGCAGGGGCCAAGAGAAAACAAGCTGAGGGGGCAGCAGGGACTGACTCTCATTCATTTACTCAGCTTCAGCCCATTGAGGATCTGAACCCTGGTCTCTCAGGTCCTAGTCTATTATGCTAACCACTACACTTTACTGTCCCTGGTTAATTCAACACCTGAATTATGGGGAGGCAGAAAAGGCCCTGACCTCCTTACCTTTTGTGCTGGGCAGCTTAGCTACTATTTTCAGAAGTGACAAGGGAACATGATGTGTCTGAAGCTGGGAGAGGACTCAGGAGGTGGACTTGTGGGTGTTTATTAAGGGCACCCTACTCTTTCACCCCAATTGTGAGTGCTGCCAGCATCTTGCTGTTCGTAATAGCAACATTTCTGCCTTGACAGACATACATCGGGAACGTGGTGATCTCCGTGAACCCGTATGAGCAGCTGCCCATTTACACAGAAGAGATAGTGGAGGAGTATAAGAACTGTAACTTCTTTGCGGTAAAACCCCACATGTAAGTGAGACCCCCCAAGGGAGTTGGGCGTGTTTGTGTGTATGTGACGGCTTTGAGGAATGGGATGCTGGTAGCAAGCCAGCCTGCCCTTCTAATCTAAGGTTACCAGACACCCCCATTTCCCAGGGAAAGTCCCTGGATTTACAAATCAGTCCCCATACAAAATCCATTGAAGTTGAAAAGTGTCCCTGGATTCATTGAAAAAAATCTGGTAACCTTATTCTAATGCTTCTTCACTGTGCCTGCATAGCTATGCCATAGCAGATGACGCCTATCGCTCACTGAGAGACCAGGACAAAGACCAATGCATTCTTATCACTGGAGAGAGTGGGGCTGGCAAAACAGGTGAGTGAGAAAGGGTTATTCAAGGGAGAGGGGGAGAACGTCATAAAACGGGTGGGAGACATGCGCGAGTTTTCGGATGTTGCTGAACTACAATTCCCATCAGCCCTCAGCAAGCATGGCCAATGTTTAGGGATGATGGGAGTTGTAGTCTAGCAACACGTGGCAGGCCTTGGCAGAGTGGTGGGTTTATACAGTAATGTTGGCATGTTTCTGTATGGCTGCATCTACGCAGCTATAAAAAACACCCAGGGGAAAAACCCACCTTAAAGCTCACAATGGAAAATTTAATAAGTTCCGATTTCAGCACTACAGTGCCATCTGGTGTCACAGTGTTAAAACACATTCATAACTACCGTATTTTTCCATGTATAAGACGCCCCCCCCCGTATAAGATGCCCCCTATTTTTAAGAAAATAGGGGGAAAGATTGCCCCGTTTATAAGATGACCCACAGTTTTTCACATAATTTTAAAGTAAAAAACCCTAGTCTTATACATGGAAAAATATGGTACTTTCCCCCTAATGTATCTGAGTCCTATGTAGTTTGTCAAGGTGACCAGCCTTCCCCAAACTGATGTCCAACTGATCACTAGTCATGCTGCCTGGGGCTGATGGAGGTTAGAGTCCAACAACATCTGGAGGGCAGCAGAGGAAGTCTGCACTAAAGAGACTGATCCAGCTTCATATCATGTAACATGCTACTGTCAGGGGATGGCAGGATGCTGAAGAGTGAACGCCAGAGGAAGTGGGGGCTGGAGTCTGACTTGGGAGAGGGGGCCAGTGATCTGTGGGGACCTGTACCAGCCACGAAGCAGGAGTCGGAGGCAGGGGAAGCTTCAGAGCTGGAGGAAGAGGCAGACCAGGCAAGTGAAGGTCTAGGTGCTCCCCACCCTTGGCTGAACCACTGTCTCCCAGAACCAGGAGGGGAGTGAAGAGGGATGAGCAGAGGAAGTTTCCACGTAGGTGTAGTCTCCAGCTGTGTGCATGCAGCCCATCGGGGGAAGGTACATAAACTGGTCAAGGGGGAGTGGTTCCCAGTTGCTAAAACTGCTCCATAAGGAATGGAATAACTGCCTAGACACTAAGTGGGTGTGAATAGGTCTAAAGAGCTGTAGAAGTGACTGTGATATCTTTGACAACAGTTAACTCTTTGCGGGACGCAGGTGGCGCTGTGGGTAAAACCTCAGCGCCTAGGGCTTGCCGATCGAAAGGTCGGCGGTTCGAATCCCTGCGGCGGGGTGCGCTCCCGTCGTTCGGTCCCAGCGCCTGCCAACCTAGCAGTTCGAAAGCACCCCTGGGTGCAAGTAGATAAATAGGGACCGCTTACTAGCGGGAAGGTAAACGGTGTTTCTGTGTGCGGCTCTGGCTCTGGCCAGAGCAGCGATGTCACGCTGGCCACGTGACCCAGAAGTGTCTCCGGACAGCGCTGGCCCCCGGCCTCTTGAGTGAGATGGGCGCACCAACCCCAGAGTCTGGCAAGACTGGCCCGTACGGGCAGGGGTACCTTTACCTTTACCTTAACTCTTTGCCATGTGCATTCTTTGGCTGGGAAGTGCCCTTGACACTATCCAAAAATTATCACAGCCTGTGTTCCACCCAGTTCCCTCACCCCCAATCTCCTTGTTCACATAGACCAGTGTTTCCCCAATTTGGGTCTCCTGCAATTTTTGGATTACAATTCCCATCATCACTGACCACTGGTCTTGCTAGTTAGGAATGGTGGGAGTCGTAGTCCAAAAACAACTGGAGACCCAAGTTTGGGAAACAATGACACAGACAGATATAAATAGGCTGTTCACAGCTGAAAATGCCCTCCTGCTTTGCATGAAATCCGACTAAGTGCTTATGCAAACAATTATGCACACATCTCCCAACAAAAGTATAATCCAGAAGTGGGAACCTCTGGCCCTAAGGCTTAATTAGGTCTGCCAATCCTCTCCATTGGGCCCGCAAAGCCACTTTGGGCAAACCATATCCACGTGCTAGTCATCTAACATTGAATAATACCTGCGGCAGGACACAGGGATCTCTAATCTAAGCACTACAGTACTAAGATCAGCACCGTGGTTGGTGGAAATACTGCTTTTGCCTCTTAAAGACTCTTACCTCCAGTCTCATTAAGCTCCCCACCTCAGTACTTCTCATACATGCCCCAGTCATTGCTCCTCCCACTTTTCCTGTACCCTCAGAGGCCAGCAAGCTGATGATGTCATACGTGGCAGCTGTATGTGGGAAAGGGGAACAGGTGAATCGTGTCAAGGAACAGCTGCTGCAGTCGAACCCAGTACTGGAAGGTATGTACATGCTGATTTCTTCTCTGTGAACAGGATAAAGAGGGCTAAGTTCTGGGACAGCAAAGTATCAAGGCTCTTTTGCACTTTTGATAAGGGCGCTAATTGTATGCAGTTGTTGCTCATTACTTGTGAGGGATCCAGATGTCCCCACTGAAGCCAAAGCTTCTGTTGTAGTCATTTGCATTTGCTGTAGTTGTGCAAATGTTACAGCCACATATTGGACAGTGCCTGTGACATTAGTGATACAAACTTGTCTTGGCCTTGAGCTTTTGAGAACCTTTGAGTTTTCATAATCTGTAGTCTAGCAAGTCCTTGAATTCTATACTATTCTATACCTGTTTGGTCCACTCTTGCCATGATACGTTGCCGCTACAATCTAGTTCAGAAGACCTCTTAACGTCATGGAGGAGGCGGAGTTTGGATTTGATATCCCGCTTTATCACTACCCTAAGGAGTCTCAAAGCGGCTAACATTCTCCTTTCCCTTCCTCCCCCACAACAAACACTCTGTGAGGTGAGTGAGGCTGAGAGACTTCAGAGAAGTATGACTAGCCCAAGGTCACCCAGCAGCTGCATGTGGAGGAGCGGAGACGCGAACCCGGTTCACCAGATTACAAGGCTCTTAACCACTACACCACACTGGCTCTCCACCACATGGAGGGGTGGGCAAGGCTTTCCTGGGTAAACGTGCAACTCTTTTAATGACCCTCTTCATCCCCTATTGCAGCTTTTGGAAACGCCAAAACCATTCGCAATGACAACTCCTCACGATTTGTAAGTATTTGCTGAGGAATGAATGGTTTGGGAGAGTTTGTTTCACAGCAAGAATTATGTCAAGCCACTTAAGAGGGTGGGATGGAAAGAGAGAACAAGAATTCTGGACTCAGATCTGCGTCTACATCAAAATTGCTTGATGTGGTTGGTTGGGTGGATACAAAGGCATCTGTTAGGGCAAGAAGACTTGTTTTTAAAATGAGAAATGCTGCTGTTTTGGAGGAGAGGCCATAGTTTTGCTTGAGACATTTGCACTGTGGGAGAGAGGGAAAGCACCCACCCCTGAATGCCATTTTCCTGATCTAGATCCCCACTGAAACTGCTACTTGCTCCACTGGGGAAAGTAAGCATGTCTCATGTAGTTTGACCGTTGCTATCTGTCAATTTTAAATCACCAAGTCCCTATATCTGCACTGTAAATTGGGCTACTCTGAAGCAAAAATGAATTAAAAAATAGGAACTCAATTCCCAAAAGTGTGTGGACTCAGTATCACATCCTTCAGGGGTTACCGGCAGCTCATTTTGCTTCAACTGCTTTCCACATTCCCTTCTTCTCCTTAGGGCAAATACATGGATATTGAGTTTGACTTCAAGGGTGATCCTTTGGGCGGCGTCATCAGCAATTGTGAGTATGAGATACCAGACCCTGATAAAGTTTGTCAGAATTTATGCGGCCTAGGACCCACGTACCTACGGGACCGCGTCTCCTGGTGTGCCCCGCAGAGGACCTTAAGGTCCACAAATGACAACACTTTGGATTTCCCAAGTCTCAAGGTAGTTAGATTGGCCTCAACTAGGGCCAGGGCCTTTTCAGTATTGGCCCCGACTTGGTGGAACGCTCTGTCACAAGAGACTAGGGCCCTGCAGGACTTGATATCTTTCTGCAGGGCCTGCAAGACAGAGCTGTTCCGCCTGGCCTTTGGTTTGGACTCAGTCTGACCCTTATGTTTCCCTCCCCTTATGATTTTGATCTACTATTAAAATGAGGCTGCATTTTAAATTGCATTCTAACCTGTATTTTAAATTGGGACCCCCCCCCCATTATATTTTTATTGTAATTTTACTGGTCTTAGCTGCATTGAGCCCGGCTCTGGCCAGGGAGGGTGGAGTATAAATAAAATTTATTATTATTATTATTAGGCAGAAACGGGATTTCACCCTCTTGGCCAATTGCTGGAACCGGAGGCTACAACTCCCCAAACACCTGACAATTGGCCATGCTGTCTGGGGCTGATGAGTAGTGGAGTCCAACAACATTGGAGAGCCATAGGTTTCCCAACCTTGAGACATACATCTACATTCTAGTATCTAGTCAATGTTAGGGTTGCCGTATTGCAAAAAAGAGGACACATTTGCCAACTTCTACTTTTAACTATGGATCACTATGACAACTCTACCCATGAAAAAGAGGACATGTCCTGGAAAAGGAGGACTTGTGGCAACCCTAGAATGTGTGCTCTCTAGAAGTTTTGGACTACAGATCTCTGGCAATTGGCCATGCTAGATGGGGCTGAGGAGAGTTGGACATCGCGTTGCCTACCCTGTCCAGCAACATCTTCAAGGCAGCAGGTTCTGTGCTTCTGTTTATCCCCAGAGGCACACTGCCAGCCTACAAGATTTTTCAGGAGCCTAGGAATATCCAGAGATGCTACAGATAGTAGCTTGGCCTTGATGGTGCCCGTCCAACACTTACCTCTTTCATTTCCTCCTTCCATTTATTCTCAGACCTGCTAGAGAAATCCCGGGTGGTTCATCATGTCAAGGGCGAGAGGAATTTCCACATCTTCTACCAGCTGCTGTCTGGAGGCTCTGATGAGCTGCTCAGTACGTTTTTCACGTTTTTCATGCACACAATGGCAGAGTTAGAGGGCTGCATTCCAGGCCAAGTGCCTGTGGCCCCATTAGGGGAGAGTGCTCTGGCCATTTACTTCTGAGTGGGGGTGGTTGAGTCTTGCGAGTGGAGGGCACATCATAGCATCAGAATATGGCCTCCCTTAACACAGGAGTGGGGGGCTCTGTGAATAAAGGAGGGGGGGAGAACCACAGAGGCCACGACAATGATTCCTCCTCTTCAACAGGACAGCTGAAGCTGCAACGAGACTGCCGCCTTTATGGTTACCTCAACAGGGAGGCCTCAAGCCTGCATGGTATGGATGATGCCGCCAATTTCAGAGCTGTTCAGGTATGAGTTGTGCTGTGTGCCATAGTGGGGTCTGGGGTATAAATTGTACTGGTCTGTGAGTGGCAGAAGATGTAGTGCTTAACCCTGTTCCCTAATGCTGTTTTTCTTGAAGGATGCTATGCGAGCCATTGGCTTCTCCCCATCAGAGATCACAGCGGTGCTGGAGGTGGCGGCTGTCGTCCTCAAACTTGGCAACATAAAGCTGGGGCAGCAATTTCAGGCCAGTGGAGCAGAAGCTTGTGGAATCGAGGATGACAAAGGTCAGCAGGGCAGGATGGGTCACCTCCAGGATTACCATGCAGAGTTTGGCCCAGGGCTGATTGCCCCATGGTAGCTCACGATTTTGAGAACCAGATCTTTCCCCAGGTGTTATGTGGCTGCATGCAGCCTGTGTGCCATTGGCTTAATAGTCTCAGTTCCATGGTATGATACACCTGGTGGCCAGGTGGCCATAATGGGTTTAGAATTAAAAGGGTTTTCCTAAATACAGTTGGAACATCAGCCCTGCATCATTTAGCAACATTTAGTAATCCAGTGGGACGTCATCACTTTGCGAGTTCCCTCCACAACCTGCTGCATGCGGCAGGAATAAAAATAATAGCAGGCAAACAACTTTTTAGGGAAAAGTTGTCTGCTGTTACTGATCTAACTGAGGTGAAGGAAGACTCTGATTCTAAACCTCTGCTGCCTTGTGGGATATCTTTGGGAGAAGAAAAGGCTAAGGAGTAAACTCTACACCAGGTTTCCTCAAACTTGACCCTCCAGATGTTTTGAGACTACAATTCCCATCATCCTTGACCACTGGTCCTGCTAGCTAGGGATCATGGGAGTTGTAGGCCAAGAAACATCTGGAGGGCCAAATTTGAGGAAGCCTGCTCTAC
This sequence comes from Podarcis gaigeae, assembly GCF_964106915.1. Lineage (NCBI taxonomy): Eukaryota > Metazoa > Chordata > Lepidosauria > Squamata > Lacertidae > Podarcis > Podarcis gaigeae. Next base: position 16,967,452 of record NC_139679.1, on the reverse strand, counting down.
ACAAATCCGAAGTGAAGTCCCTAAGATGGTTGGATGGTGCCTTGTATGTCTCCTTCTGGCAACTCCTGCATCCAAGCTGGTGCCAAACCGATTGCTCTGCCTTCCTTCGGACCACATCAGCGAGGCCAAGAGCAGGGCCAGCTCAGGACTTCTATACACTTTCACTCCGGTGCTGCTAACAAATGCACAAATTGGGGGAAAGTGTGCATAAGAAGGCACATATTTGTGAAAACAATTTTCAAGAATGTGTTATTTTAGGGGAAATTGCTCACCACAAAAATTATGGAAGGTTGTAGACTGTAATGGGGTTGCTCGTGTGTAAGTTGTCGCCACACCTGGCTGGGTTACCTGGGTGAACCCTTTCTGTCCGGACAGCCACCCATCCGTGGCTGTCTCAATCGCTGGCAGAATCCGTCAGTGGGCATTTCTTGAACTTCTTCCAGCAAAGAAGTTCTTTGACGCCGAGTCTTCTCCTACTCTCCCTGCACGGAAGACTTCTGCGCAGGGAGGGTGTGGGCAGCGGAGGACCCGTGCTCTTCCCGCTGGTCTCCAGCGAGGAGTCCTGGAGCCTCCTCTCTGATTCCCCCATCTGCCCCCCTTCTCCACTGGTGTTACGCTGATTTCCTTCCCCAGCAGATGGGCTGCCTCTCTCCCTACTAGGACCCTCTCCGGCATCCATCTGGAGCCTTCCCTCCGCCTCTGGCTCCGATGGCAGTTCCCTGACATAGACAAAACGCCTATATTAGGATAAATGTGCACTAAAATGCTGGCAATTTTTTTTACAAGGACTGGGGGGAAAGGAATCCAGACTGATGTAGAAATGTGGAGAACAAGACTGAGAACAGCTGAAATGGGCAAGTTTGTCCATCCCTGCCCCCTAGAATGAATGGAACAGTAATTGGTAGAAGACAGCCTGAGCTTGGGAAACTCCTGCCTCGATCCCCGCTGAGCCTCCCTGCCTTGATTTCTCTGCATTGCAATGTGTCTCCAGTACCAGGGAGAGGAACTCACTTCCCGCTTTGCTTTTGCAGTGGTGCGGGAGATCTGTCAGCTGATCCAATTGAGTGAAACTGCCCTGGAGCAGGCTTTGTGCTCTCGCACAGTGGAAGCCCATCAGGAGAAGGTGGTGACAACACTAACGGTCTCACAGGTGAGCGTGGAGCTGAGGTGCATGCAGATTTCCAGTAGGTCATTAGTTCCCGTGCAAAAATGTTGGTTCTGCTTCATTTCCATTCCATTTTTTTTTAAAAAAAACTTGTTTCACAGAGACTCAAGCCTGCTCTCTTAACCAGTTCAATGGGTGGAGGTCTCAATAACCGTCTTGCTCATGTTTTTCTTACCAGCCACTTCATACTGCGGCAGGTCATTTATGTACATATTCTGCTGCATGCTAGAATCTGTGTTTTGCATCTCACTGCAGACATATCAGCACTGGTGTGCTAACTCATTTTCTCCAGTATAAAAATGCCAAGGTGCAGGAGTCTGAAGTTAGCCTGATAGCTACAGGGAGCAGGGCCTTCTTGCAGGTGGCACTCTCTTTATGGAAGAGGGAAGAGTCACAGCTCAGTGTTAGACCATTTTCTGGGTCTGGGTTCAAATCCCAAACTCCCAGGTAGGGCTGGGAGAGACCTTGCATTAAATCCTGGAGTGTTGTTGCCTATTAGTATAGACAATATTGAGCCTTCCAGCAGATGTTGAAATTAGGGGTGTAAGGATGCAGTGATTTCTGTCCCATCCTGTGATTGTTAAAATCAGCACTGTTTCTGTTCCACTGCAGTTCGGCTTCCGGCCAATCCTACGTTATTTGTGTCACTAGCAGTTATGGTCAAAGCTAACGTAATGAATTATGTAGTTAATTTTGCAATTAATTCCAGTGCATTGTGACAGAAGGGAAACATCAAAACCAAGGTGGGAAATAATACCGTACTGGCCCGAATATAAGCCGCACCCGAATATAAGTCGCACCTTTAAAATTCAAGGGGGGGAAAGAAAAAAAGATAATACCTGAATATAAGCTGTTCCCATAAAATTCCGCAGGCACTCACACCCGTTCCGTTTTACCATATGTCTGTTTTAGCAGCGATATTGTAAAAACCAATTTTTGTAAGGTTGCGAATTTAAGCCACACTTTAACTTTTCACGATTGGAATTTGGGGGAAAAGTGAGGCTTATATTCAGGCCAATATGGTATAATTATTGATGTAACATTCGCTGAATGAAAAAGCAATCACAGTGAATAGCACACATTCACTTGTATGATTTCAATTCTTGACAGTGGTCAAACACGCAAATTGTGGCCGTTTCTGTTCAAATTTCCATTTTTGACGGAACTCTCTGACAAGCCTAGTTGAAATCCAGGCTGTTGTAGGGCACAAAACATCCTATGAATGTAGTATACTCCCCCATCATACCTTCTCTTTTCAAACAATTCTAGGAATGGCAGTTCTGTACAGCAGCCGTAAATCATAATTTTACAAGTTACAGTGATAATTCTAAGGCTGGTTTCGGACCAGTATACCTAGGATGTGTAAAACATGCCCCCATCAGATAGCTGTAATCAAGGATGGTTCTGACCTGGGAGCTTTAGGGCTGAGTTCTTCCCAAGGCAGGGGCTATCACTCTGGCCCAGGGCTCTCAGCTTCCTGAATGGGCTGTGTGTTTCACGGTCTAACAATCTCTGTCTTGCTTCCTAGGGTTACTATGTGCGGGATGCCCTAGCAAAGAACGTTTATAACCGGCTATTTAACTGGCTCGTTAACAGGATCAACGAGAGCATCAAAGTGAGTGTGCGCAGTGGATATGATCCACCTGACTTAAAACAGTGAAAATGAGTTTACCATCCAATGTATTATAGCAGTGGTTTAGGACTCAGCGACGATCCTTGGTTTGACAACTAATGTGGGTATTATCATTCACAAGCATTCCCGTATTTTCATATCTGGCTTAATGAGAGAACACATACATGGGGGTGGAGTACTTGCGGCCATCTAGGTGTTCCTAGACCATATCTCTCATCATCCCTCACCATCAGACATTCTGGCAGAGGTTGATGTCAACTGGAGTCAAACAGCAGTACCAACATCTGGAGAACCACCGCTGCCATATTATGCTGCTTTGGAGCAAGGGTGGAATTGAGCTAAATCAGTGTTTTTCAACCTTTTTTGGGCAAAGGCACACTTGTTTCATGAAAAAAATCACGAGGCACACCACCATTAGAAAATGTTAAAAAATTTAACTCTGTGCCTATATTGACTATATATAAAGTAATTCTCTTGAATAGGAATCAAATAAACACAAAGAAAGTATTTTATAATTACTTTATTATGAAATAGTAAGTAAACAGAAATGTGAAAAATTATAAAATACTTTATTTTTAAATCTTTCGAATTTTCCAATTTTTCCCACGGCACACTGAGCTAAAAACACTGAGCTAAATGATGCATTTTCATTTAGGCACTGGCAAAATTTTTTTTTGGAAAAAATATGTATTCATGATTAGGAAGACAGAAACAAGATGGTAACTACCCCCAATTAAATGACATGGGAAGACTGGGAAGTATGAATGCTTTCAGCACACCTTCTTCTTCTTCTTTTAGGTGACAACGACTGAGCACAAGAAAGTCATGGGTGTCCTGGATATTTATGGCTTTGAGATTTTTCAGGTGAGTAGTGGATATTCCTGGTCCTTGATTCTAAAGGCAGAGATTTGGTCAGGGTCTTGGCAAGTGGGTCTGACTGTGGGGTAGGCTGGTGCCTTCAGATATGAGAAGGTGCTCTCTCTGAGTGCATGCTCATGTGTTATGTGTGCATTGCTACCTCTCTATCTTTTCATGTCTTGTTTATGTGTATTAAATGGAGGAGCACAAACATAAACTGGGTTTACAGTATGTTACGAGGAAACGTCAGGGCTGAGAGTCAGGCTTGGGGGATATGGTGAGGGTTTTATATGTGGGAGTCGATCTAGGATGTATGCATCCTTTACCTGGGGGTCTTTTGCTTTCAAAGTTTCTATTTTTTTTCTCCTCCTCCTCTGTGTAGGACAACAGCTTTGAGCAGTTCATTATCAATTACTGCAATGAGAAGCTGCAGCAAATCTTCATCCTGCTGACCCTGAAGGAGGAGCAAGAGGAGTACATTCGGGAGGTAGACAATTTTTCCAGAGCCGGGCCTGGTTCATAGGCAAGGGGCAAGGGCAAGGGTATTAATAGAATAGGTGTGTGTGTGTGTGTGTGTGTGTGTGTGTGTGTGTGTGTGTATATGTTGTGTGTGTATGTATATGTATGTATATTAATACATATACATATAGTACATGTTATTAATAATAATAATAATAATAATAATAATAATAATAATAATAATAATATACTATTTATACCCCGCCCAACTGGCTGGGTTTCCAGCTTCCAGCAGAATATTAAATTACAATAGTCTATTAAACAAATAACTTTAAATGCACAGTGCCAATAACCTCTAGGAATCACCATAAGATCAGAGAAGCAATTGTATTTTATAGGAAAATATAAATATAGTATAGTATTTAAAAAAGTGGTGGGGGATGTATAATTTTGCTGTGCGGGGGGTAGTTGGGATGGTCCTGTCCATTTGTTACAACAGAACAGGTTTCCTGTCCAGAATGAACCACTGTTATGTGGAAGCCCTTTTGAAAGAGGAGGTGGTGTCAGTGGCTAGTAGTCATCGTGATGACTATATTCTGCTTCCAGGAGCAGAGGCTGCAAGTCTCCGAATACCATTTGCTAGGGAACAACCAAAGGGGAGAGAGTTTTTGTGCTAATGTCCTGTCTGTGGGCTTCTCAAGCATCTGTTTGGGCAAAGTGGGAGCCTGGATGCCTAACGGGACAGAGTGAGGAACTGAGAACCTGTGTTCTGGCCCCTGCCTGGATGCTGTTACACTACTACAACTCACATCAGGAGCGATGGGGTGGTGCTACCTCCCTACTGCTTGAAGGGATGGGGCAGTGAGTTTGGAGCTGCAGTGGTGGAGTCAATCTGGCCAGGGTGGCCGTGGAGCTTTGCAACCACCCAGCCAGCATGGTGTGGTGGTTAAGAGTGGTGGATTCATAATCTGGTGAACCGGGTTCACTTCCCTGCTTCTCCACAAGCAGCTGCTGGGAGACCTTGGGCTAGTCGCACCTCTTTGAAGTCTCTCAGCCCCACTCACCTCACAGAGTGTTTGTTGTGGGGGAGGAAGGGAAAGGAGATTGTTAGCCGCTTTGAGACTCCTTAAGGGGAGTGAAAGGCGGGATATCAAGTCCAAACTTCCTCCTCCTCTTCTTCTTCACGCTGCCACGCTCCTGTAGCACTTTGGTAAGCAGTAGTGATGAAAGCCAGGGGACGTGGGTGGTGCTGTGGATTAAACCACAGAGCCTAGGACTTGCTGATCAGAAGGTTGGCGGTTCAAATCCCCGCGACGGGGTGAGCTCCCATTGCTCGCGCCCTGCTCCTGCCAACCTAGCAGTTCGAAAGAACGTCAAAGTGCAAGTAGATAAATAGGTATGGCTCTGGTAGGAAGGTAAACAGCATTTCCGTGCGCTGCTCTGGTTCATCAGAAGCGGCTTAGTCATGCTGGCCACATGACCTGGAAGCTGTATGCCGGCTCCCTCGGCTAATAAAGCGAGATGAGCACCGCAACCCCAGAGTCGGTCACAACTGGACCTAATTGTCAGGGGTCCCTTTACCTTTACCTAGTGATGAAGGCTACATTGTGGGCCTCCCTTCCCCTGCTAACAACATGCTTTCTTCCCCCCACCCCCAGGGCATCGCTTGGACTCCTGTGGACTTTTTCGATAACAGCATAATCTGCAGCTTGATAGAGGATGTAAGTTGTTTCGGGAGCAATGGTGAATAAAGTGGGGAGAGAAAGAAGACTTGTAATCCCATAAATCCAAGACCTCATCCCTTGCAAAGCCTTTCTTCGCTTCCAGTGCTCATGTTGTGTCTCTAAGGCAGGGGTCAGCAACCTTTTTCAGCCATGGGCCGGTCGTCTGCCCCTTAGACCTTGTGGGGGGCTGGACTATATTGAAGAGGGGGAATGAACGAATTCCTATGCCCCACAAATAACCCAGAAATGCATTTTAAATAAAAGCACACATTCTACTCAATTAAAAACACCAGACAGGCCCCACAAATAACCCAGAGGTGCATTTTAAATAAAAGGACACATTCTACTCATGTAAAAACACACTGATTCCCGGACTGGATTGAGAAGGCAATTGGGCTGCATCCAGCCCCTGGGCCTTAGGTTGCCTACCCCTTGCTCCAAGGGCTCATCCACACTTCCGCTTGTCCTGCTGCCACCACTGAATCGAAACAAACATCAATAAGTTTTTCTGCGGTTTGACATTTGTTCCAATTCAGAGGTAAACAGCAGGTTTCCCCAGGGAAAGTGGCAGAACAAATTAAAAACTAGGCATAAGACAGGTAGAACAAGGTGGACAAGGAGGCTGCATAACCCCATGGCGTTAGTTGCATGTGATGCAAACCCTTTGCTTAATCTTAGCAGGTGTGGGTGTGCTCAGGGCCTGGGGGTGAGACTGCCCAGGATAGATGTAATCAGAGATGTTCCCATGGGGGGGGGGGGTGAGCAGTGCTGAGGAGGATGAGAGGTGGCTTCCCAGCTTGTGGCAGGTTTCAGTAGTCTACCATTGTCTCAAGTGGGGAAAGTGCCTTTGAGTATGTGCAGAGTGCCTCCTCACTTTGCCACTGCAGTTGGTCCCTGCCCCAGCACACACAATAAAAACTTAACAGAGCAGCTGGCAATGTTTCCATGCAGGGCTAAGTCCTCACACCTCTTGGTTTTCAATAATGAAAAGCTGTCTTTTGCTAGGTTACTGTGACCAAAACAACCATCACTCAGTCTCTTGCCCAGCAAATTCCACTCTTCCTTTCCCACCTCCTCCCTTCATCCAATCCAATGCCTCCTTTTTCTTTCACAACTCTGGCACACTCTGGCATTTTTGCCGTAGATAATCTGGCCTTCTCTGCACTCATTTCTGTCCAGTGCTTTATGAGTGTCAACAAGGGTCAAGACTCAGCCCTGCATGAATCTGTCTTCAGCCGTCTGTGTGTGTGTGTGTGTGTAAGTGGAGTGGTGGAGAAGGAGGCCAAAGAACACAGCTTTGCCTTTCACAAAAGAAAACTGCTCTAGGTTCCTGTCTTTCCCTTCAGTGGTCTGAGTACTTCACAAACAGATGGCTTTTTTTTCTTTTAAGAAAAGAAAAGAAAAACAATCCACAGAGGAGACAGGCTAACAAGCCCAGCAGAAAGAAGGGCCTTGGACAAGGAATTGGAAAAGCCAGCAACCATGATCTGTTGTTGTTTTTTTAACTGCATCTGCAAGGAGCAGGCAAAGAGAAGAGCAGGCATTTGAAAGAGCTGAAGACACCCCATGCCTGCTTGCTCAGAAGTAAGCTCCACTGAGTTCAGTGGGCCTTACTCCCTGTGAAGTGTTATCATAACCACTTATGCATCAGCCAAACAGAGGGCAAAGGAAGAGACAGATTTGCATAAAACGTGGATTTGTTAATGTGTATAGATGCCAATCTGGAAAATACTAACTAAAATTAAAGTGGACATGAAGTTACAGTGGACACTCAGGTTGCGAACGTTCGCAACCCGCAGCGGCGCGTTCTGTTCATGCACGACCCCCGAAACCTGGAAGTAACCCATTCTGGTACTTCCGGGTTTCGGCAGGTCCGTAACGCGAAAAAATGCAACCTGAATCATCTGTAACCTAAGGCTTGACTGTACACTTCTCACCACAGTGGAGAAGACAATGGTCTAGACTAGATCTTCTAGACACATCAAAGAAACGTTTCAGTGAAATGCCTTGCAAACTTTGTATGAGAAATCGCGTTGGGTGACTGAGGTTGGGGTGCCCCATTTGCCCTAGTGGACCAGCGTCCCCTGCAGTGTTCTAAGTGTTCCTTCTTTCTGTAGGGCAAAGGTGGGATCCTGGCCATGCTGGATGAGGAGTGCCTTCGCCCGGGCGAGGTGAACGAAGCCACCTTCCTGAACAAACTCAACCAAGTCTACAAGGGACACCAACGCTACGAGAGCAGGGTCACACAGAATGACAAGCGTATCATGGACAACAGCTTGCATGCGAACTGCTTCCGTATTCACCACTATGCTGGCAAGGTAATTGACGCTAGGAGTCTTTCTCAAAAACGGGTCCATTTGGGGAGCGCAGGAGGTTAGAGCAGGGGTAGCTCCCCTGCAGTGCTGGCATGTAGCCCTTGGAAAGGTGGTGAACCTTGAGCTGGAAAAGGTTAGCTACCACCCCAACCCCCCCCCAGGTTAAAATATGGTTTCCTAAAACTGAAGTGCCTGAATCCCTTGGGACAGTTTGGGAAATTTCAGCACGCAGAGAAGCATTTCTGAACTGTGGAGCTCCCTCCATGTGAAATCCCTCGCGAAGACCCACCAGGTCTTACAGAATCATGTTGTTGTGTAGTCATTTAGTTGTGTCCGACTCTTCGTGACCCCCTGGACCAGAGCATGCCAGGCACTCCTGTCTTCCACTGCCTCCCGCAGTTTGGTCAAACTCATGCTGGTAGCTTCGAGAACACTGTCCAACCATCTCGTCCTCTGTCGTCCCCTTCTCCTTGTGCCCTCCATCTTTCCCAACATCAGGGTCTTTTCCAGGGAGTCTTCTCTTCTCATGAGGTGGCCAAAGTCTTGGAGCCTCAGCTTCAGGATCTGTCCTTCCAGTGAGCACTCAGGGCTGATTTCCTTCAGAATGGATAGGTTTGATCTTCTTGCAGTCCTTGGGACTCTCAAGAGTCTCCTCCAGCACCATAATTCAAAAGCATCAATTCTTCGGCGATCAGCCTTCTTGATAGTCCAGCTCTCACTTCCATACATTATAGAATCATAGAAACATAGAATTGCAGAGTTGGAAGCGACCCATCTGGTCCAACCCCCTGCAATGCAGGAATCTTTTGCCCAATGTGGGGCTTGGACCCACAATCCTGGGATTAAGACTAGATATAAGTAGGGAGAAGGCTTTCAACCCAACCTTCTCTTGAATGTGCTAATTCAACATGGATAAATATGTAATTTTAATTTTTATTCTATTTTTGTATGTGAGTCCCCACTTGTAGTCTGAGGTGGTGCAGACCAGAGACATGCTTACTACCTTAGTCCCGGGCGGGCAAAATATACTGCAAGGTGTAGTGGTGGATTTCCCTTGAGTAAAAGGAGAATTGGACAGTCGTAGGAGAAACCTGACCCTCTAAGATGGACTTTAGCACAGACAGAAAGGTTGGGAGGCCCTTGGGAACCACAACGGAATGGGAGTTGGGTTGTGGGCCAGAGCAATTTGTTTCCATCTGAATGTGTCTGTTCTCTCATCTTCAACTTGAAGTCTTCCCTTCAGTGTGCCTCTATCAATGGGTGATGCACTGTGTTCACTAGGAATGTATCTGAGAACTACTTAGGCACTGAGTCTTCTCCACCTCAGGTGACCTACAATGTGGTTGGATTCATAGAGAAGAACAACGACCTGCTCTTTAGAGACCTGTCACAAGCCATGTGGAAGGCCAAACATGTTCTCCTGCACAGCCTCTTCCCTGAAGGGGACCCCCAGAAAGCCTCACTCAAGCGTCCACCCACCGCTGGTTCACAGTTCAAAGCTTCTGTGGCCACCCTCATGAAGAATCTCTATTCTAAGAACCCTAATTACATCAGGTAATTTGTGTGTGTATGTGTGTGAGTGAGAGAGAGAGAGAAACTGTGGATAGACATCTATTTGTTTTGGAAAGGTGATTGTTCTCTGTGCATTCGGACACTTCTTAAGATCTCATAACAAAATTTTGTGTGATGGTTCCTAGGATCAAGGAGCAGGCTTTCATCTATGTTTAGATATAATTCAGCACCATTTTGACTAAAGATGAACTGAACCTTTAAAGGCGGCACTGATTTTTTTATGTCTCAGAATTCCCAAGCATTGCTGGGTATGAGGCTGCTACTAGACTTATCTTTGGATCCAGCCAGTTTGACAGAGATGGGAGAGTAATCTCACTCAATAAGGATGTCCTCTTTGCTGCAGGTGCATCAAACCCAATGACACCAAAAAGGCTGCTGTGTTCACAGATGATCTGGTTCGGACACAGGTGCGCTACCTTGGCCTGTTGGAGAACGTGCGTGTTCGGCGGGCTGGTTATGCCTATCGGCAGCTCTATGACCCATGTTTGGAGCGCTACAAGATGCTCTCCAAGGAGACTTGGCCAAAGTGGAAAGGCAGCACCAGGTAGGACACAGAAACTGTGATGTGCTGGAGAGGTTGCCATCAGAGCCTGGTGGTTACATGAAGGGGTCAGCAGAATACCCATATAGTGGACTCATCCAAGGATTTAATAATGCTGATACAGGGCTAGAGAGAGAAACTTGGAGGGCTGCATTTGGCTGCTGGGGGTGAGATCCCTGAACACTGGGCTAGGCTTTGCTTGGAAAGGAAGCACGTAGCACATTTGTGTGGTGATGGGGACAGATGCAGGTGGTTTTGGAGGGTCATCCCACATCATGGACTGGCTGGCTGCACAGGAGTGGTGGGAGGCACTAGCTGGGGGAACTCCCAAGAGAAAAAAGCCCAAAGCCAGGGGATTGGTGGTGGGACAACAATGACTGGTTAGAGGGAGAAGAGGGAGGAGACTGGG